>NW_005871051.1:12625910-12877186 GCF_000147115.1 Myotis lucifugus
CACACATATACATATATTTATCTATATACTGGTATATATATTCAAGGAATTTTCCAATTTATGAAAGAAATAGAATAGTTTTTAGCATTAAATTAAAAACTACCAGAATGTTATTTACTCCATCAAAATTGAGAAAAATAATGTTTAGCTTTAATTTAGTTTTAAGTTTCTACATGGGATTGTGCAGAGAAAAGTAACCCAATCCTGCAACTATGATGAATCGTAATAGAAAAGAGGGGCTATATATAATATTTTGCTTTTTGGAGTGAGTGACTTATAAGATTAGAGAACCTTTAATGGCCTAGCTCTTACAAAACGCATTTCAAATGCATGGATTTCCTCAGCCCCTGTGTGTGCGTGGGTGTATAGGCGTCACCCTGCTTACTTGTGTGCAGCTTATGTGAGGTGAGAACCATGTAAATGCAATCAGAGGGAATAATATCAATTCAAATTAAAAACACTTTTTAAAAACATGCTTTGAAAAAGTGTCTTTAATCAAAGTGAAACATTTTCACTAAATTTTTCATGTCAGACTTAAATGTCACTACCAACCAACTCATCCTTTTGGTCTATCCTAATGTAAACATCTTCACTAATATAATAATTTGTTTTCCAATTTGGTTGTAGATTTCAATCTGTTCCCAACTGTCATATTTAATAAAAGCACAGACAATAAAGGGAGGAAATATACTACAATGTTCATTACATGAGTACTTCTGGGTAAGGGGACCATGACCTAAATTTATTTTGCATTAAACTTTTAGAATAAGTAGATGCCATTTTTTCTAATTTGGGAAAGGCAAGTCTCTCTCTCTCTCTCTCTCTCTCTCTCTCTCTCTCTATATATATATATATATATATATATATATATATATATATAGATATAGATATATAGATATATATCTATATATATCCATACATTTATGATGAGACCAAGGCTTAATCTAGAATTGAGTCTTTAATTGTCTAAGTTGGGAGTTTTCTTTCTGACAGTTTTTTCCTCCAATTCATTTTTTATCATCTTTCTTTCATATAAATTTCACCTTTGTTCAAAGCACTTCTGTAGGTACCACAAACACTATTTATTGATTAAGGGCAACCATTTTAAGGCATGCAAAGTCTTCCATGTTATGATTTCTATTCACTTCCCCACCCTATACCTTGCATTTAGGCTTTATTGGACTGTTTCAGAGCTTTTTAAAACATACGCCATAGGATTTCATGTTTTTATGCTATTGCTTATGCTATCCTTTCTCTTATTCTCCCCTCTATCTACTTGGTATACTCTTCTGCATCCTTCAGGATAACAAGGTTCAACACAATCCCACACTTAAATTTTATTGCACATGAACAAGGGAGTTTATTTATTTATTTATTTACATTATATTTGGATACCCTACCATAACATTACCTATTTTATTCATTACTTATGTACACTAGATTAGACTATTTTTTTCAGTTTTCTATCACCAGGAGCTGTGATATAAAGTAATTTGGATTTGGAGAGTGTTTATACATGAATACAACAAGTAAGACAGATGATTGAACTTCAACTTAGTTCTTTTTTCAAAAACCCATCCTCATCCTCTACCCCCTAGCTCTAGCACTCATCCTATATCAGTAAAAGTTACAATCTCTGTCATTTTATGTCAGATTTTCCATGTTGGGAGGCCCTAGGAGGGAGCCTTTATTCCTTGGCCTCCTTTGCAAAGTATCAAAGGAAAATGCTGCAGTATTTCCTGATCTACATAGACACATGACAAGTGAGAGCTTCCCCCCAACCAATGGGAACCTTTGCCTGCAGATCAACCATGGGATTGAAGGGCTAGATTATGAATTTCAACTCAGTTGAAACATGAATGCTCAAGTTTTGAGAAATTTATATGTAACACTTTAATAATTAAAAATCCTTTTTAAAAATTCAAATCAATGTTTGCCATTGTTTCCTACACTTACATATCTAACACTTGAGAGGGATTTAAATAGGTTGCTTTTCTCCAGCTGTGTTTTACTTACTATTACCCATTGCTTTAAAATTTGGAACACAGAACTTAACCCAAAAGATCAAAATGAAGCGAAAACAATATATTTTACTCTCTATTTGTGGAGAAAAGTCTATTCTGACGTCCTTTTTGGCTTTATGTGATTCCCACTGTCTTTTTCCAAGCAGAAAATGCCAAGTCTTCAGGTTTCTTTAGAAATACAACATATTTTTGAGGCAAATTAGGCATCACATCTAATACAAGTAAAAAGCCTTTGATCCTTGGCATTATTAGAAAGTTGCTACTCTTTAGGGTGAGATGCCTAAGGTTGTCTAGGTCATTCTATTCAGCTGCATAAGCAATTCCTTTGATGGATGACTGGTTTTCTACAACACTAGCGTTATTTCAGCAGGAGAAGGTAGTGTTTGATGTTTTGCAATTCGTATTACATGTCCATAGAACATCTCCGGGCATTACCTTGGGAGGAGGGGTTAAGAGAAGGAGGAGCTGTGGCTGAAGACATTTAATAACAGAATGAATGGAAATTCAAAGATCCCTGTGCAGTCAGCCCTCAGCACCTGACTGTACTCCCCTCTCCCCAGCTTTCTTTCCCATTAATTGAAAATATTGTAACAAAATTCTCATAAAATATATGTAATTTCATTTAATTTTAGTCACAAATCCACATCTTCAAAATGACGAGGATTTTGACAGCTTGCAAAGTAGTGAAGACCCTGAAGACTGGTTTCGGCTTTACCAATTTGACTGCACAACATCAATGGAAATTTTCAAGACCTGGCGTTAGGCTCCTTTCTGTCAAGGTAATATTCTCATATTCATTGCTTCTGATAAAATTGTATGGGATGTAGTTTAGTGTGAAGCAAATATCTGAATGTAGTTCTGAAATGTTAACTTATTAGTATTTACTTTACCATAGAACCTACTGATTTACCTGATGCTTATTTTTATCTGCTCTGAGTAAAAATACAGCATTTTTCACACACTACGAAAGGAGGGTCACAATTCTGGTTAACATGTAAACTCTAAGTGTTCTGTTTAGAAAGCAAATATTTTAAAAGCTTTTAGGGCTCTGTGTGTGCCCAGACACTCCTGCTCACAGTTTGGGTTCAAACGTGGGGTTGCTTTTATTCATGAGCCGCATGATGGTGTGTTAAGCCCCTGCCCTATATTGTCTCACTGTAAACTTTTATCTTTTCAAATGTCTTCTTTTTTCGGAAAATGTTTGAAAGGAAAATATCTGATACTTGCAGATCTTCATGTAAGACAATGATTTTCCCTTTTTCCTCTTAGCCCTTCTTTAGAAGGCCACATTTATGAGTTTTAGTTTGCAGAGCAAGACAGAAACAATTAGCAGCTGATGTTTCTGTTCCCCTGAGTGTATATATAACTGAGGAGCAGGTCCAGGAAGGGAGCATTAAGTGCTCTTCTTTGCACCAGCCCCTGAATTATGAGAGTTCACTAGGCTTCTGTTCCTTTCTGTACCTTTGTGAAGACATTTATTACCAGAGAAGTCTGAAGCTACTCTATGGGAACTTTGACAATGCAAATCTCCTGTTGTGAATATGAAGCTGGAGTAATCTCAGTAGTTCTTTAGTAGTAAGAGCTATGAAAAGTGAAGTAGGAAAAAACCCCTAAGCAATTTCTCTCAGTGGATATAAAATTAGGTTGTAATAGTTTTAAGTATTCTGCTTATACTTTATATGTCCACTGGGTTGACTAAAAGTCCTTTAAATGCTTCTACAGATTCTACTGCTTAGGTTGCTCCAGTCAGGATTCAATATGGTTGTAACTGAGTGACATCTGTAGGGCTTAGCAATGCCCATAGATTCTTATGGCCTCCACTGACAGGAATGGGGAAGGGACAGGAGTAAAAGGGAAGGAAAAGAGAGAGACAGACAGAAAGAGATAGGAGGTGAGGAATGAGAGGTGGGAGGTGAGGGTGGGAGAGGGCAGACAGACACACACACACACAAACACAGAGTGAGAAAAGTAAGTCAAGATCTCAGGATAAAGTATTAAAAAACTACCATTTAAAATTAAGAAACCCAGGAACAACCATTTTTAAAAAATTCAGTTTAATTGTAACAAGAGAGCAGAAAGGACATATGTTCTAAAACAGCGGTTCTCAACCTGTGGGTCGCGACCCCCTTGGGGGTCCTACGACCCTTTCACAGGGGTCGCTTAAGACCATCAGAAAACACATATATACTTAAATATTGTTTTTGTGATGAATTACTATGCTTTAATTATGTTCAATTTGTAACAATGAAAATACATCCTGCATATCAGATATTTACATTACGATTCATAACAGTAGCAAAATTACAGTTATGAAGTAGCAACGAAAATAATTTTATGGTTGGGGTCACCACAACATGAGGAACTGTATTAGAGGGTCACGGCATTAGGAAGGTTGAGAACCACTGTTCTAAAACATCACCAAAGATACAGTGAGGAGCTATAAATTATGAGAGTATCTGGTTTCAGTTCAGTGTGAGTGATATGTTAAAGGTACTCATATATAACTTCAAAGAGAATAAATAGTAATGAAAACAATATTGCCTAGAGTTAGATTGTGGAAGATATGCTGCTCTCAGGTTAATAAACATTGGCCTGGATTAGTTGCCTTTCAATGTCTTTGAAGGTCACTCTCCCCTTGGTAACAGAGTGTGGGTTAGACAACAGCAGTGTCACACTTGTACTTTTTTGTGGCCCTTCCTTGCATAATTGTTTGTGGCTAATATTTACATAGCATACCTGCCAATAGACAGCTCTATTTCATTATGGGAAGAGCAACAAATTTCAAGGTGCCCTTCATTTAAAAAGAATTTGATATGGCCCTGGCCAGTGTTGCTCAATGATTACAGCATCGGCCTGCTCACTGAATGGCTGTGGGTTTGATTCCAGTCAAGGGCATGTACCTGGGTTGCAGATTTGATTCCCGGCCCCAGATAGGGTGTGTGCAGGAGGCAACCAATTGAAGTGTCTCTTTCACATCGATGTTTTTCTCTCTCTCTCCTCTCCCTCCCTCCCTGCCTTCCACTCTAAAAATCAATGGGAAAAAATATCCTTGGGTAAGATTAACAAAACAAACAAACAAAAAATAATTTGATATTAAAGGTATACATGATCAACCACTGTAAAATATTAAACCATGAAGGTTTTAGAAACCATAATCTCTTTATATTAGTAGTGTAAGATGTTCGGTGCTCCTTATTACATTCAGCCAATTGTAGTTGATCTGGATTCTAATCCCTCCTCTGCATTTATCAATGCTCTAAACTTGGTCAAGTCATATATTCTCTTCAAACCTAAATTTTGTCATCAGTGTGTGGAAATGATTCCTTAATCAAAGGATTGTGTGATCTTCACATATGATCAGTACTTAAAAATCTATAAAATACTTTAAAAGCAAAACTGGATACTTGAAAAAATAAATTCTGTCCTATGCCTTTCAGTAGGATTTAGTAGAGAGTTAGATCAGAGTCTTTTCATGTTATTCATGGGCTACACATCCACAAATGACAAGATATATGATACAATTTCTCAAATACTTATAGTGGTAATTTTTTCACCTTCGCCTTATATTAAACCTATCTTTAGGAAGATATTGCTTATAATGAATTAGACTCAAAGATTATGAAGCAAATATTTTTTCCACTGTGGTGAATTCATTTCCAAAAGGCAGGAAGTACAACCTAATATCCTATTTCATTCATTCATTAATTCATTATTTCACAAGAAAACATGAAACTTTTATCCTGATAGTATGCAGATAGAAAAATAAGTGGAAATAAATAGATAATGTAGATAGTCTCTGATTTCAAGAAACTTACAAACTTAAAATTCTGAGTTCACAATCCTTGGAAAGTAGCCAAGAATTAATGATTTTGTTTTTACTTGCAAATGAATTTGGAAATTGAAGTGATTAAATTAGAAAGGTTAAGCTCCCTATGAATAGAAAAGGGTCCAATAAATACTGCTTCTTTCATTAATCCACTTATTTTTAAAAATTGTGACTTGTGTTACAATTAAGACAGGAACCTAACTGTCCAAGTATCCTTGTCTCTGGCACTTCAGATACAAATCCATCGTAGGAATCATTATTGTCTTTGAAAGGTTTTCATTTTGTAAGATATTATATTCTGATTCTAACGTAGAAGTATCTATTTAGCTCAGTCTTGAGGAGCTATTGTGATTTGATTAGAATTGGCAACTACAAAAACTCCTACAATTAGAACCATTTAGTTATATTGTAGTAGCTACAAAGACATTCACAGAAAATAGATTTTATTGTTATATTGGAGCCTCTGTACATAGAAGAGGTGGGATACCGATATGATTATCACACACTTTAAAAAATAACTGTATTATACTTTTACTAAAGATAGGTTTTAGGACTGGATTTCATCCAAGATAATCCAAATTATTGAAATAATAAATTAATGTTCCAATCCCAAGTGAGCTGTTGCAGAATTAGTTGGAATAGATGAGCGACTTTACATATTTTTGTTGGACAATATTTCTTTAAATTGGAGGTGGCCCCTCTTTTGAACATTTTTATTTATGTACTCCACTTTTCATAGCCCTCTTTCTAAACTATACACTCACTTGTTTGTCATCAACAGATATTTTGAGCTTCTTGCCATGAAATCGCTGAGAAAAAAAATAGCTGATCAGAGCTTAGACTAGGGTAGGGGAGTGAGATAGCTAAGGTGCAACATGGAAGGAGGCTCTTGCTACCAGGACCAAGGATGCCTTTCTTCCATGTTGCACCCAAGGCACCTCACTCGCCTCACCCTAGTCCCAGTTCTGGGTCAGAAACTAAGGATTCGGGTGAGGGAAATGCCCAAAGAACTGGCACTAGTCTTGGCCTCAAGCTTCCCTCTCTTGCTGATGATGCCTGGAGCTTCTATTTAACCATGCTCAGCCAGACTTACTGCTGGTTTAAAGGCTAATTTAGAACCCACTTCTGTGGAAATAGAGAACATTCCTTTGCCCTCACATCTTCTTTAGGCGTTCTTAATAGTTCTGATTTGTGCTAAAGGTGGGAGTGTAGTAGAATGTTTCCAATATCTCTCAAGCAATGATCATACCAGAGGTCACTTCAAGGTTGCAGGAGTTTTCTATGTAAGACTGAACATGCTCCATGTGACCAGTATTCCTCAAGGTTTCTACAATGACGGAGGACTGAAGACAGCTACATGGACCAGGGTCACACTTGGTGTTGGACTCTTCAGCCCTGGTGATCTCAAGTTTACACTTGATTTTCTTCATCTGCCCTAAGGAGTTCAACTCAAGAGAGTATTTTCAACTCCCCTCTATGCTTTTTTCTTTTAGTCCCAACTTAATAAGTGCTATACGATGGTCTTTAAAATTCCATAGAGAGCTTATTGGTTAATGTGAAGCTCTTACAAATGAATCATTAGGGTTGCTGTATCACTAAGAATTTTACTGAACAAGTTTTTTCTATGATGTGGAATTGAATAGAAGACCATTTTACTTTATTCTTATAAAGTAAAAATTACCATATAGCATTGGAGATACCGCTAAGATTCAGAACATTGTACTACATAGCAGATGTTAATAAACCTACAATTTTTAAACATATTTTGTAATGGAATTTTTCTAAGTGCCATATTTTATTTATAATGAGAAGCATAATTGGAATAAAAATCACTTATAAGCCTGACTCATTTGTTTATAAATGACCAGAACATAGAAGTATTAAAGGAAATCAGCTTTGTGATTGTTCCCCCCTAACACTGGCTGAAGTTTAACCAAAGGCAGATGACTGAATATTAACTCGGCATGTTGTAAGGCTTAATTGATTACTGCTGTCACAGTACTTTGAAATCCTGAAATGTTGACATTATAACTACAGCCAAGTCTCATTAAATATTCTAGAGAGCAAATTGTGCTGTAATTCTGAATTGTGAGTATCCATATTTTGATAGTGTAACTTAAAGAATAAAAAATAAGCTTTCATGTATCAATAGAGAACATTCCAAAGATTTTAGCTTTTTACCATATTACCTATGCAATAAGAAACTGAAATAAATTCTGGCTTTAAGCTTCCTTGTTGAAAATCTTGGATCAGATTTATTTGAGTCTTAAGAGGATGAGTACTGACATGAGCTACTAGCTCAGAATCAGGAGGTAAGCCAGAAATCAAACATATTATATAGCTTTAGGCCTTGGTGAAAATGAAATAAACACATGGGGCTTCTACTTTTTCTGATATGCATATAATTTATGTATGCAAATAATTTACATGACAATCTGACAGTAATAGAGTCAGATTCCCAGAGTAGATCATTTTTATTTTCACGACTAGCTTAAGAGGATTACTGTAGCTATAATGTTTTATATTCAGATCTTTTATGAAACTTACTGCTAAATTAGCCTGAGGCTTAGTCAGAGAAAGACAAGTGCTGTATGATTTCACTCACATGTGGGATCTAATGAAGAAAATGAACTAACAAGCAAAATAGAGATAGACTCAGATAGAAAGCAGGCTGAAAGCTTTGGTTAGGGGGGTGGGTTGAAGGGAAGGTGGAGGGATTGAGAAAAAAAAGAAAAAAAAAGAAAAGAATTCATGGACACTGCAAACAGTGTGGTGATTGCAGGAAGTAAGGAGTGATGAGAAGGTGGGGAGAGGGGGAAGTAGAGGAGGGTAAAAGGGAGATAAATGGTGATAGACGATAGACTTGACTTGGGTGGTGAACACACAGTACAATGCACAGAAGCTGTGCTGTGGAATTGTGCATCTGAAACCTGTATAACTTTGTTAACCAATGTCACCCCAATAAATTCAATAAAAAGAAAAATAAATAAATTAGCTCGAGAGGCTTTACATCCAGAACATTTTACTTGTGAATTCTCACACCCGGGGGCAGAAACAATGCTGTACTTCCCATTTCAGAGGTGTGTAAGCACTGCAGTTAGCACAAGGACACAGGGAAGTCTGTTTTGTACAACTATACATGTAGCAAATCTGGTTAGAATTATAATTGGGCCTCAAACATCACATGGATCATTTTAATTTGGCATTTTTGTTACTGTGCTTATATATCTGAAGCCATAGTTGTTTAACTTGGCTTCAGACTGCTCTAAATCATTTCTCCTGTTGTAATTTTATTGCTTATTCAAAAGCTCATTTATATATTGCACTTTACCTCAATACAAAATAAATTACGTTTTTCCTTTCCTTTTATTGGCTGCATTTTGAGAACACATTGTTTAAATCAAAGAATCAGTAAGGATTCTTGTTTTATATGGCCATTAGTAATGCTTTAGGTAGGATATTTTAGGGCAATGCTGTTTAGAGTTGACATATTTCTTCCACTTCAACCAAAATATTGTCATGTGTTTGGAACAGAATATGCTGTTTTTCAATTTGTTTCTTTCTCATATATTCCTGCAAGTTCCACGTATGCAAAAGTCTAACATGATAGGTGTTCACCATAAGCAATCTTAGACTGCAAGCAAAATATATTTTTGATTCGTCTCCAGTGTTTGGAACTAAAAGATCCAAAGAAAACTGATTCAAAGTAAAGAGTCAATATCCTCGAAGCTAGCTCAGAATGATGCTGGGATGTGGAATGATAAATGAACAAGTGGATGATTTTTAATAACAATACCGAATGCAAAGGACAAGCCTAAAACAATAATAAACACAGGCTGTTTCAAAAACGTTTATAGGTTAAATTATACATTGTGTTTTAATGTTGACTATTACTTCCTAAGACTAAGCCCTCTAAATCAGCTAATCACAGCACCATGGGCACATTTTCAAAGCTTCTTGAAAAGGGATTTTGGTTGTGTGACTCCCATCAATAGTTGTTGCATTTTCCTTATTATGGAAAATGCTTTGAAACATCTACCCTTTTAAACTTGATCTCAAAGAGAGTATCTATATAATAAAAGCCTAAGCGACCATTATGGTGGAACGACCAGAACAACCGACCGCTATGATGTGCACTGACCACCAGGGGGCAGACGCTCAACGCAGGAGCTGTCCCTAGGTAGTCAGTGCGCTCCCACAGGGAGAGCACTGCTCAGCCAGAAGCTGGGCTTTCAGATCCACAATATCTGTATGCTTCAGGCTAAAAGAAATCAAACTATAAGTATAAACTAGTTTTAATGCATTTTCCTTGCTATCCATATTGGTTATAAATCCCTGGGCTATTTTTTGTGGGGTGTGGGTATGGCAAGGGCTTGTTTGTATGTTTTGCAATTTAATTATATGGATGGGAAAAATGGAATTCTGAAGAGTTGTAGATGTTAATTGCAGATACAATTTAAACATTGGTTCAAGGTCAACCAAGAGATTTTTAGAAGGCATAGAGAAATACGTGTGTGTGTGAATTTCATTTGAGATACTTGCATGCTGACTTTGTGCTTCTTAGGCCCCCAAAAGTGAATGTCCATTCTTGAACATTGGCCAACTTGGGGGCACCTAAGGACCTTGGGCTTTGACTGATGTTAGGGGCTGTGTCAAAGTCACCTGAAGTCTGGGATAATTTTTTTTGAAAAAAATATATTTTTATTGATTTCAGAGAGGAAGGGAGAGGGAGAGAGAGATAGAAACATCAATGATGAGAGAGAATCATTGATTGGCTGCCTCCTACAACCCCTTCCCCCCTGCCCCCCACTGGGGACCGAACTCACAATCCAGGCATGTGCCCTTGACTGGAATGGAACCCGGGACCCTTCAGTCCTCAGGCCAATGCTCTATCCACGGAGCCCAACCAGCTAGGGCTGGGCTAATTCTCATGTTTTGGGGCTATACAAAGAAAGAAAGCACTCAGGTGTCCTGCAGTTCTCTGCATTAGAATCCCCATTAATAGCAGAACTTTATAGCAGAACTTTATTTCTTGAGACTCTCAAAAGCCTTTGGATTCTTATTCTAAATTTGGATTCTTAGAACCACATGAGATTTAAAAGAGATATTAGGAAAAGTTTCCAGAGAGAGAGAGAGAGAGAGAGACACTCTAATATCTTCATATTAGACTTAATATCTTTGGAATATCTTTGGATTTGAAAGATTTGGAAGACTCACCATTCCTAGAAAAAATATTGAATAAGAAATTTATATTTCAGAAAATAAGACAAATGAATTAAGAATTTCAAATGTGATTAAAAGTAAAAAAATTATATCAAATATAGAATGAAAAATATTTAATAGCATCTAATAGCATCAGTATTAAAATAAATAATGGGGAAGGTGGGTATGGAAGAGAGTGTGTGTATCTTTTTCTTTCTGTTATAAATTTCCTCTTTCACTAAATTCATTATTTAATCATTTAGCAGTACTCTGCTAAATAGTTAGTAGATTATCTGACAAAAGTAATTTTACTAAAGTGCGAATAAAGCTTAATTATGATATAATGGCTTTATAAAAAGAAATTGCTGTATCCACTTACATCTCTACTTGGTGGAATATGGACGAGAAAATACTACTGAAACAGGTGTTCTTTATTCCTTTACCTAGTCTCCAGGAAATAGATCATGTGGAATTAAACACAGCTACAAATTGCCCATCACTTCTTATTTTTGTGAGCAGAGCGTAAGGGGAATCGTCTAAATATGACTGGAGCAAAGCAGGAGTGTTATTTGCAAGCCAGTCTGTATCTCCCAGAGAAACAAAAGTAGAATTAGGCACCATCTTTGCCACTTGATAGCCATTCATTTATTCATTCATTCATTCAACCAATTAGTATTTGCTAGGTATTTAATACTAGTAGGATTTTAGGGGTGATAATCACACCTTCCCTCAACCTCTAAGTTTAGAATCTATTGAGAAATAAGACATAATATTCAAACAGACAGGGATCAGATCATCAGATTTATTTATTTATTTATTTTTTTAAAAATATATTTTATTGATTTTTTACAGAGAGGAAGGGAGAAGAATAGAGAGTTAGAAACATTGATAAGAGAGAAACATCGATCAGCTGCCTCCTGCACACTCCTTAGTGGGTATGTGCCCGCAACCAAGGTACATGCCCTTGACCGGCCCTCAACCTCTAAGTTTAGAATCTATTGAGAAATAAGACATAATATTCAAACAGACAGGGATCAGATCATCAGATTTATTATTGTTTAAGTTGTTTGGAAAACAGGGCTTTTAATATGTACATATTAAAATGTTATTATCTTCAGATTGACACTCAATGATTCTTTATCCAACAAAATCAAAAGATTGTCTACCCTGTGCCAAGCACTGATGTAGGGATAGGAGGCACACCAGTGAACAAAGCTGACCCTGTACTCTGCCCACATGAAATTCACTCTCTGGTGGGATAAGACAGATATTTTAAATAAGACACCAGGTAATATATTCGGAGGCAATGAGTGCTATGAGAAAAGAGTAGACTAGGGCATATTGTCATTTTGAAAAGGGTGGTCCAGGTAGTTCTCTCCAAGAAGATGGATGACATTTGAGCAGGGACTTGAAGGATTCTTTAAATTTTGGCCTTCAAATTCAAAATTTGACATTTTTTTCTTAAATTTTTAAATTTTATTACTTAAATCATGGATGGAAAAGAAAGTGTGATTTTTTAAAAAAAATTAGAGAGTCATCTCCTGGGGGAGTGATGAAACTTTTTGTGTCTTTGTACATCCAGGTGCTTCAGTGTTCTTCTTGAGGTTTCCTCTCTTTTGTCACCATGTGCATATCTAGCCCTTTTACTACATGGGTGGCCT
Source organism: Myotis lucifugus (assembly GCF_000147115.1). NCBI lineage: Eukaryota > Metazoa > Chordata > Mammalia > Chiroptera > Vespertilionidae > Myotis > Myotis lucifugus. The sequence goes on from NW_005871051.1 coordinate 12,638,624, forward strand.
GGGGGCATTTATCCATGTATTTCCAGAGCTTAACATAGTACTTGGCACATGTTGTGACTTGAATGTCTAAACTGTCTTGTTGGAATATTCATTTAATTAAGCACTCATAATAGAGGTTCTTTATTTTGTAGAATCATATTTATATAACCTTTTAGTTATTTCTCCTGACATTCTACACGTGTATATATTCTTCTTTATCAAAGTTTCATTTGAATTTTCAACATTTAAAGTACCACAGTGCTCTAGCAGTAGGCACTTATATTATAACTTAATATTATGGTCTAATTCCTAGGCTACGGACCTTTTTGTACCAGGACTGAGGCTACTAAAATACCTTGCGATAATAACAAGGTGATTTCTTTTGGATTTGTTGGAATGAAATAGCATTTGGGGAACTCTTAGCCAACAGAGGGGATTCCAAATAATAGCTCTTTGTTCAGAGTTCCTCATAGGTAAGTCAGTTGGCACTCATCATTTTAAACTCATTGGAGGACAATGGAGTTAAGTGGAATATAAAGGGTACTGTGGGCAATACACAGAAGCCTTGTAACAATATAGTGTGCAGTTGGAAAGAAGATTGGAAGGTCTATAAAAGCTGCCAGAAAGAACAAAAAATATAATTAAAGGAGCAAAAAGACCTATTGAGCACAATCTCAGGGACTATTCCAGGCAACAGTAAATGTCTCCTCAAATATATCTTTAAAAGGTGGAAAGCCAAGTGGAAAACTAGTCCCATGGAGAAAGGAAGGAAAATACCAAATTAAATTATAGGGACAGGTAACAGGAGTTGGATTTGCTTATGTTAATTTTCATCTTTCTTTAAAATAATTAGATGGTGACTAACAGATCAGACAATTTGAAATTCTTAGATGAGAAGGGGATAAAATAGAAGAAAAGTATTAATGAAGTAATATTTTTAGGCAGGTATGGCTCAGAATAGGACGGATAAACTGGTATATAGAAAACAGCTGGAATTTACACATTTTGTGAACTGAGAACAGTTATCTTAGGTTCTATCAAAGTTATTATTTAAGAAAAGGTTTTCCTTTTTCCTTCCATTTTATAAAAGCATGTAGGCTATCCATGACTTCCCTGAGAAGAGAAGATAATACTTTCAGTAGGAAATATTTTTTGACAGTGAAATTTCATCACTTGGACCAAAGCGTTTTACCTGGTGAAACTGTCAGAATTACATGGGGATTTTTCTCATTAAACATACCCTGTTGAGAGCCATCACCATAGTCATTTGAAGAGCTTATAATAGTCTTTGGAAATATACTAAGCATTACACTCTTACTTTCTAAAATTATCAACCTCTGTCTTGAATTATAAATAAACAAATAATAGTTGAAACATTAAAATATAAAATAAGAATATTAGATTAGTAAAAGTGATGTGCAAAGGTGATTTCTTGGATTCAGGAGCAGAGTTCAGAACTCGTGCATTAAGCTGATCTCTGCCAGCCAACTCTTATCGTCACTTATATTACATTAATTATTGTGGTTTTCTTTGTGCTAATTCCAAAAGCTTTTTTAGTTTAGTGGCTGAGAAGATAAATCACAACTATCTATATATATAAAAGCCTAAGCAACCAAATGACCGGTTTGCCAGTCGCTATGATGCACACTGATCACCAGGGGGCAGATGCTCAATGCAGGAGCTGCCCCCTGGTGGTCAGTTCGCTCCCACGGCCAACCTCCGGCGGTCCATCCACCCGGTTGGCCGGCCCCAATTGGCCCTGATCGGGACTGGGCAAGACGGCCCTAATCGGCCCAGATCGTGGGTGAGACCGTGGGACCCCACCTGTGCATGGGTTCGTGCACTGGGCCTCTTGTTGAAAAATAAAGTGTCAAGCTTGAAATGTCAAACACTGGCTTCCAGGCTATAGATAAAACAAAACTCAACTTCAAAGGTAATTTGATATACTAAGAAAAGGAGAAATTTTTTTTTTATGAACTCTATCCATGTACATACTTCCACACACTCACATGCACAAAAATGTATAAAATGTGTGGCACAGCACTTTTCCAATCTCTCTCAGAAATATAAACTTGAAATTCATGCATTGTACCTCAGACTAAATATATATACTGACATGTTGAAAGAAGTATCTTATACATATCAACTGTAATAAAAACTACTAAAATAGTCTTGTGTGTATATAAGTTAACTAGAGGCCTGATGCACAAAATTCTTGCAATGGTCTCAGCCCCTGCAGCCTCTGTGGCTTGCCTTGTAGCTGCAGCTTCATCCAGAAGGACATCCAAGGTCGTTTGGCTGTCCGGTCTAATTAGCATATCATGCTTTTATTATTATAGATGTGTATGCACACACACACATACACACACAATATTTAGGCCCTTTTGAAGCAAATATCAGATCTCATATTATTTTGTCCTTAATCATTTCAGTACTTCAGTGTATATCTGTAAAACAACAAGGAGTCTTAAAAAATAACCATAATATCATCTTGAATCTTAAAAAAATATACTGAATATTATTATGCAAATTTTCTCAATTATTAGAGTTTTTTTCTTAAATAGTTTATTTCTTTAACCATGTTCCAATTATTGTGTGCCATAGAGGTTTTTACAGAGTCTAGATTTTGCACCCGAAGGTGTGGTTAAAACATTTCTCTTTCTCCTGAACTTTATGGACATTGAGAGTTAAGTTTAAATTGTTTCAACAATAGAATTTAAAATACGTATGAGGAGTGGATAAAGCCTGCTTCTTAGATAAGTTTCTCTAATGGTCCCTCTTCTAAGCCAATAATTTTATAGAAGCTGTTTCAAAGATTAGTATGGTGAAGCAATCAAATTCAGAATGCCTTATAACTTAGAGAATCAGACATGGATATAATTAACTCCACTAAAAAGCAAAAGACATGTAATTTTAGATGTTCCATAGTGCTTGCTTTTGTATCAGTATTAACAGAGCATAAAGTTTCAGCTTCTTTATGACCATAAAGCTGGCGGAGGAGGCAGCCCTTGGGACAGCGCCATCAAACGCAAGAACTCCTTGGAACACAATTTGGTAGATAACCTTAAAGATTCCTTCCAGCTCTAAACCTCAGAATGATGATGAGCTGTGTGGTACAATTTACAATGTTGATGTGAACCCATGAACTTTCCTTCCAGCAGTACTTGAGCAAAGCTAGGGAATATTAAGGGGGAAAGGATAAACACATAGCATTTCAGCTCAGTGGAAGTACTTCTGGATTGACAAGAACTCTACAAGTAGACTTAGAACAGACAATGTATTGACACGCTTCAGTTCCTCTTTGAAGCAAAACAAAATAAAACAGCTGCCAGTGACAAGGGCCATGCCTTTGAAGAAAAGTGACAAGTAACAGTAGAGTGACTCTGAATCTAGGTAGTAAGTTTTCATCAAATATACTGTGCATTTATTTAATCGGTTTTTGTATTGTACCTTTGGGATTTTTTCAACTAGCGGTGCTTTACATTGTGTAGTCTGCTAAGAATCATGAATCTGTCTCTGCAGGCACAGACGGCACACATTGTCCTGGAAGATGGAACTAAGATGAAGGGTTATTCCTTTGGCCATCCATCCTCTGTTGCTGGTGAAGTGGTCTTTAATACCGGCCTGGGAGGGTGAGTAATGCTTCCACTCCAAGGCTGTATTCTTTCTCTGCATGGAGGAATAACTGGACGATCTTACTCATGGAGGGAAGTCGAAACCACTGTATCAGAGGAAGACCTCATATTGCCCTGATGGTGCGCTGTGCCTGTACGCAGCCTACTGCTGCCATCCCTGACAAGAGGCAGCGACAGAAACTCCTCTTTGCTGTTGTAAATGAAACAGAACTTGGACACTGGTGTTTCCCCGGGGTAGAAAAAAGAACAAAATTATTTCCAGACACATAGGGTGCAAGGACACAGTTTCTGTGAGATTACTCAGTGGCTTCTGCCATGCGGGGTGTGGATCTGATGAAAACTGGATCAGGGCAAAGGGTGGGAAGCACACTCTAGTGCCATTCTATTCGTGAAGTTGAGAACCAACCTTGCACATCTAATATGAACTACCCTAAGGGGCTAACAGAGTCCTTGGGTTTTTATACAGTTTTGCACTCCAATAAGAAAGGCAACATAACAGATACATTTATTGTTTTGAAGTATTCAATGGGAGAGCAGATGCATAGAGCTGATATTTTCAAAATTTATCAACTGAGACCCAACTTAGCTGTTAAGATCTGCTAAGAGATGTACTGCAACAAGGATGCGAGTTGCTACAGAAATCCTATAGCTGTTCTTACGTAGCCAGCACATGTTTGTTCACCTGAGAGCCACGAGACTGAAGTTCTGGTCTCAGTCCTAATGATAACTGATTATGTGATATTGGGAAGATCACTTAACCTATCTGAATCCTAGTTTCCACATATAAACAGTGAGGGGACTGCACTATACAGTGATTTACAGCTGGGAATTAAAAAAAAGTATGAGACTTTAAACATGACTAGATGGGTTCAGGAGGTTTTCATTAGAGATTCAAAAGCCCAAGCTATAAAATATTTGATGAATTCTTCAGTGAAATTCAAGTTAGCCTTATAAAGACAAGGAGACACTGGGTTAACTGATATTGAAGATATTGATTGGCCAAACCTCCATGATATAATTAATGTACATTTTCTCTAACCCCTTGGCTCTCTGTTTGAAATGAAGAATATTAGATGGTTTTTTAAATAGTTCCACTGGTGAGAACATTAAATTACAGTGTATAAAACCTGCTTGAAAAGTTTTCCTTCACCAGGCAATTATTTAAGCTTTTCGACAGCACTAATTACTAGCCGTGTTAATATACCTGCCAACAAACAACTGTTTAATATAGATCAGAATGATGGAGGGCACTGGAGTTTTCTTCTGTGTGATAGATTATGGGTAATAAATCTTGTCACATCACAGAAGTCAAACAGGACCTGATGGATTAATTTGCTTCCAACACTGCAGTTCTCTAGGACAAGCTGTATTTATTCATTTACTGGACAGTATTGTAAGCACATGCTCAAAGAAAATGGACAGTTCTTTTACGGAAAGAAAAAAGAAGGGAAGTCAAATTAAATTAATTAAGGATTTCTTTTTATGGAGAATAAGGCATTCGTTAATAAGCTTAGTCCACAAACCCTATTTGTCATTGAGAAATGCTGCTGTCATTCATTGTGTGGCTCACTCGGTGAGGTGGTTGATAATTAAGGGAGTTATTTTGTTTTTCATCTTCAAGAGATGCATTTATATTGTATGTAAGCCTTGGCTAAAAAATGATCAATTCCCAACAAGTGAGAGGCATCTGAGAAATGAGCTGATGGAGGTGTGGATAAGTATCACAGCACTTTAGTCACCTTAGGGGATACTGAGGGGGAAGACTAAGAATTCTGTCCACAGAGGCAGTTCAGGGAGGAGTTAGTCTGGATGGGTGTTGAAGAATTCACGTTGACTACTGCCCAAGCTGAACTTTATTGGTTTAGGGTTGTCGATTCAGTCCCCCTCAGATCCTAAATTCACTTTCAGTAGTAATCTACAAGAAAGACTTGGTTTAACTCTTTCTGCAGAAAGTGAAATGTAAGAGGGGACAAAAAACTTATTGCAATGCATTTCAATGCGTGGAATAGCTACTATAGGTAGCTCCTGGCCTTTATGGGGGTAAGATTGCTCAAATATTCTTATATTTTTCCTTCCCAGAACTTTAAAAGAAAGCCCTTTTGCACTCCTCCCTAACTCCACAGCAGCACTTTAAAATAGTTATTTGGATATTTTAATTCAGAAGTCAGAAATGCTTCGGGTCAATTTTTGTGGGATTGATTTTTTCTTCTAAGTTGATAATAATTCTCAAACATATACCTTTTTCTTAAACTAAGCTATTTGAAAATCAACTATGTTAAATATATATTTCATAGAAATTAACTCTGTGTTTTAAGTGTTCAATAACTGTTCATAAACATATGCACCCGTGCAACCACCACTGATATACTCAGTGTACTCTTCAGTATCCTACAAAGTATTTAAAAAAACCCTTTTACTTGTTCACAGTTAATAATTTGATGAAACTGGTAGCCTTCGACAGTAAATACCAGTTCGGGCTCACTATGTCTGGTAGAATAAAGAAATTTTCAGGATATCTGCACACTTTAAAGCAGTATGTTTTAAAGTTAAAATTAAGACCCTATAGAAATTTTTTTAAGGACTTAAAAATTTAAGAAATTGAGGGAATGGAAATTATATGAGCATATGCCTGAGGACTTAAGAGTCAGTTTTTATTTTCCTTTCAGTCATATCATGAAATAAATGTCCATATTCTATCATAACATTTCCTTAGGTTTGCTAAAGTCTAGAGATAGGTTTGTAGGATTTTGAGATCGTGTTCTGTAATTTTGAAGGGTTCGGTAATTAAGGTATTGTGGTTCTATACATATTTGTTTGTTGGTAATTTTTTGGCATCTTTACCCAGGTACCCGGAAGCCATTACTGACCCTGCCTACAAGGGACAGATTCTGACCATGGTCAATCCTATTATTGGGAATGGCGGAGCCCCTGACACTACTGCGCTGGATGAAATGGGACTTAGCAAATATTTGGAGTCTGATGGAATTAAGGTAGTACCAGTGACGACTGTTAAAAAGTCACAGCTTTAGGTTACTTTAAGACAACGACTGCTAAAAAGTCACAACTTTAGGTTACTTTAAGACACTAGGGTAAAGTTTCTTCCTCAATACATAGTATAGACTGTTAAATGTATGTTCTCACCCTCATCCTAGATACATGAGAATAATCTTTAACATGATATTACTTTGAGTTTTATTTCCCAGGGCACTTCGGATTTGTTCTTTAATGCCTTGCATGCAACTTGATTTCATTTGGGGAAATATTGTTATAAGTCCAAATAATAGTAATGCTACAAGAATTGGTGATGAATCACCTTTTAATTGATAAGTCTGTATTAATTATTTGCCTCTTTATCTTATTCTCTTTAGAAGATAAATAAAGGATAGTTTATATGCTAGTCTGAAAGTAAACACATTAAAATTTCTTATTCATGATAAATTTTGATCATATCTTAGGAATGTGGACCATACAAACAACTCAAAAATTTACTTTAGCTCTAATTCTCACAATTTTACCCAAAATTCTCATTCACCTTTAAATATAGATTTAAAAATATTTTATCTTTCATGTCCTTTAAATAAGTAATTACTTATTAGATTGTTATAAATGCCATTGAGGAAAAATATAAGGTGCCAAGAAGGGTGATCTAGCTTAGTCTCAGGATTTGGCAAACACAGGTAAAACTGTTCCCTCAAATGATATATAATTAAGGTAACAATTATAGATTTTAAGAACAAAGTATTGATCATCTTTTTTTCTTCATCTCCAAAAATTTAAGCCTCATATCAATGGATGTAATAAAGCTTAAAAAAATAGCAAACTGACTCTTAAGATATGTCACAGGAGTTGGATAATATTTTGTGATCACCCCTTTTAAATGACCGCTTGTCTTTCTAGGTTTCAGGTTTGCTGGTGCTGGATTATAGCAATGACTACAACCACTGGTCGGCTACCAAGAGTCTAGGGCAATGGCTCCAGGAAGAAAAGGTGAGAAATCTGATAGGGCATCCAACATCACCTAAGGATGATTGGTGGGGTCTGTGGTAAGTTGGGGCCGTGTATCTAATTTAAAAGGGACAAACAGATGAGGCAGATCATGCAGTTTGGAATCTTTTTATTTTATTTCAGAAGCAATTTCTTTCTCTTACTCCACAGGCTGAGCTGTCTGAACTCATTTTCTTCTAAACATGTAGGACTACGTATTTTCATCTTATCCACTAGGTGGCAGTCATACTTGCTTGGTTCCATTTCTAATCCTGGAAAGGGGTTTGAGAAAATCTTAGAATTTTCTGTTCTCTCAAGCAACCTCTCCCTTCCCTTTTATCCAGGACCCAGATCTGCAACTTTTGTCATGGCTGATAGTACCAGCTCTGTCATTAACTAGCTGTGTGGCTTTGTACAAGTCATATGATCACACCATACTAGTTTTATGTTTAATTCTTAATGAGTATAAACAGGTTATCATTGATTCTCTTTGGGCTTACACATTATGACTCTATAGACTTGAATATAATCTCATTTGAAGTTACAAATAAAAATTTTATAAACCCTATCTTATATTTCCTTATTTTAACTATTTTCTTCTAATCAACTACAAGGATTGTCCTGATTTGAATGTCAGACAAAGTTAATGGGCCTGCTGTATATTTAGCTTCATATTCATTGTTGCTATAGCTGCTTTTTGTTGACTTGCTGCTGGCCCTGTGATTGACAGAATATTATTCTACTAGTCTCCATCTCTCCAATAAACGTCTACCTATTGGAGCTAAATGTTGCCTCTGTCTGACAAATACAAAAATCTCCATCCTGGCTTCCTTGTTCTCATTCTTTCTAAATATTAGGAGAGATAAGAAGGTGATATCATCTCCCAGGTCATTACTATATTCTTCTCAACCATCTGAATTCACTTCCAGAGCTCATCTTTGTAATGGTCATTCAGAAGACCCCCACCTCAACCTCCACCCAACCTTTAATGTTTCTTTGTGCGATTTAGGGCATCTAGTATTATAGCTGCTCTGTGTCAGAACTTGTAACTTAAATATAAGCTTTCATCCATGGCTTGTTAGTTTGTTGTATAAATGTGCTTTGACTCTTCTTCTGTGATCACAGACATGTAGAATAATGGAAGTATAAGATAAAAACCAATTTATCTCTTTGAGGTACAAGTGAGAAAAGCAAACATCACTAAGATAATTGGTGGGAAAAAAGACATTACAACTGGTTTTCCTGATTCCTGACTCATTGCTCCTTCATTATACCACATCTGTCTTTATCCAGCAAAGTTAAAGAAAATAAAACAAATGGTGGTGTTGCCTGATTTATTGAATAGATGGGCAAATTTTACTTGACAAGGACCTTCAGAAAAATGGGTAGAGTGCCCACTATGTGCCAGGGACATTTGACTCAAAACATGGATTTGCATATTATTTACAAATCACTGCATATGAAGTTCACAAATGCCATTAACCTCAATATGTGTGTGTGTGTGTGTGTGTGTGTGTGTGTGTGTGTGTAATATTATTTAACATCCTGTGCTAAGAGCAACAAAACTGTAGCAGAAGATTGATGTTCAGAATTTCTCATTTTTTATTCTGAGGACGTGCCAGGGTATTAAGAATACTGTGCCCAACTGGAACAGCAATTTGCCGTGTTCTGACAACACAGTCACCTGGGTCAGAAAAAAGAAGGAGTAAGGAAATTATTTACTGCTCAAGAAGATAGATGATGCTAAGTTTGTAACTTGAAAACAATATGCTGGATCTAATTCCCTCCAATTTCACTGTCACTACAATTTCTTTTATAGATCCCTGCAATTTATGGAGTGGATACAAGAATGCTGGCTAAAATAGTTCGGGATAAGGTATGATCATCACCTTTTATCCAAATTTCTGTTCATATATATATATATATATGTGAAAAATATATATTTTTACACATATATATTTAATTTTTCTCAGTGCCTGAGGAATCCATTAGTATGTAAAAGAACAAATCTGGCCAATTTATGCCTTTTGGGTTTCTGTCCTTCTGTGTCACTACCTCTGATGTAGTTTTTGAGACTGAATACCTGACTGGGAAATTTTTTACTGAAGGGCTATGAGATTAATTCACTCAACGGCACTTTATTGAGTGCCTACTCTGTGTTCATGACCCTGACAAGTCATGGCCTTTATAATTCATCTCAGGACCAGTGAAACAAGTGGAGCAGGTTACGCGGTACACAACAGTCTACCTAAATTGAACACCTCCATGCTGCAAATGCAAACCCAGAATTGTATGGCATTGGTGGTGTTATTTGTTTAGTCCTCTCGGAGAAGTTGTCTGTGAAATTAGTGATTTGTATTTCATGAGTGTGTCAGATGAGCCCTGCCTGTGTTAACTTAATTGCATAGTCTTTCTTGAGACTGTACCAGTGCCCTAGGTGATAACATGTAGGTTTATCTTTTGCTTTCATGTCTCATTGCTGAAACATCTGCCCCCCCCCACCCCCCTTTAAAATATCTCCTCACCATCAGCTTGCTTCTTCTTGTTATGAGGTGGACAATTTTTTTCTCCCCTGCATGAAACTTTCACATCCCAGATCAGAAAAAAACTTTACCAAAGGTTGACTACATTCCCCAAATGCCACTAAAGTTGTCTCATTGAATTATATTACATAAAAAATAAGAAAAATAAAATTTACAATTTCGAAGTGAAATATTCTTCAAGAAAATCTGTTGCAGATTTCTTGTTAGAATATATTGACACAGGATCTCTGTAAACAGAAAGAACAGCTTTGAAAATAAGAACATGGCTACATACCCATGACCAGAAGGACGACAGTGGAGTTTATATGACCCTTCTACTCCACCTCTGACTTTTTCCCTCCACCTTGATTTTCCTGAGAATAGATGTTAGTGTGGTTAAATATATCAGTAGATTCTTGTGTTTTCTTAACCCAATGATGTTATGGGAGCAGTAAACAATGATGATACTACCAGAATGAAAAGGGAAATAAAATTGGGAAATTCAATTTGGGCTATAGAATTCATATGTTGAATAAAATATAGCGAGCCCTATTAATTTGGGAAAACAATTTACAAGACCATACTTATGTTAGTTTAGGATGAACCCTTCTTTTATCAGAGGCAGTTAGGTTTTCAAAATTTGGCTGAATAGGCTAGCTCAGACAAAATTGTAGTATTGCCTATTATATTTAATGTTGAGTCGTGCTGGCTCATATTAAAAATGTATACTGTAGCTTTTAGTCTATTACTTTTAGGTTGGAAAGTAAGACTGAATTTCATTCAGCATGTTTTAAGAAGGAAATGAGAACTGAACACCAAATTTCAAAATTAAAGATCATAAATATAGTCAAGAGATTCTGTGATTTGGATTCAAAAAGTAAATAAAGTCCATTATGAAAATTAATAACAGTGTGGAAGTGAAAGGTTATTTTTGTTATTTCCCCCCAAGAATTTGAGGTATCACTCTGATTTTAGTAATTACACGAATAACCCTCATGTCTTAATGGTGTGCTGGCCCTTTCTACCCTCACTCACTTCCGGTGACTTCTTCCTCTAAGGAATAAATTTTGAGGGGAAAATAAAGACTTTCTTTTATTTTTTTTCAATGCAATAATTTCTTGGAGAAAGGCAAATCAATGAATTATTTTGACATCCCCCCCAATAAAGTCTTACTTACTAAACATAATATGCCATTTTTCTAAATAGATCAAATTAGACTTACCAACAAATAAATAAATCTGATGACATATAATAATGAGAAGAAAACATTTGCCATGTTCAAGCTAGCAAGGCGAATTCATGAAAGCTTCACAGAAGGCTAAACATTTTTTTTTAAAGTTCAGGTTCTTTGGGACACCAAGACATTAGCATGTCTAAGGTGACAATTTTCAATGTTACTTCTGAAAGTTTATGATTTATAGCATTTCACATTTTTGTGAATTAATTTTACCATCACAATGTAATAAATTCCCAATCTTGTCAATTTTCTAAAAATTTTTAGATTTCTTACTTTTTTTGCTCAGTAGATTGTTTTGTCACATCTTACACAAAATATTGTTAGGTTAGATGTATTAAGGGACAGGTGCTCTAAATACTGGAAGCTGGAGACCGAAATTTTGATGCCTTTGACTTTGCTTACCTGGATCATTGTCTAAGCCTAAAATAACTGATCGTACTTCTCAGAGTGGTTTCCAAATGTACTGTGAAAATTGCTTTATCTTTCCAGGTTGAGATAAAGATCTCCTGCTTTTGGTTATGAGTGTTTATAAAGGCATCAAACTCTTAGAGCAGCTGTTTAAGTCCCCAAGAACTGATCCTGTCAGCACCTACATCACTGCTCCCTCCTAACTGTCTAACTTTTTAATTTGATAGGGCACCACGCTTGGGAAGATTGAATTTGAAGGTCAGTCTGTGAATTTTGCGGACCCAAACAAGCAGAATTTGATTGCTGAGGTTTCAACCAAGGTGAGCAATTTTCTTTCAGATTTTGTAGTTTTGTGTATCTTCCTTTCTTATAATATCAAAATTTTCATTTAGGTCAAAGTCATTTTAGAAGCACCAGAGTTGAAGGTGAAATGGGTCTTAAGCAACTAAAATATATATATTCTAAACCAGTGCATTTAACGTTAGAAATTGTTTACTATTATTTTTAACTTCTTTTTTTTCCCGTGGTTCCCCAGTTCAAAACTTTAACAATGTCAAATAAAGGAACTGGTGACTTGCCAGAGAAAGGCATAGTGCCAATCAGGAGTCAGAGTAATAGCCTGACAGAGAGTTGAGAGCACTTTAAAGAAATCAGATACAATAAAGAGTCTGGGGTCACTTTGGGTAGGGGAAGGTATTCTTTGAGACACTGAAGATTTATTGTATTATAGCTCAATTCAAAAACTAGTGTTCATAGTAATCACTGTGCCACTCCAAAGTCAGATATGTTTAGTGTATATTTATAAGAGGGTGTAGAATACATTTTAGAAAGATGTCTGTTGGATGTGATTGAATATTTATTAACGTAGGTGTAAGTCTCGTGGGCTATAGTCTCTGTCCTTGGGACAGAGCTAGTGCGACAGGCAAATGAGTAATCACCATGGACAGAATTTTGTGGTAAATGCTGTCTTTAGAATGCACACAGTTTGCCACAGGAGCAAGGGCATGTGTGGGGCGGCATTGAACTAGATAGCTGGATCAGGGAAGGTTCTGCAGAGGAGTTGGGTTTGTTGTGAGACATAAAGAGCAGGTAGTTAAATGGATGCACTAGGAGAACTGAGTTTCAGGCACAGAAAATGGCATGTATTTGAGAGGCAAAGAGGTACGCAACAACATGGTACTTTTGAAGAGTTATGTGTTTTTTGGTATGGTTGAACCAAAGCGTTCACATATTTGGTTAAAGATGAGTGGAGATGCACTATGGCTAGGTCTACAGGGTTTCTTGTCATTGGTTAAGTCAACAAAACTGGAAGAAATTGAGAACTCATTCAGCATCATTTCGGAGAAAAGTAGCCTGGATAAAAGAACAATTAACTAGGTTATTGTAGCTAACCAGGACAAAACCCGCGAGAGCCTGGACTGAGCAATAACAGCAGAAAAAGAGACATTGAGGTGAATTAGACAAATGGGAGAAGGAGGCACTGGGTGTGACCAGATAAAAGATCAGCCTATTTTATCAGCAATTTCAACTAGTTTGAGTGAGCACAGTGATGCTTTCAATAGGAGTTTGAGATACCTGTGGGATTTGCTATGGGAAAAAAAATTTGTACTTTAAAATTTAAAGGGTTGATTGCTGCTTTCTGTTTTTACTACATAAAATAGGAGACAAGGCAGAGTTTTCTTATCTAGGAGTATGAATTTGGTTACCATTGAACTTTAAATGTGGAGAATTCGGGCCAGTTGAAACCCTTTTGAAGTCATTACTATTGGCTGGCTCTACATTGGGAATTATATTCACTATAGGAAAGATGCTATAAATGTCTCTTCCTTCATCACTGGGGCAGCAAAGCGTCTCTCTTTTAAATTTTATTTTAAATAGAATTATTCACCACAAAATTTTATTCCTCTATACATCAAACATACAGTTTCTTGCATAAGATAGCTCATGGTTATAGTGGTCCATTTAAAGAGGCAGTTTTGTCTTAGAAAAAATACAACCAACATTTTTTGAATACTCAGTTAATTCTTATTAAACAACAACAACAACAACAACAACAAAAACAACAAAACACAACTCTGTCCAGCCAGTGTGGCTCAGCGTTTGAGCATCAACCTATGAACCAGAAGGTCATGATTCTATTCTTGGTCAGGTCACATGCCTGGGTTTCTGGTTCCATCCCCATCATTGATGTTTCTATTTTTCTCTCCTTCTCCGTTCCTCTCTGAAATCAATAAAAATATATTTTAAAAAAACCCTACCCAACTCTATTTCATAGCTGAGGAAAACGAGGCTTATCAAGTAAATCTATTTAAAATCAAATGAAATTTGCCAAAGTCTTTTTGGAGCTGGCCTAACTTGAACTCCAGTGACTCTTCATGCTAACCTCATGCTATTTCTGCCTCTCATGTTGGTGTGGTTTGACTGAGACGTTTCCAGAAAGCGCCATTTCTAGGATCTTGTTACATGAATTTAAGAAGCTCTCTCAAGGCTCTTGGTGACTTTTGGTTCTTCTTGACCCACATCTGGCAGGGTCTTGCTATGTTTGCATATTCTGCTCTTCTGCCTGGGATCTCCATTTCTCTCTCCTCCCTGCTTGCCTTCAAGAAGTCAGTTCCTCTGTAAAGCCTCTTATGACTTACTCCACCTTTGTTTTCCATGTCATTTTATAAATAGCTTTATTTAAAAAACACACAACACATCATATTTAGATCCTTGCAAGAATTGTCTCTCTCACTTTTCTATGGTTATCTGCGAGTTTTAAAATTAGATACATACTTGTTTATATATCTGGAATGTGATCATGCCAGATGAGATATTCACTTGTTTTAATTCTAAAATTTGTCCATTCAAATGGCATGAGGCTATATTCTCTGTATTTGTTTCTACGCATTTCCATGTGAGTTGATTTAGTTTGAGGCACAGCATGAGAAAGGGCTAGTTTTCCTTTTAAATTTTAGAATTGAGAACTATGTTAAACATGTAGTCTAGCATTTTTCAAACATGAAGGATATTGAGCCTGGAGACATTCACCTTAAAAAATTTCTATGGTCAAACAAGGTTGAAAAACACTGCATAATATATTCCTCCTGGAGTGTCCTAATGCAAATTCATATAGTCACATGTCTGTGAGGTCCTGGGTAACTTCTATCATTCTGTAGGGAGAGTATGTAATGTGTTTGTGTAGAGATCAGTTAAAAGGAGCCTATCTGTATCTTCATATTAAATCAAGGGAGAGAGCGCAATGGTGAAAGCTGGTTCAGTTTCTTAATGCCAGAACAATTAAATAATTTCATTTTACCTGTGATAAATGTATATTTGTATCAAATCATATTTATTCTATGAATTTTGCTTTGGTGTGGTTGATAACTTTATTCATTGTCTTGTAATTGCAATTTGATATAGCTACAACTAGATGTTAATGTTGCTTTGTTTTTTAGCAGAAGCCTAAGGTTAAGAATAAATCTATACTTTTCAAATTATCTGATGAGAGAGATTATCTGTAACATTTATGGAGCAGTTCAGCAATAATTCCTCCAGATCATAGATGGACTGGGGTATTTTCTTCTCTAGAATAGTCAATAAGACAAAAAATATAAACTTTTTCTCAAATATAGTCTAAGGATTATGATTTCACTTTCTATAGACTTTGTGGAGAGAGAGACATTCCAGTGAAAGTAAAATGCTTTTTCAAATATCCAGATTGCAATTTTAATCTAAAACCTTTTGCAAGCTTCGAATTATCCTAAATTCAGAATGTGCCAGTGAACTCTGAAAGCTGGTATCCCTGTGGACACCCAGCTCTCTAGGCTTCTCTCCCTGTATTTCTATTATTTTTCCTTTTATGACTTTGGGGAACTACTTCTCAGGTAAAAGCCTGTGAAAATGGATCTGACTCCACACAGTGCTTAAGACATAGGTAATGATTATGTTATGCTCTGGGATCCTTTTATGAAGTCTACCATTTAAATGCAAACGATTGCACAGTAACCTAGAGGGACCAATGGTCTACACTAGCCCAGCAATTCCTCAGACTCTCATACTGATTTTATCCATTAACCCCACTGCATAAGCCTCATGCTGTACCCTATCCCCACTTTACTGCAAGTTGAAGATCAAGTGGTATTTAAAGCATGATATACCTATTACCACCTCTGTCTAGTGCTGAATTGAGCAGTAATACTTGAAAATTCCATTGCTACTGTTTGTTAGTGAGGTAAAGCATGGGAAAGATGGTTGTTAACTATGGAAGCAACCAATTTCTTAGTGATCATTGTTATTACTGTAATCAAAATTTTATATAAAATAGCAAAGCACTTTTTTTTATCATAAAAAGGATACAGACTGTAGCACTTGCTGTGTCTTTCTTACAAATTGATTAATTGCCAGTCATTCCCAAATACTTAGCAATCAATCTGCCGCCAATCTAAGTGTGAAGCATCCTCAGATATGCTTACAATATTGATGTATTGCTCATATCTGGAACTTCCCTCTCACTCTTTGGTTTTTAAAATGGCAGGATGTCAAGGTGTATGGCAAAGGAAACGCCACGAAAGTGGTAGCTGTAGACTGTGGGATAAAGAACAATGTAATCCGCCTACTTGTAAAGGTAAGTAAATCATTCCATCTCAAGGGTAAGGATTTGTAATATTGATCGTTTAGTGTTAAGCTGATTTCCTCTGTTTCAGAAAAAGCTTGTGCATTCTTCTAGAATGTCAGGGAATCTGCTCTCTTCTTGTTGCCTTTGATCTACAAAATGATACACTTATCCCTGTTAAAATGAGAGAAGTGGACCATGTTAAAAAAAAAAAAAGCCCTCAAAGGCCACAAAAACAGAGGAGAAAATGATGACTGTTCTTATCACTTATTGATTGACATTCAGAGACATGCCATGTTCACATTCTTGGGGTTTAGAGATAAAAAACAAACACCCACACAAAAAACTAGAGTCAGATGGAGAACTTCTCTATTGGGCTTTATTTATTATGCACAACATCTTTGCAGAGGTCATGCTTTGATACAGTGCAAACTTTCACACTGTTTTATAGCAACTCTTGGACAACCATTAATATTAAACCTTAAACCTCCTTTAGGAGACTTTAACTATTATTACAGTGTTTTCTTACATAGTTGTGAATCCAGAGATTTCTCCTTCTCCACCTTCCTCCTCCCACTCTCTGTTAATGCCTCTCTGGGTAAATCTCTGTCTCTGTCTCACACACACACACACACACACACACACACACACACACACACACACAGAGAGAGAGAGAGAGAGAGAGAGAGAGAGAGAGAGAGAGATATGTGCATACTATCAAATTAGCTTGAGTATAGTAGAATTCTTCAATTCTTAGTTAGAGAATATCAGAAGTGTCCAAATGATGATTTCAAATTCTGGTCAAGTTTAGTAACAACAATGTCCATGGACTCTTCAGTAGCAGATGCTGTGGATGGTCTGTCCATATTTCCCTCTCTGTTCAACATTTTGCCTGACTTCCAATCGCAAGTGTCTGCATTTCATTGACTGAGGGCTCTCTGTGGTTGGTTGAGGCTGCTGGCATGCAGAGTGCCATTGAATTAATGATCTTGCTGCAGCCCCAACCAATGACTAGAGAGGGTCATTGTGTAAATATCCCAGCTCCTTTGCTTCGTAGCTGGGCTGTCTTCAAGATGGATATTCTACACTGGCGCTCAGAGTTCCTGGGTGGGCTGAAGCTCTGGCTGTCCATATGGTAACTGCCTGAGAATGCATACTTGATTGGAATGCTTCCCGGTGTCATTTTCTATTGGTATTTCTTGAAAACACTTCAAAATAAACTTCTTTTTCCTCAAATCCTTGTCTCAGGAAATGTGGCTAGGAAACCTTCAAAGATATCTTCTTATTTATATTTATGTAGAGAAGTTCTAACTTTTCAATCAGAATATAAATATAGGTAATATGAGAAAACCCCTGAAGGAAAGCTGATTAAAATTCGATCAGACAAAAAAGGCAAAATTGAAAAAGGTAGAAGGTGAGCCATCTTAAGTTTTGCAGAAAATCAATTTACCATTTTTTGCAACTCTTTATCCCATAATTCTAGGTAACATAACCTGTATTCCCGTGTGCCCAAGCATGAAGCTTTTAGGCTCTGAGACCTTCTAAAGTGTGGGAAAGTATATTATCTATTTTTTTTCAGGATCACCTTTTTAATAGTGTTTTTTTTTTTCTCTCCACTTTTTATTGACCATTGGCTCCATTTACATCACACAAAAACAGTGATGTTTTTGTCCGTCTCTGTTAAGCTTTATTTACTTGAATCACATGCTATTTTTTCCTTCCCTTTAGGGAATGGTTAGTCAAGAGAAGGTCTAGTAAAATTCACGTTGGCAAAAAAAAATGTTATTAAATTCTGATCATTCTTGTGTTTCCTTTCTAGCGAGGAGCTGAAGTGCATTTAGTTCCCTGGAATCATGATTTCACCAAGATGGAGTATGATGGGCTTTTAATTGCCGGAGGACCTGGGAACCCAGCTCTTGCACAACCACTAATTCAGAATGTGAAAAAGGTGCAGTAAACCTGGGGGTAGCGTGTATCTGTGTGCGAAGTGGAGGGAGTCTGGTCTATTACTGCTCTCAGCTGCAATATATTTTATTTATTCAGAAATTTTTTATTACTGCTACTTGTAACCTCAGAGGTAATGTCAGCACAGATATGTATTAGGGCAAACCAATGAGGAAAAAGAGCCTTTTTTTAAGATAAAGTAATTGGGATTGTGTCCTTAAGTTCAGAGAACTGGAGCCCAATCTCCAAATGTGTCATTTCTTACAATCATGAAATGACAACTTATGTTCCTCACCATGACGTTGGGACCAATAACACACCCAAGTTTCTAAAGAAATTCTAAATTAGATTTATTTTAATCTGTATGTTAAGTACATTTTATTGAGTTCTAATGCTATATATTTGTCAATCATGTTCTGATTTATAATTTAACATTTATTCAATGATCATTCTCTTACCTTGTTAATTAAGGGAAAAAAGGATGCTTCCTTTTTATTCCTTGAGAAGCACTTTTTGGGACTGTACTTCTGGGTTAATAAAAATTCTTCCTGATTTAGATTTTGGAGAGTGACCGCAAGGAGCCATTGTTTGGAATCAGTACAGGAAATTTAATCATAGGATTAGCTGCTGGTGCCAAATCCTACAAGATGCCCATGGCCAACAGGTAAGGCAGTTACACTTTGTGTACAGTTAGACTAGCTGTAAAATACTATTAGTAACCAAATCCAGAAGACTTAGAGATCTTCCATGCCACTTTCTCAGAATAAACAGATAACCATATATGGTTCACAGTTGTCTGACTACCTGATACCACTTTCATTGCATTTGTGAAAGGCAGCCTTTTCTAACAATAACATTGCTGTATTTTAAAATTATTTTTCCTTCCCTCAGCATAAATTGAGGTTATAATACTCAATCAAATGGCATTCTAAGGAAACTGTTCTGATTTTAAACTTGATTTCAGAGCATTGATAGCGTTGTAAGGCTGGGTGACTTAAGAACCGAGAAATCTTCAAATTCTCTAGGTCAGCAGTTCTCAACCTGTGGGTCGCGACCATCGGAAAACACATATAGCATATCAGATATTTACCTTACGATTCATAACAGTAGCAAAATTACAGTTATGAAGTAGCAACGAAAATAATTTTATGGTTGGGGGTCCCCACAACATGAGGAACTGTATTAAAGGGTCGCGGCATTAGGAAGGTTGAGAACCATTGCTCTAGGTTTTACTAGTACTATCTTACCCCAACGATGTTAACCTATTGAACATGGAGCTTTCCCTCATGGATCACCTTCCACAGGAAGTATAATTCAAATTGATTCCTGACTGAGTAGTTTCTCTTTATTATCTCCTGTGAACTCTCATCTGCCTTTACAATTACTGTGGCTCCTTAAAATAAGTTGCTTAGATTTGTCAGTCTCTGTTAAGCTGGTAGGCAACTCTTAACTTCTTTATATGAGTACAATTCTCCCTTTTCCAAAACTGATTACAGAAGTTTAATAGATATGATATTTAGCACACAGCCAAGCTTCCCGAATTGATTTTTGTTGCTAAAATGATTGGGATTAACAACCTGTGACTTTTCTTACTAAACAATCGAAACTTTCGAATTTTAATAGTCTTTTCTTGTTTGCTATTTTACAACGAATGTGCTTATATTCTCCTCCTCACTTTTCCTTCTCCTTCTTCCTTTTTTCTCCAGAGGGCAGAATCAGCCTGTTTTGAATGTGACGAACAGACAAGCTTTCATTACTGCTCAGAACCATGGCTATGCCCTGGAAAACACCCTTCCTGCCGGCTGGAAGCCACTTTTTACAAATGTCAATGACCAAACCAATGAGGTAAGTTGGGGATGAGAAATGCAGGGCTTTTAATACTCTTATACAGATACCTTTCTCCTGTTTACGTGAGCTCTTTGGGGTGTGTGTGGGGAACAACTCTATTTATAGGAGTTCATAGCCCTCTGCTTTTCCAAAAGTAACTTCTCGGTCTTATTTTCTCATCAGTTGACTCATTAAGATCCATTCTTTGAGTGGTTAATCAATGACTGTCTTGCACATTCATTGTTAATGGGGCATTGGTAGAGATCTGTTGAAACCACTCAGTGAGTCTCTGGGACTAAGCACATGAAGTAGCCTTTGAGAAGACCCCTGGAGAAGCAATTTAGGAGATGAAGATCAGAAGAGGATTTGGGTGTATTATGAACAGAGCTTTGAAGGGTCCCAAAGGCTATGAACCAAATCAGTTTGTTTGTTTTTTATTAAGGGGACCATATTTGGTTGAATCTTTGTTGGGTTATTAGCACTGTTAGTTTTTTCTAATGTTCTTAAGCATTTACCTCAGCTTTTTGATTTGAATAATACATAGCCTTGGTTGGCATCCATTGTTTCAGAAGACATTTCTCCCATTTCTCGTTCCTTAGGGGATTATGCATGAAAGCAAACCCTTTTTCGGTGTGCAGTTCCACCCCGAGGTCAGCCCAGGGCCAACGGACACTGAGGTATGTTAGAAAGATGAGGCCTGTTATAGAATTAAGTCTTAAAATTAGAAATGTATTTATGTGAAAAATCGAGAAACCAAAATAACCACCTTAGATGATCTAGTTACGGAACATTCTCAAGAAGGGTGCTGTGGTAATATGCTCATTGTATCAAAATTTCCTCTCCATAACTATCATGGAGGACGTGCCTGTCCTTTTTTTGTTTTTTAATTCAAAGTGGGGAATCCCTTAAGAAACCTGATGCAATGCTATTTTTATTTAAATTATTATCATTCTGATATATTTAGTTCTAAAATTTATAATTGTTGCCCTATGCAAATGAATTTCCCCTTGCTCTCTTATTCTCATAACTGAAATGAAATTTTAATCCCCCATCTGTGACTTCACGAAATCTCTATGGCAACTGGTTGTGTAGCCATATAGGGAGAATAACCAGTGGCAGGAGAAGGAAGGAGGGCAGCAGTGTTGGGGAGGGGAGAGGGCATATACCAACATGCATATGAGTTGGATGGCTTAAGAAAAGAACCATGAAGAATTCTTAGAGATGTTTTGTTTGTAATTTAAATATCTCTACTTTTTATTGTGTGAGCTTTTGGTTCAATGTCAAGGACATCTTTGCAAAACAAGAGCTTTCAGTGATACTCAGAAAAGTCTGGGAAGTGTGGTGTGACTCTGCATCTCTAACACCCCAGGGCCTCCAATAGTAATGCTGACGATTCTTCCCTGTCAGCAGATACTCTCAGCAAAGACACCGAGGCAAAATGAGGGAGAGAATAAAAATCTTCTGTCTGTAAACTCTACTACCTCATCTAGTCTGCTACTGAATTGTGTTTTCAGATTTGTGGATTCTTTTCTTGTTTTATTATAATTAAGAAATAATGGTTCTTGATAGCCAAAGTCAATATAGCATTACTTACCCACAATAAAACTCGTAAATTAAAGTGACTTATGCACACATATTGTCTAATGCATGATACTTTTTTAAAATTTAAAATATAAATATTGCCTATGTAGTACCTCAAATTAGGAACATTGAAATCAAGATATGTAATATGCAGTATCACTTAATCCTTATTTTTATCCTGCCAAATAGTTGCAGAATGAATGTTTTTGTTGAAATTTCTTATGCCTGTTGCAAAAATAAAAGTAAATTTATTGGTAAAGTTTAAGAATAGTCTTTAGAGATATTTTTAGAGCTTCTAGAAATTTTAAAAATCCAGTTATTTCTAACTTTAGGGAGCACAAGAAATATAGCATAAGTAATTATCACCAGAATTTTACTTAGAAGAAGAAAATGATTCATAATTAAGAGGCTGCAAACTTGATATTCTCCAAAGGCATTATCTGAAATGTTCACTGTCTGCTGAAAAATTTTTAAATAGGATGTCACATAAGCAGTTAGAAGTGTTTATTTGATCTAATTTCCATAGTAATAAATATTTAGTTTTGCCAGAATTGGCAAAAAAAACAAACAAAAACAAATATTGCATAGAAATACCATAAAAATTATTTATCTAAAGTTCAAATTTAAGTGGGAATACTGTATTTTATCTTGCAACCCTGTGAGTTTTGAAGCTTCTAACTAGTTGTTTACATTTTTTTTCTAGTATCTGTTTGATTCATTTTTCTCACTGATAAAGAAGGGGAAAGGAACCACTGTTACATCAGTTCTACCAAAGCCAGCCCTGGTTGCATCTCGAATTGAGGTCAGTATGTGTGGGCTTCTTTTTGGTTTATGAATTTTGGATTTGCTCTATCATGTAATGATATATTTAAGTTAATATGTAAACTTTTCCAATGTTTATGAAAGATGATTGGTATTATTGTAATCCCCCATCACTTTAGCATCTAACTATTTGGTCTGTTCTTGATTATGTTCATTGGAATTTTCATGTTTAGATTTAAACATCTTTTAAAGTTTAATTCTTCTAGGATGTTTGTAATAAAATAATGTAGTAAACAATAGGGGTTAATTTAGCTTAGAATTTGATACATTTTTCATTACTCAATAAAACCATAGTTTTACATATGCTTGAGAGACATAGTTCAGATTACAGAATTGTTATAGGTGATATAATTTTTTAAAAAGGATTATTATTCAATATTATGAATTGAATAATTTATTTACCTTTAGAAAGCAAATGGATAAGA
Organism: Myotis lucifugus; assembly: GCF_000147115.1. Classification (NCBI taxonomy): domain Eukaryota; kingdom Metazoa; phylum Chordata; class Mammalia; order Chiroptera; family Vespertilionidae; genus Myotis; species Myotis lucifugus. Next base: position 12,661,582 of record NW_005871051.1, read on the forward strand.
ATTAATATAAGTCTTGAACCCTTATCTGTTTGAACGTGTACATTAATATAAGATCTTTACCCATTTCTTCCATGGTTTAACCACACACATACCCACACATTATTATTCAAATTTAGAGAGATATATATGTATATAGTTTACAAACAAAAATAATTGATTTACATGTTTACATGAAATAAGTTAAGTTAGATAATTTAATGACTTCCATGACAACCTTTTTTTTTCTTTCTTTTGAGATGAAAAGATTGGCCGAAATCTAGCTTCTCAATGTGGAGTCAAAGTGTGGGTTCTTGGTAGTGAAAGAAGCCACATACCACAGAGCATTTTTCTCAGACTACCAACTTATGGTCTTCAGATGCTTTTCTTTCTTTTTTTTAAATGGTGAAGGAAATGTATAATTTAGGATTTCAGTGACTTGCAGATAGTAGGTGCCCAATAAATATTTGGTGAAGCAAATCAAGTTTCCCAAGACGTTGTCTCTTGCAGTAACCAAGAACATCTGTCTCCTCGGGAGGGCTCGGCAGTTTGGGAAGACCCAGAGGCCTGTTTGTTTTTGTGCCAATCCTTTGTTCAGAACAAACCTATGAAATATTGAATGCAATACACTCAATTAAATTTGGGGAGATTTTTATCTAAAAACATACATATATGTACACACATGAGTGCCTATTTCCGCATCTTAATAATAAAAACAATGCCTTTTTATAATCGCTTGCAGGTTTCCAAAGTCCTTATCCTAGGATCGGGAGGCCTGTCCATTGGTCAGGCAGGTGAATTTGATTACTCAGGATCGCAAGCTGTAAAAGCCATGAAGGTGAGAGAATACGATCTTTGCTAAAATTTATATCCACCCTTTAATGAGCCTAATTAGTACGGCATAATTTAGATTTATGACACCACTTCTTTTCAAAGTCACTATAATTAATTTCCTTACCTATTCCTTACACATCTTTTATTAAAGGAGGTTTGATCACAGACAAGGTATTTACTTTCTCCAATGTGCACACCTATACATTAATTTAGATTGGTCCTCAAAATTATCTACATTATCTCCTATTTATAACAAAGACATATAAAGCCACACTTCTAGGTGTTTCTCATTTCTTTTGAGGTAGTGAGCGTTTTGTCTTCTGTGTGAAAGAGTGAATTTAGGCCTCCTTGCTGCTCTAAAGGTACTTCAATGTTCTTCGGATGCTTCAGGCATTTCTGTGGTTGAAATGGGAAGATCCAGTTGGAGAAGCAGTGCCTTTTGTTCAAGCTCTAGAAGTTATTATCTGTCATTAGGGAACCCAGTTGTCCCACCTGTGACTTGGAACGGATGACCTATCAGGATGGTGTGGTTGCATTTTCAAGTGGAAAAGGGGATTTGACACCCACGTTGGGAAGAACATCCTCCCTAATTCCTCAAAGTCTCTTGAGATCTTCCCGACTCTTACCTAGTAAATGAAACTTCAGAAAAATTACACTGTAGTTGCATTTTCAAGTAGAAAAGAGGATTTGACAGCCAAGTTGGGAAGAACATCCTCCCTATTTCCTCAAAGTCTCTTGAGATCTTCAGGCCATCCAGAGGCACAGTGAGCTCTCTGTGACCCTGCCTGAGGCTTTGCAGTGTGAAGCCATTTACCAGAGACCTTCTTGTTGGTGTCCTTATTTAGCAGGAGACTCAGACAACAGACATGGGAAATAGTTGGCATTTTTTAAATTTACTTTTTGTTTTATTTAGTATTCTATATACAAAGCTTTTCACTTGCCAGATGCCTGATAAAAAATGTAGAACATAGCCCCTAATTACCTTACTCTTCTTCCCATTTGTTTTTAATACTTTCCTCCATACACACATGAGTGTTCATACATATGCACACATATTTTCCATGTGTATTTTAAAAGGATACTTTATTGTATTATGATTCAATTGATCTTTAGATAAATAGTGGATGTCCAATGGATTAGAACATAATCCAAGTGTGTTCTGGATTTAGACCACATTGTACTAGCAAACTTTTTTTTAAGCCTACTTAGTAGTTTTATGAATAATTAATATTTTCATGGCTTGTATTTTTTATGTGCTTTAACATTCATTATGTGAAGTTATTTAAATAATAGAAATTATTATATATAGTATTATTAATTAGGAAGTTAATAGAGATACAATTATGAACCAAATATTTTAAAAGAATTGGGTATCAAATCCTCTTTTCCACTCAAATTTTTAAAATTGTGCATGTATTATAGCCAGAACTATATTAGAAAATGATGTAAAATTTATTAAAATTGTTTGAAATTATTCTTAAGTTTTAAAATGAATACCCATCACACGCACATATGGGACTTTTACTATATAGTTTTATTTATGAAAATACCTATATTCATCATATAGTCCATTCAGGAAAATACAAATATATTTAGGCCTGTTGGTACTTTTCTATAGTAGCAAGACCTTGTACAACTTCTGTTAATGATCCAATCTCAGTTTAGACCCAATTACTTACACTCCAACCCATATTTTTAAATGAAATTGCTTATCTGTATGTACCTATTTAATACTTTGCTAATACACCTGATAATCCTTTTAAAATAATTCCTTAAAATTTTGAGAGATGACTGGTATTGCGGAAGGGCCTAGGACTTGAATCATAAGAGTTGAATCAAGTTTTAATTCTGGATCTTTCCAGCTATATGATCTTTGGCAAGTTAGTTAACTATTGAATCTCAATTTTTTTATCTGTAAGGTTAAAATTTCTCTTGTAGTCTTGGTATAAAAATAAAGTAAGTTAATAAAAAGTACAAGTTTTAAGGCACTATTTGAAAATCGCATGAGGTATATTTAATTTTTTAATTCAGATTTTCCCCCTAGGATGTGTAGGGCTTTCAAAGATAATTTCTGTACTTTCAGCTGAATATTGTTGACTTTTTAGAAGAGTTCAAAATTGATATGCTAATAGGTAAAATAATAAGAACCATCTGGCCATATTTCATAATCATTATTTTTGCTAAGTTTCACCCTCATCCTGATTTATAAAGTTATTATTCTTAGTAGCCTACATGAACGATTATTTTGGTGGTCTCTCCAGATGTCAAGAATGAGATAGGCTATGAATACCTTCAGACACACACATACACGCACATATTTTTTCTTTTTCTTTTGCCATATGGTCATTTTCTTTCATATAATATGTATAAACAGTTGTATAATGCTCTTTGTTAAAGCACTACAGCAAGCATGAAAATATAAAGAAAATAGAAACCAGCAGAAGGCTCAGTGCTTCTAGCAAGAAGGGAACACATTACCGTGCATTTTAAATGTGCACCAATGTTCTCCGACAAACATTAGAAAGGGAAGCAGCTTTGATGATGCCTCCAGTTCCATTTTATAGTTTACTCATTAAATTTTTTTGGAATATTATGTTCTTTTAAGGTCGATTGAACTGTAAAGTTCAGTAGTACTCAATGTCGATGATAGGGTCTTGGAAGCTGTGGTTTTAAGCAAAACAATGTATAATGAAACCAATTTTACCATAGGCTAAATGATATAAATAAGAGTTAAGTTCCTATGGAATTTTTCTGGCCACCAAAATTATCACCAAACTTATAAATAAAGATCCTGAATACTTCTAATATTAAACCTTGAAATAAATATGAGCTATGCAGACATTTAAGAAAGATGAATGAAAACAAGTAAGAGGATTATTTTCCAATCCTCTGTCCACTTCAGGGTCTTGGGTGGCCAGAGCCTCTCTCAGCAGCTTAGGGTATAGACAGGACCCACCCCTGATAGGAGGCCCTTCTACTGAAGGGTGAAATCACATCCACACACACTCAAACTGGAATCATTTAGACCCACCAGTTCATCTCACTGCACATCTTTGGGATGTGGGAGGAATCCGGAGCACCTGGAGAAAACCCATGCAGACATGGCAAAACGTGCAAAATCTACACAGACAGTGGCCCCATCCAGGAATTGATCCCCCACCCCATTAATGTTATAACAAAATGACTTGAACAAAACCACAAAACCACATTATTTGGGGACCTGCTATATTTGTGGATGTCTGGTCAAAGTCTATAGAAATCATTTTCAGCTTTGCTTGATAGCTTCAGTGGCAAGAAATTCAGGATGATCTTTATGAGGGAGGCAGTTCTTTTTGGATAGTTTTATTTTCACTCAATTTCTTCCTTCCGTTCACCAAATGTTTGTTTCCCTCTAACTTCCATTCACTCACTCACTCGCTCACTCACTCACTCATTCATTCAGTACCTAATCCATTACCTAATTTATTCATTACCTAATAATGCCCTTAATTGAACTATGGCCATTCTCTTCTTTAGACCATGTTTTCAGATTCTGGATCCTTTTGTTTCAGGAAGAAAATGTCAGAACTGTCCTGATGAACCCAAACATTGCGTCTGTACAGACCAACGAAGTGGGCTTAAAACAAGCAGATAGTGTCTACTTTCTCCCCATCACCCCCCAGTTTGTCACAGAGGTCATCAAGGCGGAACGGCCAGATGGGTTAATTCTGGGCATGGGTGGCCAGACAGCTCTGAATTGTGGTGAGTTCTTTTAAGTTTGATTGTAGAATTTGGGTACATGCACTTATGTGTAATATTTTTTTGCTTGATTCGACCTAACAATTTATAAAAGATTTCCTCTAATGTGTGAGGAAGCAGCAAATAGCTACCTGAAAATGTCATGTGATGAATAGAACGTCTGAGGAACAAAATGAAACCTTTTGCTTTAATGCTCCAGAGTGGCCAAGTAGGTTTCTTGGGTCTCCATCCTCTATCCCAGGATATTGCTTCTCTCTGTTACCAGTGAAGTCCTAGGAACTATTATGAATGAAAAATGAGAATTAACATTGATAAGTGCCTTGCACCCTTATGTCTCAGCTATTTCACGTATATCTTCATGATAATCTAGATCAGTCTCTCTGCCATCCCTTCATTTATATGCTGAGTCCAATGCTCTGTCCTCTTTAAAATGCTTCAGACCTTTGGAACTAGATTGTGAATGAGGATCTCATTAGCTAGTTGGGGTAAGGAGTTGGTGATGTAATTTGTATGACAAATATAAAACACTTAGCTAAAGTTAGCTAGTGAGTTAGTGAAAACACAAACCATCTTGATAATTTTTAATCCATATCTCTGGGCTTATTTAAATCTCATTAAGAATGGACCTTAGAATGGAAGGAAATACACTAAAATTTTAAGGCTCACTATAATTCTATGATTTTTATTAATGACAATAATAAAAATCATTTGAAGAAAGTGGTAATATAAGGAACAGTTACATCAGCAGAATATTTTGCTAGAATGTCTTCAGAATTTTTAATTCAAAAATTTTTTTTACCTTAAGTACAATTCTATTTTGTATTGTGGTGGCTTCTTGAAGTTAATTTTAAGGTTAAAAAAAATGGTATTAAAGAAGACATGAGAGTTTAAGATAAAAAAAAACCTAATTGTATTTTGTTCTTCTACAGGAGTGGAACTATTCAAGAGAGGTGTGCTCAAGGAGTATGGAGTGAAAGTACTGGGGACCTCAGTAGAATCCATTATGGCCACAGAAGACAGGCAGCTGTTCTCAGATAAACTAAATGAGATTAATGAAAAGATTGCTCCAAGCTTTGCTGTGGAATCGGTAAGAAACCTTTGTCTGGAGGGACAAGGCCATTATCTGTTTGGTTGTAGGGAGAATGTTTGTCATGCCTAAAAGAAAAGTTACAATTATTATACTTGCATATATGTTCTTCCAGAAATGTATTAGTATCTCAGAGATATTGTTCAGTTAAAAATATATTTTTAAATTGATTTTAGAGAGAAAAAGGAGAGGGAGAGAGAGATAGAAACATCAATGATGAAAGAGAATCATTGATTGGCTGCCTCCTGCATGCCCACCACTGGGGATCGAGCCTGTGACCCAGGCATGTGCCCGGATGGGAATTGAACTGTGACCCTCTGGGTCATAGGTCGATGTTCAACCACTGAGCCATGCAGGTCCAGCAAGATATTGTGTATTTATTGCAGCATTCAATGCTCAAATGTTAGGGTTAGGTATTACTATTTTATTTTATGAAAAGAGAAGCATAAAAAAAGAAAAGTGATTTTATCAATGCCACTGAATCTCAAATCTCCTGAGTTAAAACTAAGAACCATACTAACTTGCAATGCCAAAGTAATTTTTACCTTCTTCCCATGATCAGTGACACTTCTTGTACGTGCAGACGACCTGCAAATGGAAAATCATTAGATTTAAATTTTCTTATTAAAATGGGATAAACATTTAAAAATGAGATTATTAAGATAAAAAAGCCATTGGATCTAATTAGTAAGATTTATGACTGAGAAATTCATGACTTATATATTGAAAGAGGACAGATTATATTGCATTTCTATTAACCGTTTCCATCATATCCCGTGTATATTGATGGGCACGGAGAAAAAGTCAGCTTTCTATGCATCTGTTTTTGCCCCCGACTTTAGTCCTGATTTCCACATATAGTCATTGGAGTGGGGGTGCTGGATGCAGTTTTTGATGCAACTTCCCCATTGAAGAAATAGGCAAACCCTTAGGGATAAGGGGAGTACAGCTGGACTGACTAAATGTGGGTCATGCATGTTTCAGAAAAGAATGCTGTCAAGTACGTGCTATGTTACAAAGCTGTCAGTCAGGAACAATCCCAGGACAGCTCTGCTGAACATTTGGAAAGCTCCTGCCATCCATTCATTCTTTCATTGCCAGATTTAATTATGTCCTTGCTTCCTCAGGATGAGAAACAGGCATATGGGAAAGGTGTAATTACATTCCCATTGGTAGTGTAATAATATTCCATGACAGAAAAATATAGCCATCATGTGTTGTATTTTGTAAGTTATAAAAAAGAATTCCAAGCTTTTGGGACTGCTCTCTGACTGAACTTGAAAAATGAAAAATTTCTCTATATAATATTCCTAATGGCTTATTGCAGTAATACCAAGTTAGTTTCAGCAACAGAAAACCTTGTTTCATTAAAAGATGAAGACGTTTAAGCTGAATTAAACATTCAATATGGTTTCCATTCTCAAATTAATGCAGGATATTTTAGTTTGGGCCATTGCTTTATGTTGGTTTTTTTAAATGCAAAAATAAAATTCACCACAAAGAAATTAAAAAGGGTCTTCACTGTATACTGGAATAATCCTAGAATTTTACTTAAAAATTGTAATACAACACTTGCTTTACAGAAGGAGATGAGAGGATAATAGAACATGTCCATAGTCATTCCCCTTAAATAAACTGATCTACCTGAATGGCCAGACTCTCTTGGAATGATTGTTTCTGCTAGTGTGGTCAGCTTTTAAACTCCGAGTTCTTGTTCTTGTTGACAGATTGAGGATGCGCTGAAGGCAGCAGACAACATTGGCTACCCAGTGATGATCCGTTCTGCCTATGCCCTGGGTGGGTTAGGCTCAGGCATCTGTCCTAATAAGGAGACCTTAGTGGACCTCAGCACAAAGGTATGTATCTTCATAGACCATCTTAACAATCGAGACACTGATGTGACATACCCTTTCCATTAGAGAAAGTCATGTAGACAAAAATAACCTTTTTTCTATTTATTAAGTCACTGTCATGTTCTCTAAAAGTGTTATCCAAATACAACTCCTTTGAAAAGGAAATGCAGTATAATTACTTATATTGGAACAGAGTGTTAAGCCAGATAGTCCTAGGTAAATTGGTGGTGACTCTACGTAAAGGTCAATCTTTATTTTCCTGTCTATTGATTTCAGTGTTATGAAGTCAATCCAATTCTACTTTCCTCTGCTTCATAGTCTGTTTTAAAACATCCATAATGCTACAATATATTTTAGTGGTTAAAAACAACTAGAATATAATGTTCCATGTTCCATTATTTTTTGAAATAATATCACATGAATGACAGCCACTAAGTGAAACAACACACATTGACTAGTTTAACTTTACCTCAAACTCAGCTGTTGAATGTATACATAGTATTAACACCTCTTAATAACATAATCAAGTGAGCTCTCTGCCAACTACCATACACATACGGGTATAAGCAAAAGTGAGATTTTGAATGTTTATAATTTATTACTATCAAAATGACTTTAACATACTACTGAATACTTCTTTTCTTAAGTATTAGAAGGCAAATCTGGAGAAAATTAAGATGTGGCCCAAAAAATAAATTAGAGATGAACACAGAAAACATGCTTTATGAAAGCGGAGAGTTTTGCCCACACTCCATTCCCTCAGAGTACAGCAGCGCCTGGCAGTCCCGGGGGCTTGTTGAGTGCATGCATGTGCAGCCAAAGGGCCATGTAACATACATGGAAGTCATGCAAGAGAGTCTCTGTGAAGGCAATTTTGGGGAGAGCTAAGAGCCCAACCACAGCTTTTAGCTTTATCGTACTTACTTTTAGAGTGAAACAAAATGAGGCCCTTCAATTGTCAATGAAGGGTTTTGAGAAAAAAATAAGTAAAATTAAATATACTCAAATAACTATAATGACAAACTTATATGTCAACAACTTGGATTTAGATTTTTCTAAAGTTGCCAAGATGAACCAAAAGAAGGGAAACATATCTAATATAAATATTTCTTGTTTCCATTCTGGACTTCTGAATCATGTATTTAAAGAAAAAACATGTTAATGGACATATACCATATTTTCCCCTCTAGCATATTAGATATTCCCAATTTTTTTAATATTATAAATCTTATTATTAATGCCAATAGTGACAGTATGTATTTATGCTCTATTAAAAATATATACTTTTTACAGTATAGAAACCTTTTGAATATTGAATTGTCTAATAATTTTTACTAATGAAGACAATTTTGGACTGGGATACTTTTTAATCATATTCATATTACTCTAAAATAATCAATAGGCCATTGAATGATTTTCTTTGATGAAAACCTTGATTTTCTCTTGAGAATAACTACTGATATCATTATATCCTAAAGTACCCCTATTCTCTTGAGGTTATAATTAGCACCATAAGAAACTGCATTAACTCATCTGAGTCCCTAAGTCAATGTTTTGTATAAAATCTGAGATTTGAAAGGGAAAAAAAGAAGTTGAGGCAACAGGTGAATTTGATGTAAATTGCCCCTGTCCCCAAATCTTTATCCTACTTCATTAGAATGCAAAATGCTTTCCCAATTTCACATGCTTTCTTTCCCAGATTTCTTCTTTTAGCAGGCAATTCTAATAACAAATTAATCATTATTAAATTGTTAACGCTGGCTACAGAATTTCCTAACCACTTTGAAAACCTTATCATGGGCAGCTGTGGGGATTAGTGTGTTCCAGTTTCAATTGCACATGTTGGAGCCAATGGTGTTGACTGAGGTCAAAACAATAGTGTTGAGACCCATTACGGACAAACTTACATTGAGTTATTTCATTTTACTGCCTGCTAATAACTTGAAAACCATTTACTTTCCCCAGTTGCTTTCTCTTCTTTTCACGGCCATCACAAATCAACTGTATTAAGAGACAAAGGACATTTCTGTCTTGGATTTCAGCCGCTAAATGTCCTGAGGTCAGAGATGGCCTCTTTTATAGTTTGAGTTCAGTTCTACCTACCGCTGGGTACTCAGTAAATATGAAATGATGATTATACTAATTCATATCTGTTTAATCAGGCATACATGATATATGACTCAGAGTACTTAAGCACTTAGGCAGTGATTAACCATAATAAGAGTTGCATATGATTCTTCTAATTCCCAAGTTTCATATGCCATCTTGGCTCACTGTTTACAACCATCATCATCGCCTTTCTTCTCCTCATCAACATCAACTGACTTTCATTGTGTATGTCGCCGTACGCAGCACCCTGAGCTATTTTGGAGAAAGCCAGAGTCTTTAGATTTATGTTTCTATATTTATTCACACTTATCACATTTTCTGGTTTCACAGAAGCCTAGCTGCCGAAATAATTTCATTTCCCTCTGCCTGATTGCTCAATTATTTTCCCAAATTAGTTTGATTTAATGTCATATCAGCACTTTGAATGGCAAGCTTCAATAATGTAAATCAAGCGTATTCACTGCAGGATGCTATTCCTAGTACCTCACTGATTTTTTGACACATTGTGCCTTCCGGAGAGCAGAGGAGGATGGAGGCTAGGCTTGAGACTTCAGTGTTGACCAGCATTTAGGCCAGGACGTTGAAAATACTCATGTTTAAACCAGTGCCTTTTCTTACTCTTTGATACCTTTTCTTACCCATTTTTAGGCCTTTGCTATGACCAACCAGATCCTGGTGGAGAGGTCAGTGACGGGGTGGAAAGAAATAGAATATGAAGTAGTCCGAGATGCTGATGACAATTGTGTCACTGTGTGTAACATGGAAAATGTTGATGCCATGGGCGTTCATACAGGTAGGCAAAGAATCTTTAAGAATTATAGTAATGCCTTCAGCTCATGTGTCTGGTAGCCCATAGCAGTCTTTATTAAGTTTTTTCCTTTAAATTGCCATTCTTAGCTGACAGTCTAGTGATAAACATTTTTATACATATAGTAAAATTGAAAATACTCTCACATTTTATTTGATCATCAGAAAAATCCTATGAAGTAAGGCAGGGATTATTATCCTGATTTCAATTGAGGAAGGCATCAAATCTAAGCAATATAATGTGAAGGTGAAATCTATAAGACTTGATGTTGAGAAGTAAGTAGTGATGTTAAGAAGACTTAAAGCAGACTGAGGTGTTTGTCCCTAGTGAATGAGAAAATAGCCACAAGTAATAGAAATAGGTTTCTCAGGAAGGGAACTAGTTAGACTAGGGGGCACAGATATTGACTTAGGATTTTGAAATGCTACATTTGATGTATGGGTGAAACTCACAAGAAGAGGGTTAAGAGTATAGGAATTCAAGAATGTGATAGAAGTAGAGAATTTGATATAAAGTCATTGAAAGTCATTGGTATAAAGGTAATAATTGAAGCTGGAAGCATTTACTAAGTATTCAAGGGTAGAGGCATAGAAAAAAAGAGAATAGGGTCAAGGATGTAACATTTAGATTTTATAAGGCAGAAGAAAGAGGAAGGGTTAGTGTGGAATAAAAAAGAATGATAGGAAGAAAAGCAGGGGAGTACAGTATCAAGTAAGCCAACCTAAGAAAATATTTCATAAAAGAGCTTTGGTTTGGGCTGTATAAAATGCTCTGAAAGGTTAAAAATGAGTTTTTAATATGGCTTTGGATGTTCAAGAGGATAGTTTAAGTACAAAATTGGTTATCTGAGCCATAGTGAATGGAATTATATCTCAATGAATGATAAGCAGAATTGGTAAACTTTTAAGAAGTGTAGTCATGTAAAGAATGAGAGATGGGTTCTTGTGATTATCTAGCAATGTTGAGGGAGGAGCTTCTTGAGCTCCTGGAGATCTGGCATGTTTTCAGGCAGAAGGGATGGTGACTACAGACCAAGAGATTAAACATACAAAGGACTCTGATTGAAGAAGAGTGAGGAAATGGGAAGGAATGAGATATAGAAACAGGTAGAGAGCCGGTCTGAGTGAAGGGGAGATGATATTTTATGGGAGGAAGCACTTGAGAGAGAGTTAATTTGAGATGAAGAGAAGGGAAATTGAAAAGTTAACGTCAACTCAGTAAGTAGATGACGGAAGCCTTGACAGCTAGATGAGTTTGGGAAAGGTTAGGAGGGTTCCTATAAATGTCAGAATAATACAGGTAAAACAAGAATCAGAGGAAATAATACCGGATGTGCCTTATAGATAAGATAACTCTTCTCCCATCAAACCCTTAGACTGTTCCGTGTCTTGTATCACACACACACATTAATGAGTGCTGCTTGGCTGCGCAGGTGACTCAGTGGTTGTGGCCCCTGCCCAGACACTCTCGAATGCGGAGTTTCAGATGTTGAGACGCACTTCCGTCAACGTCGTTCGCCACTTGGGCATTGTGGGTGAATGCAACATTCAATTCGCCCTTCATCCTACCACCATGGAGTACTGCATCATTGAAGTGAATGCCAGGCTGTCCCGAAGCTCTGCCCTGGCCTCCAAGGCCACTGGGTAAGACCAGAATGCTCGGCCATGGGTTTGTGGATGTTTCACAGAGAGAACTGGGAAACTGGCAGCTACTGAAGACTGTGCTACGTTTACAAACTAAAGTCCCCATTTCTGTATGCTGGCTCCAAATCATTTAGGGCCCTCAGGACATGGTTATTAATGAGCTTGCTGCCAGATTGAGGCAAATGGTATTGCTAGCTGGCTTTGTTTGCTGGCTAATCACAAACTAATCAAAATCTGGGTGGTCAAAGCAGGCTGGGGGAAAATCTGCTTCTTAATTACACTTTGCAGATGTTGTTAAAAAGTGCAAATTAATCCTTAATTTTAGTTCTCAATCAGCTTTTTCACGTGTAGCAAATGGTGGACAAATCATATATAGTTCACTTGACTCAAGCATTCAATATGTATTATTTTATTTTAGCAAAAATTCCACAAGACCAAACAATATAGGATTTCTCTATAAATAAAGGTTGCCACCAAATAAATAAATTTGTCATCCACATAACAACTGCTGACAAGCATCATTGGAGGAAAAATTAATTAATACTCTTTATTACTATTAATGTTATGCATCTGGCATTTAAATTATATGTCATGTAAATGAATAAAATATTTGCCTCTAAATAGAAGGCATGTTGCTCTAGGCCAGTGGTTGGCAAACTGCGGCTCACGAGCCACATGTGGCTCTTTGGCCCCTTGAGTGTGGCTCTTCCACAAAATACCACATGCGGATGCGCACATACAGTGCGATTGAAACTTTGTGGCCCATGCCCAGAAGTCGGTATTTTGTGGAAGAGCCACATTCAAGGGGCCAAAGAGCCGCATGTGGCTCGCGAGCCGCAGTTTGCTGACCACTGCTCTAGGCAAAAGACAGGAGACCGAGTTTTCTTTCTGGTTCTTGTATTGACTGTGAGATTTGGAACACATCACTTATTATCTCTCTCAGTCTCCTCACCTGTTAGATGGTGGATTTGTACTACAGAACTCATAAGTAATTCTACAATGTCACACTGAAACTATAGTTATCACACTGACACTCCAGAAGAAGCTAGTCCAGTTTCCAGAATGATAGTTCTGTTGGAAGCCCAAAGTTCATAGAAAATTTGGAGATAGAGCAAGGACCTAAACTTGCAATGCCTACCTTTTCTGACTATAACATAACCCATAGTATCAGCTAATTCCACTGTGTTCTCAGGTGCAGACATGTATATATTTTGGAGGTTTTACACAAGTGAGCACTTTATCAAGGCAACTATTTATTTTGGGTTGAAAAGATGAAGGTTGGGAACTGTAGCACTGCGTGTCAGACAAATTAGCCTTTTATTATATAGGATGTGAGTCACAATAAAGTATAGAGGCAGAAATCCCTATACTTTATTGTGACTCACATCCTATATAATAAAAGGCTAATATGCAAATTGACCAAACGGCGGAACGACCGTTTGCTGTGATGCGCACTGACTACCAGGGAGCAGATGCTCAAGTCAGTGCACTCCCACAGGGGGAGCACTGCTCAGACAGAAGCCAGGTTCATGGCTGGCGAGCACAGTGACCATGTTGGGAGCCTCTCCTGCCTCCGTGGCAGCGCTAAGGATGTCCGACTGCTAGCTTAAGCCAGTTCCCTGAGGGCTCCTGGACTGCGAGAGGGTGCAGGCTGGGCTGAGGGACCCCCCCACCAAGTGCACGAATTTCTTGCACCAGGCCTCTAGTTATTTTATAAGTGGCTATTCAATATTCATCCCAAATGGAGAATCATGTGTGTTTTAGATCCTGATGTAGAATAATATCAGAATTTCTAAGAAAGACCAATTTGTTTTAGGCTCTTTTTAATACTTATTGCTGAAAGAAAAAAAATTTATCTCTTCCTTTTTAGATACCCATTGGCATTTATTGCTGCAAAGATTGCCTTAGGAATCCCACTTCCAGAAATCAAGAACGTTGTGTCAGGGAAGACATCAGCCTGCTTTGAGCCCAGCCTGGATTACATGGTTACTAAGATTCCTCGCTGGGATCTCGATCGTTTCCATGGAACATCTAGCCGAATTGGTAGCTCCATGAAGAGTGTAGGAGAGGTGAGTCCTTGGTTTATTTATTTATTTCATCCTTGTTCCCAGTTGTTTTGTCTAATTTTTAATATCATTTAAAGTTCTAAGGTTGCCTGGATACTGGGTTCATAAGTGAAGGATATAGAGGAATTTCATTTCCTCCCCAGTGTTTCGCTATCTCTCTTTAAACTGTTAACATTAGGCATGTAATGACCATTTAATGGATTTAAGAGCATCTAAGCATTCTAGTATTCTAAAGGAGCATTCAGAAGGAGAAGCCATATGTGTAGGTATGTAAAAATACACATGTTTAAGACACATATTTATATTTAATAGTATATAACTGAATTGTAATGTAATTTATAACTAAATCAAGACAATAATAATATATAAAAGATAACATCGTGTACAAAAGACCAATGAACTGTGATTAAGAGTTCAACCTTAGTCCTTGAAAATTGTGGCTGTCATCTCTGGACCTTATTTTCCTTCTAGAAAAGAATGAAGCGAGAGTGGAAGATCTCTCATGATCCTTCTAGCTCTAAAATTCTACATTGAGATGAGCACAGTAGAGTATTAAACCCCTTTTATTAAACTGAAATGTTCCAAGCTTTTAGCACCCTTCAATTTTACATAATGCTCTATTTTAAATTCTAAATTAAAGTTAGCTTTTGATTATTCCTTCTTCAGAGAAGCAGTGCTCCTTGTGCAGGAAGAAACAAAGGAATTCAGATCCCCACCTCTGAGATTCACTCTTTGCCACTCCCACCAAGGGTTTATTTCTTTTTGCATCCAGGAGGCTTGGTATAGTAGAGAGAACATGAGAGTTGGAACCAGATGAACTTGGGTTTTACTCTTGGCATTGCCACTTACTAGCTAGAGACACTCGTGTGAAACACTGAGCCGCAGGTCCCCCATCTGAAAAATGGGAGATGAGAATACTCTGTGGGGCTCTTGTAAGGTTTTGGATTAATACATGTACGTGCTTAGTAATAATTTTTAAGGTAGATTCACAGCACATTTCCAATAAATGTATTGCATCAGTATTATTGTCATTGTTTATGAGTAGAATTCTTTGAACACAAGCAGTATGTACAAATCTCAAAATCTAGCCGAAACCGGTTTGGCTCAGTGGATAGAGCGTCGGCCTGCGGACTGAAAGGTCCCAGGTTCGATTCCGGTCAAGGGCATGTACCTGGGTTGCGGGCACATTCCCAGTGGGAGATGTGCAGGAGGCAGCTGGTCGATGTTTCTCTCTCATCGATGTTTCTAACTCTCTATCTCTCTCTCCCTTCCTCTCTGTAAAAAATCAATAAAATATATTTTAAAAAAATCTCAAAATCTATCTCTATCTGCCTGTCTGTTTTACTTTAACTCATCGCTATCTCTGTATGGTCAATGTAGGAGCTCTTAGTGTATGTCTAGATATCTAAGCCAGTATAGATTACACAGCAAAAAAACCCTACTTGTGACCTAATGTTCTATTTGGCCTTCATTTCCCCATGATACAGGTTATAGCATAAACTCAGACTAGTCATTTTAGAAACTCAGACTAGTCATGTCACTAATCACAGGAAATACAGCTTAAACCAATCATTAATGCAGGGGGAAAGGAAAAAATGACATTTTACTGATCACTCATATTCATATGTGGAAGGCAGACCTATTACTGTTTTGGTTTCCTTAGTTTCCACAATATTAATGGAAAGTTTTAAAGTAATGACAGATAAGGAACAACTTGACCTTTTAAATGAAAATGTCTTACTAGTTGTAAAAGACGAGTAGTAGTTTTTCTTCCTTATTGTTGTTTTAAATCTTATTTTTTTCTATAATGCTTCAAGGTACACAGTAGAATTAGAACTCAAATGCCATGAAAAGTTTTGTTGGTAGTTTGTTTTGCCAAAAAAAACGCTGCTATTTAGTTTACATTTTGTGTGAAGTGTCCCTTTTCATAATGTTTAGTTTAAAATTTGTAGGGAAAAGAATATGAGATAATATTATAATTTTTTCATTTAGGGCTTATTATCTGAGTTATTGTCAGTTAATTTTAACCTTTAGTTCACATAATTTAACTCAAGTTAGTGTATACTTCCTGAGGTCTTACTACCTGCAGACACTGGGAGGATAAAGCAGTGAGTAAGATAATTATTGTGACACATTAGAACTAGTTACTTTATAGGGTTAACACTTAAATATGTAATACTTACAAATGTTATTTAATATTTCAAACATATTTTCTTAATTTGACAGTACCGTGAAACATCTTATATCTGGCAGCCTCTCCCATGTCTAGCTGAGCAAATCTGTGAACATATTGTCTAACTCTTCAAATACCACTATGCCTTGCAAATTGCATATCTGAATTGCACTAAGATTTCATCTATTCCCACTCCTGAGAATCTTCCCTTATTTCTAATTAAATTTGAAGCAGTGTAGAAAGGTTATCTGGCATGCTTTAGTGATTTTTGAATATGTATCTTGTCACACAATTGACAAGAAGATTTACCAAACTGATATTCATTGGAATTCAGGTCCATTTGAGGAATCATGGGAGTTTACTGACAGCAGCATTAATAGTATTATTATTTTAAATTGGCGACCAAAAATGCATAGCAATCTATTATTCCATGGAATGATTCAAAGACAGTGTTTATCCACTGAAAATAACTAGGTAGGCTTCAAAAGTCAATTTAAGTTTAGTTCTGACTTGTAACTTGTTCAAACTAAATCACCACATTGTTTTTCTAATTGATTAGTGTATAATCAGCTGTAAAGATTGTGGGAAGACACATTGAATTTGTCATGGAGAATTTAATTTCCACCTACTCTTAAAATCTGAATCTGTCAGTATTTGTTATGACTCTCAAGGTTCTATTAATATTAATGCTTAGCTATAAGAAAACCAACCTGTCTTGGGTACTGACTGATATTTGCTCAGAATAGTTCTATTTATGTGTTAATGTATGCCCAAGGAAGGGTCTATGTGTTCTGGCCACAGATTCCTTATTTTAATACTATGGTACGGAGCAGGTACATGTGATGTCCTCCTCAATCTCAGCAAATACAGCGAAATTCTCTAAGTGATAAAAGACTGACCTAATGTTGAAGTCTTTATATCAAAATCATGGAGACAAGGAGGGAAGAAAAATAAAACCTAAATTTGAGTAGTATTCTTCTGATATTTGTTTTAATCCTAAGTCTTTTCTGAAAAATATTCCTTTTCTAGTTCTGTTACAAACTAGAAACAAATAAACTCTTTCTTTAAGTGAGAGCTCTTAAATGTGTATTACAGGTCATGGCTATTGGGCGCACCTTTGAGGAGAGTTTCCAGAAGGCTCTACGGATGTGCCACCCGTCCATAGATGGCTTCACTTCCAGGCTCCCAATGAACAAAGACTGGCCATCGAACCTAGATCTCAAAAGAGAGCTGTCGGACCCATCCAGTACCCGCATCTATGCCATTGCCAAGGTAATATATGACAAAGGGTCCAGAGACACTATTTTTTCAGAATATAGGCAGCCTGAACATTAAAGTAAAATCCTAAATTCAGGGACTCAGGGAAATATTTTAATTCTCTTTAATGCTATTAAACTGGAGATTTCTATGGATTTAATCAGATTATTCTATGTTAATTAAAAAATTACCTTTTTTTTATTGGACTTTAAGCCTAGAGTTAAGGACACATTACAGTTTTAAGGGATGATCAGACAGATGAAATGTTTCTCCTTTTTAGTGTATATAGTATCAATACTCTTAAATAGTTTTGATGATATTGGCTTGTCATTTCTTATCACTCTCATAACTTGTTCCTTGAAAATATGTAAAATTATATTTTAGAAAAGAAGGTGTATAAAATAGTATCACTTAGTATGGGTTACTTAAGACTCTAGAATACTCTATTTCTTTGCTTCTTTTTCTGTGTTTAAAAAACAATAACAGACTATAAAGAACTTTCATGATTATAGGCTTTTCTCTATGTAATTATTTTATTGGTTTTACTTTTAGAATAAAAAAAGACTCACAACTCTCACTTCCACTCCATAGTTCCTTTTATGCAAATTAAATGCCACATTAATCTCCTTTCATGTTTACTATGCTTAGAGTTTTGAAGTTTGAGCTTATCTGATTTTATAAAAGGTGACTTGGCCAGCTGGGATCTGTCTGGTCAGAAATCCCTACATGGCTCTTTGACATTTAAGGAAGCTTAGGCATTAATCCTCCCATAGTATCAAACCACACTGGAGTTACAAAGCCCTGCTGACCATTTTATGCCTGGGTGTGTGCCTGTGGGATGAGTTGATGAAAAATATGAATTTTGTCTTTAAAAAGGGAATGTGTTTTTGTAACTTGTCTCCTTGTAACAGCAAAACGCTGTTAGTGATTCTGAACTCACTGCAACTTTCATGCCCAGATATTGAGAGTCCTAGCATATAATGTATACTCTTCTCACCTTTATGGTGTCTAAATGCAGAATATTTCATTCCCATTCAAATTCCGGGAGATACTAGTATCTTTTGATGAACATTTCTCAATGTTGAATTTCAAGGTACTAGAGAATTAACATTTTTCTGTGGTGGAGGGGTGATAGGAACGATGAGAGGTTAACTCTGGAAAGCCATCTCACCTTCTTTATTGGTTTTATTTCAGTCTTTTGTTTAAAAAGCAATGCACTATATTCATATGTGTATGTGTATGTCTATATACATGGATTTCCTCCCTTAAGTCTAGTTATCATGCTTCTGCCATTGTGAGGCAAATGAAAAAAGGAAGTATTTCCAAGTTCCCAGCAAGGCTATAAAACTCAAGCAAACCTTTTATTCTTTTCTAACAGATTTATAAAGGATGAGAATTCAGGGGAAAATGTGCAGAGATTCTTTCTTGCACAGACTACCCTATGTTTGAGCGAGAAGTGCGGGGTCTGGGGTATAAATTATTGTCTACCAGAGTGCCGGGAGAAGGAACTGATTTCTATTTGTTAGAGGTCATCATTACTGTTCATTTCCACAGCAACCAAGCACTTGGTGATTTTGACAAAGAGTGTGAGAACTGTGGAGGGCTGAAGGGGAAAAAGAATGAAGGGAGTGTGTAAATCTTCACTTGGTTTCATGATTCTTAGAAAAGGGCAACTTGCTCTGAGGTCTGATTTTTGCAGCAGTCTTATTTCAGGATGACTGGATCATCACCTATTTTGATTTGGGGAGAACACAGGGCATTACTTTTTGTTTGAGGAACATTAGCGTCACCTCAAACTTGTTTGGGGTCATTATGCACTTCATTATAGCCGTGCTACACAGCAAAGCCTTGAAGATGAAGTCCCAAGACAGGCGGGGTCTTACCCTCTGTTCAAAACTGCAGGTGTGACTGTATTTGTCCTTCCTCATGGTGACATGATTACAGTATTCTAGGTCCTCTGTCACACGCAGGGCAATCACTGTTATGTGATTGTATGCAAACTTCCTCTGGTCTGTCAACAGTGCTCCAACTTCAGGTTCTATCCTCCTCACAGTGTTGATAGCCAACAGCTAATTGTGCTTTAATCGCTTGGAAAATAAGACAGAATAGTAACTTCTTGGGAATCTGTCTGTAATTACAGGGAGAATTATACTTACAAAATGAACATGCCTTTGAGTACTCCCATTAGATGTCATCTTATTCCAATCAACAGAATTATGAACTGTGCTATCTCTCTCCACACTTATAATTATGGTCTCTCTGATACTAGAAATAGGTAAAAGTTTTAAGAAATTTCAGTTCTGTGGGTTGAAATATTTAACACCAGAGTGCTAGTCACATCTATTTCTTAATGGGGTTTAAAAAGATAGTGTGCCATTCTAAAGTATTTTTTTTTGGAATAGTATCAGATTATTTTTTATTTGGTATAAGTATATATCTAAAAATAGTTAAAAATAAGAATAGACATCTTTGGAATATGAAAGTTTTGGTTTTGAGAATTTATCTCTTCATTTAGTCGCCTTTTCTACTTAGCCTAATGACCCATAGCTGTAATTTTACTTTTGAGAAATTGCTAAAATAAGCTTCAGAGAAAGGCTGAGCTGCCTATCAGAACTGAAGCTATTACTACACTGTTTTTGGAATATATTAAGATTTTGCAAAATGTCTGTCTTAGTGCAACGTCAAAGTAACTGATTCAAAATAATTTCTTGTTTGAAGTTCTTTGTGAGGGTATAGTCTAGAGAAATAAGACCAAGACAGATTTGACCCATATATTCTCACTGACTAGTTTGCATGCATATGGAATGAGGTGATAAAAGGATGCTATTTGCTAAAGGGTAAGCATCCAAAATACAAGTCAAATGATCATTATAAAAATTCTAGATTTTTCTTACCAATTTGGCTTAACTGTAGTTTCAAGAGATTTCCTTTAATTCCAAAAAGATGTCCCAAATTTAGGATATAATTGGTAATGTAGTCATATTAAGAGCAGGAGGCAGAGCCTGTTAGGGGGATTTTTCTGAGTACTTACCACTCTGATGAACTCAGCACACCTCCTTTGATGTCCTTGTGAAAATAGTTGGCAGTGTCTGTAGGTATATTGAGAGGAACATCAGTGATATGGTCCCAGTTTCATGCTTTATGTCTCAGACTATAGCCTCAGGCTCTCTGAGTAACAAGGAGAGGGATGCTGCTCAATGTTTTCAACCAAATAAGCCATTTATAAACTGTTTTCCAAAAAATGTATCTCTTCTCCTTTTGGCAGGCTTTGGAAGACAACATGCCCCTCGATGAGGTTGTGAAGCTCACATCCATTGACAGGTGGTTTTTGTTTAAGATGCGTGACATTTTAAACATGGAAAAGACACTAAAAGGGCTCAACAGGTAAGGTAGTGTGGCTCTAGTCGCTCCAGATATCTCCTGGGTAATTTTCAAATAGTCTTCCTCTTACCCTTAAGCATTTGGCCGAAATTACGGTTCAACAAGGTAAATAGTGCCAAGCTTGAAAAGCAGTGGCCATAGCCAGAAGAAATGGCAGTTTTAAGATGTTTACTTATTAGAAGGTACCTATTAATATTTGAACTGTCTCCTACCCCCATCCATGCCATCAAACATAATGATGTTTTTATTCGGTCTTTTGAATTTATGAAAAGCAATGTACACTTATGATATCATGTGCTATTTAACTACTAAACATTACCTAGTTTAAATTTGAATAATCAACAGAGTAATATTCCTGTTTTCTATACAGTTTCTGAATTCCAAGTTTTTCTCTTTTTAAAAAAATTGGTTTAATTGATATTTCGTTTTAGAGAGAAAGGAAGGAAGAGAGAGAAAGATATAAAAATGGATGAGAGAAACATCATCAATTGGCTGCCTCCTGTATTCTCCCTTCTAAGGATAGAGCCCACAACCTGGGCATGAGCCCTAACTGGGAATCTAACTGCAAGCTCTTGGTTCCCGGGTCGATGCTCAATCCCTGAGCCACATCAGCCAAGCCTATTTCTCTCTTTTAACATCAACCTACACATCACTGTACATTGACGAGCCAATGTATTCTGCTTGCATTTTACTGATATTTTTAACAGTGGGACTTCCAGTTCAGCCTGCAAATAAGCCACATTCCAGTTATTGTTATCAGACTCTTTACCTCTCACTAATGTACATTTTTACCTCCTTAATGGCCAATGACTTTTAAAATTTCATGTTCACAATATTTGGATGTCAGTTCTTTAAAATGTTTTTATTTTATGAGGTTAGGCCATTTGTTGGGGCACCTCAGGTTTATGGAATCATGGATCGTTCTTAAAAATGTATTTTAAATGCCTTATTTATTTATTTATTGTTGCTGATTTATTATTTTTTAAAATTTACCTTTATTGTTAAAAGTATTACTGATGTCCCTTTTTGATAAGAGAAGTCATTATCAATTTAAGGGACATAGTATAATCCTCTTCAGCACTCCCCTTTAAGAGAGCTCTGAAATATACTGCTATTGGAAGGAAGCCTCACCTACAAGCATATGTTTAGAGAGGGAAAACATTTTTCCTGTATTCTCCAATGATTTGAGGAAATGTAGGAAAATTCATTAGTAAAAATATGGTTGAGGACAGGGGAGGATCTCAAAGCCTTGATTTTTCAACTATTTAGCAACCACAACATATACTGGGGTTGCTGTGTTTACTTAAACAAGATGCATACAAACTGAGCACTAAAAACACTTGCTTTTCTTTTTGAGCAAAGTGAGGTTCTTTTTCATCTTATTCAACAGTTGCCCACAACAAATGCTTGATTTTGAGAACTGGCAATTCCGATCTTGCTTAGAAGTCATTCTTCCCAGTGATCACATAAAATGAACAGTAGAGAGCAAAGGAGTTAAGAACCGAGCCTATACATTCATTTTAGAATTTTGCTGACTCAAAGTTTCCTTTCTGGGTTTATGATGCCAGCAGAACTTCCATGTTGAATTATAGTCAGTTCCACTGTTTTCAGTTTCAAACAGCTGATTTCAAATGCCTGTGAAACTGCTCCAATGAAACCACAAGAGGGTGCTAGAAACTTACAGTATGCCTGTTGTAGCAGTGGAAGAGACTTGGGTTGAAAAATAGCAGATGTTATTGTGATTTAAATTTCCACTTGATAAACATTCTGATTTTTAGACAAATTCAATGTTTTGACTGAATAGTTTTTGTTACAACCAGAAGGCAGCTTGAGATTCGAGCTAAGCAGAAATAAGTGTATATTGATAGTGATTAAGTTCCTTGGAGGATTAGAACAAGTCACTGTTACAGGTCACATAACAGCTTTCTGACTTCCACATCCTGTTGCATTTATTTGCTGATAATTTGACATTTTCAGTCATCATTTTCTTGCATAGGTCTATTTTTAAAAAAGGGTATTTTCTATTAGTCATAATTACTTACATCAAGCACTTTTATATAAAGCTTTTAATAATTTAAAAGATTCCAAAAAGTTATACTTACAATGATCTCAACAGATGACTCATGGTATTAGTAAACTTAAACCCTGAATTCATTATTATCTGAGTAATACTTCCCTGTTTAATTCATTTCTTTCTGGTGTGTCATAGATGCACAAATAGCTTTTTGATAATGGTAGCTATTTAGAGGTGTTAGATAAGTGAAATAAAAATAGATGGCCTCTGAAGCTATCTGTCTTAGTCTTTCTATGGGGGTCTGAAGGTGAAAGCATATTCCAGCTGATGGCATGTGTGTAGGACTCCAGCTTTCTTGCCCTCTTTTGATGAGCTTCACCATCAGTATCTTCTTCTTGTATGGATTGTGACATCTGCTTTTTCTCAGCCTCTAAATATCCAGGAGGCTTAGTCATTAGGCATCTATAGCTCGATCAGTAATAGTAGCTCTCTAGTAAGAGTTGGTGCTCTATGGCTGAATTACGCATTGCCAGTTTGGAGAAAGGGTAAGAAGATCACTTGTTCTTTTTTTATTTGCATTTATTTGAGGTTCACTTATTTTTTTTCATTAAAAATATATTTTTATTGATCTCAGAGAGGGAGAGATGGAAACATCAATGATGAGAGAGAATCATAGATCAGCTGCCTCCTGCACACCCCCGCCTGGGGATTGAGCCCACAGCCTGAGCATGTGCCCTGACCTGGAATCAAACTGTGTTCTCTTGGTTCATAGGTTGGTGCTCAACCACTGAGCCATGCCGGCCAGGCTGTGGTTCACTTATTTTCAAGATCTCAACTTCTTCAGCGTTGGAAAGTCTGGCTTTAGGCATAGGCCTAAAGGAAGTAGCTATTTATATGGTGTGATTTGAGAGATCCCCCAAATTCACTTGCTTCACATATCTCTGGTACCAATGTGCCAGGTCTCTCTGCACTTTTCTTATGGATTCCTGGAAAAATAGGCATTGGGGATCTCAACTGGGAGAAAAGGAGAAACTTAAAGAGAGAACATAGTATAGATACTAGATGTGGGAGGAGGTTCACCTGGTTCCTTCCCTGTGCACCGGAAGGAGCACAGGCTGTGGAGCCCGTCAGCTAGACTGCTGTGCAGTCTTTCCCACTGAGGCACGTTACCTCCCTCACTGCTTCAGCCTCACAGTCTTCCTGCTCCACTTTATAGGTTATGGAGCTTAAATGACATAAGTGTAAAGGAAACCTGGCACATAATGAATATCCAAAGAGGTTTTCCCTCTTTCCCCTTGAAAATGAAAATACTACTTATTCTAATGAAGACTATTTTGTGATTTAGATATATGCATTTAAAGACTTTTTCAGAGTCACAGTTTGCATTTGCTTATCTATATTGCAATATATCATTTCTTAATTTTCTTTATGATGCACTGTCACCTATTTTAATACCAGATTATACTTTTTTTAAAAGGAAGCAACGATATCTATTGATACAAATGTTGTTATCCTTATCAAAAGATCAATAACACTTCATATGCTAATAAACAAAAATTCCCACTCTATAGCAGTTAATCATGCTATAATTCTTCTAATATTTAATAAACAGAGGATGAGAATATCATTCAGATTCATGGCCAGGCTATACTTATATTTACAGATAGTCATCTGAAATGAGATCTAGAACTTGACTCCCAAATTGAATATACCCACATGTTTAGTATATATGTTAATGTCCACTGACTGGAATGGGGAAAACAAAACTGATCATAGCAAGGTCAGCATTAAGGAAATAGATGAGCTTTCCATGTATTTGAGAAAGTGAAAACTTACGGTAAGCAATCCCTTGACTTGAAGGGTGGAGATAAACACAAAATATAGTGCAGATGATGAATGAAATCCCATCCTTCTTCTGGGTGATGAGACAAATTAGATGGGTGTTAGGATAATCCACTCAGCTCCTGGTTCTGAGTGTTTGCTTTCATCAGAACTTAATTTGTCGTCTCCAATCCATGAGGATAGCAATGGCGACCTCACGAAACTTCTAGAGCAACATCCATTCTTACTGACCTAGGAGATAATCATTACTCAGCCAGCTTCAACAAACGCTTTCTCTTCCCACCTGAGCTCCCTGACTTTCTCCTTTTCCTCTTAAATTGTTTATGGTTGCCCAGGGGTATGCTAGGAAAGGACTGTTCCAGGCTGTCCCCTAAATTTATAAGCTGGTGTAGTAGCATCAATCGACCTAGAGTGATAATATATTTTGTAGTGGATTTCTTAAGGCTTTGAAAAGTTTCTCTTCACTCAGTGTGATGTGAATTGTATCATGTAGAATTCCAAGGCCTATTACATACATACATTGGGATTTAGATGTTTCATCTATTAACTTCACATTACCAGATCACTTTGCCAGGAGTTTAAGAATAGTTAAGTCTGCCAAAATTTTTAATGGAGTTGCATTTATATAAACCTTATTCATTGGCCTTCACTACTGAGATAGCCAACCTTTAGTATGCCTACTTTCACCATACTTACCCTATCAACACCTCAACACAGAGTCAAACATAAATGCTTCTCCCATACAGCATTTTCACCAATATTCACTAGAAGGAAAATATGCTTATTTTCATCTATGAAAAACTACAAAAACTCACCTATAGTCCTTTCTTCCATTAGGACATTGACAGATTCCACTTTGGTTATGCAAATAGATCTGGCGTGGAGGGCAGAATTGCAAGTACCATAAATCAGATACTTATGTCAAGTGTCTTCATCTACGAGGTTCTCCTGATATAGCTGATTCCCTAACGTAACAAAATAATGTAATTAGAACTCTGTTAACATAGAGACTTGGATTTTGATTCACTCAAACAATTCTGAATGCCTTCCAAGTGTAAAATAATAATCACCAAATTTATTGACTACATATTAGGCACTATTCTAAGCTTATTGTTTTATTTAATGCTTACTACTACCTAAGGAAGGTAGCAATTACCCTGATTTTATATACAGCAAACTGAGACACTGAGATATTTAGTAACTTCTCTGCTATCACATGTAAATAAATGACTGACATGAGATCAATCCTGAGTGGGAACTACAGAGTCTAGGATATTGGATATTTAATCCCTATGTGATCTATGCATGTGTATGTGCACACATATGTATACACACATATGTACGTTTAGTTGTCTGGAAAGGCAAATTATAGATAACATCTGGAGGAAATAAGACGACATATAGTAGAAACTTTCAGTAGAGTAACAGTAGAAAATAAAGGATGATAGTCCTATCACCATAGAACCAGCACATACCAGTATGATAAGGTTTCAACTATATTCATAGACAAGCACAGGAACAGGGATCTCACAGCGGAACCCCTTTTGTTAAGGAAGAAAATTAACTACAGTAAGGCTTGTTTGTGAGCAGGAACTATTTCAGGACATTATATCCCAAACATTTTTATTTATAGCAAGTTGGATTAGCAATTTTCGATGGAAAGGCAACCATGATACTTTAAAAAATGAAACATGAACAGGCAAGGAAAAAAAATGTGAGTGTTCCAGTTGCCAGCTTTGAGCATCCATTTACCTTCTGCTCTTTTTCAGTTTTTACAAATTTCTTTATTTTGATTTTTGGGGATATTTAGCTATTTTTGACTGCCATGTCTAACTCAAGGATTTTATTGTACCTGCCTAAATTGTATAATTTTTCTTTTACTGGATCAAACTATATTGGATTAAGTTTTGAATTCTTCCTACGTTTAAGTGATTGCTTAAAGGAGATGGCCAGCCTGTGCTCTAGCGGTACCGTGTTAAATTACCCAAGGAAGGTTTCCGTCATTTATCATGATTGCTTCTTCCTTTGCATGTACTTCAATTTGGGCAATTTTCTTGGAATGGCCCATTTTGCTTTCTGTATCTTTTGTACAATTGCTGCTGTTTCTGTTAGCAACATTGTGGGTTACTATTTTTTTTAAAATCTGTTTCATGCATTTTAGATATTTGAAATTAGGGGATTTGATCATTGTGACACAGTTCATTCCGTACAAGTATAGGAGGCTGAGATTTGGATCTCTTTCTCTATTTTTGATATTAACTTAATTTACTGTGGATAATTGTGCAAATTATCCAAAAATTGTTTTTCCCCCCACCGTTCTATAGGTTTCATGCGTGTTTTGTTTTTTAGCTACTTTAATTCTAATAATTAACATCCATTCCCCCTTCATGGCCACTTACTGCTATCTTCACTATAATAAAAAAGAGAACGTGTCCTTTTGAAGGCCCAACGACAATAACTATGTTCAATGTGATAAACTCCGTGCATTGGTTAAGTGCTGAAACATCATAGGTGTGCCTATGCCTCAGAACAGCCTAGGGCAAGCCTGGTGAGTTCCACTTGGGCATTCAAGTGCTAAATTGAGCTCAGTAAAGTTGGCCATTTCCCTGCAGCCACAAACTTCGGGCAGATGTAATAATGCAAGTGTCACCTTAGCTGGAACACTCCCTGTGAATGTCCTCTCCTACACATGTTAGTTTCTATTAACTTTTTATTTAACTTGCTCACGAAGCATGAACAAACCAGACAAGTACGTTTTGTACTTATATTTGATTGAAGTTTCGAGAGAAAAAATGACACCTAAACGATGTTAAAACTTAGATATAAGACAGAAAAGAGCTGGCACTTCTTTCTAATGATGATTTATATTTTCTTGTAGGAGAAAATGAAAAATAAACAACTTTAGCTTTAAAGTATACTAAATATAGAAGAAATTAAGGAAAGAAATATGTATGTCTTATATATAACATATAATTGCATGTTATAATTTTTAATGATACTTTGCTATGACATGTCACTGTTTTCCCCAATCCAGTTTGTGGACATTCAAATATATAGTACATTTTTGGGTACTTATTATTTTGATGTAGAATGGAAATGGAAATGTTTGCACATTTTAGTGGAACCCATTGATTTGATTTTTAGAAAATGAGTTATGTCCTTTGACCTCACTATCAACTCACACTATATTTCTACGTCTCCGTTTCACCCTACTCCTTTCTTATTTTACTGGGCAGCCATGAAGCTAGATGGGTATATAATATATGTGAAGTAATTAACCCTAAAGGAAAATACTTTTATCAGTTACTACATATTACCATTCTATGATTTTAGTCCTCATACCCTAAACCACTTATCTAATGAACCTCATTAAGAATACTAGAAATTGGGATCACATAAAAGGTTATTTTCTCTCTATAAAAGAGGAGTATTACTGTGGTAATTTCCATGCCTCTGTGAACTAATGCTAAAAATACACTTTATTTTAATTTTTTTATGTTCCATATGATAACATAGGTTATTGTAGGTAATGTCATAGATTTGATAGCCCTCCATTAATTTTTTAACTGATAATTTATTGAATAAGATAGAATAAAATTTTCATTCAAATGTTTAATGTCCTGAGAATTCTTATCGAATTCATTATTTAAATAGTATTTTCATAGTTTTGACAAATAATTATGCAGTTTGAAAGTATGAGAGAGTACTTGATTCTGGCATGGGCAAGATGAATGTTTCACTTAAAATGTTTTCAGAGTGATTTCAGATCATTCATAATATGAATCTTGTATGTTTTCTTAGTATTGATTCTTATATGCTTGATCATTCCAAAATTTTTGTTGATTTAAAATAACATATACTCATAACTTGCACGTAAATATCTGTCAATAGTCAATAATTAATGGATTTCCCCTGTGTCAATATCTCAGCCTGATGGGTTATGCATTTACTTGATGGAATTTCTCTTTATTAGGAGCTGTTACTAGACCAAATGTTATTTGTTCATCTATTCAGTCAATGTTATTTATCACCTATTATGTACCAGGCATGGTACTAGGTCTAGTGCTATTTGTTGATGAGTATTTGGTAGTCCTTAACCTGCCTTCAATGAGTTTGAAGATTAAATATATTCATGATGATATATAAGACAGGATGCTTTTTAAATTTTTTAATTAATTTTTAGAGAGAGAGAGAGAGAGAGAGAGAGAGAGAGAGAGGAACAGAGGGAGACAGACAGACAGACACACACACACACACACACACACACAGAGAGAGAGAGAGAGAGAGAGAGAGAGAGAGAGAGAGAGATGTCGATTTGTTGTTCTACTTATTTATAGATTCATTGGTCAGAGATTGAACCTACAACCTTGGCATATTAGGATGACACTCTAACCAAGAGAGCTACTTGGCTAGGGTAAGCTACTTGGCTAGGGTAAGGCAGGATGCTTTTAATGCACCAATAAGAGGCAAAAGCATGAAACCATGAAAGTTTATAGGACCTTTGCATATGTTAACTCATATAAGTCTCAATTTAAGAGTTCCTAGAAGGTATGCATTCCTACCCCATATTTTATAGATGAACCAATGGCTCATCTGTAGTATGATTTTCAAGAGTTCAGAGGTAGTGCATGTTTGAACCAGGATTTGCGTTTTCAGGACTTTTGGAATCCAAGGACAGTGTTTTTCCCTCAATATATCCCAATGTCATGGGAGCCAAGGGAAGAGAGACTTTAAAACAAAAGAAGTAAAATAAGAAGACACTTTCAACAATATTGCATTGTTTAGGGAGAGCAGAAGGGAATTCAGCAAGTCCTCCAAATTTGATGATGGGGGGTAGGAATAGTAGTTGGACTATAAGGATCAAATGTGCAACGAGAAAGAGATAAGTAAATGAAAAAAATCTACTTAGAAAGTGACAAATCGTGTTTGCTCTTCTTTTGTTATATTTATGCTATGTTTCATAAAAACGAGAATCTTTCTATAAAGAAATGAGGTCTATGAACAGAATTGGGTGGATATTATCTACCTACTAGAGGCCTGATGCATGAAATTCTTGCAAGAGTAGGTTTGCTTTCCCCCGGCTGCCGGCACTGGCTTCCCTCTGGCACCTGGGACCTGGGTTTCCATTGCAGCCCCAGGGTTCATCTGGAAGGTCATCCAGAAGGATGTCCAGTCTCATTAGCATATTACTTTTATTATTATAGATTTGCTCAATATATATACTGGAGCCACACTCTTTCACTTTATTGTTCTGTAAATATTATATGCATGCTAGTGACAGTCTCCAATTAAATTGTAAATTCCATTATGACAAATTCCAATATACTATTATAAGCTTTTCTTAAGAGCTTTTGCTATGTTTGTATGCAGAATAGAATTCACTATCCTAAAGTATAGTGTGAGTTCTGAAACAGAGGACCAGCTTCCAATTCTTTATTTACCATATATTTTCTTGGAAATTGGCCTTGCATAGAGTAAACACTCAGTAATATTTGCATGATAGCATGCTCATTAAATAAATGAAGAACTATTCCTGGTAGAAATTGAAAACCAGAATTTCTTTGTCATGCCAAAGAAGAAAAATTGAAGTGGAAGAAAATGCATTAAAATTTCTGGTTGATCAAAGGGACCCACAAATTTATTAATTGAAAAATATATAGTCCAATATATAAACTCACTCTGTGTTAGAAAACATTGTAAGTTAGCATCTCTAGTTTTTCATTTTTCTAAGTGACTATATACCTACTAATTAGTTGGGAAGGTTCTGAGTAACCTGTTTTCTAATGAAAAAGTTCTCATTTAATTGTTTTATGTTGACAAATAGAGATTATATACACTGTAAGCATTATCATACTTATATGGACATAAAATCTCTATTGCCCTTTGAGAACAACCATTTGTATTATTTTGATAAAAAATTATCCAAGTTTTCAAAATTGTAACTTTTAGAAAAGTGTTTCTGAGAGAGATTCATCAATATTTATAGTTGTAGTGAAGTCTCTGAATTAACTGGCAACGGCAAAATCTTTATATACTTATAGTATTTATAACACAGAGACCTCTATTTCTCTGGTGACTTTAAGGTACATTTCTCTTATAACACAGGTAGAAAATGATCACTCTTCTATTTTTGTGGATGGTGAAACTGAGTCACACTGAGACGTGTGTCATGCCTCATGTCACACCAGTCAGAGGAAAGCAAGAAATGTAGCTCAGGGCTTCTGCCTTTGGTTCTAGTCACTAATTTTCCAAAGCTTCTTTTCAGAGAGATGACTTTTAAATCAGACAGCTGGAGATCACTTCCTCCTTAGCTGTCAAGTGGTGAGCTGTGTGTTTTCCTGCTTGAATTGCTGACCCCATTTAGAGCAGGAACGTTGTAAGAGATGTGCCCTTCTCTAGAACCCTTATGAGGAAAACACGGGGCCTGGCAGGGAGAAAGCCCCCACAGGTCACCTTTGAAAGACTTAAACAGAATTTCCAAGGGTACGGGGAGCTGGGATAAGGATTTCTTTTTTATTATTACTATGCTTATAATAAAAGACTGTAGGTACACATGCATGCATGCACATACATCTATTTTTTTTCTTTAAATAAAATGCAAATGCCTAACTTCCCATGTTCATGCAGGTGTGAGTGAAAAACTTCTGCAGCATATAATAGAAATTGAATTTAGGCAAAAGAGGCTCCATGAGCTAAATGACAGAAGCTAGATCATCACCGACTGACCCCCAGAATTTGTTCACTTGCTCATTCATACCTGAGATGCCTTTAAGGAGCATAGAGCCTTCTCATCTGCCCTTGGCAATGAAGTGGTGTCTGTCCTGAGGAGCATAAGGCAGTGGTTGTTCCTCCCAGCAGAGGACATGCCTGATGCACATTCTCTCCAGATCGCTTGTGATTGGCAGGGAGTCCAAAGAGGTGGCCCTCACCACCACAAGGTGTGGAGACAGGAATGGTTCAGGGGAGAGGGAGGGGACTGAGAGGAGCTGGGTGCAGGGGCCAGATTTAGGTGACTTGCCAGTTCTGTTCTGCTTCACTGCTGCTATTTCTTTTCTTCTTCTTCCTTGTTCTCTTCTCCTGTAAGGACTGCTCCCCTTCCTCCTCCTCTGGCAGGAAGCACTTATTACCTGCTTGGCATTGTGCTAAATAAACTCTTTAAACTT
This sequence comes from Myotis lucifugus, assembly GCF_000147115.1. Classification (NCBI taxonomy): domain Eukaryota; kingdom Metazoa; phylum Chordata; class Mammalia; order Chiroptera; family Vespertilionidae; genus Myotis; species Myotis lucifugus. Next base: position 12,693,526 of record NW_005871051.1, read on the forward strand.
TTATTGTTTCATCTGATTGATTTTTTTTTCTCAGCATAGTTGGAGGCTGACTCTAGATTTGGCCCGTGGTATTTGCCTAGCAAAGGTTGGAATAGGCAGTTAGGCATTATTTGCTGATGTGAATATAATGATGATGTAATGGCCATCACATCAGTGTCAAATTGACCATGTTGACATTGCACATACTGCCTCATCTCCGACCCTACCACGTACTCTTTAGCTGATGGAATGATTTAATTGACCATCCTTTGCTCTAGGCAGCTTGAAGAGTGAACTATTCAATTTGGTCTTGTATATATATATATATATATATATATATATATATATATATAGTCATTAGTGTGAAGTACATGAGAATTGTTGCTATGATGGCTATTAATGTGCATTTATATGTCTTCTTCTACAAAAAACTCTCAGGGATAAAAGAGTTTTGATTTCCATGTAGGTGGTAACCCTCATATTAACATAGACCTAATATGACATGTGCCAGGAATTTAAGTCTAGAATTTTTCCACATTATCTTAGAAATGCCTTCTCATTCCCCCCACATTTCTCTATTTAGAAAAACATGATATTTCTCATTCAAGGACTAAAAAAACTGGTCAAAAATTATTTCTATATGTTATATTTAGTCATACATATAATTATATTGTCATCAATAGTATATAAATGGCCTTACCAGATTGAAAGCGACATCACAATATTTCTGAATTATTGGGATCGCTAAAAATTTTTTAAAAAATTAAAATTGCCTATTTAAAAATATCTATAGTATCTATTTCTCATAAGGTTTTCTTCTTTGTTTTGATTTTGTTGTTGTTAATAGACTTTAAAGTGAAATATTGTTTTATATTTCACTTTATATAGCTGTCCTTAAAAATCAATACTTGTGCTAGTATAGCATTATTGTGATAGTGCTAAGTGGACCCAGATCCTAACAGGTAATTTTCCTGATGGCAGCCTTCCGAACATATGGACAGTGGATATAGACGTTGTTTGTCCTGCGCGTGAGAAAAAGATAGAGGTTTTCTTAATTCCCCCAAAGGCCTTATTGCTTTATAGAATCAGGGTATGGTGCTCTCAAAAACTGAGAGAAAAGAGTAGTATTTATCCAATTGCCTGGGCTTTCTAAATGCTGTGCTGCTTTTGAAAAAAAATATTTTTTTTTTGCATTTTTCTTAAGGAAAGAGGTAACAAGCTGTTTCCTTGAAAGAAAAGATGAGAGACATAACTTCTCCAGTGATTGCATAATTGTGATTGTGGCATGGTCTTGAACTTGTGAAACACCACAAGATAACCAGTGAAGCCGTGTAAAACTCAGGGGAGAGGCTGATGAGGGGTCTCAGGGCAGAAAACGTATATCTTACTCAGTTCTCTTCCCTTAATATAGCAGGTGTCATTCCTGAGCACCAGGCCCAGGGTTTTGCTCAGCTTCTGCCTTTGGGGGGATCTTTAAAAAGAAGATAATAAAACTGCAAGTCCCTCCCATAGTTGTAGGCCAAGTGAAGCGCTCATTTTCACATTAGAGCTTGTGCAATCTGGAAGGATATTTGTTTAGTGTTACTTGTGAGTTGGTGGATCAGATAAAAGCCAGTCAAGTGTAAGAGAGGTCTGCGTGAAGTGCGCCGGCTCCCTGGGTCATTGCCATGCTGCCGGCGTTCCTCCAGTCTGCTAATAGATTTCCCCTGCTCCTCCATGCCAGGTGAAAATTTCCTCATTAACGGGAATTTATTCCATTTCCTTTTATCATTTATTATTGAAGACTAAGTGTGAGTGGAGGAAGTTTCAGAGATGACGGGGTAGAATTTTAAACAACAAAATCTACATTGGAACTCAAAGAGAGAGAGAGCAGAAAGCCTTGTATTGTTTATAACCAGAGAACACACTAGAGACTTACCCCTGTAGAAGCTGAGCTGAGCTGTCTAACCGTTCAAAGATTATGGCCGAGTGTGTAAAAGTCTTGATTGTCTGTTTTTAAAATGTTTTTTCCCTTCTCAGATTTCAGACTGTCATTTTGTGCTGCTGGGTAGAGAGAAATTGAAGATTATGAAAAAGCCAGCATCACAGTTATTTGGTGTTTCTTTGTTTTATTGTTTAGCATGATAAAGGAGTAACCTTTGAGGAGTTTGCCCTTGAACTCTGAAAGCAAGGAAAGCTGGTAGGGGAAAGAAAATTTGGATATATAGAGGACACAGCTCTGAAATATGGATTTAATGTGTTCATGTTCCAAGAAGTAAAAACAAACAAACATATTTAGTACACACAAATCCCTATTAAATAACAGAAGGATAATTTATTTATTACATATATTTTAAAACTGTGCTTTAGTACAAGGTACTCCATTCAGCTCATCACATTTCTCACTTGGTATAATGCTCCTTTGATTTACAATACAATATAAACGGAGCATTCCCTACTGAGGTTTCAAAGAGTGAGTAACAAATTTAGTGTTTATATTTCTTTTAGCAATTATTCTGTTTTGAGTTTGTTCCAAATTAAGGTATTCATTTTCCTTTGGAAAAAATAGAAATATTATAGCCCTGTCCATAAGTATGCTTCTTCTTAGCTTGATTTAAACAAATCTTACTCTGATGAAAGTTCTTTTCAGCAGACAAAATAGAAGGCAGCCCAATCTGGGCCGATAAAGATGAGGATCATGTATCTGAATCTCCACATTGTTAAATGAGCTTTTATGTTCACTTCAGATTATTCATCTTGTATTTGACTCTGAAGAGGTTTAACCCTATCTGAATCACTGGCCCAAAGCTAATGAATTGTGTCTTCAAACTGTCTCTTCTTTTATTTTATTATAATGGGGCTCAAAATAAAATTTTGTATCCGAACAAGTAGGGAATAAAGCCAATTTTCTTCTGGGTGTAATGATATGCCAGCCAGCCTTGTGTTATGCAGAAGCAGTAGAGAGAGCAAATGAGGGATATATATAGAGAGAGGGGCAACCTGCTCTCTGTCTTGGAGTTAGGGGCATCCTGCAGAATTAGGTGGGAGGGATCTAACTTTTCTCTGTCCTTGTAATTGCCAGAGTAGGTCATAATCAACATCTCTTTTCTCAGTGAGGAGCGTTGTAAAGTGCTTTATGCTATTTCGTGGACATGTCTAAAGCATAGACATGAATAACCAGTGAGACCATGAATGAAAAACTATAGAACATACGTCACATTGAATTTCATTGAACTGCATTAAGGTTGAGATAGATGAACATGAATATATTCACATGCCATTCCAATTAATACATGCTAATTTTCAAGATGTTTAAAAAATATCATATCATGCTATTGATCTAATTATTTGAATATTGGACAAAAGTTAAAGCAGTTTTTGGCTCACCAAGAAAACATCCTGAGATTCAGTTTGTGAGCTTAAAACATGCACTCTGCAGGCCAGCTTGATGCATCTGTTTCAGAACTCTCACCTGGTATGATTTGAGGGGGCGCCATTGGAGAAGTAGTTTCCACTGCCATTCTGAAATTCTGTCATTCACGATTCATTATTTTGTGTTGCTGTTGCTCTTCTCAGGCATCCTGCTAAATAATGAAAACTCTCTGGGGTGGATATGCTATGGGGAACAGTAACAATTGAGCTACTCCTAGTGACAGATATTTTTTGCCACCAGAGCTGAGCACAAAATTAATTCACTTTACTTTTTTATGCATAAGGCCAGTTCTATCAATCAGCCTTCCTTTTTCTTTAAAAATTTTGTTTTGTTAGTAGGAGTTCAATATTTGGTGGGTGGAGAAACACTTTGTATATTTGCTGGAAATATCTTTACATATTCTGTTGGACTTTTTTTTTTAGTGGAAAAGAATAAGAGGAATTGTGCATATTTCAGCAAAAGAAAACATTGCATAGCTGAATGTGGACAGAACAAATGCAAATGTATTGCATCCCTAATAGAAACGTGAGGAATTTGAGTGGTTTCTTGTTTGCTTGGTTGTTTAACATCATTATTTATAACTTTCATTTAAAGCAATATAGGAACCTTTGAGGAATTATTTTATTATAATTATTTTCTTATATGATATTCCATATAAGAAAAACAAAAATCACCCAAGGCAAAAAACAAAATAACAAAAACCCCAAACATGACCCAAAGATTAAAGATTAATATATTACTTCTGGTCATCTTTGGACTTGAAGAAATTGCATTTAAGCTTGTCCATAGTCAAAATTATAGGCACGATGGTTCTTTTCATGGCATGTTTCATATGTGTATGGTTAGGCTTAGTTATTTAGGTTAGTGCGTTGGTCAATATAGTAATATAGTATGGGTTTTGCCTCAGATAGTTTTTGTAATAAAGGAAATGCCTTACTGAAGATCTACTTATTCTTTGCTCATCTTTTCTTTTACTGCTATCCCACAATGATGGGAAAATGCTCTAGCAAATAGCTAGAAAAATCTATGGGTAAGAATTGACGCAATGTTATATGTAGTGTGTTTCTCCACTTAACTCAACCTTCATACCTATGCTTTTAATATAATTGCAGATCACAGAGAAAATATGTAGCTTTTCCTCATACAGGCAAACATTAACATGATTTGAGATCTTCCACAAAAGTCATAATTGAAGATATTTATTTGAAAAGAACATCATCCAAATTTCTAATTTAGAAAAGGAGCTTATTTTTCAAGCACTTCCACTTTGAGGCTGAATGCTCACTTGCACATAAACAAATGAGCAATTGGTTTAGGAACGTAGTCTTGGCACGGAAAGTGGAAATATACCTTTCTCAAGCAAATATCAACAGCAACAAATCCCGTCCTTTGCTTTTGTCTCAACAACATTTTGGGGGGCAACACTAAAGCTAACCGCCATAAAGTTGTATGTTTCAAAGACTCTCAGACGCTCGAAGCCTTTCCAGACTTTCCCAGTAGAAGCTGGACACACTTCCTCTGAGCGAGCGCCTCCTGTTGTATACTTTTCTCTCATAGCACCTCTCACAGTGTAGATACATCCGTAGGTATTTGTTTGCCTCCTAATATACTCTAACTTCCTTGAATGTAGAGATTCTATACTTTATCTCTCTGAATTTAAAATAGGTAGCACAGAGCCTGATACACAGCACATGTTTACTGTTAAAGAATGACAGTGAATGTAGCCCTACCTCCACCATCCACAATTTCTTACTTTTTCCAACTATAAATCCTCCATTTGTTTCCTACACCTATGTTATCTATTGCTGCCTCAAATGATTGCAATGAAGTTGCCCTTGCTTATAGCACACCTGTCAACTCCTTCATCTATATAACACTACATTTTCTTTATGGATCTGTTCTCATCCCTCTACTGCCATAGTATTTCTCAGCTACAACCACTCACATTGTTATCTCCTTTTTCTGACCTCACATTTCACCACACAGCTTATCTCCCCATAAAATGTGTTGAATCACTCTATCATTCCATTGTTTCAAATATTGTTTTGTATCTTCTTGAGAAGCACTGTCTAGTAGAAATTTCTGAGATGATAAAATATTCTGTAATCTGCACTGTCCTGTGCAATCGTCACTAGCCACATGTGGCTATTGGGCACTTGAAATGTGGCTAGGGTGACTGTGGATCTAAATTTTTAATTAAAAAATAGTTTAATTAATTGACACTTAAATTTAAATTTTTATGTGTGGCTAGTGGCTACCATATTAGACAGCACAGTTCTATAGCATATAACACAGTGCTTGACACACATAGTGAATGACTAATAATAGTTAAAAATCAGATTGTGTTCAAGAATTTGGCAGGAAAATGTATTGCTCTGAGAGAATGCTTATCAGATACCTGGGAAGATTAAAAATCTAAATGGGAATAGAAAAAGAAGAAATGAAATTCATTGAGAGAAATAACAAATTGATTTGAGAGACAGAAGGGAATTTAGATGGTATAGAAAAAAGTATATTAAATAGGAAGAGCTGTAGCTGCAAAAATGTAAACGAATATTGATATCAAAAACCCAGAGAAATAGTTATTAAATATACCAGCACTATTCTCTCTCTTTAAAACTCAGAATATGAATTAATTAAAAAAGATTGAAGAACAGAATGAACAAAATGCAATGGATTTCATTCAACTACATTCTAATAGGAGAATTTCAGTGAAAATACTTTATTTATTATTAGATCATCTGATGACACACTGTTATGTTTTAATTTTATTTAATTGACTATCAAACTATCATAACAGAATTTTATTGTACTGACTATTGCTGGTCACAGTTACTTGGTTAAAGATGCTTTTACAGTAGTATTCTATATTTCTGAACATTGGGCCTGTATAAATTATTTTTGTGTACATTTTGAATTCTAGTTACAAGCTGATTTCAATAGCTTATTTGTCTTTTCTATAAAATAAAAAGCCATAGAATTATAGTTATCTTAATTTATTTAATAAGTACTTATTAAATGTTTGTGGGCCAGACAGTGTGCTAGGCTTTGGGAATAATTTGGTAAATAAGTCAAATGTATTTTTTGCCCTTGTGGAACTTGAATCTAGCAGGGAAAAGTCTGGTTGCTAAAAATAAAATAAATGAAAGTAAGAAACATTTAAAATACCAGGTGGTGATGCCATGTTAAGCAGTGTGCTTCCAAATTCCAACTTGGTTCAAAATGTAAGCAGCAGTTAGGAGCCCAGGAAGGTCATTGTAGATGAGAACAGACTGAGAAGTCTTCGTGTTTAAAGCCTGGCTTTTGTTGACCTAAGAAGGGTGCTTGGGAGGTGGAGAGAAGCTGAGTAGGTAACAGGAATATCCAAGGCTTTGCAGATGAGAGAAACAGCATGGATCCAGTCCAACTCATGGAAAAGAGGGTGGGGGAAAGTGAGGAGATAAATCTGGCTTGAGTGGAAAATAATCATAAGGCCAAAAAATAACTTTTTAATAGAATTATATGTGAAATTAGTAAATAAAGGCAGTTTATGGAGAGAATTCCTAGTCTGATACAATGTTGGGATGCCCAGGTAGGTGATTCTCAAAGTTCATGTACATAAAGACCTGGACCTCAGGTCAGACACTGGAGAAGGGGCTGCAGATTTGGGTGTCATTGACTACTTTTGAGCCAGACTAAAACTTGAGGATAGAGCCTTGGGAATAAATAGTAAATGGTTGTTGGGAATAATAAAATAGGGTGAGAAGCAACTTATCATAAGCCAGAGGAAAATACTTTAAGAATGGCACATCAAACATGCTGACAGGATAGGAGATGAAAATTGAGGAAGAGCTCCTAAATTTAGTAAGGGGGGGTCCCTGATTATTTTTAAAGAGGAAATTCATTAGGACAGTAAGTGCAGGAACCATTTTTCAAGAAATAAGAAGAGGGTGCATACGGTTTGGAAGTAGGAATCCACATATTTAGAAGATCAACGTTGCAAATTAGTAGACTTCAGAAAGGCCATAAGTTTTAGTGGGTTATTTGTGTATTTTTAAAAGATAGATCTAAACAAGTTGAACCTAGAAAATAAAGAACCTGAGTGTTTTTGAAATTGAATAGTTCATGGCTTCTTATTGTGGTTCTTTTAAACGTGAGTCTCTTTCTCATTAAATCCCAGTGAGTCCATCCCAGCAGAAACCCTGAAAAGGGCAAAGGAGATTGGATTCTCTGACAAGCAGATTTCCAAATGCCTCAAGCTGACTGAGGCCCAGACAAGGGAGCTGAGGTTGAAGAAAAACATTCACCCTTGGGTGAAACAGGTAAACTAGTTTCCCTTTCTTCTCAAGATTCCTCATGTGAAATGTGGGTACCAACTCATAGGGTCATTGTCAATAAAAAGTGGGGTGGGATTTGAATGTGACTCTGCTTGTCCAATCGAAGTCCAATTTTATTCAGCACAGGATTTATTTATGCTTAAAAGGGAAAGGATTAAGGGGTAACTGGGATGTAAAGGTAAGAGTGAGGACATGATTTTTTTGGCCTAAATGAAAAAGAAAAATCAAAATGACTTCTCCTCTACTTTTTGACCAAGTGCAAATATATCTGTAGGAAGAGAAATCCTTAATGTAACAGAAGGACTTGTAATACCCTAGTGTGTTGGCTGAGGCTCTTGAAAAGAATACTTATCTCTTTTGGCACTAACTTTTTACAAGGTAATACTTTATTTTAAGTGCTCCATCATTATGGATCATTTAGTATTCATTGTGATAGGGTTGGGCATAATGAGCTCATCTACTATTCATGGCAATCACATAAGAACTTCCATAGGTGTACCATTGTGATTTTTTTTTTTTGGCCTTTACTAGTAAAGCCATCTCTGGCTTAAAGTACCACCAGCTGGATTTTGTCCTTTAAAATCACTGACCTTTCCAGTGTGCTCAGGGGGCACATGCATACCCTTAGGTCTCAGGCTTAATGCTGAATATTTTCTGCTCAGCAATTATTATCTATTTTCCTTATCACCTGCTTGACACCAGCTTGCCCTCTAAGCTGAGCTTCTGGCCCTTGAGAGCTGAATTACCTCTATTGATTTACTTTTTTTGTTCAATGAAAATGTGTCTCCTTTCCCCCCTCCCCCAGGCTTTATGAAATTTGTGTCATCCAATTGCTCATTGCCATAGGTAACTTGAATCAGATGCATTAATTTGCAAAGACATCCTGCATATAGGTCATTTGCTCTGATTTTAGATTTTATCTGCAGCTGCTTTAGACCACTTGGCTGAGTAAGCCTTGGTACCCTGCTGATTATATGACCACATTGTTGTGTTCATGAGAGGTACTACCATAATGACTCAGTGATACTCTGGGATGTGTATTGTCATTATTGCTCAAGTGATAATGAACTTCTTTCATTGTTTTTCCCCCCCCCTCTCTTACTTTCAGAATTAGAAAGCAATTGGATTGTGCAAGATTTGTCTTGTCTTTATTTTTGGTGGTAATAGGCATTAAAGGAATATGAATGCAGCACCAAGAAAAACCCCAAATCATTCTTTTTTAAAAAAATTTTAAACAATCATTTTTTATTGATTTCAGAGAGGAAGGGAGAGGAAAAGAGAGATAGAAACATGAATGATGAGAGGGAATCATCAATCAGCTGTCTCCTGCAGGGCCCCTACTAGGGATTGAGCCCGCAACCCTGGAATGTGCCCTTGACTGGAATCAAACCTGGGACCCTTCAGTCCTCAGGCTGATGCTCTATCCACTGAGCCAAACTGGCGAGGGCCCACAATCATTTTTTAAAAAGAAATTATAACAAATAAATAAGAAAACTCCTTATTTATTTATTTGTTTATTTATCTATTTATTTTCTTTTTCAGATTGATACACTGGCTGCAGAATACCCATCAGTAACAAACTACCTCTATGTTACCTACAATGGTCAGGTACAAACTGCCACACTGCCATATCAGAAAGCTCTAGATTTAGTAAATGGTACACATGGGGGAATATATGTCTTTTGTCTTTGGTTATCCTATATAATAAAAACCTAATATGCTAAGTGTCTGGTTGACCAGTCGGCCGTTCAACCAATCAAAGTATAATATGCTAATGATATGCTAAGGCCGTTTGCTATGACATACACTGACCACCAGGGGGTAGACTGTTGACCGATTGACCAGTCGCTATGATGTGCAATGACCACCAGGGGGCAGATGCTCCAACCGGTAGGTTAGCTTGCTGCTGGGGTCCTGCCTATCGGGACTGAGCAAGTTGTGCCAGACATGCCCTGGAGCCCTCCCATGGTCCCTCCCCAGCTAGCCAACCTCCCACATCTCGCCCCAGCCCCAATTGTGCATCAGTGGGGTCCTTCGGCCTGGCCTGTGCCCTCTTACAATCTGGAACCCCTTGGGGGATGTTGGAGAGCTGGTTTCAGTCCGATCCTGTAGGCCAGGCTGAGGGACCCCACTGGGTGCATGAATTCATGCACTGGGCCTCTAGTCTAGTGATAATAAAGACATCATGGGGATCAGATGTGATGATGTATTTCTGTACTCATCTTTGAAGAACTGTCTTAAGATGATGAAATCAAAAATCTTAAAAGATAAGGACAATCATTACACGAACCATACAGTATGCCATGTTCTAATGATTATTTAATTTAAAAATATCAAACATTATTATTATTTTTTTTACAAACAAGTAGAGCTTTTATAGCTTTATACTTAGAAGTTCCCAGACTCATAGAGGATGCATGTCAGCAAGAGGAAGAATGAGAAAGACACATTCAAAAGCAGGACACATAGTTTAATTAGAGGGAAGAATAACATAATGATTTTCACATCTTCTTTTTTGTCCTCTCAGGAGCATGATATCAATTTTGATGAACATGGAATGATGGTGCTGGGCTGTGGTCCATATCACATTGGTAAAGTGATAACTTATATTTACATAGGGCTTTACAGGTTATGTAGTACTTTTCACATGTCTTTATTCTAAAAACTATGTAAAATAGATGCTATTATAATAAATATTTTGCAAATTAGAAAATTGAGGTTCAGAGAGATGAAGCCCAAACATATGCAGCTATTAAGTGGTACAAGTGGGACTCAAATGTGGCCTCCACACAAACTCCATCTCCTTTCATTTCATCATCATCCCTTTATCATTTTCATTTCACTGGGGTTGAGGAATGAATTTCACTTTGACTTTTTTCTCTCCTCACATAATATTTCACAAAGATCTATACACATCAGCCAGAATTATGTTTGTAGATGCAATTTCTGACTTAACATATAATTTCTGTTGACATCAAATGCAAAGAGCTTTTCTTATTAAGACATTCTCACCAGAAATTTATATATTCCTCCCAGACACTTAAACATAGATATTTAATAATGAATCAAGATCTATTACAGTTGCAAAGTATGTGTTTAAATAGACAATGATATTTCCTAATAAGTGTATTTAACATTTAGTTTCTGTAAGACATTCTAAAATGGAAATGATAAAATAGATTACTTAAATGTATATAGTCTTACTTTGTTACTTTCAGCATAGTCTATTTTAGCTTTCACAATTAACTAAGTGCTTTAGTTATGCCAGTTTACCAATTTTTGGCTAAATCATGGAAGATAAGTGTTTATACTTTTACTACTATAGTTTCTCATGGCCCAAACTCTGTCACCAGGACCTACCCTTTTCTTTCCTAGACCTATTTTCCTTCCTCTTCAAATTTTACCTGATTTATGCAAAAATTCTGCATTACCCGATGGCCCAGGGAAAACTAGCTGAGATGACAGTCAAATCTATATTTAATTGATAGTGAGAATTAACTTGCTACTGCATTTGCATAACTTATTCTAAAAACAATTTTTAGGAGACAAAGTCCGAATGCCAAGGATTAGTACAAATCCTAGAACTTTCAGTTCTATGACATCCCAGTAGAGGTGATATTTTGAGCCATTTAAGGCCATTATTATACTTCAAATTACTTCTTAGAAGGTCATTCACTCTGCATGGGGTGGCCTTGCCAACCTTAAAAGGATATGCTTGGAAAGGACAGGATTTCTAATCGATTAAGATATGTCAGAGCTACAAGGCACCTCAGGGGATCATTGGGTTTAGCCTTCAGACAGCAGGGTAAGTGGAAGGACTGAAACAAAAACTCAAGTATTCTGATCACTAACTGAACTACTTTTGTGTACTGAGGTCAGTATGTTTTCTTTGAATTTCTTTTCAGTAAATGAGGGCTGTTTTTTGTTCTCAATACAATGATCTCCCATTAACTTTAAGGTTCTGTATGCTTCAAATATGGATATGACCTATTGCAGAACTTAGCATATAAAACAAACCAACATGTCATTGTTGTTTAATTAATCTCTGTTTTTCCTGCTATTAAGATAGTACACATAATGGATCTGAAATTTATATTTTGGAGTTTTAAAAATTGAATTGAATTGAGGAAAGGAAGGGGCAAATAAATCAAATGTAGGCAGAAAAAAAATGGAAAGGGCATTAGCTACCTTAGCTTGAACTGACTGGCAATATATTTCTGCTACTCTTTGTGTTGTAACTTCAAGCTTCTCCTACCTCTTTTCCCAATCTCATTGTCTCCGCAGGCAGCAGTGTGGAATTTGATTGGTGTGCCGTCTCCAGTATCCGCACGCTGCGTCAACTTGGCAAGAAGACTGTGGTGGTGAATTGTAACCCTGAGACCGTGAGCACAGACTTTGATGAGTGTGACAAACTGTACTTTGAAGAGTTGTCTTTGGAGAGAATCCTAGACATCTACCAACAGGAGGTAAAAAAAAAAAAAAAAAAAAGGAAAGAAAAATATAGGCAGTGCACATTTTATATATGTGTTCATGTATATAGATTTATATTGGAATTCCCCTCAGGATAAAAAGCTGTCAGTGTCTTCTATTGTCTAATTTTGTAGTGAAACTCTAAAAATAATCACCCCAGACTTAGATTCTTGAGGCCCTGGCTCAGAGTGATTATTTTTCATATAAAATTCACTCTTTCTAAGCATTCCAGCTGTATTAAAAACTCCTCTTGGTAACAAGTGCCAGGTACATATTAACTAGTACAAAGCAACCCCAATAGATATTTTGCAGAATGATTGAATTGGTCATCCAGACATACAGCAAGCAGCCTCTCTCTAGTTCATGAACTTGATAATGAATCACAGTTCCCAGAGGAGGGAAGTTGCTTGTTCACAAAGGACCAGTTAATTCTTTGTGCTGTCAGATGAAGCCATCAGTCTTCCATTTAGATTGACGAGACCATTGCGAGTGATTTTGTAGGAGCATTTTCCTACAGATGCTCCTCCACTCCCACTCTAATATTACTGAGTGTATCTTCCCTGTGGATTCAGATGATCAGTACTTATATTCTTCTTTTGTTAATAATTACATGCACATACTGTGAAGGTAACATAAGGTTTGTGGTTGAAATCCCATTGTAAAATGTAAAATATAGTGCGGGAACAATGTGCTGACTTTTAGTGTGAAGAAAAATGGACAGAAAAAAAGAAAAATGAACAAATTTAGGATGATGTACCATTAGTTGTCTATTTAGGTCTGATTTACTAATCTTTTTTAAAAAATATATTTTATTGAGTTTTTACAGAGAAGAAGGGAGAGGGATAGAGAGTTAGAAACATCAGTGAGAGAGAAACATCGATCAGCTGCCTCCTGCACACCTCCCACCGGGGATGTGCCCGCAACCAAGGTACATGCCCTTGACCGGAATCGAACCTGGGACCTTTCAGTCCACAGGCCGATGCTCTATCCACTGAGCCAAACTGGTCAGGGCGAGGTCTGGTTTACTAATCTTTTAATATAACACATTTGAACCATTAGGTAGAATATGCACAATTTTTAGTTTTCTCCCTGCCATGGTTTTTCTAATGATTCTGTAATATTCATTTCAGATGCATAGATGGGGATAAAAATAAATGTAGTCTACAAATGTTTCTTGAGCACCTTTTAAATGCCAGGTTTAGCAAGATAGAGAGCGATACAGCCAGGTCCTCACCTTCAAGGCATTAAAATAAAACTGGGATTCATGACATAAATATGTGAAAAATTACATAATTATTTAAAAATATTAAGCATTGCAGGCAGTAGCAGCAGGCATTTTACACACATAATTAATCATTTCCCCAGGAATTCTTTAAGGAAAGATTAGAAATGTCTGTGACTGCCTTTGGATATAGTTACATGTGGATATTAATGGGTTCCTTTCACTATAACTGTATTCAGTGTGATAGAAATAAATAAATTGCCCTTTTTGAAGCTAATTGGCAATTAAAGTGCTACTATATATTATAATGTTATTTTAAATGTTATGTTGGAAAACATAAGAATAATATTCCATTAATGCATTCTTTAGACTCTCTTAGGAAATTACACAAATCACACACACCTGTACATATATGTGTATGTATTTTTCTTTTCATGGGGTGGTTGTGTGTCTCCTCATAGCAGGCTGCACAGTCGCTCATCACAGGTTCTTCTCAACCTTTAGGAGACTGTCCTTATCTGACCTTGGATGCCCCTAGTGAGGCTGAAGGCACTGAGGCATTCCGTAGTCAATTTGCTGAAAATTGGAAGCACATCTAAACTTATTCAAAAGCACACATTTGAGTCACTTAGAAGGGCAATGGGCTTTCCCAAAGATGGATAGCTACACGAGATGATAGAAAGTGTGATGGGTCTCTTGGTCCAGGTCTCTTGGTCTAGTTCAGGATCAAAATGGTTTCCATGGCATCAAGGGAGCGCCTCTACAGAAACATGAAGGGGAAGTAAAAAAGGTGACCTGCCCTGGGAGTAAAGCTGGTTGCTTTGAAGGGAGCCTTGATCAGAGGCTGAGTGAGAGGAGATGCGAGGAATGCTGAAATTTCCTTCCTTCTTGCTCTTATTTTTTTAAAATAGAAAATGTTATAATGATATATTCCTTTGGTTGCAGACATTAGCTTAGTGATGATGGGTTTTAAAAAGTAGGAAGCTAAGCTGGGTTAAAAAGATACAAACGCATGTAGGTGAGAGCAATAGAACTTTGGGAGTCAATGGAATTTGTTTAGGCTAAAGGTTTTACATATCTGTGAAACAATATCTAAATTTTAGAATATTTATTTCAGTAAATGACTTGAAACTATTTAGATGTGAAGTTGTTATGATGATGATAATTTACCTGTGTGAGATACCAGGTTCCCTTCTCTAAGCCCCTGCAAGTTCTGTACTTGGAGTTGGGGCTATTTTCAAATAGAATTCTTCCAGAAAACTGTCCTATATTAACTTTGTCCTACAAACATGTTCTTTTCTACTGAATTCCTTTTGCTATGTGAGCAAAACTTGCACTACACCATCTCACCATTACTCTCACCCATTCCTATGGGGATGATTTGTCTTCCCAGTGATGATCTGTATTTCTGGAGGTCAATAATGAGAATAGGGCTTTGCCAGTGAAAGTTTTTCTATCTACCACTTTTCAAAAGGAATGTTTTAGAATAGCTCTTCTTGTATTCTGTAACATTAACCATCTCTGAAACCAGCTAGAAAAATCGTTAGCTTAAGATACAAAGATTAAACACAGCTCCTTTACAAACTGTAGGATTGAGTTCAACTAAGAAAGATGGGCAAGTCATTTACCTTTACCAAGCCTCAGTTTCTTTAGATGTAAAATGGGGAGAGTCATAACTGCCTCAGAGAGACACTGTGAAGGTCATACAGATGTAGTAACAAGTAGCAGTTTATATTATTATTGGTTTGCAAGTTGCTAACTTCTTAAAAAATAAAAATCAATTTCATACAACTACTTTGAAAAATGTTGATATGTTTATTAATTAAAGGCTTTTAATTCAATTTTAAGCTCCTATTTAGTACAGTTAACTCCAAATTTTGCTCCCTTAATTTTAGAGATTATTTTGGAGTCATTCACATAAGAGACTTTTGTATATATTTATTTGAGAGGAATTCATTTTTTAAGCTTTTAAAATATTAACACCATTCATAAGCTAAAAATGAGCAAATACAAATATTATAATCAAAAGAATTCTTAACGTTTTTGAAAAACTACATATTGAATATAAAAGTAGCTAAAGTACATTTGTAAATATGCAGGACTGTGGATTATTATTTTCAGTACTATTTACAATGAATTTAAGCATGCAATTGCAGGTGTTTGTGTAGGCAGAACTATAATTTCTGAGAGAAATTAGCTTCATTTTTTAAAAAGAGTATTTCATAATGATTTCAAATAATGATAAAATGCACTTGGTACATATCTATTACTTCAGCAATTCTAATATTTCATTAGTAGGTCATTAAAGTAAATACAAATTATGTCAAAATCAATGGCCTAAATATTAATATTATATTTTCTAATCTATAATAATAAAAGGGTAATATGCTAATTAGAGCAGACGTCCTTCTGGACAAAGCTGGGGCTGGAGGGAAGCCCGGGTCCCGGGTGCCTGTCTGTGGCCAGAGTGAAGCCCTGGTCCCGGGTTCCAGAGGGAAGCCAGTGCTAGCAGCCGGGGGAAGGAAGGCCTAGTCTTGCACGAATTTCATGCATCAGGCCTCTAGTATTAATAATAATGTCATTTATGCACTTATATAAAAACTTTAATGTTTATTTCTATTTAATCTCCATAGTGATCTTGTGAAGTAGGTAGGTACTATTGTCTTAATTTTACAGATAAGAATTCTGAACCTTCAGGTGAGTTTCACAGAGGGAACCAAAAAGGGAAGGGTCTTCCAACTTCAAATCCAGTTCCCAACAGTCCACATTAGCTCACCCTCACCACTAGAACACCAGTCTTGAGGAACTTTGAGATTTTATGTGGTTTTTTTTCTTTTTTAATTCTGAAGTTTTGACTAATAATAGAAGATTAAGGTTAAAGATTCGGAACTGATTGTAAGGCAAATAATAAGGAAATAGGATCTAAAAATATCAGTGAGTCCTGCAGACAGCCTCCAGGGTAGCAGGAAAGCAGAGAAGATGTTAAAATAGGAGGTGGGATTTAGACTGGACTTTGGTGTAAGGAGAGTTAGAGTTTAGATACGGGAGAGGAGGAAAAAGGGAAGGAAACAATAGTAGGGGAAAGTGAAGTAGTGCAGGAAGCTGTGGCTGGGGACAGTGAGCCCAGTCTTCTGCCTGGGGCCAGGTGAAGTGGTGATAGATAGTTTGGAAAGTTTTAATTGCTCTGTTGGTAATGAGTTTACACTTCATCCTTCAGGTGATGAGCACCCTTAGAGAACTCTGAATATAGGAGTAACTTGTAGGATAATTAATCTCAATGTGAATGGGTGGGCTGGAGGGGAACGGAAGAGGCCAGTGTTAGAAGGATGGATCTGAATCCACTTAGGAAGTTACAACAGTAGTCCAAGAATAAACTGATTTTAGTGTAGAGTATGTGAAAAAATATTTATGGGTTTGCTTTTCTTTTTCTAATTGTCACACATGCAAATGTCACACATGGATGTGTAATTGTGAGGAAGTCATGTATGGTAGTAATGTGGAATTGTATAGGACCTTACATGTAAGTGCCTGGCAAGTCCGAATTAAGTCCATCTATCTCTTTGTGGCACAATCTAATATTACCCATTGACAGGAGAAATGAAACCATCACCGTCATGTTAATCATTTTCCATAAGGAAATGGAGGCAGTTGCTCATGATGAAGGTACCCCAGTGGCTGATGTTCACATGTCTTTTCCAGGCCTGCAGTGGCTGCATCATCTCAGTTGGAGGCCAGATCCCCAACAACCTGGCAGTGCCTCTGTACAAGAATGGTGTGAAGATCATGGGCACCAGCCCTCTGCAGATCGACAGGGCTGAGGACCGCTCCATCTTCTCTGCGGTCCTGGATGAGCTGAAGGTGGCTCAGGCACCCTGGAAAGCTGTGAACACTTTGGTAAGGAGAGAAACACATGACTGTTTTCTATGTTCTCCTTTGAAGAGTCACAACCTGAATGTTAACTACTGCAGGTGTTAACTGCAGGGCACAGAGAACGCACTCTGCTTAGTGAATTTAAAGTTGTTGTATTTCCATGATTGCAGTTAAATGTTGGTTATAAATTGATAGGAGTCTCATAAAGATTCAGACAATGAAAAAAAGTTCAAACTCGTTTTGAACTAGGTTTGATATTTAGAATTAGACACTAGAAATTTTATGTATTCCGATGTCCAATTTACATTTTAATGGTGTCTTTTGAGAATATAGAAAGTTGTGTTATTACTTATAAGGAATCTGTTCTGCATTTTCATGGAATATTTTCAACTACTTATACATTTTTTGTTGTTGTTTCCATTCATTAGAATGAGGCGCTGGACTTTGCGAGGTCTGTGGGCTACCCCTGCTTGTTGAGACCTTCCTATGTTTTGAGGTAATATCTTGTTTTCCAAACAATGATTTAAAGATGAAGAGATAGAGAACTGCATGCTGTGTGCTAATAGCAATAGGCTCTGATGTCTAGTAATTTGTAAATCCACCAACAATCACAAAATCAACACAGCCAAATTGAGGACCTATGCACAGTCTTTCAGTTTAATGCTTTTCCTTCAGGAAGTGGCAATAGGAAGATACTACAGTCCTCTATCTTAGAAGCATGGCTTCAGGCATCTTCTTGCCAAACTGTGGGAGGATAATTTTACATTAGAGAAGAGGACAATTAGAGAAAAAACAAACCAAAACAAATGTGAGATAGCTCTCCTCAGCATCTGTTTTCTATTACCTGGAAATGACAGCTTATTTTTGATTGTTGTCAGCACCTTCTGATGGTGCCTCTGGTTTGAATTCTTGAGTTTTTGAGATCACATTTTTTAAATAGATGAATTATAATGGTGAGGGAATGGGCAGCAAGGATCTTTTATATTAAACCTTGAAACTAAGACCTATCATCAAAGGAGAAGTTGTGAATTATCACTTCCTCTCTTCAGATGTTACCACATGTAAGGAGCTACTTCACTGAACAGGGGATAATAAGAGAAACAACAATTTGCTGTGCACAATTTGAAAGTGTAAATGGAATTGGAGATGGGATCCTTTAAAATAATGAAAAATTTCAAATGAGGTGGAAAACTTTCCTTTTTATTCAAATGACATTTTGTATAAACCACAGTCCAGTAATACTATTCCTTTGACATATTACTGTTAGTTTAGTTTAAACACACAAATATTTAAGGGGGGATTGCAGAAAGCAGTTTTGACTACTGCATTTTCTTTCTCATCTTTATCTATATCTTTGTTTTAGTTTCCTATACTGTGAATTATCAGTGTTATAGCCTTAGCTTTCCTGTCTTAGATAAAGAAATTGAAAGCTCTTTATGCAAAATTTTGCAATAGAGTAGAAAAGGTAAAAAAAATTACTACTTTTAAACATGGAAGTAGAAAGTAATATTTTTTCCTTATTTTCCCCCTCCTCTTAGTCTTCCTTCCATTCCACTTTGAAAATGTCAAAATTCGGAGTAAATAGATTTCAGATAGCATTCTTTCTGAAATATTTAAAAAGGACACAGTTGAATACCTTTCAGTCACATACTGTACATTATATTTTCAAATGTTACTAAAAAGATTCTTATGTAACCTGGTTGAGATAGTAGTCTGACCTGTTTTGGCTGGGTAATGAACTCCGAAGCAACAGAGTTAAAGAAACGAGATCTTGAGAAGAAACTGTTAAGGTTCAAGAATGAACTGGAACCACTAGAGTGAAAACAAGGACAGAAATCAGAAAGGACAAACGTTGGGGATGTGCCATCTCTAGAGCTACCGTGGTTTTCTTTGGGCAGTTATCATAGGTCTAACCCCTTCCACCTCCCCTACTTCAGTGACTTTTTACTTTGGTCACTTGTTCTGTTGATTTCATGGAGTAAAGTCTCAATTTAGAAAAAGGTATCTTTTTATTTATTCCGGACTAAAACTAGAGGTTTCCTAGAACCTTACTGAGAAGCAATCAAGTCTAAGATGCTCTACTTCCAAAGTGGTAATGAAACTGACCTGTTTTTCTCCACCTCTTTTCCTAGTGGGTCTGCCATGAATGTGGTATTCACTGAGGATGAGATGAAAAAATTCCTAGAGGAAGCCACTAGAGTCTCTCAGGTAGTGTGAAATTTCCTCCTGTTGATACCTACCTCTTCTGCTCGTTGCTACTGTATTTCATTTGTTGTTTTTCTTTGCACACGATGTGAAGGATGGTTTTCCTTCTTTTTTTACTCACTAGTCTCCTACAGGTGGGGATGAAAAAAATCAAGTGAATTTACTTTTAGATTCTTAGGGTGAGTTGAAGAAGAGAATAACTAGTGCATATTTGATCACAATAGAGGTTTATATGACTTTAGACTCTAAGAGCTGGTTGAATAAACATCCTGTCTGATCGTGAGTGAGATGCTGGTTAAGTGATCCCTGGACTCCCCAGCCTCAAGGGCTGCCCAACCGTGCTCATGAACCCTGATTTTTAATTCTCATCTTTGGAGAGACTTTGCCTTAGCAAGCTTGCAACTTTAATGGTAAATGCCTTCCCTCACCTGTTGATTTTTTTTCACTTTGGTATATTTCGTTTTAGTTAATAAAAATATCTGTAATTTTGTGGTGATTCTACCACCTTCCTACACTAGCGCAGCTTTTACTTTCTCCTTTGGTGTTACCTCAGTGCAATCCATTTAAGATTTGCCCAGTGGGGTTATTGATCTGCAGATCTTGTAAGGCAGTGGGTGAAAGTAATGTTTTCCTTTTAAAAGCTTTCAAAAGCTAGTTGTGGCATAGATATGGATATAGATATAGATAGATATAGATATAGATATAGATAGATATAGATTTCTCTCTATCTATCTATCTATATCTATATCTAATCTATATCTATATCTATCTATCATATATATATATATATATATATATATATATATATATATATATATAGAGAGAGAGAGAGAGAGAGAGAGAGAGAAAGCACGACTTAGAGAAAGGAGTTTGATGCTAGGTGAGTAGAATTTGGAGGGAGCTGAAGAGTGAAATCAGAGGCATTTCAAAGAGGAATAAAGAGCATGTGTTCCTGCACACATGAAGCATGACCTCCCTTCTGTGTGATGGTTGCCCCACCCCCACCCCCAAGGACATTTGGGCAATGAGGAGAGTGGATAAACATAAAGAGTGATAAGATACAAGAAGCATAAAAAAAGAAAACCAAGTGGATTTAGAATTCACTTTTGTGTGAAAGTCAGATAACGAAGGACAGAATCTCTCCAATGGGCCAGTTTTCACTAATGTGCTCAGGAGTGAGACACTACCCTCTGTTGAATTCTCTGCCAACAATCCTGTTGTACTCCCCTTTGGAGAAACCAGCAGCTAGATCAGCTGGTCTCATGTGAGTGATGAGGCAGGTATCCCCTCTTTTTTTTGCCTGAACAATGGATCTCATAGGGCTTCTACTTGTTAGAATATTTTAAAAAATATATTTTTTTCTTGCTAGCATATAAATAGAATGCTTACAAGACCAATGTGTTAAATAGAGATCCTGACTGAGTACTTTCTGGTGCAAGTCTCCCCATCAAACTATAGCAGAATCTTGTATACTCAATGCAGGGACTCCAGAGTAACTGCCACCCCCTTCAGTCACTCATCTATTTATGAATTTATTCATATTTAGCACCTGCTATGTAATGGTATTGTTCTCAGTAACAGGGGTTATACTCATCAACAGATAGATTAGCCTCTGTTCACATGGAGGTCTCTCTTTGCTAGAGTCATCAGAAAATTAGAATTAAATACAATTAAATATGATGAGCATTACAATAGAAAAAGATACATGATGTTGAGGTATAGTGCATAGGTATTGGGTTCCAGTCCCTGAAGAAGAGATTTTTAAATGGATTTAAAATGGTTGATTCATAATTAAAAGATTTACATAGTGGGTGTGAGAAGAAAGAAAGAACAGCATTGTACAGACCCAAAAGCTGAGGAAAAGCATGCAGTTTCTACCATAGAAACTGATCAAACATTCACTGTATGGCTACAGCGCCAAGCATGGTGAAAAAGATAAGTGTAGGAAGACAGAAAGAACCTGAAACAATAACATATAATTATTAATAAAATACATATTTTATTCCATAAGTTATCTCTAACTCTGGAAACAGAAAAGGAACCCCATGCTGCCCTCTCCTTAGTCCCCTCCTTTTTCTAACTCACCTAGAAGTCTATATTTGAAATTTCAAAACTCGTGTTCGATTCACTGAGTCCTTAAACTTGGAGAAGCAGCCTCTGTCTCACTGTAAACAGAGAATGACCCGTTCTTACAAAACAAGTTGGCTCATGTGTTTGTGTAGTGCGAGAGCATTAAGTTTTTTTGCAAGTATTGCCCTGATATTTGCTGAAGGTACATGGCTTACTTGACAATACACAGATAATTTCAGCTAACGGTTCTGTCCTCCTGTTTTCCCTGGTGACAGGAACACCCAGTGGTGCTGACAAAATTCGTTGAGGGGGCCCGGGAAGTTGAAATGGATGCTGTTGGCAAAGAAGGAAGAGTAAGTACTTTATCTCCGTCTCCCCCATCCCTGTCTTCCCATCAAATATCATTTTCCTTGGCAGTTTTGAAACATAACACAGATCAGAGTTTACGATTTATACAAAACAGGTCTTTAATAATAATGGACAAGCTGCTCAGTCGAAATAATTTTCAAATTCACTGACAACTCTGTTGGTGTGTCATGGGTATCACATTTCCTATCTATCATACTGTTAGACTTTCTCTTTGATGATATTCAAAATTAATTATCATCTGGTACTCAACATTCTTTTTGAATAGATTTTCTCTCTCATTTTCTTTTGTTTAAGTTTCCTTTTATGTTCCAGTGGATATTATAAAAACATCCAATACTTTTCTTTCAGAAGTTCCTAATTGAATCCTTAGTTTTTCTTCTCTCTGGATTTTCCATCTACCCCCTTTTTAATAAGGTGATAAAGGCAAAACCAAACAGACTAGGGTGGATAATGATAATAACATAAAATTGGCTTACATATCACGTCTCAGATTGCTAATGCAATGAATGCATCCAACTGCAGGGAGAAACAAAAATGTGAAGAATGTGTTCCTTCAGTATGCTAGTTGTATAGTCAGGAATTTATGATTTATCTGGCAATATAGGAAGTTATGTTTTAAGAAGCCCATGTCATTTTATTTGCTTTAAGAAAATATTAAAGGTTGGCCTTTGTCTTCTACTGTGCAGACGCCACAAAACACTACTGAAGATGTAAAAAAAATTGTCTTCTAAATTAACAGTTCAAAATGAGGTGTTTTTTTTTTGAAAGAAATCTATATAATAATGGTGACGTATTACCACAGAATCATATAATCTTAAGTGGAAGCATCCTTAGGATTATTTATTTTAACCCCACACCCTCCAAAGATGAACATTTTTTTTTTTCACCGCATTCGGGAAGGTGGTGATTTGTTTTTTTTTTTGTTTAACTCTTGGTGATACAGAGCACAGAAAGTCATAAAATTATACATATAGTTTTGTTTTGAGGTTTTTTTTTTGCTATCTCACATATTCCTTCTTTGAACGAAGGTGTGCTTTCCTATAAATTTTTCTCCCTGACTTCCTGACATTCAGAATTGTAGAGCATATGTAAAAAAAAAAAGGAAGAAAGTCTTTCTACTTTTGTAATAGTTTAAATATCTGAGAATGAGTTATAAATAAGAGGAATGTAGTTATACCAGTGGAAGTGGGGAATATAAGACTGGCTTAGAAAAATTAATATTTTTGTTCAATTTTGTGCTGGTAAAGTTGGTCTGTTGGTCTGATTTG
Organism: Myotis lucifugus; assembly: GCF_000147115.1. Lineage (NCBI taxonomy): Eukaryota > Metazoa > Chordata > Mammalia > Chiroptera > Vespertilionidae > Myotis > Myotis lucifugus. Next base: position 12,716,707 of record NW_005871051.1, read on the forward strand.
GCCTACCTCTTTTGGAAATTTTCCAAGTTATTCACATTATTTTAACGAGTCACATTCAGAAATGGACACAGTACTTTGGATATATATTTGCAAAGCTCAGTTGGACTATTGCCTCCTCATTTCTTGACACTGTAAAAAATTAAGTGCTTACTATGCACTAAATATCATGCCAGACACTCTATACGTTTTCTCTTTTATCCTCACAAATATTCTATGAGACAGACACTACTGTTATTTCCATCTTATCAGATCTTGCCCAGGTCACAGAACTATAAATGACAGTGGGACTGAGACTCAGATGTCACTGTGCTTTAAGTCATCTATAAATATGATAAGCACATTGTGGCTATAGTTTAAGTCTTTTACAGTCACCCAATTATTCTCTGAGACTCTAAGCTTTATCGTTTCCCAGACACACATTATTAACATTCTGGTTATAGTGATTGAGGCCATAAATATTAGACTCTGACAGATAAAAGTTCAAAGTCCTGACTTGGCCCCATAGTAGTCACATGTACTTGAATTATTTTATTCTTATATTACCTTAGTTTACTCACCTATAAAGGGGACAAGGATATTGTCCTTTAACTTCCTTCCTCTCTCAAATTTCAATTTAAAGATCTCTTGATCTTTATACCTGAAGTGTTCTTTCTGGTTCACCTGTTATGACATTTACCTCACTGGCTATTGATCTCTCCCATCTTCTTTTCCTTTTCAGTGTCTAAAACCTAACCTGGAAGGAAGAGATAAAGATATCTCCAGTGCCTCCCAAATGCTTTCGTTTTCTATCTGTTCTTAAACATCAATAGGAGTTGGTTTAGTTGTCCTCTTTCCCTATTATTTATACCTGTTCCAATCAATGGGAGAGGGAGGTATGCTCTTCACCACTCTCAGGCTCCCCTAGAGGCAATCTGTCATTGCACAGGGAGCCTTGACAAGTCTACTGTGCAGCTCCTTCTACTCTGCTCGTCGGGGACTTGGCAAAGAAACCGGTCAACGCTCGAGGCATCTTTCAGAATCAAAGGGGTGGGCAAGGCAGTGGTTTCATTGAAGTAGGTGCCTGACAACTCTTTCCAAAATCTTCTCTTGGCCAGGTCATCTCCCATGCCATGTCTGAACATGTGGAGGATGCAGGCGTCCACTCGGGAGACGCGACTCTGATGCTGCCCACACAAACCATCAGCCAAGGAGCCATCGAAAAGGTCATCATTTATAAATAAAAGTCAAAGGGGGGAAAGCAAAGATAAAAGCATTTTTTTTAAAGCCAGATAGCAATATAGGACGTGATCCAGGCAAAAGTTAATTATGAGGGGAACTTCCTTGCTCTGAGTCTGCTCAGTATTTTGGAGATAACAATTCCCTTCACTGCCTTTGAAGCCTGCTTGGTTGTGTGCTAGCCCAGTGGTTCTCTAACTTCAGTGCGTGCTATGACCACCTGGGGAACTTATTAACGTGCAGATCCCTGGAATCACCCCAGTTTCTGGTTTTGTAGTTCCTGGCAGAGCCCCCAAATTCACATCTTTAACAAGTTTCCAAATGATGCTGTTGCTACTGGTCTGGTGACCACCTTTGGAAAACTCTACTGCAGATGATGCTAATTAATGTTTGAGAGCTACTTACTCTCAAACATGGTGAATAGCATATAAAGCAATGTCTCCCGGTTAGAAGCAGGTATGCAGCAGTCCTGCAGGAGTCTTCTGGAAGATTTCACTATTCACCCCTAACTCCACCTGAAACCAGAACTCTCTGAAATGTCTTTTATTTCTTTATTGATTAAGGTATTACATATGTGTCCTTATCCCCCCATTGCCCCCCCTCACTCCCATTCATGCCCTCACTGCCCCTGGTGTCTGTGTCCATTGGTTATGCTTATATGCGCGCATACAAGTCCTTTGGTTGATCTCTCCTCCTTACCCCCACCCTCCCCTACCTTCCCTCTGAGGTTTGAGCATCTGCTCGATGCTTCTCTGTCTCTGGATCTTTTTTGTTCATCAGTTTATGTTGTTCATTATAATCCACAAATGAGTGAAATCATGTGATATTTATCTTTCTCTGACTGACTTATTTCGCTTAGCATAATGCTCTCCAGTGACATCCAAGCTGTTGCTCCATTTGACCCAGTGATCCCACTCTTAGGAATATGTCCCAAGAAACCAGAAAAACCAATCAGAAAGGATATATACACCTCTATGTTCATAGCAGCACAATTTACAATAGCTAAGATTTGGAAACAGCCTAAGTGCCCATCAGCAGATGAATGGATTGAAATGTCATTTTATACCCCTCTTTTAGAACCACTGCTTTAAAGACCTTCCCAAGAATGAAGACTGACTCAGTTCTCAGTATGCACTGCTAGGTGTATTCTTAGAGACTCTCATATTAGTTCTTGCAGATGTTACTTCAGTCTTCAGGTATTTTAGGTCAGGCTTGGCTTTTTTAGTGAGTATTTCTAATAACCCTGTCATCAGAATCCAGGCAGGCCTGTCTGTCTGGCTGTACATTGGGTGTAATTCTGAAGGTCTTATCTTATTCTGGAATGAGAAGGTAGCAGGATGCTTTGCAATGCCAGAGGCATCAAAGAACAACATTCCAGGGACATTGAAGCATGCAATTGACTGACCTATTTCGGGGGTGGGGAGGGCCAGGAAGAGATTAACCAAGGAACTTCACATACAGACAATATGTGGGGAAGGCATGGGGAGGGAATGAACAGGAGCAGGGAGAAGGGGGTCAGTGGGTGGAGGGAGAAGGGGGACATCTGTAATACTTTCAATGATTAAAAAAAGAGAACATCCCCGGATTTCAAATGTGCTTCAGTTTCTCTTATCAGAATAAATGGCTTCAAGAGCTCTGATCTTTCCAAGTCTCTCAGAGCTCAATATGCCATGACCTCTACTTCCTTTAATAACCAGTTAAGTTGCCAAACCACTGTTGTAAGTGTAATGAATGAGGAGTTCTTGCTTCTACAGTTGGGGCCACCTCTTATCTTGGGTACCTTCTGGCCCTGGCTATAGAAATTCCTATATGTGACATGCAAGCCCTCCCTGCAAGGAAGAACTATTTCCTTCTGCCCATGATATCTACCCTTGCAAAGTGCAGGGCAACAGAGAAGCACATAAAAGAAATCTCTCTGGTCTCTTTGCAATACCATGTAATTTCAGGCCTGCGCCTCTCAGAAAGAGGGTCTTTAGATTAATATAGTGTTTGGTCTCAGTTTCTGGTCCTAAAGCAACTAAACTGAAAGATTCCATTTAGCCCTCAAAGTGAAACCAGAATATATTTGTAGGTAGATAGGAGCATTTGACAGAGAAATAATTCTGTAAATTATTTCCTTTTCCCCCATGATATTCTGGTGTAATAATATTTAGCACATATTGTTATTTTGTTAAAAGAAGTCTAATAGTGGTTACTACATTATTATTATTATTATTATTATTATTATTATTATAAATGTAACTCTCTATAAAGAGAGATTAAAGACATACAAATTTAGGATCTGTAACTTTTTGGGGAATTTATCTAAGATATGCTCTTAACTCTATATTATTGTTCTTTTGATTTAGGTGAAGGATGCTACCCGAAAGATCGCAAAGGCTTTTGCCATCTCTGGCCCATTCAACGTCCAGTTTCTTGTCAAAGGAAATGATGTCTTGGTAAGAAATGCCGAAGTGTGAGAGGAGAGCCCTGCTGTGTTAGATGTTGTTGGTTTGTGTCCTTCTAGTAATCTTCCCTGTGGACACAACACAGAGCAAGTGAGACCACCTGCTGCTGTTAGTAACTGGGTATAGGACATTCACGGTGTATAATGCCTGCCTAGTTTGAAAGCACAGGCTCTTGGCGGCCCTGATGTGTCAGTCACAGCTTTGTAAAGCACTCTGATCCATTGGAGAGATCACTGTCTGCCACCTACAGTATAGTATAGATGGATACAGTGACTACCATAAAGTAATCAGAACACGACACGTGTAATAGTCATACATTACATGCCCTGAAGTGTTGCTTTACTCTTTTCCAAAAAAAGAAAGCTGTTTTTTATACCATTTACCAAAATATAAAAAAAGGTTAAATCAACTAGGTTAGTCTTAATTAATTTAGTCTATTTCAGTTTGCCAATCAGTAAACAGTATTGATTCAGCATCTGCCATGCAAAGTCATATGGTGGTTACAAAAATTTATAAAACACAGTCTTCGCTCAAAAATATCTTTAATTTAATGAGGGCTAAGAAGAAGATGAATTTGTAGAAAATCAGCCCGGCTGGCATGGCTCAGTGGTTAAGCCAGGGGCTCATGATTCAATTCCGGTCAGGGCACATACCCGGGTCTTGGGCTTGATCCTCTGTATAGGGTGGGTAGAAGGCAGCCAGTCAGTGATTCTCTCTCATCGTTGATATTTCTATCTCTCTCTCTCCCTCTCCCTTCCTCTCTGAAATCAATAAAAATATATATTTTTAAAAAAGGAAACCATAATATAAGTTAGAGTACAATAGCTGCTAGAAGGGATGTACAAATGAAATGGTATTGGCATCACAGAATAGAGAGAGCATATCCACTGGTGTGCATGTGTTTGCATGTGCACAAACGTGCACACGCACATATGTGCATGAGCATGTATTTGAGTGTAATTTGTCTGGTTGTTTGGTTTGAAGGGTATTATAAAAGATTTCAAGGAAGATTTTGTATTTTGATCTCTATCTTAAAGAATGGCTAGAAGGAAGTTAGAGAGGACATCACACATAGAACATCTATGAGAAAATTCGGCACATTTTAGGAGATAGTGACTAGTTCCGTTCAGGAAGATCATTTTTTTCTAGGGAAATAGTGCAAGGTAAACTGGAAAGTAAGATTGGGGCCATGAAAGTGGTACAAGACAACACAGAGGGGCATACTGAGACAAGAGGGTAGAAGGCCTTCAAGGATTCCGCCTTAATCTGATGGCCAGTGAAAATCCAATGACAGCTTTCAGTAGGGATGTGGGATTATCTGAGCTTGCATTGACATCAGTCCGTCAGCAATGCAGGGCAATGGAACTGTGGAAAAGGAAAGAAAGTCAGAGCTAAAGTGAGTAATTGAAAGCAAACCAGTTAGAAAAGTGCAAGCAGTGGGAGTAAAGGGAGAAGCTGGCAAAACAAGGGCTGGTCCCCAGTCAGGAAGAGCTGGAACCCAATTGCTGGGGAGAACATTAATATTGTTATTAGCTCTCACCATCTTGGTCTTCTTTTGAATTTTGTTATCTTTGTAGGTGATTGAGTGCAACCTGAGAGCTTCTCGATCCTTCCCCTTTGTTTCCAAGACGCTTGGGGTTGACTTCATTGATGTGGCCACCAAAGTGATGATTGGAGAGAGCATCGATGAGACCCCTCTTCCAACACTGGAGCACCCCATCATTCCTTCTGACTATGTTGCAATTAAGGTAACATTTGAAAAAATGTATTAGTCATTTTTGTAAGTTCCAAGGAAATGAAAGGAACAAGTTTTCATCAAAAGAACCTTGATATTTTATGAACCTTCTCACTAATGTGCTGGACTGGAAAGTTAATGATATTTCCTTTGAATATGTAATAAAGATGCACTACAGTCAACTTTATGTAAACCACTGTGCATTTCAAAATAACTTTAAAACCATTTAGAACTGAGTCAAAACTGACTAGCTGAGTGAATTATAGACTACGTTTATGAAGCGGATGCATGATGGTGCCAGGTTAGTTGGTAAACAGAAATCATGGATATATAGTGTTAGGATGAGGCTTGAACTGAGCCACATTTGAATTGTGCCAAGACTTCAAGAATGCATGAATCTTGTCATAGTCTTTCTCCTGTGGTGTTGGTTAAATTCTTGCCAACTTGGTCACTGTTGCTTAGTCTCTACTTTCTTTAGTGGTACAGTTTTCCCACTTGAAAACTTGAGATAGCAGTTGCGCTGTGAGAGTGATGAAGTTGCCAGCACCTTTATGAAGAGTGACCAAGAAAATTTAAGGGTTGTTCACTAGTTTCATATATATGTGTATCTCATATTTTAAAAATATATTTTTATTGATTTCAGAGAGGGAGAGAGAGAATCATTGATTGGCTGCCTCCTGCATGTCTCCTATTAGGGACTGAGCCCAAAATCCTGGCATGTGCTCTGGCCAGGAATCAAGCTATGACCTCCTGGTTCATAGGTCACTGAGCCACACCAGTTGGGCTGTATGTATATTTATAATGATAACTCGTAATGAAGCCATTGTGCTTCTCTAGCTGCTTCCGGGTATCCATGCCCAGAACATTTATAATTGTGACTTTAACTACTTTAATGGACAGGCATGAGGATTAGTGAGATATTATATCAACATATATGATTTTTTTAGCTGAAGGACACATTAAATTAATTTATATTGAGTGACATATTTATGTGACACGTGTTTTAGATGCCTTCCAGAGACTTCCATTCTTACATGTACTAGTGAACTCAACCACAACTGTGTTACAGTGGACTTCTGACTTCTGACTTACACAGTGGAAGCCTTACATTGAAACTATAAATAAAAGTTACTTATTAATCTTACTTAAGTTAGTAATTTAGGATGCTTGAATTTTATAGTGCACTGAAATAGAATGTCACTTTTTATGTTGGGGAATGGTAGCATTTTAAACCTGGAAACTATGACAAAACATAAATCATTAAATCATTAAAGCTTTCAAGGGAATACACACACACACATATACACACACAGAGACGTGTGTGTGTGTGTGTGTGTGTGTGTGTATTATTTTGAGACCAACAAGGTCCTGAAAAATATTTTCCACTGAAGATTCTATATAAATTTCAAATTCATGTTTCTTTATTCATAGACAGGAATATGTATACACATGAAAGAATGTATACATATGAAACAATTTCCCACTAAAAATAATATTGATGGGTAGATATGCATTTTCAAAATGTACTGTATCTTTTAGTTTATTTCTTTCCTAGTTATTATTGAATATGAATCTACTTTTTTCAAATTATTTATTTATAGTCAATCTTAATATAGCCCTGGATAGGTAGGTAGACATCAATAGATGAGGGTATTGAGAAGCTGGAGGGCAGGAATGTATGATAAGTTGACTAAAATGACTCAGTAAAATGACTCCAAGTTAGAATTCCCATGACAACTCAAAGGGTGCCTGAATCTAAGGAGAAATAGTCTAGACTAGATAAATGGATATATGCAAGAAATAAGAATTCAGTTCTTAGTGAGTTGCACTGATAAAAATGAATGAAAAGGAAGCACTCCTGTCTATGTTCTAGTTCATATGAAAGTTCTGAGCGAAAGTGTTTCCAAGCAGAATGTTTTTCAAAGCTTTTTAAGAGGTGTCAACAACAGTTTAATATCTCAGAAGTCAGCTTACAGACAGACATTTCTGGCAAGGTGGCTTCTTGCAAGTTCAAATGATCAAAACAAGAAGAGGAATGTTTCAAAAGCCAACCAAGAAAAAAATGTGTTTGAACTCTGTGTTTGGGTAGACCAATGCCCAATAGACTTCGTTTGAAATCACTCCAGTAAGACTCTGTGTAGGCCAGATTAGAAACACTGGCTTAGACTGGTCACAGGGGCCCTATTTACAGAAATAATTTGTGATTATTTAACCCAAGTTTTTGGCTAAGAGCTCAGGAAATTCTTGGAACAGAGTTTTAAAGCCATTTTTCAAGTCAGATGCTTGGACCAAAGAGATTCTTTTTCCATGTCTACCATAGCCTAAATGAATTGTGTGAGAGATGATTCACTTAATATATTTTTTTCTCTCTTAGTCCTTTTAAACATTTCTCACATGCTTTTTCCTCCCCCTTATTTCTGACAGGCTCCAATGTTTTCCTGGCCCCGACTGAGGGATGCTGACCCCATCCTGAGATGTGAGATGGCTTCCACTGGAGAGGTAACTAGTTAATGATAACAAACACTTTCATTAAGTCTACTTTGAAATTTCTGGTTTTCTGATCTGAATATAGTAAAGTAAGTCAGTAAATAGTAATGGGGACACAAACTTCTGTTATTAGAATAAGTCTGAAAAGGGCTTAAGAATTTTGAGCTAAAGAAAAACCTTTTACTTTTGGGGACCAGATTCTAAAATCAACATGTGAATATAATACATGTATTTCTAATTGGTTTCCACATTACACATTGAGAATAGCTTTCAAATATCTTCTGGGTCTTTCTTTTTATTTTAAGGTTTTCAGGTCTCTCTGAACCCCTCCCCCCATTAGATCAGTGGATTTTTACTAACAAAATGTAAAATAGATGTGCATCATCAGAAAGATCATGGTCCTAAATATTGTGCAACATGCAAATATATGCAAAATTTTAGAACGACTTTCAAAGCAACTTTAACCTCTTGGGGATTATCTAAAAACTATAATGGGAGTGGCCACTGGATGTCCCTCTTCACTTGTGTTGGTACTCTGTCAGCTGAAGGTTTTTTCAAGAATGTGAAATGTGTTTCTTGTAGAGAGCTGTCAGATTCTAGAAAGTTCCCTACATGTCAGTGTCAGGACATTTTATGAATCACCTAGTTCTTGACAGACTCACCAGATACAACCTTCACATTCTCATCCATGCACACAGGACTGTCAATATTAGACTGTGAGGCATCATTGCTTCCTCTTGGTATTGAGGAAAACCTGAAAGGGGAAACGTTTAATTGCAACAAATTCATGATGTTTTATATGGTTGCCTGGTTACGAGCATGGTCTGCAATGAGGAACCATGTGAGACAGGAAGGCAGGCAGTGAGGAATAAATGGCTATCTTGTTTGTATGTGGATTGACGACTGTATTCTCTTAGCTCCTTTGCTGCTTCTTTTAATTTACTAGGTGAGAAAACCTAACATTAAAGCAAGGGGCCTCCACTCCATTTCCAGTCATTGAAAGAGACTCTCTTTGGGTTTATCTTGAGCCCATGGTCACTCAGTAGAGGGGCTATTTTCAGCTGGTCCACGGCTCAGATCAGGGAGAGAATGTTTTCCTTCATGCCATTTGCTCTGGTGTGGTAAATCCATTTTCAGTCCTGAAGTCCATTCTACCTCCAGACGTACATTATTGGTGTTGTTGAATTATGGAAATATGAAAAAATTAGAAATTAGGCTCTCCCTTTGTTATATCTGTTTCAGAAATATAAAAAGATAATTCTTCTTCCATTATTAGAGTCATATTTCCAAGTGTCACTAAGTCTGATGTTACAAGGTCTATTGTATAAGCAAAATCTGAATAATAATTCTAGCTTAGTGCAATGTCAATTATGTTTCAAAAAGACATTTTCAGTGTTCAAATGGCTTATTGAGGGGTGGAATGAACCTTTAGCTCCTGATCTAGGTAAGGGCATTTTATTTTCCTTGTGGTGAGGTAAGGATATCGGTCCTAATCTTTACTTGAATATCTGACTACTTCATATGTTTTTCGGTAGAAAACTGCTGAAACCTCTTATGTGCTGTTGTACTTATATGCACTTATGATGGGATGGCCCAGGTTCTTTCATTAGAATTTGGGTACCATTAACTTAGGTCCCATTAAGTTAGTTGGCCAGAACTTGACCAAAGAAAATGTTCACTGTGGAGTATACAGGCTGGGGCAAAAGTAGGCTTACAGTTGTTCATATGGAAAATAATACAATGGTTAATAAATAACAGTGCAAGAATAAACTCTGTGTTTCATGTACCTGCAACTGTAAATCTACTTCTGTCTCACCCTGTATATTGGTGGTCAACTGAAGGTCAACGCGATTTGAGAACTTTCCTTTCATAGTAAAGGAGTCATTTGCTTAAAGAATGAATTTAGCCATCAGTGTTATTTACTATAATGGTGGTTCTGTACCTGTGCCAAATGATGATGTGCATGGCAGAATCTACTCCCATCCTACTCACATATACCGCTTGTTCTATAGTTATGCTGGCCATGTGACTTGTAGTTATATTGTAGTACAATTATGGTAGATAAAGCCTCTATATATTGTAACACTATATGTTAGTTTGGAATTGTTTTTTACTCATGGCTGCAAGTTTCAGGGCTAGCAGTATGGTATGTAGGTTCATTTTATGGAAATTATAAAAAACAAACAAACTCCTTTGAGATTTTCATGGATTTATTGAATTGCTCAGAAGGCTTTCTCATACACTGTGTGAAAGGACTCCTGAAGGATTGATCAGCAGTTATGCATTTGTGTTACTGACCTGTGAATTCATGCACTGTTGCATAGCATACACAGCATACACTGTTATTTAAACATTATGTCAATTTAACATTTGGTAACTCACCGCATTATGGACCAGAAGCTGTGATTTGTATCCAAATAATTCACGGTAGAATCCAGTTATGTTGTTCCGTGGAGTGCTGTTGGGTAGAGAAAGAATTGCTTATTCATTCATTATGTTTAATTAAAAACATAAGATACATCTGCCCTGGCCAGCCTTTTCATCCCTGAATTCCGATTGCATGGGCAATTTAATAAAACCTGGCAAAGGTATCTATGGGTAAAGTGCTTTCCATTTGTAGTTGTTTTTCGGTAAAGGTGGTTGACTATTTGCTTCCCTTTATTTTATTTTTTTCATTTATTCTTAACAGGTTGCTTGCTTTGGTGAAGGTATTCACACAGCTTTCCTAAAGGCAATGCTTTCCACAGGATTTAAGATACCTCAGAAAGGCATCCTGATTGGAATCCAGGTACGTGGTCTGTGGTTGTATGCATGCCAGTGGGCACATGCTGGGAATGGCTGGGGGCAGGGACCTTACTTATGGTATCGAAAAGGGAGGTTAATTTGAAGTTCCGCTAAAGAAAACAGCAAGTTATAGAGAGAGTGGTCATTTTTCTCTATATGTTCCCTGATTTTTGCCTTTTTCCACTGCAGTGGCCAATACAAGTAAGCGGATAAATGAAAAAAGTCAGAGAAAAAAAGTCTCGAGTGAAAGGGTATTTGTTCTGAAAGGAACTTAGGGTGCCTTTGAAAGGAATCTCCTTTATTCCTTGGTTACATCTTCTCTGTATGTTTTACTCTTAGTTTTCCTCCTTAGCCTTAAACATGGGATTTCCAAAAGGTTGGGTCTTCCCTCTTCTTTCTCTTTCTATGTCTGTGTCTATCTCTATCTCTCAACTTTCCTCTTTTCCAGCTCATCTATGTATACAATATCCATTCTCCTATCTAAAACAATCAGCTTTAAATCATAGTCCTCAGCCACCTCATATTTCCAACAGCCTGGTCGATACCTCTCTCTGGTCTCTCAAAACTAACACATCTCCCCAATATGAAGTCATATTATCCTTATCTTGACCTCTGTTCCTTCCTTTCTTACACTCATTCATTCACATTTCAATTTTTACTAAACGTCAAGAATTCAAAGTTGAAGAAGATGGGGATTATTTGAGAAATTTTCTCAGCCTAGCTCTCCATGACTGATTGTAAGTTCTTAAAGGGCAGTGACTTCATGGGCTTAAGAAAATCAGCATATCCCACAGAATACCATGGAGGTTCTTCAAATATTATTATTTGGTAAGCCTTCTAAGTCAAAGCAGGGTGCCATAATTATAAGTGAATAGCTTCATATAAGGAAAAGGGCCTTATTGGTTTATTATTCTAGGCCAAATATCAATCTTACTGCAAAATGGTAGTCAGGAAAGTTCTATTACTACTCCTTGGAATAGTTATTGCAAGAATGTAAAACCTGTTCTGTTTATAAGTTTCCTGACAAATACTAGATGCTTCCAAAGGGTCATTCTCTTTCTTTTGAGAGTAGTAATTCTTGGATCCTTTGCAAACAATAGCTGGTCTTATATATCACCCCTGCTGTACTTTTAATAATCTCAAACCCTGCATGGTTACATAAAAATCATTAAAATATAATTAGAACAGTACCAGGTATTCTCAAGCCAGTGGGTGATTTTTATACATGCCATCTCATTAGGGTGTCTTAATATCTGCAAATTAGACCCCGGAGACTGGATGGGTAGTGGCCTTGGAGAAGTTTCTGCAAAGAGTAACTTGGGATTTTGCTTTATAAAGGTGCCACAAGGGTGAAGGTGAACAGTTAGAGCAGAGACTAACAAGATGACTTGCTATTGCAAATCTTAATGGCAGTTTAGAGACACATCCCACCGTATGAGAGAATCATTATGTTATAAATGGGTATTAAGTATTATTAAGTTGCAAGTGTGAGAGTTTTTGCCCAACTTCCAGTTATGGCTTAAAGTTTAATGTGAGACCTGGGGGCATTCAGAGGAAGACCATGCCCTTAATCCCCATCTTCCCAACTAATCATATAGTGCTCACATTTTAAAATACCAGTTTAAAAAGGCAGTGATGTATAAAATTGTGCTTTGTTTGGTTTTAGTGCTGCAGGGAAATGTGAGGTAAAAATTAATTTGATCCCTATAAAGTATTTGTGCAATTTTGGCATCAGGGAACATAATTTTTGCTTTTCAGGGGAAAAAAGGGGGAGGGGGTTGGAGAAAAAAGAGTTTTCTTAAGCAAGGGCTTCTGTCCATTGGGCTTCTACCTTTCCATGTACTCTTTTTTTTTAAATTTTTATTTTTTAACGAAATAAATGCTCCAGCAGCTACATGAGTTAAGAACTTTCTCCCTGTGCACGAGTGCATAATGTTAGAGATTTAAATATATATGTATTTTAATTACAAAGATACAAAGGAAATATTTAGAGAAATATTTAATGAAATATTCACAGCTGTGCTAAATTTGATCAGCATGACTCTAAGCCTTCAGAGATATATAAGAATCACTTTCTTTGGTTGATCTCTCCCCCTTACCCCTACTAAAGGACTTATATGCAAGCATATAGGCCTAACCAATGGACACAGACAACAGGGGGGTGAGGGTATGAGTGGGGGGGGGATAGGGGGTAATGTGGGGATAAGGACACATATGTAATAACTTAATCAGAGATATATAAGAATCACTTCCTGATTTACTTTATATGTGAGGCAAGGAAAGCTGCCATCACCAACAATTAATGCACAGACTCACCATTACTATATGAAAGACTTTCACTGATAGTGATTTTAAAAATATGTAGTCATAAATTTAACACAACAATATGACAGAATATATTAACTAGAGAGTTACTATCCAAAAAAGTCACCGGGCATTTCTTAGCTAGAATGGGACCAAATCTAATCAAACTTTTTACCCAAACTTCATAGCAACTGTGGGCAAAGTAATTAGGGTTCCATATCTCAGGATACACTGTACTTTTAAAAATCATTTTATTTAACATGATTCCACTAGGTCAGAAGAATTCATATAAACTCATTCGAATATGTAGTCAAAACTTAAAAGTATCTAAAATATAGAAATGAGGGTTAGGGCCAGTAAAAACAAGGGAAGGCATTTAGGTGAGTTATATAACGAAGCTCTAAGAAAGAGAGTCCACAACTGCATTTGAATTTCTTAAGACAACCATTGATTTAGCATGGGTGTGGCCATCACTCACAGTTAATTTGCCCCATCATTCCTTCATGTATAAATGGGAAGGATGGTCAGTATCTACCGCATTTATTTGAGGCAAAGGTCTTCTTTTTTCTTCATCTCTCCACCTGGACCCATCTGCCTGCTATGAGTAGAACAATTTAATTGAAGAAACCTTAATGTATTATTAATATTTTACAACAGGTTATAAGATAAAATTAGGGGGAAGAGAACTATGGAGAAAGGTAAAAGGGACTCTGAGCCAGGAAGCATTTTTCTTATTGTTGGTGATTTAATATATATTTTAAATAGTAATTATTACTAATTAATATCAGCCTCTTCAAAACATTTAGTAAATAGCTTTTTGGGGGGGCATGCATACACTCATTGGTGTTATTGTAGTCTTCTTAACATTTTTTTTCATTTTTCTTCTCTTTCCCCCGTAATCCTTTACACACAGACCCCTGTGTCTGCCCTTCCAAGGTTAAATCCTATGAGTCAAGTTACCCAGGAAATTTGAAATATTTATAACATCAACCTCGTGTAACTAGGGCTTTGGAAAAAAAATCAGGATTTAGATTTTGTCAAGGGATCCTTGTCAACTTAACTACTACATGCACGCTGTCTCTACCAAGAGGCTTCCTATAGGCATGGATGCTAATGTAAGAAACACGTAACGCAGGTTTATATGGGAACAGAATCATCTTGGATTCCCTTGTAGTGTTTCCAGCCTCTTTCATCCCATCAGGGTTTATTTCTAGTTGCTAGGAGCAGGCAATCTGCCTCGTTTTGAAGTTTTCTGGAACACCCTTTAACGATAAACGATTTACTCTAGAGTAGATCAAGAGCCCTCGCTGTTTGTTCCCCTCTGATTGGGCTATTCAGCGATGCTTGTGGAGAGGCGAGCACCATCCGGACAGCTGCGCTTTGGCATCAAGCAGAAACATAAAGCAAGCATTTTATTTGAAAAAGACGACTCCGAGTGACTTGAATAACCTTTTATCTTCAAAACAGAATCATTAGGAGCAACCGTAGAGTTGTCAATCCAGACGCCCCTGTAGGATCCACAGGCATCGCACAGGATTAGCTTGGCTTTTCTGTTCTGTGGGCAGAAGTTGGAGTAATGTGAAAATGATAATTGGAGGAAAATATAAATATTAAAAGACTTTCTTATAAACATGTTCCAGGCAATACATCAGCTTGTACTTCTCACCTCTAGTTACAAATGGTTTCTTACCCAGGTATTTCCAATCAGCTATTAACTCTGGGGCCGCTCAGATGCAAGCTGACAGCTGTAATTTCTTTCTGTAGAGAGGCTGTTTCATGTGTCACAAGTGTTCAATACACGTTGGATAGAAGTTTATAATGTGGCTATGAAAGCCAACACCCCGGACCGGGAGGCAGAGTGGTTGTCTGGCTGGTAACTGCCAATACTGTCATGTAGGATATTTATCTTTTCCAGCACCGAACAGCTCCATAATGGGGTTCTGACTGGTGTGTGCAGACCTTAGAGGACTGGCTGACTTATTTGACTTTAAAATGGTGGAGAAAAATATTACATCCTAGCACTCCTCCCTCAACATTTTCCACTGTGTCTTTGGCCAAGGTTAGCGCCTCTTCACCTCAAATTATAAAATGAGAGGAAGATGGCACCCCTGTCTCCTCTGCCCTCCTATTCCTAGACTCCAGTGTGTCTCGAATCACCAGGAGGGTTTGCTGAAATGCAGATTATCGGGATCCATGCCCAGAGTTCCTGATTCTGTTGATCTGGGGTGGGGTGTAAAGTTTCATGTTTTAAACAAATTTTCAGGCGATGCTGCTTTCCCAGGGGACCATATTTTGAGAAACACTGTACTTAAGAAATGGTATTTTTAGGAAACTGTTTCAACATTATATTATCACATGGCCATATATTATCAGTGACTTTTTGCTAGAGGAAAATTGAAGAGATTGAGAATAGTTTGTTCAGTTCATGGTTAATCTATTCATTAGTCAATAAGTGTTTGTTGGATACCTTTATGTTGTGCCTTCCAATGTACTTTGGTGCTTACTTAAGTCTGTTCTGTGTTACACACAATGTAATGTTCCAAAATTCAGAATGTTTAGAATATTTCATGTATACTTGCTGTATGTCAAGGAACTTTAAACATGAAGAAAACCTAAAATGTCATCTAATTCAGTCCCTTACCTTCCGAGCAGAATCAAACGTGGACAAATGAGTCCTATTCCTCTGCTAACCTGTTCTTAAAGCGACGGCCACATAGCTCATTAAACAGCCCTAACACCACTGAGTTACTCTCTGATTTTATACTTTTTTTATTTTATTTTTTATGCCTAGCCATGAGCTTCTTATAGCTAAGCCCATTTCTTGTTCTTTGGTCCTAAGCAGAAGTGGAAAGCTACTTTTCTGGGCATGGTTACAATTCGTGTTCTAGGCTGTCATGAATAACCCTGCGCCTGCCTTAGCTGAGATTCATCCAGTTGCATTTATCTTTTCTATTTTCTGATAGTTTCCTGTCATAAAACTGCTGTTCTGGGAGTGAGAGGGCCAGGATCTGAAAGAATTCTATATTTGAACACAGTCTTTGGGGTCTTTTCTTAGGATTTAGATGTGTTCTCAGAAAGCCTCTGCAAGTAAATATTAGGAGGTTTTTTGGGCTGGACATTATCCAAGTTGTGCAAGGATTTTGCCATGTTTTGTTATTATAATTTGTAGTTTCTCTAAAGTTCTAAAATAAAATTATATCCATGATTTTTTTCAACCATTGCTAATATAATATAACCATTAGTAATGTAATAAATAGATTATAAACATTTACCAAAGTAACCTAATTAATGCCATCTGTGTATAAACTTTTTACAAGGGAAAACAGCCAAAATGCTCTCCTTTAAAGCAGAATAGGTGTTTTAAACTTTGTATACTGTTGCATGCTTATTACTGTATACTCATGTTTATGAGCTCAAGGTCATGGGCCCATTCTTTTACTCTTTGCCTTAGAGTAAATGCAAAAGTGAGTTCCATATGATTGACTTATTGCAGGGTGCTTTGCAAGGTGCTAGGACAAGGCCTTCTTACTGAAGGGCAGTTCAAAGTTCGAATTTGAATTCAGCAATTAGAACGGCTTGAACAGGCAAAACATCCAGCAAGGCGGACTTGGCATTGAGCTCCTAACCTAGGTGTCTTTAAATCCTCCCTGATCAGAAAAAGGATCCGTGCAGAACTGGGGTCTATCTGTATCTACAGACAGAGATTAAATGGATTAAATAGGGAATAGAGGAATTTGAGGGCAAGGTAAAAAGCAAGAAAGCAGAGAGTAACCACCAAATGTGGGTGGGATTTTTATTTTTATTGGAAAAATAAATGAGCAGCTTGGCCCTTGATTACAGGGAAGGGGGTTTTCACCTTGCCGACATAAGAATTCCCTGGGAATCTTTTTAAAATCCTGATTTCTGGGCCTCATCCTCTGGAAATTGTTTCTTTGTTACTAATGTTGTGGCCCCACCGCATAACAAAAAAACAGAATTTCCAGAGGATGAGGCCCAGAAATCAGGATTTTAAAAAGATTCCCAGGTGATTCTAATGTGCAGCCAAGGTTGAAAACCACTGCTATAGGAGTATAGAGGATAAAACTTGTCATCTTTAAATAGAAAACACCTGGAAATGTCTGGCATTACATCTCATGGTGGCATGAGAGAATACCATATTACATATGACTAAATAAAGAACATGTATATTTAGAAAGTGAATTGTATTAAATTCCTTTAATTTCAGCAATCATTCCGTCCAAGATTCCTTGGTGTGGCTGAACAATTACACAATGAAGGTTTCAAGGTATGTAAATTTTTTACAAGTTGTTTTCTGTCAGCATTGAACTCTCTCCACAAAAGAAATATTGAAACATCTTAGAGAATTAAATAGATCAAAATATATCCTAACTTAATAGTTTCATATCTTCAATGGAATCAAATAATTAGACAGACTAGTTTTAACTTTAAAAAATGTATTTTTATTGATTTCAGAGAGGGAGAGAGAGAAACATCAATGGTATGCCTCCTACTGGGGATTGAGCCTACAACCCAGGCATATGCCCTGCCTGGGAATCAAATCATGACCTCCTGGTTCATAGGTTGACTGGGCTAGTTTTAAGGTTTAGTACATTTATCACAAATGTAGAAAGTTTAGCTTACACAGAATTGGGACACAGTTCCAATGCATTTCCATATATTTCCTCTTTTTCATTTATCTGTTCCCATTTGTAGTCATAATTTCCAGCTGTTACAGTTATAGGCAAAACTTCTTGCTGTAGTAGTGTCAACAATAAACATAAAGGAAAAAAACCTTCTTTGCTTGAATACATTTACACAAAGCCTGGTTTAGTTATTAAATTTTTTATCACAGCAAATAATGCAGAAATATTTGAAGTGCCCATGACTCCGGGTAGTGAGTCTAAATCTGTATTCATGGGATCGCATTGCTTCTCATATTCATCAGTTTCTTCTCCTTTATGTTTCAAGTGACACGTGTGTCCCAGCAGGCTTTTTTGCTTCCTGAAAGCCTTCCTTGTGATCCAGTAACTGACTTTTCCATTTTAACCACAGCTCTTTGCCACAGAAGCCACGTCAGACTGGCTCAATGCCAACAATGTCCCTGCCACCCCAGTGGCCTGGCCGTCTCAGGAAGGACAGAATCCCAGCCTCTCTTCCATCAGAAAGTAAGAACTGGGCAGAATTGTCTGAGATAAGGAAACAGATGGAGGACCAACTTTGGGAACCAGTGTGATAGGAATACTTCATCTTACCCCCTTGCAAGTCTTCTATACGTCCTCTTGGGCAACCAATTTCAAATGAGTGAATTTGTGGATGATAGTAAAGTTTCATTCTCGTGAACCCTGCTATCACTATGAACACATAATGCCATATGTGCACATGGTGATACGTAGCATCTTCAAAATAGTTCCTAGTAAGGGTACTTTCCTTGACAGACACTGATGTCTCAAGTGATGAGAATCATGGGCATGAAGACTGTAACACAGAACTTTATCTTTCACGTCAAACTTATATTATGTATATATGTGTATGTCAAGTACAAGTTTGACCAGCTGTCTTTCACTGAGGTTATGCTTCAATGACTCAGTCAACTTCTTGAGCGCTTGCCACATGTAGAAGACTCTGATGAGAGCTATGATAATGTCAGTCATTGGATTACTTAGTTTGCTATTCTTTGATCAGGTGGGTTACTATGCCTTAGGCTAGATTTCTAAGAAATACTAATTCAGCCGTCTGTGTGAGCCTTCCAGAACACCATTACATAAACACAGAACTATGTGGCATAGGCACATAGGAGATAATTCTCAGGGATATTACACCTCATTGAATGGCTAAATCACACCAAATCTATGCACTATACTATTTGTTAGAACTCCTAAGAAGGTAGCTATAAATCATTATCAAATTAATAAAAGGGCAAATTTTTCAGACCTTAGTTAGACTTCCAGTGATGTTATAAGCTCTCGCTTAGAGCTTTGTAAAGCAATAATTAGCATTACTTCATGGCTTTGACATTTAAATGTCTCCTTTGTGTGTAGCAGCCCAGCAAGAGAATGTGAAATGGTTTAACTCAGAATCAGGTGACATGCATTCTCATACCGTCACCGGCGAGGCAGGGGGATGCAGGCATGGAAGTAAAGTTAATCTGGGAGTGGAAATATGGGGTGGGCTGGACTTCAACTCTGGGGAATCACCTCCTTGTAAAATAATTAAATACCTGTCAAATTACCAATTCTTACTATGGATAGATAGCATTTTAAAGAGAAAACCAACCTTTCCATTCATTTTGTTAGACTTTAACCAGAATTCTTTCAAGAGTGCAATAATAAAATTATAACCCCCCAAATAGTGTAATGTGAACATTTACTTTGAGGAGGACAAATGGCAGTCAGCTCAGTATGGCATTGATTCAAATGGCTAAGAGGGTTATTTACGTTAGTATTTTAGAATTAATTATAAAATATACATGGTCACCTGCAAGCTTTTGTTTGTTTTGTTCATCCTTCCAGACTGATTAGAGATGGCAGCATTGACCTGGTGATTAACCTCCCCAACAACAACACCAAGTTTATCCATGATAATTATGTGATTCGGAGGACAGCTGTTGACAGTGGGATTGCTCTCCTCACTAATTTCCAGGTATATCCTTTTTCTCAAATACAGGCTGCATGAGGATTTTTATTTTGGTGCCTCCCTTAAGAGTGTTTATCGATCTATGCACATCTCTCTCCTACCCTTCTTGTAACATTCAGAATGGAGAAGGATTTCTAAATAGAATCTAAAATAATGATGCAATTATGGTAGGTCGTGGCCTAACTGAGACAGCTGGTGATCAAGCAATTGAGATAATCAAAAGCCACGGATAGCCATAGCTCTCTCATTACTCATACAATTATCCTTTAAATAAGAAGTGTGGTGTGGCATGGAATCAAGATACAAACTTTTATTCCATTGTGTCTAAGTGAAAGCCACCCCATAAAAGCAACAGGTTAATGATGGAAGATCCAAGATATCTGCAAGCACTTGTTCAATTCACCGAAAATGATCGCATGAGGCATGTTCAGTTCTGTGTGGATGTGACTCCTCAAGTTCTTTATTACAGGGAAAGACTATTCTTTGAGACTCATTATCTTTCTGCCCATCATATTTTTTCCCTGGGTCAGTTTCAATTCCTATTCAGGGGGTGAGGAGTGGGGAGGGTGGTGGGATAAACTCACTCATGGTGATGTCTGAAATATAGCAGAAAGTCCCCATTACATAAAAGAAAAAAATTCCCCTTTAAAAATTGGGAGCAGAAACTGACTTTTCACTCCTGCTTCATTAAACAATCACTTTCATATCATCTGGGTTGCTAAGACTCCTATGCTTACATTTTCAGGTGACCAAACTTTTCGCTGAAGCCATACAGAAATCTCGCACTGTGGACTCCAAGAGTCTTTTCCACTACAGGCAGTCCAGTGCTGGGAAAGGGGCATAGAGAAGTGGACGCCGGCTCCATCCCCAAACCAACCGCAGCCACATTTTATCCCGAGGAACTGATTGCCAACTTCCTTTCCCAGAGATGAATGTTGATACCAAACCTTATTGCAGTTTACTCATTTATCCCTTAATGTTCTTTCCTGTCACCATTAAATTGTCGTCAGCCTTGCATAGAGTCCTTCCTCAGTCACTTGTTCTTCGCGAGAATGTATCTCTCTGCTAGTGCCTTATTTCCGGTGGCCAAGCTTTCCCACGTGCTTACTTGCAGCTAACATTTTTATGGTGCTGATGAATGATAATCAAGGTAGAAGTTGCTGCTC
The DNA here is from genome assembly GCF_000147115.1 of Myotis lucifugus. Lineage (NCBI taxonomy): Eukaryota > Metazoa > Chordata > Mammalia > Chiroptera > Vespertilionidae > Myotis > Myotis lucifugus. Next base: position 12,737,478 of record NW_005871051.1, read on the forward strand.
TGTCTTCTGAACTCTTTCTATGTCAACTTCACAGACACTATTGTCGTTTATCAATAGCAGCTGCCACCTCAGGACCCTTTCACCAGGCACAATACTCTAGAGCTTTGTTAAAATGAAGCCTGGATTTAATTTATGAAGCCCTTCATCGTGATGTTTGTTTATTGCTCCTTTTTAATAATCATTCTATCTGGTTCATCCAGGAATATCATCCTTCCTCCCCACGGTACTGAATTTGAGAAGTGTGACAGAGGTCTTTAAGCAATAAATTTCTTTAAAAGACACTAGTTTGCAGTTTTGGGTTTTGGAGGATGTCAGCAAAGGGTAGATACCGCTGAGGTGGTTTTATTCCTGTTGTTCTTTGGAATTTTAACCTGAGCCAACTGAAATCTTCAGATTTATGCCATTTCCCTGCCCTCCCCACTTCCTGCCAATTTTGGATACACTTGGGTGTTACATTCATTCCCTTCAGATTATGGATTCTGATGATCTACTGAGGCCCGCACTGCACTGTGAGTTCTACACATTTTAGGCACCAGGTCCCCTTCCCATCTGCATATAAGAAAAGCCCTTCCTTAAGGCAGTCTTTGTATCTTTAACCTTTTTGTGTTATTACAAGTGCTTTAATTGTGAACTTTTAAATAAAATACTGTTAAGAGGCAATGACATTGTACTCTTGCATTTATTTACTTATTTTATGTTGATGTATCTGATGAACAGGGTTTGAGGCCAAATAATATCACTTTTCCTTTTTTCTGTACAAAGAAATATAGGGTATGAACAAATGAATATCTATACTAGTAATATGCTAATTAGACCGGATAGACTAGATGTCCTTCCGGACAAAGCCATGATGGCGGGGGCGGAGGCAGAGGTGGTTAGGGGCGATCAGACAGGCAGGCAGAGTGGTTAGGGGTGATCAGGCCAGCAGGCAGAGGGATTAGGGGCAATCAGGCAGGCAGACAGGTGAGTGATTAGGAGCCAGCGGTCCCGGGTTGTGAGAGGGATGTCTGACTGCCGGTTTAGGCCCAATCCCTGCAGGACATCCCCCAAGGGGTCTCAGATTGGAGAGGGTGCAGGTCAGGCTGAGGGGCCCCCCTTCCCCCATGCACAATTTTCATGTACCAGACCTCTGGTTAAAAATAATGAAGCCTAGGCTGTTGCATTGTTTTTCTTGTCTCCCTCTGGTTTATAAGACTCATTACAAATTTTAAAAGGAAATCTTTTGAGATAGCATGGATAGACCAGGAGAGCATTATGCTAAGGGAAGTAAGCCAGTCAGAGAAAGACAAGTAGCATATGATCTCACTTATATGTGGAACCTAATGAACAAAACAAACTGACAAAACAGAAACAGAGGCATGGATGCATGGAACAGACTGACAGCTGTCAGAGTGAAGCGGGTGGGGGAACTAGATGAAAGAAGGTGAAGGGATTGGCCAAAGAACATGTATGTATAACCCATAGACTCAGACAACAGTGTAGTGATGACTAGAGGGAAGGGGGACCAGGGGTGGGTGGAGGTGGGCAAAGAGGATGGAAAATGGGGACATCTATAATAGTGTCAACAATAAAGACAAAGAAAAAAATTATTATGTGGTTATGTGATTATATACCACCTTTGATCCAGATCCTTGCAAATATGTAGTTACAACCACATGCTGAATAAATATTGCCACACACATATAATAAACCGTTCAATAACTAGCCTGTTATGGAGAAAAGTACTTGGATCCAAACAGAGGATCATCCATATTGCCTGGTGGAGACAATACCAATTACCACGGTGATACCATATCCTAGAAATACCTCCTACAATGTGACTTTATGAAGGTCTTAAGATAATGATGACATAATAGCTTATATCCCTTCTGTCTCAGGCTGAAATCAAGGTTTTACACTTTAATATAGACCTACATGAAGGCTTTTCAAATTCAATTTCTCCTTCTCTCCCCCTTGCTATCACTGTGAGATCTTCATTACTTCTTCCCTGCAATACCAGAATAATGTATTCCCTGATCATCCATTCCTTTACCTGAAAATATTTAATACATTTCTGCAATGTTTAGTGTGGCTATCCCACGATCCCTCCTACTCCTATTATTCTCGGGCTTTTCTGATAGTATACTACTTGTCGCCATCATACCACAGCACTACCATAACATGAGGAACACCTGCTATTCATCAGGCATGTCTAACTTAGCATGAAGTAACCCATTTAATCTTCAAAATATCCCTCTGAGTAGGTGCTGTCATATTCCATATTATAAATTAAGAAACTGAGGCATACATGACCAAGTCACACAAAATCTCAGTCTCATTTTTATGTCTTATATGCTAATGAAGATAGATATGTAAAATATCATTTCTCACAGTGAAGAAAATACTTAACTGGCTTGAAGAGATCAGGGAAAGGATTTTCTGGTGAAATGGACTACTGTGTTGTCTTGAACAGCGTGTCATAGTTCCTTGGGCAGATTAGAGGATAAGGGTATTCAGTTGAGGAAATGAGTAGTTTGGCATGGTTGGATCTCAAGGTATGTGTAGAGAGAAAGTGCTTGGGGCAGGTGTTGAGACGGATTCTTAATTCTGCATATTTAAACCACATGGAAGTTTTAAGACATTTTATTTGAAAATAATTTTGGACTTAAAAATGCAAAAATAAAGAAAATATAGTACAGCCTTTACCCAGACTTACCTATTGGTAACATTTTACTCTATTTGATTTATTATTGCTTATTCTACCTATCATCTATCTCTCTATCTCAGTGGTTCTCAACCTTGGCTGCACATTAGAATCACCTGGGAATCTTTTTAAAATCCTGATTTCTGGGCCTCATCCTCGGAAAATTCTGTTTCTTTGTTACTAATGTTGTGGCCCCACCCCATAACAAAAAAACAGAATTTCCAGAGATGAGGCCCAGAAATCAGGATTTTAAAAAGATTCCCAGGTGATTCTAATGTGCAGCCAAGGTTGAGAACCACTGCTCTATCTAAACACGCAGAGGAGGAGGAAAAGTAAACTTTGACAAAAACTAAACAGGCTGCAGGTGAGCAATGCAGAAATGCCTCTCCTACGGTGAAACCAACCTGAAAGTCCCCAAAGTTTGAAGCAATACTTAAGGTTTGCATTGTGGGAATTTAACAAAAGTTCTCAGTTTTTATATTAATTTGAACAGACTATTTGCAAAATATAAGAAAATAAGCAGAGTCACAATAATTAATCAAGCAGCATTTTTTTTTCCTCTAAACAAACCCTATGTTTGTTGCTGGAAAAATAAAGGGTCTTTGGAAAACCAAAGACAAGATTTACTATCTCCTTGGTTCTGAAAATGGAATTATATTAATGTTTGGTTTTGTTATCTTCCCGTTTTCTAATGTTCAAAACCTTAGAAAGACTTAAAGAACAAGTAGCTAATGCACCGATGAGCTTTGGTTGGATGAGGGAAACGCAGGAAAGTGGAGGCACACTTGTATTCCGACTTGGCACGGCTTTGTCCTCTCGGAACATTTTTATTCTTCCATATAAACAGGTTAACACGTTTTTAAATGTCTGGATCTGTTATATATCACAAGTGCAGACAACCTCAGGTCTATGTCTGTAGAGCTTGAGTAGAAAATCGAAGTCGCTTTTTCCACACTGAGAATTTAATAGCAGGCCAGGGGGACCGGCTGTGCTGGGCGGGGGAACAGGAGCCCGGCCAGCTTGTGAACTGAAGAGGAATAAAGAATGATCCATATATAGATTTAGGATTTTACGGCTTTGGAAAGGTAAGTAGACTGTTTTAACTGCACTTTTGTCAAACTTTCCTCTTAAATAGTATTCCCACTGGAAACTTTTGCAAACAGTACAACTGGAAACTTTAAAAACAGCTACAGCATTCATTTATCTCAGCAGCTGCAGGTATTTGAACCCCAGCTTCTACAGTGTCCACAGCTTCTTGAACAATGAAAATGAAAATTATCAGAGAAACAAAGTGCGTTGACTTCAGCTAAGTGCTCTGTAATTGCACCCCAGTATTACCATTTGGCTGCCGGGGTGGCCCCCTGCAGGCCCAGGTGCCATAAATGCTCACACACACCAAATCAAACCCACAGAGACCTTTCATTACATATCATTGGAGGCACCCATAGCTTGGTAAGGACTAGCTGAACTTAATTTCTCCCCTTCTTTCTCTCAAGGGTCCTTTCACCATTGTTATATATAAAAATCCTCCTTTTCTTAACGATATTACCATGCTATTTTATAAGAAGATGCTGCACTTGGCGAGTGGGAAGGTCCTGTGGCAGGAGGAAGAATGTCTATCCTCCCGCCGAGTGGCTCCCCGGGCTCTGTGAAAAATCGGTAGTAATTGTTCCTACTTCTCTTGTGCATAATGTAGGGTGCGAAGGTTCCAGAAAGAGAGTTTAAGTACCTACAGCTGCTGAGATCAATGTAGTAATGAGAGAGAAAAAAAACCCTCAGCAAGTCAAAATCAGCACCATTTGTGCATGCTTCTTGATGCTCAAAGATCATTTTTGTGTCTTTACAACTTTCATTTTTATAAAGGCCTTGTATCCACAAGAACACTATTGATTGTTGACCAAAACAAAAATAGGCTTTTCTGCTAGCAAAGGTCCACTTTTCCTCTCCTGAAACTGCGAGCCTAGCTAATTATTTCTTTAAGGTGTGACCTAAAAGAAACACACAAACCACAGAGAAGTGCTTTGTTCATCAAAGGAGAAAACACCACCAGTCTCACAAAACAGCGTAAGATGTTTGGGTCCCCAGATAACAGTTTCCCACACAAAGCTCAGTGATGTTTGCAGCCACAATGAAGACAAGCAAAACAGCAAAGTGGAAAAAGAGGAAAGAAGTAAAATAACCCAAAAAACCTCAACATGCATTATTAAAGGAGAGAAATAACTTGAAACAAGTATGTATTTTATTGATAAAGATACATTCGAATATCCAGTGTCTAAATGACTATATATATATTTTTGTTTTTTCCTAAATTTTAAGGGCATTGTGGAATGTCTTTTATGGCCTCTCTACCACCTACTGTTGGGAGACCTAGAAGGATAAGATATGGCAGGATTTCAGGGTCGTTAGCATAAGAGAAATATTCTACTAAATGTTTTCTATAATCTTTATAAATGTTCACAAAGAATGATGCAAATGAAATTTATATGGAATAACTTAATTTGACTGTAACATTTATTTTAATCTCGCCATTCAAGAGGATTTACACATAAATTCTTTAAAAAATGTTTTCTAATTAAATTGAACACATAGTGTCATATCCTTTGCCAGGTTTGATATACTTTCTTTTCCTCTCATAATTAAAATATATAGGGAGCTGCAGGGAAAAAATAGGGGAGTTAAAATGTGAGTAGCAGTTTTTAGAGATTTTTAAAACCATGAGGCATAAGTATTTAATGTAAATGAGGCTCATACTTTATTCATTGTATCAGAATAAGATGAAGCATAACTGACTTGACTTTCCCAACATTGGGGCCTCCAGAGCAAAAAATTACCTTGTGCTGAATCTATCATTACGTGCCTTGTGGTACTGTGTGGAGTCCTGTTTGCCTCAGAAGTAATTCACTAACTCTAGTGCCTGGTTCTGTTGAAATCTGTGGGCATGTGGGGCCTTGGGGATTTCTGAATGCAAACAGGTGGTACATTGTAGACTGACTCATCAGGGAATGGTCCCTGCCTTACCTTGCTTGCATTTTGCTATGCTAACCTCCGTGAAGACTGATTTCTAACAGATATTCTCAGAAATACATGAAACAACAGGTTCTTGGGTTACTGTACTCATACTAATAATGTCCATATGATGAAGTTGGTTTTAATCAATGATGCTTTTTTGTTGACTCATGAAGATTACCCCACTATACATACTTTCAGATTACTCAGCATCTCTTTTTCTCGAACCTAGAGCTGAGAGCCAATCCTGAGTTCTGGTGCTCATATAGGTACTAGTATATGGAAGGTTCAGCCATATTTGTTATTGATTTTTGCATTCCTGGAATGTCATTATAGTAGATGTTCAAAACCAATGAATCCACACAGTTTTGATTCTAAAAACTGATTGTGGTGAGAAGTGTTTGATCGAATGAATATGTTCCTATCCTTAGTTACAGGTTTCTATTTCCTCTCTTCATTACCAGGAACTTGATTCGGTTTACACTGGGCCTCCAGTTTTAATTTTGCTCTTCATGTATTCCGGAGGCTGGGGCAATCTGTAAAGGAAACACTGATAAACACTAATTTTCCAAAATCTTAAATCTACTTTCTCTCCGAGACTATCATAGATCAGTAGAACTATATCTTGGTTATTGTTTCAGTAATCTTATGAATGCTTGTGTATATCTCCTTGTCCATGATATTAAATAAGCATGTATTTATCAACCTCTGAAAGTTGTATTTTTATCTATTCCTTCATTTATTCTTTCTCCATTATCCATTATAGTTTCATCATGGCCACCTACCATTCCTTTTACTTCTTTTTAATTTCTTATTATAGAATATATCACACTAAATATGGGAATGCATTTTTGACAGAAAATAGACAATTTAAGAGTATGTAGTTTTTTGAATATAGTATCTCTGCATCACTTTTCTTTAACCCTTTTGTGCTTTAAATTTATTCACTAATTTCACAAACACATTTTGGGTAACTACTTTAAGTAAAATAAATCAGTTTTGTACTCATGAAACTTACATTTTAGTGGAGAATGCAGGTAGTTTTTTAAAATTATGATAATAGAGCTTGATTGATGCTGTAGTAAAGGAAGTTTAGAAATTACATGAAGTTTAGAAATGACATGAAGACATGCCAGGGCAGATTAGGGCAGGCTTCCACCGGAAGCAACATCTAAGCTGAAACCTGAGGGATAAGTAGAATTTGTCCAGGTGAAGAAGTTGCAATGTGCACACACAGTAGAAACAGGATGCATGACGACCCCGAGGCAAGGAAAACAAACTCTACTTGAAGAGTTGAAGGAAGCTGAATGTGACTGGAGCATCAAGCCTGTGGGTGGATGGGTAGGTTAGGGAGATATCACACTAAATCATAAGAGCCCTGTAAGCCATGTTAAGGTGTGTGAACACTTTTTTTAAGGATACATGGAAGTTCTTGAAGTGTTTTAAGGTAGGAGGTGGTATAATTCGATTTGCATTTGGGAAAATTTACTTTGACTGCAGAATGGAGAATGGATTGAATAAACTGGGATTGGAGGCAGAAATAAACTAGTTAGGAGATATTGCAAGGGGAAGGGAATTAGATAATTGAAGAGAGAATTAAAGAGAGAGAATAGCATGATGTTTCTTGGTGCTAAGTAACCAAGAAATTAGAGAAGATTTATGATTGAAAATGGTAAGTTTTGTGTTAGGCACATGAGTTGCAGGTGTCCATGAGAGGCAGAACAAAAATGGTATACAGTTAGTGGAGCCAGTCTTCTTGGGTTTGAATCCAGGCTCTGACATTCAGTAACTGTGAGCTTTTGAGTAGGTTATTTAAATTTTTCATACCTCTGTTTTCTCTGTAAAATGAGAACAATAATGCCTACTTTTGGGTTTTTGTGAAGGTTATTCAGAGAAAATGTAAATTAGGCTCCTGGAATAGTGCTGGGTACAGAGTAAGTGCTAAGCATTAGCCGTTATTGTTGTATTGTTATGATACACCTAAATAGAGATGTCCAGAAGGTGGTTGTATATCCATTTTTAAAGATTGGAAATAGATCAGTTATCATTAAGTACATGTCTTACTGAATATCTATTATATTCTGGGGAGGGGGTGAGCCCTAAAAAAGGACATTCTAATAGTTATCATTGATCTAGTAGCAATGTTAAAGTGAAATTGATACAGTACTAAAATGTTTAAAGATTCCTGAATAACATATATTCTAAGAAGACAAAATTGCACATTGTTATTTCTCTTAGTTGATATGTAAAAATATATTTTACCCACGTTATACTATTTGGACTAAGATAGCATGTTTTATGTTCTGTAACATTGGGTTAACCCAATTTAAAATAACTGATATGTCTATCAGAAATGATATAATTAATTGAAAAAAACTATAGAATTATAATGGGTAATTCAGTTGTAAAAATTCGAATTTCTGGAGTAGACTCAGGGACAGTTTGGCAGACAGTTCTCTGTATGATGGGATTGGTCATTATACTTCTTCACACCGTGACATGCTATGAGTTTCTGGGCAGTGTGGTTACTTTGATTTGAAGGGTTAGATTATGGTAGAGGTGGTTCTGAATGAGCCCAAATGTAATTTAGATTTTTATAGGAAGTAGTGATGGCACATTGTAGTTGGTAGTCAGACAGATATTTATTGGCATGGGTTAACTGGCAGGGCCACTATTATTTTAGGCTGACAAATAATAGTAATGTTATCAATAACAGTGAATCTATTTTGAGCAGTTACTCTGTATCCTGTGCTATGCTAGCAGTTAAATTATGTGATCTTATGTTAATGCTCACACCATTCTTAACTTACAGATGTGGAGAGAGGTCAAGTGACTGCAGGGTCATACAGAGGTAAAAGGAGGGAGTATAAGAGAAGCAGGAGATCAGAGAAGGTGGAGCTTCAGAGGAGACCGTAAATAAGAGCAAGGTGGAGATCAAAGTAGTTGAGAGAGGAGGGCAGGGGGAATGGACAAACAGATAAAAGAAGAGTTGGGTGTTGTCTGAATACCTATTTGGTCACAAGAACTGATTTTGGATCCTTGATGAAAACCTGAGTTATAGTCACAAGCTGGGGGAGCTGGTGGCTTTCAGTGGACCCAGACAATGCAGAAATCTGCCAGGACAGCAGTCAGCTTGTATGGACTCATTCCTGAGTATGTTGGAGACGCACTCTGAGGGGCCAGTTGTAGGGGAGAGTCAGTGCTTATTTAGCTTGATCCCTATAGGTAAGGTGAATCTGCTCATAATTGTGAAATGACCTGTTTAGGGCCTGGGGACTTTAGGATTATGTGATGATAGAATCAGAATGACAGGTTTGATTCCCTTGTGACAGAGCCAGATATCATACCCTCTGTGGTTATCCACTGCTGCATAAAAACAAACAAACAAACAAACAAAAAAAACCCAAAGCTTAAAACAACTATTGTATTATATCCCATAATTATGCTAAACAGACTTTGAACCAGACTTTGCTATGTAATTCTTCTGCCTTTCTGACACTGGTTGAAATCCTTTTTTGAACTCAGCTGGTAGTTGGGCTGGTTTTGAAGGTCCAAGATGACATCACTCCCATGTGCAGTGCCTTGGGAAGGAGGAGCGGAAGAATGAACCCCGCTGAGACTGTTGATCAGAGTGCCTACATTTGACCTTTCCAACATGGTGGTCTCAGGGCAGTTACACATTGTAAGTGGTAGTTGGCTTTCTCCAGAGTAGCATTTTGAAAGACCTAAGTGGAAGTTGCAAATCTTCTAATGACCTATCCTTGGGATTCCCAGAATGTCACTTCCATTTGCATTAAAATTGGTCAAAAACATCACTAAAGCCAGCTCAGATATGAGAGAGGAACTAAACTCCACCTCTCAATCAGAGGACTAGCAAAGAATTTGTATCCCTATTTAAGTAATAATGCTCCCTAACTTTAACTAGATAACTTGCACATCATTTCAATCAATCCAGAAGTCTGAGGACCTCTGTGCACAGTCACCATCACAGCCGTAAATGCCATTCACAGTGCAAATCTCATCAGCCGTGTATGAACAACATTTTCTTATTTGAAATCCATCTCCCACAGCACAAAATAATATTTGCTGTTGAATGCTAGGTGGTACTTAAAGTCAACTGGGGTGAAGATCTGTAATAATAGTAATTTTAACTGATTCAAGAGCAAATAAAAATCTTTGCTGGAAACCTATTTGGATGAGGTTTAGGAAAGAGATAGGAAGTTCTGAAGCAGTTGCATAGCTAGAACTAGGAGCAGACTGCGTATGTTTGGCAGTAACTGTTACTTTGGACATGATCTACCAAAGAGCCCCTACATATGATATATATATATATATATATATATATATATATATATATATATATATATATATATATTCTTATGATATTGACTGTGGTGCTTTACAAAAGTAAGCACATGACAAACTTTAAAAAAAACAAGAGCACATGCATGTGCACATCCCTTTCTACCCTCTAGCCAAGTGAGAGTATTGGACTATAAGGATTAAAACCAGGGTTCTTGAGTTTAAAGTCTGACTCCATCGCTGACTTGCTGCATGACTTTGGGCAAATTGTCTAAACTCCTTGTGCTTCAGCTTCCTAATTGATAAAGAGGGGGCAGTAATAGTACCTATTTTATGAACAGTGGTGCAAGTAAATAAGATAACCCATGTAGACTGCTATAGAAAAGTACCTGGCCCATAACAAAGATTCAATAAATGTTAGTTCTTATAGTTACTTTTTAAGAATAAACTGCTGGTTTCTGGGGACAGCTTAATCCTTTGTGGGTAGAAGGGTCATCAAGTTTATAATGTCCTCGTTAATACACTATCAAGGGATGAAGTTCTCATTCACAAACAACAGTTGACCCACTGTTGAATCTGACAAAATCAGAATGAATTTTGAAATCTTTTGCCCTGTTTGCACTCTCAAGCTCAGAAATTAAAAAATTAAATGTAAAGACAAATATCCAGCTGTTCAGAGATAGAGGGAAATATTTTTAACAGATAGTAAAGATAGAAGGTCTCTAAGGTACAGAGAATGCCTATTACATAAAGACATCCAAGAGTTTACTTCTTAACTAATAGTTTTTCAAAATACAGGGACTAAAATGAAGTCAATGGATGTATTTGATATACCACCACAAAGCAATGTTATACCAAGTCTACTTAACTAAAAATAAAACTGTATTTAAAAAAATCGTCTGTTGGAAAAATAGCCTCAACAAATTTAACTCACTAGCTACAATCAAGAAAAAGCCTATTAAGCATAATTGGTGAGTTCTTCACTTTTAAGAATTCATAATTAAGTTTTATTGTCTTGTAAGTGATTTGGATTAATTACGTCCATAATAGACTGATGCGCATTCCCCACTTTAAGGGAGGAGATAGCAGCTTCATGGAACCGAGTCATTTATTGCCATCCTCAAGCATTTTGTTTCCTGCCAAGGCAAATCTGCTGTAAAGCTCCAGTTCCTCTTAGGATTTACTGAAAAGTGACAGGTGTTGATACACTGGTATCTTTCTCAACAGATCCGAATGAGCTAAACAAAATGACTTCTCTACCCATTTAGGCAGAAAAATAAATGGGGACACCAGCTAATGAGGGAATGTAGAGTTAGCTGGACTCTAAGCCTTCCAAGCTGTTGGCAGCTGGAATCAAAAAAGGAATCATGCAGACAGTTGCTCATGTTTATTGCTGAACACGAAATTAGAAAGATGCTTCATCTTCCCCACAGGTGCAAGAACATATAGTTATTAATTACAGCAAAACACATTTATTGACAACCTCAAGCCTACAAAATCTCACACTCAGCAAATGGCTTTCAAAGTTCATCCAAAAAGCACTTTAGAATCAATACAAAAGCATTGCAAAGTTGATGAATTGGTGTCTAGCAAAATTCCGTATCCTGAAAGCGTGGCATAGACTGTCTCTTAATATTTATGGAGTTGAACATCATCAATACTTTCTTTGTTCTTGTAGTAAACCTATTAGACAACAAATTTCCTAAATTCCCATTGCTTTTATAGGTATGATTCCAGAATATTAGGAACTGGTTTGTTTTTTAGAAGTTTTAAAAACAATATTACCCCTTCATCGAGCAGTTTGTTCATTCATTAATTTAATAAAGGTCTATGGAATACCTATATGTGCCAGGTACTTTGGAGAACATATATACGTATATAGGGACTTACGATATCTATACTATGAAACAACTAGAGCATACTATAAGACAGCATTTGATCGAATGCTGAATTGTAACCAGTGGACTTTAAGAGCTACTTTAGTTAAAGGATTTGCAGGAGAGAGGAGCCTGAGGTAGGCTGTCTACAGACATCAAATGGACATACATATTTTATATATTTGTTCTTTTTTATCTGACTTGTCTCATTCTTAAAAGGATTTGAGAAAACTTACAGAAATACACACAGTGCAATGTGTTAAGATAAAATAAAATAAAGAGATGGGTGAAAATGATACTACGCAGTGATTCTAAGACTGCGTTCAGGACTCCAGATGTGCGCCCTACATTTCTTTTTCATTTTTGGAGGTGGATCTGAGATTTGGTCCTGTGTTTGTCAGCCAGGGATAGGAGTAAGATAGGATACAAGTGATATATGGTCCCAAGTCAAAGCACACAAGTTATTAATTGATCTTGTATGTAAGTATGCAAGATAAATATCCCCTATAAATCCTTCAGAGGAATACTGAGGGATATAATGAATTAAATCCTCCAAATTTTATTATAATATAAAAGCTAGTTTTTATGGCTGCTGTCCCTCAATATAGGTCACTACTCTGATAATCTAGCTTTATTTATTTATTTATTTAAGAAATATTTAAAATATTTATGGAGCACTTACTCCATGTGGGACACTGCTCTAGACACTGAGATAGACTGGTAAACGAGGTGGATAAGGTTTCACAGATGACATACCACTTGGAATATAGGTGACCAATGGACAAATAACTAAACTAATTTTAATAGTGCTAAATGTTATGAAAATGATACATGTTTAATTGATGGAGAGTAACTAAGAGACTGAAAAAGGCCTCTTTGAAAGACAATAATTGAGGCACACTTAAATGATGAGAAGAACCCAGTCATGACACATTTAGGAGGAAAGCTATTACAGCATAGACAACGACAGTTGCAAGGTCCCAGAGGGGAAAACCAGTCTTGGTGAGTTAGAGATAACCAGAAATGTGGTCTGGGTGAACCACAGTGAATGAGAGAAGGAGGCATACTAATTTACAGAAAGACATGCAGATTTTATCCTAAGGACAATGGGAAACAGGTTCTATGATTTGGAATATCTAGAAAAATATGTAATTGGAATCATCTTTGAGTTTTATTTATCATCCAACAATTGTAAAGAATTGAACATCAAATGATTTGAAAATATTTTCTCTGGCAAACCTTGTAAGTCAGAAATTCAGTAAAGTTCAGGGCTGTTCCTCACTCCTAATGGCTAACTGAATTTAGGTAGAATATTTGACAAGCCATATGATGCCAAAGCAATTTAGTGTCAGGCCCATTCCAACAAATGAATGAAGGGGCACTCAAGTTTCCAAAATTGTATGTCAGAGAACTCTGTAACATGGTTATAATGATTGGAGTCTGAAAAAGAGTCAAAGCAGATGTTCCCAATTGTTCCTGGTAGTCATAAACATATCAATAAGGCAACAATAGAACGCCTAATATTAATCAAAGACAGCTCCTGGTACGCCTCCAAGATAAACTGGTTACAAAAATATACCCCTAGGTAACTAAATGAATTGACCTATGCTATAAAGTTGTTAACTATAAGCCAATTAAGCTTTGGAAGTCTGCCAAATGATTATTAAAGCTTTTGAGTAGGTGTTATTAAGCCACACTTTTTGACAGTAATTAGGTGACAGGTTCAGTTATCCACTGAGGCAACTCTTAGTTGATGACAATAAAACACATGATCAGCATATACACACATTCTTTCCTCCACCCCCACTCCCACCCTTTTTGGTCGTAGGATAGAGAGAAAACTGAGTTTTCTCACCAATCAACCAATAAACAAAAACTGCTTTCCATAACCTGGGTTGTCTGGCCTTCTTGATAGAAAGGGCTGCTTTGGGAATAAGAGTTAGACAATTATTCCAGGCTAGCTAAAGGTTTTCAGCAAATAAGGAGATTCAAGAGATCGACAACCTCACCAAACTAGCCTTGAGGAAGTTCAGGACAGGCAACAATAAAATTTTTTATTATATCCCAAGAACAATGGAAAGATATCATGATTTAAAGAAAATGATTGCTTTACTTTTAGGGTCAGTAATTTATGCACATGGTGCAAAATTCAAAATGTAAGCAGAGCACACGATGAAAAAGTATGTCATCCTCCAAAAACTGTCCCCCAGGATAGTCGCTTTAATTCTCCAGATCAGCTATTCTTATGAAAATATTCAGAGGTACACAAATATACCACAGCACACTTTTTAAACACCAGCTCAAGCATACTGTTTTACTCCTTGCTTTTTTTTTTCATTTAAGAATATATGTTATTTTTGCCGCATCTACTGCAAGGATGAAGAACATTCTCAGCAATCAAACTGTTGACATCCCAGAAAATGTCGATATCACTCTCAGGGAATGCACGGATATTGTGAAGGGCACCAGAGGCACCCTGCAGGGGGTCTTCAATCACATCCATGTAGAACTCAGTCTCCTTGGAAAGACAAAGAAGAGACTCCTGGTGACAAAGAGTGTGGAAACAGAAAGGAACTGGCCACCATTCGCACTGTCTGCAGTCAAGTACAGAACATGATCAAGGGTATTACCCTGGGCTTCTGTTACAAGATATCTGTGTACGCTCACCTTCCCTTCACCATCATTACTCAGGAGAATGGTTCTCTTTTTGAAATCAGAAATTTCTTGGACGAAAAATATATCCTCGGGGTTCGAATGAGGTCAGGTATTGCTTGTTCAGTATCTCAAGCCCAGAAAGATGAGTTGATTCTTGAAGTAAATAACATTGAAATTGTGTCAAATTTAGCTGCTTCAATTCAGCAAGCCATAACAATTTAAAAAAAAAGGAGAATCAGAGAATTTTTGGATTTATCTATGTCTCTGAAAAAAGAACAGTTCAGCAGGCTGATGAATAAAATCTAAGTTGTCCAGCTATAGAAACAGCAAGATGCCGAATGATTCCTCAGACTTACTTGAGATAATTTAAAGATGCAATAAAGGCCATGTATTAAAAGTGAGAATATATTTTAGATATTGTTCCATATCCATGCATCAAAAATTACCCTAGAATTTATACAAAAATACCACTGTATAAACAAGCTACACTATGTTTAATTATTCCTTATTAATGAATTTATAGGTTATTTTCAATATTTTACTATTATAAAATTATGGTAATAATATCCTTGTACATGTGTGGGTATTGGGTGTGTCTGTAGAATAATTTTCAATTAACAGTATTGCTGGATCAAAGTGAATGTGAATTTTTATTTTTGATATATAGACAAATTTCTCTTTGTCACAGTTTTCATTTGTATTGGTAGTTAGCCTTTGTTGTGTAATAAGCCATGCTTCTAACCAACAGGTAAAACAATGGTCATTTATCAGTTCAAGATTTGTAGTTTGACAATAGGGATAGGCTCACCTGGGCAGTTCTGCTGGGGTTGCCTGGGTTTCTCGATATGGTTGTAGTCATCTAATGGCTGTTTGATGCTAGATGGCCTTACTCACATATTTGGAGGTTGGTAGATCAATGGAAGTGATGGAGCCATGAGTCTCTATCAAGTAGCAGGCTAGCCTGTGTTTTTACACATGGTGACTGGGCTCCAAAAACCCCCAAAGCAGAAGCCCCAATGTTTAGTGGTATTTTAAGCCTCTGCATGTATCATGTTTGCCAGCACCCCATTGGACATGCTGTTCTAAGTGATTTCTAAGAGGATAAAGTGGAAGAAATCATTAACTTTATCATTCTGGCTACAGTATGACAATGGTTTGTAAGAATACAAGACCGGACATGCTAATGTCTTTTGGGAGGCCACTTGCAGTATTCCAAGTGATAGATAATGCACTCAATACTGGACTACAGGGAAGCTAGTTCAGTTACTGTACAACAAACTTCATGTATTGCTTAACTGAGGAAATTTTTGTGGTAGATACACCATCTAATCTAATTCTATTCTCTTACATAAAAATCTTCTCTTTTTAGGCCAACAGGTGGATTTTTATTTTGACAAATAAAAACTTCAACTAGGACCACTGTCGATTTTAAAGTAAAAAATTAAAATCTGCCTTTCATTCATGATGCTGTCATTTGCCTCAGTTTTCCACTTCAAATTCAATTTCAGTGCTTTTTATATACTAACATGTGCCTAGCTGTGTAGCAGGCACAAGAGATAAAGCCTAGACCTTCCTTCGAGGAATTCATGATGTTCTAAGCAGTTTTAAGAGGCTATTCTATTAATATTCACATAAAAACTTTAAAAATGTGTTAATGCCTCAAATATTAAAATTTACATATATAAATCCATAATTAGATTAGAACAAGTCATGTATAGGTCAATAAGTTTTATAATACACTGTTTCGATAACAAATTAAACTTAGAAATGTCTGTTTTTCTGGTATCCTGGTAACATTTCTCCTTAAAAGGGGCACAAACTACCTTTGTAGAGCATACCTAAAGGGTTTAGGGATACTTAAAAAAATAAATTAGAAGGAAACCTCCAATTTTCCAAAATTCTCCTTTTTATTATCTGTATCAGAATTTACACTAATTTCTCTTTCTCCAACTCTCAAACAATGCTGAGGAATGTTATAGGGTTAAAAAAATTTACATGAGGTGGTAGTCTGTGAGCCACACTTAAGCAAGGAAGTGCAGGCAGTAATATTAGCAGACAATATTTTCCAGGAGGTAAGTAAGTTAATTTTCTTATTGCAGCATAAGTACTGGTAGGCATGAAAAAATTTACTGTGTACGCCCAAACCCTCCACACACAGAGTGAAATGAAATCTGTGGTTTTCAGCTGCATTGGGTGACTTATGCAGAATTACTAAGAAGGAGAGATATAGTAAATCTTTTTGTGCAAGAATTATTTTTGTAAAAGGCACGTGCGGGTAGCTTCACTTAAGACTAAAATATTTTGACAAATAAAAACTTCCACTAGGACCACTGTGACTAAATTTAAGTCTATATGTTGAGAGATCATATGGCACTAATCACATATCTCAGCTGTCAGAATCCCTGGCAGAGCAGATTAGTGAAAAAAGAAGCCATAAAAGAACAAGGAAAAAAATTTTGACAGGGAAAAAGACGGTTATGAATGCAACAAATTTTCTCTGTAGATTCTAATGTTTTCACTAAACAAGTCAAGAAAAGTTAATTTAAAGTCTCTGTAAGAGAATTTAGAAAGTCAAAAAAGACATGAAAAAGACTGACTATACAAATGACAGTTAAGAGAGTGAGGATAAATCCCTAATAATTCGTATCTAAGGTCTTTTAATTTTATTGAATTTGAATGTATTCCTAACTTGGAGACTTTAGGAAATCTAAGATCAGATTTGTTTTTCCTATTGATATTCAGCTGGAAGGGTAAGTCATACATTATTTAAATAAAGAATAATAAATGCATTTGAAGGGATTAGATCAAACTCATAGAGATATGTATTATTCTCCCAGAATTTCAGACTCCAAAGGCAAAAAGAAGACCTCAGAGGTCCTGTAGTTCATTTTCCTGTACTCAGAGCACTCCAGAAAGATAGCTTTGTTTCTTCTTATTAATTTTGCAGACAGGTAGTCACTATACTGCTGGTCCAATTTCACCCATTAAATTTGGGTTCAATGATTTCTCCTTTACTGTCTTCAACATCCCATGTATTCATTAGCAAATACCAAGTGTATGTCAGAAACTGTACTGATCACTGAAGAAACCAAGGTAAATAAGAAGTCTTCTCTCCTCAGGAAAATACAGAGTGATAGGTGAATTAAGTGGGTGACCCGGAAGTTTGGGCAAGGCATCTGAAAGAAAAGAAAAGAAAAGAAAAGAAAAGAAAAGAAAAGAAGAGAAAAGAAGAGAAAAGAAGAGAAGAGAAGAGAAGAGAAAAGAAGAGAAGAGAAGAGAAGAGAAGAGAAGAGAAGAGAAGAGAAGAGAAGAGAAGAGAAGAGAAGAGAAGAGAAGAGAAGAGAATATTGGTTCAAAGAAGAAATCAAGCCCTAGGCAGTTTTGTTCAGTGGATAAAGCGCCAGTCTGTGGATTGAAGGACTATTGGTTCAAAGAAGAAATCAAGCCCTAGGCAGTTTTGTTCAGTGGATAAAGCGCCAGTCTGTGGACTGAAGGGTCCTGGGTTTGATTCCAGCGAAAGGCACATGCCCTGGTTGCAGGCTCAATCCCCAGTAGGGGGTGTGCAGAAGGCAGCCAATCAGTGATTCTCTCTCAACATTAATATTTGTTTCTCTCCCTCTCCCTTCCTCTCTGAAATCAATAAAAATATGTATTTTTTAAAAAAAGAAGAAATCAAAAGGGAAATTAGAAAACACCTTGCGTTGAATGATTTTAAACCAAGAAATAGACATGACCAGATTTTTATTTTGGAACTTTGCCAGCTTTGGAGACACATTAGAAAGGAGTGAAATGGAGGCAGAGAGACTGGAGGCTACCATGGGATTTACAGACAGCCATGCAAGCGTGAACTAAAACAGCAGCAATGGAATGGAGGGGAGAGGTTAAACAATAAACAAGAGCAATATTGATGTAGTTGGAATCTGATGGGAGTTCCCAATAAAAATAGTGGGTTCCGGAGGCTATAGGAAAGTTTGGGTGGGGAGGCAGGCATGGGAGGAAACACCAGATGAAGAAAGCTTGGAGGAATCCTATCTAATTAACGAGTTATATGCAAATTGACCATCAGTCCAACACACAAGATGGCTGCTCCCATGTGGACACAAGATGGCTGGAGGGGAGGACGGTTATGGGTGATCAGGCCTGCAGGGAAGGGCAGTTGGGGGGAACCAGGCCAGCAGGGGAGAGCAGTTAGGGGTGACAAGGTTGGCAGGGGAGGGCAGTTAGGGGTGACTGGGCTGGCAGGGGAGGGCAGTTAGGGGCAATCGGGCTGCCAAGGGAGGGAAGTTAGGGGTGACTGGGCCAGCAGGGAAGGGCAGTTGGGGATGACCAGGCCAGCAGGGGAGGGCGGTTAGGGGCAATCGGGCCAGCAGGGGAGCAGTTAGGCATCGATCAAGCTGGCAGAGGAGTGGTTAGGGGCAATCAGACAGGCAGGCAGGCAAGCGGTTGGGAGCCAGCAGTCCTGGATTGTGAGAGGGATATCTAACTGCCTGTTTAGGCCCGATTGGACATTCCTCAAGGGGTCCCAGATTGGAGAGGGTGCAGGCTGGGCTGAGGGACACCCCCCTGCCCTGTGCACGAATTTTGTGTGCTGGGCCTCTAGTATTGAGATAACAGTCCAGGCAAGGAAAAAAAACAGGAGCTGAACATTTAAATCACTGTCTGAGGACCATGAGGCCAAGGGTAATATCTGGAGCTTTAGTTCCTCTCACTACTAGATGGAGGTACTATGGCGATATCAAGACTATATGATGCTTCAAATATGTGGTCTAGTCAAGCTTTGTCCACAGAAAGTGTTCTAAGCTTTGGCTCTCCCCCAGCTGATATAATTGCCTACACACTTGTTTGGCTTCCTACATACCTTCTACCTCCATTGGATGTCTACAGGGGAGTCACTAACACTCTATAAATGGTTCCTCAAGGACAGTTTACAGTTCCAAGGAATCTCGAATGGCTCTGATAGCTGCTTACTCAGCTGATTGCCCTAATACTTCCTGTTTTTAATCCAGTTCTTGATTCCCTTGTCAACCCCTTTAGAATCCTGTCATTCTCACACTCACTTTGATTCATGTGAGTGATGATCATTTTGCTCTCCCCTTTGGCCACTCTGTGAAACAACAGTTTCACACTGTGGTCAAGTCCTTGCAGGCATCTAGATATAGTTAGCCTGTTTGATAGGTTGATGCTCTCGTAGGATGCCCAATAGTCCTGGTTTGCTTGTGGCTTAGGAGTTTCTGAAATGCAGGACTTTCTTTGCTGAAACA
Source organism: Myotis lucifugus (assembly GCF_000147115.1). Lineage (NCBI taxonomy): Eukaryota > Metazoa > Chordata > Mammalia > Chiroptera > Vespertilionidae > Myotis > Myotis lucifugus. The sequence continues at coordinate 12,757,262 of NW_005871051.1, forward strand.
AGGAAAGTTCTGGACAAATGATGACAGTTGGTCGCCCTAAGTAGCTGGGTCTGACTTATTCACCACAATCTTCTGGCACAGGGTCTGCCACATGGTAGGCCTTAAATACTTCAAATAAATACTACCTGTAATTAATTGAAGGTCTGTGAATACCAGATATCTATATGCATTATATCATTTTATTATGATTTGAACCCACCTCTAATTTTAAACTTGTGTTATTTCCAGAATGCCACAATGCCTGTATAACCTCCCATCATCCACTTGCTTAAGCTTTTGCGTCAGTGTTGAGCTTTGGGAGCTGTCAGAGAAGGCACCCAGGGAATGAGAAATGTTAATAGAGAACATCACTTTGTAAAATCCCAGTAATAGCTACTACCCCTTTCTCTCCAGGGCCCCTTTCCCCAGGGGGGCTTGTTATCTCTAAGAAACATGAATTCATGAGAAAGAGAAAATTCCTAGTTATCAGCATGAGTTAGAAGTCAGACATGTGTAGTTACTTTAATCTCTGTGCTCATATCATAAAACATAATGCTTAAAAAAACCTGTCTTTATATACTTTTAAAATAACAGTTTTTATAACTGAAATTAAGAGGCCATAAGGATAAAAGAAAAGATTTCTTTGTTTACTTACAGTTATCATCACAATAGAATTGATGCCTTATGTATTTTTTATTGACAATCTCATGATAATAATTGACATGACACCTTCTTTTTTGGAACAAAAGAACTCTCCAATCCCTCTGAATTCTCTTTGTAGTTAATATTTATAATGCACTGTTGAATTATCTTAATAGAATATTAATATCAGATTAGTTACTCATATGGCAGCTATTATTTTAGTAATAAACAAATGTAGCTCATAATGGTAAACTGTATTGTGATTAATGAATATGTCACCCTTGCATAGCGGTAACATATTTGCTCTTTTTAAAATCAAATTTGGAAGATGAAAGAAGAAATTATGACAACCATTAGAGATGAAACTGATAATGTAGCTGCTTCTCTTTCCTGTTATGAACAGTTTCCTTGATATAAATTATATTTGTAGCCAGAGTTCACAGTGCACTAAAATATTCACAGGGTCACACATGCATCATTAATTAAATAATCCAGTGTGAAAAGTCCTCTTTCTTTAAAAAAAAGGGGGGGGGGACAATAAAAATGAAAATAACCAATGCTTTGCCTGATTAAAACACACACACACACACACACACACACATTCTTCCAAATTGTCGCTGTTTGTCTTCCCTGGTGTTTGAAGTATGGGCAACTCTAAAATTCTAGATTAGTTGCGTTAGCAGGTAAAACTTTTCAAAATGTGTCTAATGTCATAGCCATTATACTCTTCACTAGTTAAAAAAATAGCCCAATGCAGAAAGTAATAATTGGATACCAAAATGCTTTAAGAAATAGTTTCATGATTAATTTTAAAAGAGAGTATTTTATAATACCATGTCAAAACAAAAATGGCTTTGTCCCTAGAAATTGAGGTCTTCTGTAGCTTTTGTTTTTGAAGGAAATGAGAATATCCTTATTTCTATAACTAAGCATAAGGAAGGATTTAGGCAGCCAATGTGAGCACCATGAGTAATAAACCCAGTGAGGATAATCTCAAGAGCAATATGATGGTTATTGTTCAAAGGAGATTCAAACCACTCATTTGGCATTTTTATGATCTCTTTCTCTCTCTGCTTTGAAAAAAAATTCTTTCATTTATTTAGTTTCTAATTATCTGTGACAAAATAAATTTTATCTTTCCTTGTATGCCCCATAAGTCCAGCATAATAACTCACACCTTTTTGACACTTGTAAATATATATTGATTGCTGGATCTATAATTTTGAAATAACTGTATTAAGAACATAGAAGGATTACTATTGAGACAAGCAAAAGAAATTGATGTGACATATCTCAAAGTAAAGGATTAATCAATTATGCCTCAAATTTGATAGAAGGAATAATATCCCACTAATTACAAGGATTTAATGATCCATCCTTGCCATCAATTTATTGTTGCTGCCTTGAGCAAGGAGAGGGTCTGATTCCCAAGTTGGATGTGGTTGGCTAAACAAAGGCTATTTACTAATGCCCAATACGGTTCGGCCTGTGACCTTACTCTACAAGCATTATTTCTATGTGAAAGTCTTTAAGTTGTTCTCACAATATTATGAGCATTTATAAATTATTGGGAACAGTTTATATGAATTTTTTTGATGGGGGCTACCATCAAAATGTAAAAATATACTTAAGTTCCTTAAGTTCCAACTGGCTCCAGTTTCGGAGTCAAATCATTGCTCAGAGGAAAAGTTAGAGAAAAGTGCTGGCTCCAGGAGCACATATTCTAAAATTGGAAAGATACTGAGAAGATTAGCATGGCCCCCGGATGACAGGCAAATTCGCGAAGTGGCCCATATTAAAAAAGAAAAAAAGAAAAGCAAAAGAAAGAGTAAAGAAAAGAACACAACAGCCCTGGTGCCCGAGAGAGTGGGCTCTGAGGGACCATGACCTGGTGGGAGATGGAGGGGAAGGTGTAGAGGTTTCTCTTTTCTACTGTGTACAGGGAAGGATATAGAACTTCTAGATGCAAGTTGGTTGCAAAGGTAAACCATTTTTCTCTAATTAATGTGGACACTGATTAATAATCTATGGCTGTGAGAGAGAAGTTAATGCTCTTTAAAAAAATGTTCTTTTTTATTTCAGAGAGGGAGAGAGAATCATTGATCGGCTGCCTCCTGCACACCCTCTACTGGGATGGAGCCTGCAACCCAGGCATGTGTCCTTGACCTGATTGAACCTGGGACCCTTCAGTCCACAGGCCGACACTCTATCCACTGAGCCAAACCGGCAAGAGCAGTTAATACTCTTTTACTCTCTAATCCTGAGGACGGTTGAGAATATACTGCTAGAGAGGTTTTTAACCACCAGCTGAGATGTGTAACGTGTGTTCAAAGACCTTTTATTTAAAAGTAATTATTAAGAAATACATTTTAAGTCTTTATTTCTAAAAGACATTTTATCTAGAAAAATTATGCTTCATTGGCTAATGTTACTTATATTTACTTGCTTTAACAAAGAGTTATGTTTTGGTATTAACGGATACATTTCAACTCTTTTCTTAAATATAAATGACTAAACTCTGACTTCTTAAAAAGCACAGATGTAGTGCGGTGAGCTGAAATTACAGGCCCAGTGTTTTCCAGTTATGAATAAGCCTAATTTTACAGAGTGGCTCTCCTAAACTCAACAACACAGCATAGAAGCACATGGTATGCCTGAATAGAATCACTAATAATGAATTAAGCAACCAACTGATTTGAGAGCAGAAAGGACAATATGGACCCTATTTACTAAGCCTCAGAATCCTTTGAGGCAAACCCCATATCATTGAGCAATATTGAACCTCTCCCTTCCTGCCCGTGTGCTCATTTATAGAAACATATACTTTATGATTGAAAAAAATATATAGCTGCAAAGAGACCAAGTAATTAAAAGTTCTCCTCTTTCTCCATCACACAACTAAAAGGACTGCTCTAGAAATTCTTGGGCAAACAAAATTTTAGATAAAATCCTAATAGCATAAACATATTAATTCAGTTAGAAAGGTAACTGGTTGCATTGCCAGTTTTTATTGAACAGTTTTATTGGGTTATAATTTACCTACCATACACTCCACTCATTTAAAGTGGTATACAATTTAATTGCTTTTAGAATAGTCACAGATTTCTTTTGCAACTATTGCCACAAGAATTTAGAATAGTTTAATAACCCCAGAGAGAAACCCTGCAACTATTAGCAGTCACGTCCCATTTCTTCCCAACAGCCCCAGGTTTAGGCATCCACCTCACTTTCCACATCTATGGACAAAATGTGCTCTTTTGTGACCACTTTATTCATTAGCATAATGTTGTCAAGGTTCATTTATGTGATAGCATGTATCAGTATTTCATTCTTTTCTTATTGCCAAGTAATATTTCATTATATGAATATACCACATTTCACTTATTCATTTTCTGGTTTATGAACATTTGGGTTGTTTTCACTTTTCTGGCTATTATGAATAATGAGCATTTGTGTATATATTTCTGTGGAAATATGTTTTCTTGCGGGGGAGGGGTATATACTTAGGAGGCGGGTTGTTAGGTCATATGGTGGCTGTATGTTGAACCCTTTGAGGAATCTCCAGACTGCTTTCCAAAGTAGCTACAGCATTTTGCATTTCCACAGACTTTCTATGTGGGTTCCAACTGATATTTACTAGTGCACTGATAGGCTCCTCCAGGCTCACTGTGGTTGTTGATATTTTTTTGTTTATATTTTTAGTTGCTTGGCTGGACTATTTCAGTGAAATCTGTTTCCCCCACAGTGTGCTGCCTCCAAGGATGCAGCCTTCAGCATCACACACACCCTGGGGTAACAGTGGCTTAGCAGGGCTGTCTTCATCTTTTCCCAATCTCTGATGGTATCACACCAGGCTGCCAGCCTCCCCTAATTGCTGGCTGATTGTTCTAGGGCAGTGGTTCTATGGTTTCAACAATGTCCCACAGCCTAAACCAATAGGCTGGGATAGTTTTTGAAGCCAGCCTTTGAGGGATCTTCTTAGCTGTCTCCCCCCCCGCCCCAGTTCTTTCTGTTTACCTAGTCTGTGGCTTAGTTTGTTGCACCCATGAAGCTACCAGCCTCGTTTTAACTGCTCACCACTAAAACTTCCGCATCACTGCTCCAGATCTGCGAAGGACAGCAACCCACTTCTCTGGAAGTGAGATTCCCTCTTTACAAGTGGGATATGGTATAAGGCAATTAGCTTTTTGGACTTCTGGGCTTGCCTCTTCAGACATAGAAACTACCCAACCTGACAGCAAGCAGAGACAAGGCAGTTGGGAACCAGTTTTCTTGGTCTGGTGCACCAATTGGAGTGAGGGCCAGGGGGAGGAAGGGAGCACCCCAGACCCCTCAGCCAGCCACTCTTGCCTGGAATAGAGCTTCTGCAACAGGAAGCTGGAAGGTGAGAAGGACTGTGGGCCTGCCAGGGGTGAGAAGGACTGTGGGCCTGCCCTCCCAGGGGGCATAGACTGGGAGCTGGGGGAAGAGACCCCTGTGTTCTGAGCTGCACCTGCCTGGAGTAGAGCTACGGTCACGGTCACCTGGAGCCGGGGAAAGGCCAGGTAAAGAGGCTCAAAATGCCACAGACCTCCCTGTTCTTACTGAGATCGCATATATTTTCTTAAATAAGTTTTTCTTCATTTGATGTATGCTCTTATGACAATACCCAATTTTTTTTCATAAGTTTTCTCCAGTTATGGTTGTTTTACCAGTGATAAGGTCAACAGAACTCCTCATGTTGCCTTTCTAAAAGCATTGCTAGCCAAGCCATCCAGAAAAATGTGTAATTTGTTTAAATGTCTATTTGGTTCAGTCAAAAAGAAAATTCCAACAGCTACAAAAGAATAAGGGCAGATCACCTAGGAACGATAAAGCAGATCAATTGTATGTCACACGTTTTGCAACAGAAACCTGATTACGAGAAGAAAATGAATATTATAAAAGTATTAAAAGAAAATAAACCAGCTTTTTATTGTTTCACAGTTTTGGGGTCAGGAGTGCAGATGCCTCGTAGCTGGGGTTTCTGCTCAGGCTCTCACTATCTGCAATCAAGGTACCAGCCAAAGTTGCATTTTCGTCAGAGCCTTGACTGAGGCCAGTGCTGCTTCTTGGCTCCCTCTGGTTGTTAACAATTCTTGCAGCTGTAGAGCCAAGGTCCCCATTTTGTTGCTCCCTGTGGGCTGAGGGCTGCTCTCAGCTACTAGGGGCTGCCACCCACCTTTCCTTGCTGTGTGAGCTACCTCTTTAGGCTCACAACATGGCAGCTGACTTCAAGGCCAGCAGGAGAATTTCTTTCTCCAGTCTTCTAAGTCACAGTCTTATAGAAGGTGACATAATCACCAGAGTGGCATTGTGTCACCTTTGCTATCTATGCCAAGTAACCTAATCAAAGGCATGGCACCTGATCTCTTTTGCCATAATCTCTTTTAGAAGCACTTGCCGGTTCCACCTACACTCAAGGGAAGGGCATGACTCATTGGGGTCACCTTGGGGTGTGTCCACCAAATCTTTCTATACTAAGAAAATTTTAAAGGAATATTTAATGAATGCCAGTATACAAGCTTTTTGTTTAGTTTCAGAATAGCCAAAGGAGGTTTACTAGTTGAACAATCAGTTCACATTGAAGAACCAGACAAACATCTTCCTTCTTAACCTCCCTGGTGCAGAATCTCTTCTCTCAGGGCAATACCCCAACCTTTATGTATTTGCTCTGAAGGCACTGATGGGAATCACAACATCCAAGTTCCTATATGCATTTACTTATAGTTCATGTTTCTCATACATTCTGAGGCCTCAGCTCCCAAGGAGTATGTAGCGTATGGTCGTGCACTCTAGCAGCTAAAAAATGATCGTTAAAAAGTAGAGGCGGAACTTTGGGAGAGGATGGGATTAATAGGCAGGCCTTGGGCTAGCCACAGAAAGAATTGAGGAGGCAGATGCATACTTGAGATAAAGAAAAAGAGAAATAGCAAGGGACCAAAAGGCAAACTTTGTAATCTTGTTTATAGCTCAGTAGCAAATCAGAAGAGAAATAAAATCAGCTCAATTGTTTACTCACACACCTTTTTAAAAAATCTCCAGCTAATCTGTTAATGATACGTTAAAAAGAAAGTTTAAAAGTTTAGAAGATGTGAGAACAGTCAAGGTTTAGGAAAAAACAGGCTATTTCTCTGTACAGATTTTGTGTGTGTGTGTGTTTAATTGTTCTTGTCTTTCCATATGGTTCTAATACTTGGTGGACTGCAAGGCTATGTAAGCAAGGAGGCTGTAGTTGGCTTTGATTTCCAGAAGCTGATTAATGGTGTCTTCCTAAGTAAGCAGAAGTTACCAATAAAATTGACTCTAATGGGTGCTTGGGGTGTTGTTAGTACACAGATGCCGACAATAAGCCAAGAGAGAAACAGCTGATGTACATCTTGAGATCAAGATAAGAGGTGGTGCTTGGAGCTATAGTTTAGTAGAAATTACAGAGTATTTATAGTACTTACTGTATTTGTGTGCATTAGTGGAACTGGCAAGAGTATAGTATGAAGAGCGCCATACATCTAATGCTCAAAAGCATGCTGAATAGAGGGTGACAACTCCTAAATCTAGCCAGTCTTCTAATGTGTCTATGCTGTCACTGATGTGGGCGAGCCTTACAAATCCGAAAATCTGCTCATACCTTTCATCAGCTTAATGTCTTTGTTGATTTTTTTGTTCTTTTAGGATGAATTCCCAAAACTTTACATGACCTACAAAACTTCCCATTATTTCCTTTTCAGCCCATTTCTAAGCCTTTGCTTCAGGTTCCCCAGCCTTCCAGGATTATTCTTTTCTTTCAAAGTATCTGACACATTCTGGCTTCAAGTTTTTCATACATGCTGCTCCTGCCATTCCTACTATTCTCCCTTTCTCTTTCCCTTGTTGACCTCACTCATTCATCTCTCAGGTTATATGTTTCTTACTTGAGGATGCTTTCCTTTATCTCCACAGTAAAATCAGCTGCCCTGCTATTTACTTAGAACTCTTTATACCCCCTATGGTCCATAACACTTAGAAAGTGTTTGGGATGCATTCATTTTCCACCTCTGCTGGATTGAAAGCTCCATGAGGCCATGTGACTGCTGTGTCCTTAGCCACTAGTTCAGTGTTGAGCACCCAGCAGGCTCCTTTGTATCTATTACTCAGGTGAAGTGATTAAGAGCAGGCTTTGGAGCCAGAAACAACCAGCCACCAGTTGAAGGTGGAGTATCACCATGGGCAAGTTAGCTAATCTCACTAACCTATTTTTCTTCCATGTGAAAAGGAATAATATCTTCCTTGCACAGTTTTCTGAGAATTAAATTAAATGAGATCACACTTCTCTACCTGTAGGAAAGTATAAAAACTATGGTAGATGAAAGGCATCATTTGGATGGGGCCTTCACATGATATGAAACTCATTATCTCCCTTGGTTTTTATCTTTTCTTGCTGAAAAAAATTTACATATACCAGAGCAATGAGAAACATAACACATTTCACAATAGGCATGTCTAATTTAATTTAATTTATTTTTGACAGTTGTGGCTGGTGTCTCAGGGTTTCTTTTTTCCCCCCTCTCTGGGTCATCAGCCTTTATGTTGTGTAATTGAGGGTCATAAGATCTAAACTATTTTCTTCTACCGTCATTTGTGGACATTGCCACACATAGTTAGGTCTCTTGTGTTGTTCTTATGTTTTTGTGCCATAGAAACATTCTTTGTCTGTTTATTCTCTGCCTCTCTTTCAGGAGGTTGACAGTGTTAGAAGTGCAATTTAAAAAGCAAAAAGAAGTTCAAGATATTGTAAAAAAATATTCTTCATTGAGGAATGTCTAACATGTTGCAGGTACTGCAAAAATGCAGTAGTAGAAAAGGGTTTCCACATAGACTTTACTGAGACTCCACGTTTTTTGCTGACTTAAATTTTTTATCTAAATAATGTTAATGTTAACAAGAGCCAGGATTTATTTAGCCAGGCACTGTTAACATTTTTGTGTGTTAATATTTGCAACAATATTTGGGGGTAGGGACTCTTAATATCTTCATTTTAGGAAGAAGATACAAAGGAAGTAAAATGACTTTATCATATGGCATGATGGAGCGGGCACACAAACTCTTAGCTACTATACCACTAAGCAAGACACTAGAAGTAAATTTCACATTTTTTATGGTAATTAAGAAAAACCTGATAAGCATTTTTTAAAAAAAAAAAACATTTTTTTCCTAAACCCGCTACCAAAGACTCTGATTTTGTAACCTGGGTTGGGGCTTAGAAATCTATTTTTAACCCATGGTTCTAATGAATTAAATACAAGTGGTCCACAGGTCACTTTGAGAAACAGGTCTATATATCCTTTTTTTGACTTTTAATTTCTTTATTGATTAAGGTATTACATATGTGTCCTTACCCCCCCATTACCACCCCCCCACTCATGCTCTCACCCCTCTGCTGTCTGTGTCCATTGGTTAGGCTTATATGTATGCATACAAGTCCTTTGGTTGATCTCTTCCCCTTACCCCCACCCTTCCCTACCTTCCCTCTGAGGTTTGATGTTCTGACAGATGATTATCTGTCTCCGGATCTGTTTTTGTTCATCAGTTTATGTTGTTCATTATATTCCATAAATGAGTGAGATCATGTGATATTTATCTTTCTCTGACTATTTCACTTAGCATAATGCTCTCCAGTTACATCCATGCTGCTGCAAATGGTAAGAACTCCTTCTTTATATATCTCTAAAGAAAATGTAATTGCCCTAGCTGGTTTCCATTATGCTCAAGGGCACATGCTGAGACTGCAGGCTCAATCCCCGGTGGGGGGCCATGCAGGAGACAGCGAGCCGATCAGTGATTATCTCTTATCACTGATGTTTCTATCTCTCCCTCTCCCTTTTTCTCTGAAATCAATAAAAATATATTTAAAAAAAGAAAATGTGATTAATCTTTTGAGTTTTATAATATAAAATGGAGGATGAAAATGTCACCAAAACCCAGGTTTGGTTCCTGCTACAACAAAAGCCAAACTTTCGAGACAAGTGCTGGTAAGGAGAAAAGAGGTCTATTCAAGCATTGTCTACTGAGAAGATGGGGGACTCTGGTCCCAAAGCTCATCTTAACATCTCAGTGCAGGCAGGGTTTCTATAGGGAAGGAGAGGGAAAGCAGAACAAAGAGATCAAGGGGAGAGGGTTGAAAAGTTCTTTCATGCAGACTGGCACAGTCCTTTCTGACGAGGACCTCAAAACTGGTCTAGCCATAGTCTGGTGTGCATCATCCTAGTTTTCATCATCCTGGTTTTGTTGTTGAAGGTCAGCAAATCTCCTGGAGCTGGGATGACTGAAGGTCAGAGTCTGTATCTTCTGAAGTTAGTTCCTAGAATTCTTATACAAACATGCTGTTTATCTACAAGGTACATATTATTCAGAGTCAGCATTTACAGAAACAATGTCTGAAGAATGGTGCGGTGTGTTATAATTTCCCACTGTTACAAAAACTCTATAAAGTTTTTTCCTAGGTGCAAAAATCATTTCAATGTGTAAAACCATTTTTATCTTTATATAATGAAAATCAATATTAACCAGGTTAACTGTTACTGCTTTCAAAACCCAGGTTTCCAGAATAAATAATATCATATGTGTGTATGCTGGTGGGAAAAGACTGTCTTCAAATTCTAGGAATCAACACTCTATCTGTAGTATATTGTGATTTGGGTCCCTCAGGCAAACTTGACCCTCATCCGTGTGCCCAATTCACGCCACATAGCTCTCTTTTAGTTTTTCTTCTGTGTTGCAAGCTAGAAAGAACTTGCAAAGAAAGCCTAATTAAGTATATTTGGTTAATTCAGGTGAAGGAAAGCCAGGGTCTCCTATAAAATAAGCCCATTGTCTTATAATAATTCCCCCTGCTCTGCTTCAGTCTGAGAAAATAGGATGGGTCTCAGATGACTTGATTATGGTTGACTATGCTATACCCCAGTACATCGTTTCCTTTTTTAACCTTTTTTGATACTTCTCAGTAAAAATTCCATCTCCAGTCAGACAGATATATAGCACCTGTCTTGGCTTCAGGCTTTTTATTTGCCAGGTTGCCCTTGGTGAATCCATGATCAGATTCTCCTGAGGCCAATCAAACAGGCTAATCAGCCTGCCCAGACTGACCCAATTAAGTTTAATTAGTTGTTTTTTTAATCTCTAAATTTTCTAGCCAGGTAGATTTTATGGTTTTTATTAAACAGTGAATAAGAGTTGGATCTTTGGAATTAGTTGGTCTCTCAGGTGCTTTCTGTTGGCAATAAAACTCCAGGAAATCTTTAAGTCTCCTCAAGGAAGTCAAATGATACTGAAAAAACAACAGGTTGACTTCTCTTCTGTTTGGCTCTTTCTTTTAAAGGGAAGTTATTCCTACCTCAGTTTCAACACATATCAATCCTATTATTTTTTTGGTTTAAGTCTCACACTCCCCGCCCCCTCCCCGCCCCCCGGGAAACTTTTATGACATTTTCTATTAGTTGGAAAGTCAACTGGATAAGTTTGAATATAGACAATAAAGTGGGTTTCAAGGAAGTAATGAAGTATCTAGAATTAAAGCAGAATGAAAGTAAGCTATGAGGTGAATTACATGGAGAATAGGACTCCTAGGAGGTATTTGCCTTGGAGAAAATTAAAAAAAAATAATTGTCAATAATGGAGGAATATAAGGATTATGAAAGTATATGTTGAGTCACTTTCATATTGGGTATTTTGTGACCCAAATTTTTATATAGATATTACAAATATTAGGTGCCAGGGCACCTGATGTTTTACTTTAATTTTCTCAATTCAGAGTACAATACTGTGGAGCATTTATTATCTACTTCCAATTGGCAGACAACCATTTATTACCATCAAAGGATACTTATGATTCTCCCTTTCTTTGCCATTCCTCTTTCTTCTTCTCTGGTTTCTCACTTTTCCTATCTCTTGTCCCCTCCTTGTTTCCCCAACTCCTCTTTCTCTTCTCTCTTCCTCTTCCTTCTCTCCTGTCCTTCTTCTTCCTCACCTCCTCTGTATTCTTTGTCCTGCCCCCTTCCCATCCGTGTACTCGGTGTTTTGCAAGCTTTTCCTGCATTGTAATCACCTGGAGAGTTTGTTCAAACACCAGTGGCTGGCCTGTATCCGGGTGTCTGATTCAGTAGGTCTGGGTGGAGGCCCGATAATTTGCATTTCTAACCATTTCCCAGGTGATGCTACTGGGAGCATACATTGAGAAGCACTTCTTTAACTGACATTGATAACCTGGTCTGTTTCCAAAGTTAAACCAGCAAAACTTTAGATCAGTCTTAGGATTTGTTTGTAAAATTGCCTGTAGTGTCCTAGGCAATCTTTATTGTCATTCCGTGTAATGAAAATGGATGTTATAAATGCTTAAAAATAAATATTTGATAGCTCTTCTGATGCAATATTATAATATTAACGCTATCAATCAGAATTACTTTCAAAGTGGGAAGAACTGAAGCTCCCAAATTGGGTAGTCCCTGAGCTGTGTGTAATGCTGCTGCAGTAAGTTGTAGAGACAAGAAAATTAGAAAAGCATAAAGGATTGCAAAATTGTTCACCTGACTTAAACAACTTCTAATTTTATGTCCAAGGTAATTGCTTTTGGAGTCTGTTTTTCTTTGCCTCTGCTATCTCTCGCACTATTAAACCACTGCCCCCTGATACATATTAAATGTGATTTAGTTTCCATGTCTTTGGGAAGAGAGGCTAAAAGTAAAAAGGGCTATTTTTCTGGTTGCTAGGAAAGAACCAGCTGTTGTCAGGTGGCAGGATCACACTGCAGACGAGTAAGTCAGGGTTAAGGCCAGGGGGACACAGAACAAGGATAGAATGAAATTCCTGAAAACATTTTTCAACCCTAAATTTAAAAATAAAGTGCCCAGCGGCATGTGATTATTCCTTCCTCCTAAAAACATGCTCTCACACATTCTTTTCTGATATTCCTTGGATCTCACCGGCAGCTCTTTTCTCCCCATTTCTTCCTCTTCCACCTCTAAATGTTGAAATGACTGTGCATCCTGAGACCTTTTCTTAAAACTCATTTTATAAGTGACCTTACAGTCTCATAGCTTGAAATAATGTTTATATGCTAGTGAATTCCAAATTTGTATCTTCAATCCTGACCTCTATTAATCCAGAATGTTATATCCAACTGCCTGCATGATATTTGTATTTAAATATTTAATATTTATCTCTAGCATGCCACCTTTAAAAACAATGTCTTTTCCCCCACTCAAAAACAGTTTCATTCCCAATCTTTTTAATCCTTATAAATTGTTTTTCCAGAGTTGCTCAGCCAAAAATGTAGGTGTCATTCTAGTTTCATCTCCATTAACCAATCCTTTTAGCTTCAAAATAAATACTTCTCACTATATTCTGCCTTGTCCAAGCAACACTGCTTCTCCCTTGGACTCCAGAAATATTGTCCTGATTTCCCAGCTTTAGCAAGATACAAGTTCAGGAACGTTTCTCCTCCGGGGAACTTTTTGAGACTCTCTCAAGTTTATTCTCTCTTATCATTGATGTGGGAAGGCTCCATTTGCAAGCGCTTCATAGTCCAACATTGCTATCCCAGCTCCAACCTTCAAATTCATATTCCATCTAGCAGGAAAGATGTGCCATAGGAAAAAGATGAAATGATAGTATTTCAAAAGGATTGCAGAAGGTATCTCATGAAGCTATATCCCATCTACCAAAACTTAGACACATGACCTTTACAAAGAAGACTAGGAAACAGTCTTATTGTGGTAGGCTATTATTTTGCTGTGTTTTTATGGAAATAAAAAACAAAAACATACTTTCAAGAGTTCCTGCTAATGTAGCATACTGTGATTGCTAGCTTTACCACCACTTGTGAAGATAACAGATGCCTACTAAAAATATGCCTTCCAGTTAAGTCCTGAAGAAAGCTAGAAACCTTTCCCCAATGATTTATATTGTATTAATAACCTTTGATTTTATAGTCCCATAGTGAATCTTGTCATCTTTCTATTAAATATCTACGCACTTACCACCTAACCCACATTGGTCTACCTGTTCTACCTAACATGTTCTCCCAGTTCTTCTTAATTTCTTCCCATCACTTTCTAAAATTCTTCACTCTGATATAAAATTAAGAATTATGTGATAATTAGTACTAATAGTACAAGGTGGGGCAAAAGTAGGTTCACCATTGTGAGTATGTGAGTTTATTCTTGTGGTATTATTTATTTACTAGAGGCCTGGTGCACAACATTCATGCACTGGAGGAGGGGTGAGGGGTTCCTCAGCCCAGCCTGCACCATCCATGACACCTCAGGGGATGTCTGACTTAGGCCCGACCTCCCCTGAGGGGTCCTTAGCTCTGCAGTGGAGGCAGGAGAGGCTCCTGCCACTGCCGCTGTGTTGGGGAGCCATGAGCCCCGCTTCTGGCTGAGCAGTGCTCCCCCTATGGGAGCATGCTGACCACCAGGAGGCAGCTCCTGCATTGAGCATCTGCCCCCTGGTGGTCAGTGCATGTCATAGTGACTGGTCATTCCACTGTTCGGTCAATTTGCATATTAGCCTTTTATTATATAGGATTATTGTATTATTTTCCATATGAACAACTGTAAACCTACTTTTGCCCGACTCTGTTTAATATTAAGATATCTGACTCTGCCTCACTTGTTCTTTTCTCCAACAAACACACACACCACCACCTCTCTCTCCCTCTCTTTCTTTCTCTCTCTCTCATACACACACACACACACACACACACACACACACACAAATTTCTATAAAACAAGCCCTCTTAGGGTTAGCTAACTGGATGGCCACTGCTTTTTCTTCCCTTTAGTAGCGTTCTACCTCCTACGGGCCTTATGGGCAGAATATTAAATTGATGGTTATTAACCCTTTGAGGACCACTTGAGGATTTTATGGAACCTGTAAGATTCCCATCAATGCACACAATTAATTAGTATACTATGTGCGTGGCAGGGAGGCAGGACTAGATTTTTGGACTTCCTGAATCATGCTTGCGAACCCCAAATTAAATTCTCTTAAAGTGCCAACCCCAGTTTGTTTTGGAGCCATTTTTCACTCTCCTGAGACAGAAGGGCACACACATTGTATGCTGAGGGCTCTTGCACACTCTTTGCTCGCTCTTGGCAGAAGAGCAGCCCTCGCTGCCAATCACAGTTAGCGGGACCAATAACTGGTTAATAATGACGGCTGTGATTCAGTCTTCTTCCTTGTCCTCAAACATGTTACACCTATATGTGTAAAACAGAGATGCCTGCAGGGGTTGTGGGGGCGGGGAGGGGAAGCTATGGAATAGCTTTATGTCCTCTCTTTATGTTCAATAGAGGATCTGATGATCTGATTCTATGACTTTGAATATTCGATAAAGAGAGATGAAGATTTTCTTCTCAGGTGTTTCCCTTCCCTTTATGGTGGTTTATATTTTGTTCATTCTTTTTCAGTTTCTAGGATTCCTCCCACTCCCTCTCCTCTCATCTTTCCCTAAATTCATCTTGTGTAGTCCAAGGTCTGTTCATCTGCTCCGATCAAATAGAGTAGAAAGAACACATTCTCGAGTCACTTCCTCATCCCCTTCTAATAGGATCAGCGAGCACATAGGACAGGTGCCTTCATGTGCATCCAGTAGGAAGGCAGGCAGATCCTTCCCTGGAGGTCAGGGGAAGCGTGTTCATACCTCTTGTATTTGTAGTCACAGTACTTTCTGATCTTCCCTGAGAAAATTCTCCATGAGCATCACAACAAATTGCCTTTTTGCTCTGCCTTTTGACATCTGACCCTGTGTTGATTTACTCCCCTTCCTGTTGATTCATTAATCATTTGCAATGGGCATTCACAGGACCTGGATGTTGCCTCCTTTCCTTCAGCAGACCCTTGATGATGTGTGTGAGAAATCTTTTGTAGTTAGTGTAGTTAGTGTCAAACTGGACATTGAATGATTTATTTTGGTTTGGGGAAAAGATAAGCTTTGTTTCTCAGCTTTAACACTTCCCAGCCTGGTCAGTAGAGTGGAGGTAGTAGGTATGTTCTCTCATTGAGTTTGAAACTTTGCTCTAGGGACCGATTTAAAGGAATGGAACACAGTTTCTAGTAACCATTCTTATCAGACATAGTGGATAAGGTAGGAGGCTTTGAAAACAACTGCTGCTTTTTTTATTTTTAAAGCAATTGAATCCATTTCATGAGCTCTTAAGACATCAATTAGATAGATAATGGTCAAGTTTTACATTTACTATTCTTTCTTGGCCCTGATGTTAAGTGCAAATATTTTTGTATCTGGAACGAGATAGTAAAAATCCCATAAAGATTGATTGGAGTACTATGTGACATTTGAAACTGGAAAATTCTTTAATATTTGGAAAATAACAATTTTCCAAATATTTATCTTCCTTTATTGATTGTCTTTCTAAAGATGACTTTAGCCAAGTGGAATATGGAATTTGAGATAGTGATGAGATTTTCACTTATAAATAGAAATGCTTCTCACTTTTAAAATGCTCCATTTTATTTCTGGGCTTCTGGGTTTCAAGTATCCATAGCTTCTGATGTATCAAATATAAAAAATAAATTGCTGAGAAATTACAATTGATTATAAATAAGGTTTTATAGGATCAGAATGTGGTTTTCCTTATTGATTTTAGTAAATGCAAAATTCAGTTACACTGAATTAGTGTTGTACTTATTAATAATAATTGTCAGCATAATTATAAAACCTTTCACCCAGACAATCAAAGCATTCTACTCATTTCTCCAATTAATTGAATGCAGGGAGAGTTAAATAATTAGTGTAAATCCAGAGAAACAGAGCAGCAACCAAACATGTGGTTATTTATTGACCTTTTGTTTAAAAACATAATTTTCTGAAGACTCTTTAAACCAATAACATCCAGAAAATTATTTGGACATGTGTTTCTTGGAAAAGATAAAGTTGACACAGTGTTTGGATTATATTAATAGCATGAATAACAACAAATTAAGACATAGCTTTTTATGAAAGGCTGATTTTACAGGAGTGGATTTTGAATTACAACAGTTCTAGTGAATCTGAATGGTTGACAGCACTTTTCTTCTTTCTCCTCTGCCTCCTCCTCTCTTTCCTCCTTTTTAAAAATAAAATCCTCTTTATGCCTATGTTCCTTTGCATATTGAGAATCTGGGAAGAACTGAAGCAAAACTACTGCATGGCCTAACAAAACTATTACAGATCTCTTAATGAGGCAACCTTCTGGGTAAGTAGCCCCAATTTTTAATCCAACCAGATCTTTTTTGTCTAGAAAAGTGCAAGAGTTCATAGCTGACTTACTGAACTTAATGTGCGTGATACACACATTTGACTTTTGGAAACACACCAGAGAGTTTTGATGAAAATTTTCTCAGATCAGGCAATCACTCAGTTAACAATACATAAAGAATTCTCTGCATGCCCAGCTGTCAGTAGCTTTCAAATAAAGATTCATGCTTTCTTGCCTACAATTCTGAAATCCCGAGTCTCAGAAAATGAAAATCTTTCTGTTAAGTCATTTGTCTACACAGTCTGACCTCCACTGAGCTTAGGTGACTTATAATCTCTTAAAAGCTATATTCAATTTGAATATTCATACATGTCACTACAGAATATTAATGTGTTTACTGTAATCAGGGATGCTGCCTCAGACCTCACTGGAGGTATGAAATAGAGATAGAAGAACTCTCTACCAGACTTTGCAGTGTATTATCATTCTAAGATCTGAATAATTCTGAATTCTAAAATTTGTCCCAAGAGTTTTAGTTAAGGGACTATGGACCTCTGCTACTACTATTGTAAATCATTTGACAAAAAGTTTTATTTTTAAATTTAATTTATTTATTTTTTCTTTATGATTAAGGTATTACATATGTGTCCTTATTCCCCCCATTTCCCCTCCCCCCCCACTCATGCCCTCACCTCCCTGGTGTCTGTGTCCATTGGTTATGCTTATATGCATGCATGGAAGTTTTTGGTTGATCTCTCCCCTTACCTCTACCCTCCCCTACCTTCCCTCTGAGGTTTGATGGTCTGATTGATGCTTCTCTGTCTCTGGATCTGTTTTTGTTCATCAGTTTATGTTGTTCATTATAATCCACAAATGAGTGAGATCATGTGGTATTTATCTTTCTCTGACTGGCTTATTTCACTTAGCATAATGCTCTTTAGTTCCATACATGCTGTTGCAAATGGTAAGAATTCCTTCTTTTTTACAGCAGCATAGTATTCCATTGTGTAGATGTACCACAGTTTTTTAATCCACTCATCTGCTGATGGGCACTAAGGCTATTTCAAAATCTTAACTATGATAAATTGTACTGCTATGAAAATAGGGGTGCATATTGACAAAAAGTTTTTTAATCAGTTTTTCAGTACTTATTATTAATTTTACAATTTTTAAAAATTGATTTGAGAGGAAGCAGGGGAGAGATTGAAACATCAATGATCAGAATCATTGATCAGCTGCCTCCTGCACATCCCTGCTGGGGATCAATCCCATAACCCAGGCATGAGGCCTGACTTGAGAATCCAACTGTGACCTCCTGGTTCACAGTTAGACACTCAACCACTGAGACACACCAGCTGGGCAGTACTTAAATTTTTTTAAGTATATTGATTTCATATTATGATTGATTACTTGTTTGGCAGACAAACTTTCAAAGAATATAATATATTTTACATATTTTTCCATTGAACATTTACTATATGTGTGGGTCCCACTGAGTTATATAATTTTTTACATATAAGCAAATATGTATATTCCTCCACCACAGACACTTTTCTTTTAAGTCTAAAGGTTAGCATACTATCCATATCTTCTGTTCTTCTTTATCTTAATATATTTTGCACATAATTTCATATCCGGACCATGAGGACATGTCTCATTTAAAGTATAATACTTTCATTTCAAATATAAAATAAAAGTAGATAAATAAAAAATATAAGAAACTTTCCTGAACTCATTACACAGCACTTTAACAATAACTCACAACCAGTCTTTTTCTTTTTTAAATTTTTATTGTTGAAAGTATTAATATGTCCCCTTTTTCCCACATTGACCTCTCCCAGCCTCCCACCCCCACCCCACCCCAGGCGTTCACCACCCTATTGTCTGTGTCCATGGGTTATGTATAAATGCATACAAATTCATTGGTTGATCTCTTCCCACCCACTCACCCTCCCCTGCCTTCCCTCTGAGGTTTGACAGTCTGTTTGATACTTTTATGTCTCTGAATCTATTTTTGTTCATTAGTTTATGTTGTTCATTAGATTCCACATATGAGTGAGATCATTTAATACTTATCTTTTTCTGACTGACTTATTTTGCTTAGCATAATGCTCTCCAGGTCCATCCATGCTGTGGCAGATGGTAAGAATTCTTTCTTTTTTATAGCTGCAAAGTATTCCATTATGTAGATGTACCACATTTAATCCACTTACCTGCTGATGGGCACTTAGGCTGTTTCCAAATCTTAGCTATTGTAAATTGCACTGCTATGAACATAGGGGTGCATATATTCTTTCTGATTGGTGTTTCTGATTTCTTAGAATATATTCTTATAAGTGGGATCACTGAGTCAAATGAGAGTTCAATTTTTAATTTTTTGAGGAAACACCATACACAAAAATAAACTCAAAATGGATAAAAGACTTAAATGCAAGACATGAAACTGTAAAAATCTTAGAAGAAACCATAGGCAGCAAAATCTCAGACATCTCTTGTAGCAATATGTTTACCAATACATCTCCTAGGTCAATGGAAACTAAGGAGAAAATAAATAAATGGGACTACATCAAAATAAAAAAGCTTCTTCATAGCAAAAGAAACCATCAACAAAATAACAAGAGAGCCCACTGCATGGGAGAACATATTTGCCAATGATACATTGATAAGATTAACCAATTTCCAAAATTTATAGGGAACTTATACAACTTAACAAAAGGAAGAGAAACAATCCAATTAAAAAATGGGCAAAGGACCTAAATAGACACTTCTCCAAAGTGGACATACAGAAGGCCAAAAGGCATATGAAAAAATGTTCAAAGTCATTGATCATCTGAGAGATGCACATCAAAACAACAATGAGGTACCACCTCACACCTGTCAGGTTGGCTATCATCAACAAATGACAAGGATGGTGAGGTGAGGATGTGGAGAAAAGGGAACCCTTGTACACTGCTGGTGGGAATACAGGCTGGTGCAGTCTTTTGCATTCCTACTTTCTTTATTTTCTATATTGTTTTAATGCAAATCCCAGGAACTTTATTATTGGAAAATTAATGACAAAATGTTCTGTAAACCCTTAGTTTTATTATCCCAACTAGAGGCCCGGTGCACAAAATTTGTGCATGGGGTGTGTGTCCCTCAGCCCAGCCTGCACCCACTCCAATCTGGGACCCCTCGAGGGATTTCCAACTGCCTGTTTGGGATCGGGTCTAAATGGGCAGTCGGACATCCCTCTCACAATCCAGGACTGCTGGCTCCCAACTGCTTGCCTGCCTGCCTGCCTGATTGCCCCTAACCACTCCCCTGCCAGCCTAATCAACACCTAACTGCTCCCCTGTTGGCCCGATTGCCCCTAACTGCCCTCCCCTGCAGGCCTGGTTGCCCTCAACTGCCCTCTCCTGCTGGCCCAGTCACCCCTAACTGCCCTCCCTTGCCAGCCTGGTCATCCTTAACTGTCTTCCCCTGCCAGCCCGGTCACCCCTAACTGTCCTCCTCTGCAGGCCTGGTCACCCCCAACTGCTCTCCCCTGCAGGCCTGGTCCCTCCCATCTGCCCTCCCCTGCTGGTCTGATTGCCCACAACTGCCCTCCCATGCCGGCCATCTTGTGGTGGCCATCTTTGACCACATGGGGGCGGCCATCTTGTGTGTTGGAGTGATGGTCAATTTTCAAATTACTCTTTTATTAGATAGGACTAGAGGCCAGGTGCACAAAAATTTGTGCACTCAGCGAGGGAGTTGTCTCTCAGCCCGGCCTGTGCCCTCTCGCAGCCTTGGACCCCTTGGGGGAGGTCTACCTGCTGGCTTAGGCCTGCTCCCTGGGGGAATGGGCCTAAGCTGCCAATAAGACATCCCTCTGGCAGCCCGGAAGTCCTCAGGGGATGTTCACTTGCCAGCGGGGAGCAGGCCTAAGCTGCAGTCGGACATCCTTAGTGCTGCTGAGGAGGCAGAAGAGGCTCCAGCCATCACCACTGTGCTGGCAGCCGTCAGCCTGGCTTGTGGCTGAGCAGAGCTCCCCCTGTGGGAGCACACTGACCACCAGGGGGCAGCTCCTGCATTTGAGCGTCTGCCCCCTGGTGGTCAGTGTGTGTCATAGTGAACAGTCATTTCCCAGTCATTTCTGCTGCTAGGGTCAATTTGCATATTACCCTTTTATTATATAGGATAGAGGCCTGTTGCATGGGTGGGGCTGGCTGGGTTTGCTCTGAAGGGTGTCCTGGATCAGGGTGGGGGTCCTGCTGGGGTGCCTGGCCAGCTTGGGTGAGGGGCTGAGGGCCGTTTTCAGACTGGCCACACCCCCTTCATGGTGTGGGTCCCACTGGGTGCCTGGCCAGCCTGGGTGAGGGGCTGATAGCTGTTTGCAGTTTGGCCACAGCCCCTTCAGGCTAGGGGTCCCTACTGGGTTGCCTGGCCAGCCTGGGTGAGGGGCTGAGGGCTGTTTTCAGGCTGGCCATGCCCATGGGCTGAAAGCAGGTATCTGGGACTTATTTATCTTCTATAATTGAAACTTTGTAGCCTTGAGCAGAGCTCAGGGCCCACAGGGCAGGTGGGAAACTTGGCTTCCTCCATTGCTGGGAGCAACCCAAGCCTCCTGCTCGGTCCAGCTCCGTGGCCACCACCATCTTAGTTGGGTTAATTTGCATATTCACTCCTGATTGGCTTGTGGGCGTGGCTTGCAAGTGTAGTGAAGGTACAGTAAATTTGCGTGTTTCTCTTTTATTAGATTAGATAATGGTTCTTATATATCTGACTCATTATATTGGGTGCTAATGTTAATTTTGTAACTTTAGCATTGTTTCTACACTTGTTAGTTGGATTCTACTATAAGGAAAATATTTGCTTCACCTCACTATGTGAGTTTATTTATATCAGCATAGATTTATAGATACATGTATTACATCAAACTGAGGTACAATTTACATATATAAATATATCGTATGAGTGCAATTTAATGAGTTTTGAAAAATATAAATACCCCTGCAAACACCACTACCATTAAATTATGAAACAGTGCCTGGTGCCAGTGCAGTAGGTCCTCCCGCCCCAGCCCAAACCTAGGCAAACACTGACTTCCTATCTGTAGGTAGAGATGAGAGTTCCCTTTTGTTTTGTGTCAGGCATCTTTCAGGCAGCCTAATGTTTTTGAAATTCATCCATTTTGTTGGCTCTTTTTTGTTACTTTTTATTACATTTCATATGAACAGACACTCCAATATCCTATTGAACAGTGCTGCTTTTTACTCATTCATTTTTGCCATTTATTATTTCCTTCCTTGTGGTTTCCCTAGGTTTACTTTATTGTTTCTTAGCTTTTAATTGAGAATTTAATTCATTTAATTAATTTTTTCTATTTTAATTATTATGAGTTTTGGTTTATGAATTTTCATGATTATTGCTTTCAGTGGAGCCCAGAGGTTATGCTACATAGAATTTCTCAAGAGTAATGATAAGAAAGTGTTTATCATTTTGGTTTGTGCTTTGCCTTTTATACAAGAGTTGTTCAATATGCTTTCTTAAATTTTTATATAGGAAGGCCTTTACAATTTGTGTTATTCATTTCTAGTTTTATTTTGTTTTGAATAGAGTATTATTCGTAATATTTCTAGTTTATTTTTTGTGCACTTAATTTGTTCTTATATGGAAAGTAGTACATTAAAATCTCAGTACTAACATTGTAGGCATTTGAGCTTAAATGAAATGTTTCATTGTGGCTTCCATAGTTTTAATTATTAACAGTGGCTACTATGTTATCTGACTTACAGTCACAACTGTTTCAACTTTATTGTGAATTGTGATTTTTTGCATTACAAACTGTCTTTTTTATTCAGGTAATCTGAAGTTGGTTAAGTTCTCTATTATCTAGTTTTACTGAAAACATGGCATTTGTGTCGTTTTATTTGTTCATTTTATTAGTTGTGTAATTTTGGAGGATGCATGGAAAGATTTAGATTTGGGCAGCCACCATTACTGTGTCTACCTGGAAGTACTTTTACTATATATTGTATTGGGTATGATTATGAGGGTGGTGGTGTCATTTTTATTCAAATTTATTTAAATTGATTGCTATTATATTAACAATCAATATTTATTGAGTATATCTTAAATATCAAATTCTGTATTGTGCTTTGTGTTGGAAATGTGAAGAGACTGTAATATGATTAGCATTCTAAGGAATTTGTACTCTAGTGAAGACATAAAAAGTAAATTTCATATAATTTCACAATTGCTTGTGTATTATCACTTTCCACGCTCTATTTAAAGGGGAATGTATGTATATGACTCATCACCATATTCTTAAGAAATATCTTCTGTTGGCAAATGGGAAACTCAAAAAACTCTTCACCATCTTATAAAATTGTTGGGTAGCAGGTGTAGCCAGTTTTTGGTTTCAACCACAAAAAAAAAGTACCAGGGAAGGAAGGAGTGGTTACTTTTGTACCTATAATGGATTGATCATCTATAGAGAAACAATGAGATAAATAAGATTGAATCACTACTTTTCACGTAAAAATCAATGGAGAAAAACATATACACAAGTCATTTAAAAACAAGGCAAGATTTGTGATATGTACTATAATGATGCTATATTTGAGGCATGGGCAAAAAGATATAGGCAGTGAAATGTTAGGTGTTGGGGTCCATCCGGAGTTTTAGAAGCAGGGGAATTTTCAGAAGCCTTGGAAAATTTGTACTTGGGGAAATGTTCATTTCTTTGCATATTGAAACTGATTTAAGTAAACAGTCATGTCTGTTTCCCTGTGAGGGTAGATTTTTATTTCCAGAGTGAAACGGTGAATTCAGGGAGAGGTATAAGCAGGATACAGAAAGGGCCAATAAAGCTGACTTCACTAGCCAACCTCTCAGTATTTCTGAGCTAGAAAGTTGGCAGGACTTTTGACTAGATTGCATCCTGTAATTATTGTACTTGTGAAATAACTAAATGAGCTTTTCTTTGCCTTTGTAAAAGGGATGCGGGTACGTAGAAACCTACAAGCTATAACTTATGTGTATGTCAACTCAAGATTTATTTCTAGGTAAAAAAAAAAATAGCTGGTTTGCCAGCAACACTTTTAACTGTTGAATCTGTTATGATTCTGGATTTAATTAGTTGTTTATTGCTTATTTAAAACAGATTGATGATGTTGATTTGAAACAGTTTGTGATCATAACAGAATTGCTTATATAGGCTGTTTCCTGATATTTTTCTTCTTAGACTATGTTCTGCCTGTCAGAGCACTGTGTGTTTGCCTAATTCAAATAAGCCCACCCCAATCCCATTGCATGTGTAAGGTAATCTTGCTCAATTAGTTTGCATAATTTTACAACAGGATTCATATTTATTTTCTGTATTAGTTTTCATAAACTGAATCAGAGCTCACAGTTTTATGTCTAAGCATCCGAGAGGTGTAGCACTCTGTTCCCATTAGTTAAGGAAGGCTGTACGATATGAAATGAATTTTAAGGATTGTTTGATCAAGAAATTGCAAGCTAGTGGCGAGAGTAATTATATCCAGGTTCCCATCACCTACCATCCATCTATTGCACACAGCTTTGAATGTTAAATAAATTGTTATTCATATTTTAAAATGATACAAAATTTGGATTTCAGGCTTTCTTGAAAATTCAAGGTGTCTGGCCATGCTTGGAGAGGTTACCATATGGCAAATGTCAACTAGAGTGCAGAACTCTGTCCCCTTCACATGGGCCACATTCTCTAGCTCAGGGGTCCTCAAACTACGGCCCGCGGGCCACATGCAAATACAAATATTGTATTTGTTCCCGTTTTGTTTTTTTACTTGAAAATAAGATATGTGCAGTGTGCATAGGAATTTGTCCATAGTTTTTTTTTAAACTATAGTCCGGCCCTCCAACGGTCTGAGGGACAGTGAACTGGCCCCTTGTTGAAAAAGTTTGAGGACCCCTGCTAGCTTAACAGTCTCTACCTTCTGTGTTTTTTTTATACTTGCCCACCTCACTGCCTTGTCATTGTAGGCATTTGAGCTTAAATGAAAGCATATCTGGCCCACATTTCCATCCAGGTCAGGAAAGGTTTTAAGAAATCACACTGGTGTTTCTCAGTGGTTTGAACATTGGGCTGTATATCAAAGGATTGTGGGTTCAATTCCAGGTCAAGGGCATGTGTCCGGATTACTGGTTTGATCCCACACGTGGGAGGCAACCAATTGGTGTGTGTGTCTCTTTCACTTTGATTTTCTCTCTCTCTCTCTGTCTCTCTCCCACTCTCTCTAAAAATCAATGAAAAAAATATCGTTGGGTGAGGATTAACAAAAAATAAATAAATTTAAGAGTGGCAATATGTGTTCATATCTGGGAAATACTAGAAAGTGATAAAGAAATGAGACCCCAAAAAGCATGCATCGAACACTAGTCACTCTCCTGAAAACTACTCTTTAATGTATGAGAAAGATTCTTCATTTTATTTCAGAAATATTTAGTATGTGTATACAGGTAGGACAAAAGAAGGTTTACAGTTATTCGTATAGAAAAGAATAGAATAATAATTATACAAGAGTAAACTCATGTACTCACAGCTGTAAAAATACTTTTGCTCCACCCTGTATATATGTGTGTAGTGGGGTGTGGATCTTATAGATGTATCTATATATATATATGTATATATATATACGTACATACGGAAACACTAGAGAAATAATAGAATTTCAGAATGGGTGGAAAACAATCATTAATTTATTTATGTTTATTTTGAATTTAGATATACATTAGCTACATATTCTGATACATTGTAGTTTACATCTTTATCCCATAAACTGGCAATTATGTGTTTGGCAATATATAATTACTTTTGTAGTCAGGAAGATATGGATTACATATCTATTAATCTTCACTTGGTAGAGATAAAGGTCTAGCGACTTAACATGCCCAGTTATTTTTCATTGCCGTTGTTGTTGGAATTTAATTATGTAATATCTTGATGGAATTCTGGTCAAGAAAAGGCACTGACTACAATGTAGTTTCCCAGAGATTTAAGACAGAGTCAAAGGTCCGTGATGGGTTTTTCCCTACAAATTTATAAGTGTAGCAAGGGAAGAAGATTTATGAGCTTAAACTTTCAAGTGAGGACATTTTCCTTTCTATTCTTCAAAGTTTAATGTACAGATCATAGGTGAGAAAAGCAGGTTGGGAGAAAAACTGTACCACAAGAACCTGATCTTTTTAAAAATTATAACTTTCCTTCTTTTCCTCTACTATTTTTCGCAAGAGCAAAAAGTATTGTAAACCAAGTCCTGATCTTCAGCGGTGCTGCATGGAACACTAATCTTACAATTCTTCTGCGGTCCTTATGCAACTTCTCTAGCTTCTGCCTCCAACTGCCTATCACATCAAGTATACTAGTAACTTTAAAGACTATGTTTTTGTTAGTTTCTATTTACTAAGATATTATCAGTAAATTTTATTTTTGTAGTTATTGCAATGTTAACAAAAATTCAATATTTTTAGACACTATTTTTGTATTTTTCTTGGACATTTTTCAAAAAACATTTATTGAGTATTTACAGGTATTCTGCTTGGAGCTAGAGTTAAGTGATTATGAGTCTAGAATTTTTTTTCCTGGATCATGGTTAAAATCCCAGGGCTACAGAATTCCTTAATATAAGAACTTGGTCAACTTACTTAAGTTGTTTGAATCTTGTTGACTTTATCTGTACAATAAGGAGAATAGAAACTATCTCAAAATAAGAAAACCGTACCCTCTAGTATTCAGGTTTCTCTTGAGAATTGATGGAGAATTCACTCAATTTTTATGATTCAAGTTACACCTCTGTTGACTTGATCTGAAACTTCCACATACACAGATGAAGTAAGAATTTGCCCATCTACCTTACATCCAGCATTACCATGGTCGTAGGTATCTGTGAGTCAGACTATTCTGATTATTGCTTTGACTCTGTCCATTATGGTAACTATGCCCACCTTGACCCTTGACCCCTGCCACCACATGATCCAAAGATTCCTATTGCACTTAGGTTTCTGATTCGGTGGCGGCAATCCCCACTGTAATTTCTGACCTACAGAAAGGAGCACTCTTTGAGAATGCTGGAGCTCCCCCCGGAAAATTTATTGCTTACAATCCTGGTGAAAAATGTGTCCTCTGGACCCTTCCAGGATGGGTGACTAGGACTTAAGTGATAAATGCACTCTAACATTCAAATCTCCCGGAGCTTCTGGATCCCTTCCTCTAGTGTATTCAAGGCAGTGTTGACATTTTGTCTTATTTATTATAGGCTACCTTTTGGTTCACGCTTCAGCCAATCAATCAAACTGCAACATTAAATTCAGAATATCTGCATAGTGGGGCCCTGTCAATAAATTTCACACTGTTAATATCCATTTTCACCCCCACCCGATTTATGTCTGTATAAATTAGAAAAAGTACGTAGTTCTTTTTTAGAGTGTAGCTCACCTCCTCACGAGTCACAATTTGCATATAACCTTTTTAGGCCTGCTGGGACATGAGTCTACTTTAGGTTTAGAAGCAAAGTGGGGTGGTGGGGGAGGGTCCTGAGGTGAACTTGAGTGTCTTTCAAGGCAGTGTCTCAGGGATACCATCTCAGTTTCGCGCAAATAAGGGTTAGTGACCTCAGATGGGTGTTGAGTGGCTGCTTCTACTAGCAAAGAAGTCTCAACAGAATTTAGGGTTTCAGTGTCCTCAGAATCTTCCTTTATGTCCCTGTTCTAATTTTCAGGGTCTCATCATTTCTTCCCATCTATGCCCTCATGTAAACAGCAGACACCCTGTGAGATGGGGACTTCGATTCGTGTTGCAATTCTTCCACAGAATGAGATTTGGGTTTAGTCATCAGGATCTCAGTCCTGCAGCTGCAGGAGCTAAGGGTTCCTTTCAGGATGGACAGAGAAATGCAGGTCATTCCTGAAGTGCTTCAGCTGAGAATGGGAATACCTGAGCTGAGTCTTTCCTCTTCTCCATTTGCCCAGCACAATTAGGCAACTGGCCAATTTCATTATGCTCATTAGTTTGGCAAAAATTTTCTAAGGTATCAAATACATGGTCACCAAGAACCTTGTACCTTGTAAGTATTTGATTAGCAGTGGTGATAGCTTCTATATCTCTATTGCCATGTCACACTATGAACTATCAGTACTCTCTTTGCAACTAGAAATGAAGCCAGTTGTGCCTTTAACTCTAATCAGAGCAGAACCAATTCCAGAAACCCCAGAACCAGTTCAGAAAACTCACCATTCAGATTCTGTTTCTATAGAATTACTCTCAGTACCAAAATCTGTGTTAATCAGGGTTTTCCAGAGAAACAGAAGCAATTGGAGGTATATATATCAATATCTATCTCTCTATCTATCTGTCTGTCTGTCTGTCTATCATCATCATCTATCTATCTATCCATCTATCTATCATCTATCTATCTATCTATCCATTTATCTGTCACAGAGGTCCTCAAACTTTTTAAACAGGGGGCCAGTTCACTGTCCCTCAGACATTCCACACATGCGCACTGCACGCCCGGGACGAATCGGCTGCTAAGCAGGACAGGCAGCGGCGGCAAAAACACCCGGTGGGCAGGATAAATGTTTTCAGCTGGCTGCATGTGGCCCACGGGCCGTAGTTTGAGGATGCCTGATCTATCATCTATCTATCTATCCATCTATCTATCATCTATCTAGTTGTATATATCATCTATCTATCTATCTATCTATCTATCTATCTATCTATCTATCTATATCATCTGTCTATCATCTATCTATTGAGAGATTTTATGGAATTGGTTCACACAGTTGTGGGGGCTAGTAAGTCTGAGATTTACCATTCAGGCCAGCGCGCTGGAAATTTTGACAAGAGTTGAGATTGTAGTCTTGTGTCCAAAAGTAATATAGGGGCACGATTCTCTTCACCGGACCTCAGTCTTTTAAAACATCTAACTGACTGGATGAGATTCACCCATATTCTGAAGGGAAATCTGCTTTATTCAAAGTCTATTGATTTAAAAGGTAATCACATCTTAAAAAACACATCTAGATTGGTGTTTAACCAAATAACTTGGCATGATAGCCTAGCCAAATTGACACATAAATTTTGCCATCTCAGCAGTGTGACAATAATGTGAACATAATATAATCTATCGAAAGGCTTGGTTTAGCCCATAGTAAGCATTCATCCAAAGTTACTATTAATAATTACTCTTCATTTAATACATGCTAAGTGCTGTGTTCGGTTTTCACATGCGTTTTCTCACTTAATACTTACCACACACTGTGAAGTATGTACCACTATTCCTATTTTACCGATTAGCTCAGAAACTGGCACAAGGGAGTTACATCCATTAACACAAAACTGCTCAACTTGTCGTGAGGTAGTGAATGCAGTCAATACGTTATATTTTTGCGCCCAAATTCTCCATTTTTCTCCATTAATCAAAGCACTGTCAATTTTATTGTTAGACTGCTGTTAACTGACTTCCAGTTCCAAGGTTGGACATTGTCATCGACTTGTCTAGTTATGCATATCCCTGGCTTCAGTGATTGGTTTAGGGTGGGCAGAGGATTCAGTCAGAGTTAGAGTGACAGGGGGGAAAATCATATTCTTTTTGCTGGGCCTGCTCAGAGAGTAAGTGGAGGGCTGAGGGATATTGGTTGAGGCCTTTGCACCTGGAGAGGCCATGCTGCCTGAGAGTGAGCACCACAAGGGAAGAAACATAACTGAGAGGTAGAACATGAGGGGGTCCTGACAATATTTCCTAACCTTTCATAACAGCACAGTTCTCAGGGACCTCAATAATGTCGTAAGCCATTAAATCAATAAGCTTCTTTTTTTTAAACTTGGCTTGTGGTGTTTATGTCTTAAATAATGCTGGCATTAAAGTCTCCTTTCCCTTCACTGCCAGGGCACTTGCTCTCTGGCATCACAAAGTAAGACAGGGCATTGGGTACAGGAGGAGCAGTGTGCCCTGGAAGTGCTGTCTATAGAGAATGTCAACGATAATGACAGAGATGAGAGCTGAGTCTACTTACTTTTCATTATCACCATGAGTTGGGAATTCTTAATAATGTCAGTGATAAAATACTCCTTCCTAAAAAAATATTTTGTTGGTCTATGTTTCAAATAATTCTTCTAATTACTTTTGAGTTTTAATACTATGTATGTAAATACAGATGACTCAAGAAGTGCAGTCTCAGATACACGTTTTCATTTTAAGAATAAACTGAAGAGGTTTTCAATAGATTCAGAATCAGCTGGGCCTGATTTTAAACTGTTCTCTCCAGTCACTCTACTGTTTTAATGTGAAACACAAATCTCCAGAATGACAGAATGACAGATTTGAAGTAACTCAAGTTCTTTTTTTACAATCACTGTGCTTTCATAATTTATTTCAAATCTCCTACTTAAATGGAGGAATATGTGCTATCACATGGGTTGAAGACAAGAACAGTGAGTGCTCCATGCAAATGGAAACATTTCTGACCCTTTACAAATATACCAGGAGTTCTCCAAATTAACTTCCATTAAAACATGGCAATTATTAAAGAATTTATTACCACAAAACAGCTAATGTGAATCTTATTACTGGATAGAATTTTGTCATATAGAGAAAGGGCAGGCCTTGGGTGTCAATTATTCTAAATATAGCACTTCCGTATGGATCACCAGTTGGGCATTATCACATGCTATTTTATCTTGAAATAGATTTTTCAACCCTAAGGACAGGAAGAAGGCTTGCATTTATCTTTATCCCTTTGGCGGTCTTATACAAGAGGTCCTCGTGAGTAGTTGTTTTGGGTGAGTGTGTGTATGAGACTGATGATGGGGGTGTATGGTGACAGCACTAATATTTAATGAGTCCCCATGATATCATAGGTGCTTTACAGGTTAAAGATAAAACTTAGCCCTGATTGGCTTGAGCACTGGGTCATAGACTGCTGAGATAGAGAGATGGGTTTGGCTGCCAGCCTATGCTATGTAACCATCTTCAGGTGCACTTACTTGCCCTCACTGCAGGAGGGGCCCATGTAGCCAGGTTTATATCACATGGATTCCGAATCCAAGCTGAGAATAACAGGTTCTCTTTCTCTAAAGAACTGACATTTTCTTAAGAGAAACAGAGGCTGAATAAGCTTGGAGACTTAAATGTTTAGTGAATTGAGAATTCAACATTAGCATCATGGCAATGCAAACCCAATCATTACCAAATGTTTGAAGGAGCAAAAGTTATTCTCTGTTATAGATAGTTGGAAGACTAAAGAATGGATCAGGTTTATTGCAGAGTTGAAGAGAGAGAGAGGAGAACAGAATAGGACATTTCGGTTCCTATGCCAGCTGTATTGCTCCTGGCAGGTGGGGTCAGTACAATTCTCCTGATTCCTTAGAAAAAATTCCTTTTTATTTAATTCAGTGTGATTGGGTTTCAGACCTTTGCTCAGGTCACTTCCTTGTCTTTCTCCTGAACTGTTTCATGTAGATTTTATTTATCTTTTAAAAAAGAACATACATTTTAGAAACCTTAGATTCTTGCCTTTGTGATAACTTTAGAACTCTGCATGTAGATGAACCTAAAAAGATTTCAGAATAAAACTAAATATTTGCTTAAACTCTTACTTGTCCTGTGACTATAATCATTTCTTCATACTGACTATATCATAGTTCTTAAATATTTTAGGTAGAGATTCTCTTTGAAACTCTAGTGAAATTTATGACTACTCTTTTCAGAAAAATTCATATCATATACACACACATTCATGCACACAGGTACCAACACACAACACTCTGCATATAATTTCAGGGGTCTTACAAATTCTAGGAAACCTAATAAACTGTAGTAGGCCAGGTTAGAAATCTCAATTTTTAAAATATAACTACATTTCTGTAAAGGTGTTGATATTAATATATTAATAATTCATCATGGGAGCTTTCTATTAAATATTTTGTAGATTAAAGAAATCTTCCTTAAACATAAAGATTTTTATAAGTTTTTTTTCATTTATAATTCTGAATTTTAAGGCATATAACTTCTTTAATACCAATATTATAGAACTCTAAGCGGGTGTGAGATTTAAATTGTTTATACTAACCTGATTATGAGGCTGCCTCACCATATGTCTGGTCCAGAGAATGTTGTTATATCAACCTTATATATGAGAAAAGAAATCCACTTATTGAGGAGGGTTTTTAAATTTAATATTAAATAATTAAAATCCATCCTCACATAGACATCTTAAATTAAGATTGTTTACATGCTCTTTAATTAGATGCAATTAAGAAGCTCTCTCAAAGCATTTCTGCCCAGAGGGAGCATTGGCTGCTTTGACAGAATGACTCTTAACATGGGAAGTTGCCTTGGTTTGTAGTTTCCCTTGGAAGACACCATAGGTGCACTTTTGTTTTTGCCACAGGAGGAAACAGATGCTGAGAATTTTCATTAGACAAAGACAGATGAAATGGTCTGCCTGCCAGTCCTGGACAGTAAGAGGTCTTCTGTGCTCTGCTGTTCTTTCAGAACTCTTTTCTCATAGTGATACCTAAGCCAGATATTGATATTGCTTTGCTCAAACCCTTTCAATGTCTTCCCACCGAGTGTAAACCCATAGTACCTACTATTATCACTGCACAGGAACTTCATTTCTTTAATATGACTTCTTCCTTAATTCAAGCTATCTTTGTCCCGTCCAATTGTTACAAATACCGAGGCATACTGCACATCTTCACTGTTAATCATTAAGTCCTTAATATCAGGTTGACATCAGGTTTTGGTCAGCATCGAACTGTCTTAAGACTAAAGCCTCAGTTTCCTGAAACTAAAGATAACATCTGGACCTCAGTTGTGTTTCATTGGCAGGCCTGTGAAAGCAAAATCACCCAATGAACACACCTGCATGAAACTAGACAGAAAAACACCATGGCTGACATCAGGACCTGACACAATGACCAGCTACTCCCTACCCTGGCCCCAGCCAACCAACAGAGCCCACAACCCCAACTCCATTACTCACCATGATTAATAATTTTCCTGTATATAACCTCCCTCTGTCATCGGAGAGTCAGGTTTTAGAGTGCGAGCTCACCTTTTTCTCCAGGCTTAGTACCATTTCCTTAAATTAGCCTTTGCTTTCTTTGCTGCAAACTCCTATTCACATTTTAATGAACTTTGATGCATGCTGGCAAACAAACAGACCTCCTTCAGTTAGGTATCACCATGCTGGCCGGGCCCCAGTGCTGTGTGGGATCATGCTCCTCCATCCCCAACTTACACCACCTTTTGTTGTTCTATCTCCTAATCCTTTTTCTCTGGTTCTGGCTTACTTGGTTCAAGACACATGTCTGTCTGAAATGGTCCCTGAATATGCACCTGGGTTCCTTCATCTCTGTTCAATATTTGCTCATGTGCCAGCCTTCAGTGGGTCCCTTCCCTGTTACCTTCCTTATCCCTTCTAGATCTTCTCCTCTTTAAGCCTGCATTCTGTATGCCACTTCCCTACTTTATTTTTTGCCATGATAATGATTACCATTTGACATATTCCATATTTTATTTGTCTAGTCAGTTTATCTTTTTTTTTTCTGGTAAGGTATAAATTCCAAAAAGGCAAAGGTTGTGACTAGTTTGCCCCACTGTCCCAGCTCCTAAAAGATGATCCAAAGTAGATGCTCAGTGGATTTAATGCATGAATGAATTAGTGCACAGATGAATGAATGGAAAGGGCCTAATGGGATTTTCTGATTAAATTAATTACAGTTTTTTAGTTTGTTAAATTTTACTTTTTAAATGATATATTTTATTTCTTGGGAGATTGATCTGGTCTGTGACTGTTTAACTGCAAAGGAAACCTACTTCCCTCAAATACAATGGTGAATTTACTAGTAACATTGCTTTAGTTCATTGTGGCTGAACTGCCTTGGGCTAAAGGAGGAACTTCAGAATTTTGTTACAATAGTTTCTATAAACAGTTATTTACATTTAAATGATAAGATCATTAAATGTGGCCCCACTGTCTACAACAGTGTAAATTAAATTCAGGAAAAAACCAATACATTTGAAGAAGGGATTAGAAATCATAAGACAAAAAATATCAAGTTTGAGAATGACCTTGGCAAAGAAAATGGGCCTTAGACAAGTCTTACTCCTTTTTTGATCTGATTAGTAATCATTAAAAGCTCAAACTGAAAGTGGATGAACTAGAAAATAAAAGTTAGTAAACTTTTATTCATGTTTAGCAAAATCTCAAGAGACTTGGTATGGAAGCTCTGCAATATGTTCTGATTTCTGGATGATGAGTTCTTACATCAGAGAAGAGAGGCTCTACTTTGTTGTTAGAAATTTTTCTGTGTTGGAACAATGTAAGAGGCAAAAGATGCACAAGTTTTCAAAAACAGACCTTTTTGCTATAAAAATTACTCTCGGGCTAATCCTTTTCTAACTACAGTGCGCAATGAATGAATGCTGGGAGAAACTCCAGAGGGATTCAGAGCTCTAAATTTGAACCATAGTTTGTTGTGTATAAAACATCTGCATCTCTTGCTCAGGGTCCAAATTACCAGGCACCTAGAATTGGATCATATTCATAGACATTCTTAGGGTTATAATGATTCTGTTCTTATACCCAAACACTTAGAACATGAGGTCTGAAAAATACATTGGAAGTACAGCTGTATGTTATTAGACGTATGAGACATAAGCCATGCTTCTGGCAGGTACTGTCAATGGGTCAGATTGGGTCATTCTGCAGTTTTGGTAAGGGACTAAGTTCACCTACAGTCAAATGTATGTCTCGAGTGGCAATTTCAGCAATGAATTTTCCTTGAAAAGATAGGGAATTGAGTAGTCACTACCTGGGCAACCCTGGCAATTGCAGGGTAAGTCAAATGACCTTGTGGAATTTAATGTAAAATCAAATGAGAAGAGAGATTTGCTTAGTTTGACTTTGCAATATATTTAATTTCTCTGTTCAGTTTTACACTCCAGGGATTTGTGAAGCTATATCACCATCATAATCTGTTGGTGATTATTCACATAAATGAGTTTATAGATCCTGCAAGGACAAGCATTATATTTGTTTTCTACAAGCAAATATTATCAAAATTACTGGCATATAAAAGAATTGAGATCAGTGGTTAAACTGCGAGACATTAAAATAAATTCTCTTTCCACCTTGTAAAATACAAATGGCAGATTATTAGGTCATTTAAATAAATGGAATGTTCTGATTTGTCAACACATCTCATGATTCAGAATATTTAGGAATAAACACATGATGTTCCAAATTTTAAATGAATGTGAAAGAAAAATAATTCTTTCACTAATGTCAGTTTTTTGTTTGTTTATGTGCTTTTGGTGGGGGCTGGAATATTCAGTCTGTTTGAATCTATTTTTCCAGAGTAGTGGTATGTTTCATTTGAATATTTAGCTTGTGGTTTTAGCTATTCCTTCAAGCTTATATCACACTAGCTGCCCTCTTGTCATAGGTAATCATTATTGTTAATACTCATTTTGGAATATACAGTTGCCCAGATGAGAAGCAACTAGATAGAAAATTAGCACCTGCAGTTTTAAACATCTGTGCTGGAAGGTTTAGTCTTGAGGCTTTTTTTTGGAGCCACTTCTTTCTTCTTCTGCAATTATAATATATATACTAGAGGCCCGGTGCATGAAATTCATGTGTGGGTATGGTCCTTAGGCCTAGCCTGCGATCAGGGTCATCTTCCCAAGCTGCTCCACAGCCAGCCCTTCCCCCCACCTCCACCCAGCCCCAGTTTTCCGTTTGCCATCAGGTGATCAGTGCCTGATGGCCGGGGGAAGGGATGTAGAGGTCAGCTGTTCCTGCCTGCTCGCCGGCCCCACCCCCACCCACCGCGGGTGGCAATCAGATGATCAGAGCCTGCTGGCTTGGGAAAGGGACCAAGACGTGGTCAGTGTGCCTCATAGTGACTGATCCAGCAATCGTTTCAGTCGTTCTGCCTTTAGGGTCAATTTGCATATTACCTTTTATCATATAGGATAGAGGCCTGGTGCACGGGTGGGGGCCAGCTGGCCTTCCCTGAAGGGGGCCCCGGATAGAAGTGGGGGTCCCCACTGGGGACAGGGCCAGCCTAGGCGAGGGGCCTGGGGTGGTTTGCAGGCCAGCCACGCCCCCAGCTTTGTGATGTCTGGTCTATCTGGTCTAATTAGCATATTACCCTTTTATTAGTATAGATGAAGTAATTTGTCTACACAAATTTCTCCTATAACCCTAGCCTTCCCTTTTTTGGAGGATGCTGGATTTTATTTCTGAGGTGCCTCCCTTCCAGGTCTCACAGAAAAAATTTTGCGAATGCTTTGTAGCCTATATTTTCATACACACCATTTTCTCTAAACCTGTGCAAATATGTTTGGCCATTTTTTTGCATAATATAATAATAGCCCAACAGAAATTTAGCTTTTTATAAAACCTAGTAAGTAAAAAAAAAAAAAAGAGTTACTATGAGCAAAGAATCCTGAAAGAATGTGGACCAATTTGCTTATAGGAGATGCAGAATGACATACGCGTAAATGCTTAGGTGTCATTTTGTTATTGTGAAAATGCATTGTTTCATGTAAGCAAATAATGAAGATTTAAAGGTAGCTATTCTTATCAAGTATTACTTTATTCAGAATTTACTATATAGCTGAACCTTAGGTTATTGCACATATACACTCAGAGCACTGAAAGTTATAGTTTTATAAAATTATATGTTACCAAAAATTTATCTTAAAATAATTTTATTAATGAATCCATAAATACTCAATATTCCCATGTAGTCCAGATGAAGTTTAGAACATGAGGATAACCCCCGTGTGGTTATGTGAGGGATATCCTGAAGAGAAAACGTCCTTTATGCAAAGTCCTAGATATAAGCTATTATTATTTATGGGCAATAATAACAAGGATCATTTTGCAGTGAAGAAGGGTAAGTGCTACCCTTCAGGAATGATTCTCTTTCCTAAAGGAATCATCAGGTAGTCTTTTCGTTTGATGGTTGGTGTTATAAGTAGATAGTTGCTAAGCTACCTTAAATTATCCAAGCCCAGCCCATGTGACTCAGTGGTTGAGCATCAACCATGAACCAGGAGGTCACGGTTGGATTCCAGGTCAGAGCATATGCCCAAGTTTTGGGCTTGATCCCCAATGGAGCTTGAGCCCCAGTGGGGGCTATGCAAGAGGCAGCTGATCAATGATTATCATCATTGATGTTTCTCTCTCCCTCCTCCTTTCTCTTACTGAAATCAATAAAAAATATATATATTTAAAAATATTTTAAGAAAAGACTTATTTGAGTCAAACTATGGTATTCAAATACTATGTAACTATCTGGGTACTGAATTTGTTGGCTATTTTTTCTAGCATCTCTCCTTTATAAAATGATGCGAGGACTCAAAAAAAAAGGTATTAGGAATGTGTTTTTCAAATGCTAAGTATAAACTTTGTCCAGGAGTCCCCACGATTTCAGCCCCATCTGATGAACACCAGTAGCATGTGCAGCCTAAACAAAGGCTGGGAGTCCTGTTGCCCAATCACTGCAGATTCTTCAAATGATCATTAGTTCCTTTACCCAACACAGTGTGTGCTACCATTGCAGCAATTTCACCCAATTGTGCAGATGACAAAGGGTCCCTCATACAAGAACCCAAATATGAACAGAACAATTTTCTAAAGTGTCTATTTTCTTCAACACTCTTAAAACAAACATATATTACTTTGTATAGATTGTGATAGGACTGAAGGGAAGCAGAATATGCCATCCCAAAATATGATTGTAGGAGTTCAGGACAGGCCACCCTAAAATAGTCTGCTTTGGTACATTGATTATTTTGAGCTGTAGGCACTTGAAAAACAAATGCAGGGAGACACTTTCTCTGAACTCCCCTTATCTGCCTAAAAGCAGATCCTTCAAAAGGAACTCAATTGTCATTAATTCCCAGGAGTTCATCAACCGAGAAAGATTGACTCTTGAAAGGAGAGAAAAGACTAGAAGTCAACACTATACCCAGACAAACTCTCAGAAACTTGAATTTCTTTGTTCTTCTAAGGGCCCATTCATCTTTTCTAAAAATCATTTGTTTTCCCCTACTAGTCCTACATTTTTTCTAAGCCCCTTCTCTTTCCCTAGTAAGATGGTATTTAAGCCTAAATCCTAAAGCCGCCTCGTGCGGTTACTTATGTTTCTCCCGGAATCTTGACCATGTATTCAGGATGTATGCATGTTAACAAACTTCTGTTTTTCTCTTGTAAATCTGTATTTTACCACAGAGGGCTCAGCCAAAAACTGAAAAGGGTGGAGACAAATTATTTTTTCCTCCCCTGCAGAACTGAGATCAACGGCCCAGTCAGGAAACATGCAAATAGTATACAATAAGGTGTGATCAGAACTATAATAAAAAGAAACTTAAGAGAGGCTTTTGATTCCCACTGTGTTTGTGGGGGTTAGGGAAGGATGGGAACAAGACAGCGCCTCTGAAATTACATTGGAAGGATGTGGTTCATTACCCATGTGATTCAAATAGGGTAAGATTAAGGGCACAGTGGCATTAGAGAAATGGGATAGCAGGGAAACAAAATAGTTTTGATATGATTTATTGTGAATGGAAAAATACAATCATAATTTAAAAGAAATAATCTTCCAAGAAGACAAATCTGATCATAAGAAAAAGAAACATGAATAGCTTGAAGATAAATGCAGACATTTTTTCATTGCTACCCTATAGTGTAGAAAGATGAAACTTATTGATGTCTTTATATCAGTAAGCTGGAAACTGAAATGAGTTATTGCCAGAAAAGGTGGTTCATCCCTTGAAAGGAAAGAGAGGGTGCAGAAGCAGTTTGAAAAGAGCATCTTAAAGAAGTAGGAGACAGAACAGGGGAAAGGATCATCTGGCTCTAAATGGGAAAGTGGTTTGGGAAGAAAAAGGCATCCTATTTAATAAATCTGAGACAGCAGAAAAGGGGTATATGGTCTTTGCTTCTTAATAATGAATTGATATTAGTAACACTATAGTTTATTAATACTTCTCAGTTTATTTTTTAAAAAATACCAAAGTATTTCTCAAATGTGCATTTTAAGCATATTTAAAAGATATCACATCTGCTATTGTTTCTTGTGGCAATGAAAAGAGCTGGCAGCTGGATCCTTCCAGCTAAGATTCAGCTGCCTTTTCTTCTCAATAAGTGTAGAACCAAATATAGGGATTACTTTTATAAATATGTAATTATGAATTTTTTCTGATTCTGATTAATAATTCATCCCCAACTTCTGTAACAGTATGTTATGAATGTTAAACAACTGGATGAGTCAAAATTTGATATTTAAGGAGATTAAGGGGAATATTGTGCATATATTTTAGTTTCCATGGCTTCCTGGTAGAATATTAGCAAAGTATAGTTTGAAATAAATTTGTTTCTCTTAGTGAAGCCACATATTCATATATTTCAGTCAAGAAAGGTCATTGTTCTCTATGGCTTTTAATACTTGTTTGGGCCACATGATGTGGTTCTGACCCAAAACGATGATGCTTATTTGTACCAGAAAGGAGAACCAGCTCAAGTGTATTCCTCCCTCTCCCCATTTTTAACATAGACTCTGAAGTCTACTTAAGAAACATTTCTAGAGTATAACATAGCAGTTAAAAGTTAGAGTTTGTTCATTCAAATTTTACTTCTGTCTCTTGAAATAATTTACTTAAGCTCTCCCTGCCTCTCCTGTCAATCGGAATAATAAAATTATTTTCTCCACAGCATTGTTATAAAAATTAAATAAACCAATGAGCAGAGTGTGGGGTTCAGTGGATAAAGAATTACTAGGAGGAGACATTAAGGGAAGTGGGATTCTTGCTAAAAGGCAGGCCAAGGACTTAGACATCAAAGGTGGGAGATGAAGACTTGGTCAGTTATCAAGATGGAGGGTTCTCTTCAAACTCACTCAGCAGGATGCTTTGCTGAGACTGGACTGAGGAGCAGGCCAAAGCCAGGAGGGGTGAGGGAGTGGAGGCCTAGTCACTAAGATGGCTCAGAGGAACTCAACTGGGTTTTGGTTAAGGAAGAGAGAGAGTGCAGAGTGGTGATGAAGCCCAGGATCACTTGTTCAAAAATTGAGAATTTGAAGACAGCAACCAAAAACATTAAACCAAGATGTGTCCTGCTAAGCCTGTGGCCTATGTGGTTGTGCAGGTTGCATGTCCATGTTGCTGGCCCAAGGCAGGAGTAGTAGAAAGCATAAGAACTGACTTTAAAGAAAACTCCAGAATGATATACAGTTATTTGAGTGAAGTTATAATAGTAAAGTTTGCCTAAAAGTTGTCTTAATTGTGTTTCTGAATCAATAATTGCCTAAGTAATTATCAGAGAAAAACAAAAAGAAATAAATATAGGGGAGATCCATAGTACATAAGGAGGTCTCAGATATAGGGAGAGCTATGATCATTTTATGTGAATACAGCCTTTTAAAACGCATTTGTCTATATATTAGGGCCCAGTTTTCAGTAAGGATCTCTTCCTTGACACTTGAATATTTTAAAGAGTTCTGAGAAAAGTTAGAAAAATGCTTATATTGCCTGTTTGTTTTACCTTCCTATGGCTTTCCCTTGATGTATAAAGAATATAATAAACAAAATCCTTACTAGGGTTTATAAGTATACTAGAGGCCCGGTGCAGAAAAATTTGTGCACTTGAGGGGGGGGGTCCCTCAGCCCAGCCTGTGCCCTCTCGCAGTCTGGGACCCCTCAGGGGATGACCACTTGCTGGCTTAGGCCTGCTCCCCGGGGGATTGGGCCTAAGATGGCAATCAGACATCCCTCTGGCAGCCCAGCAGCCCTCAGGAGATGTCCACTTGCCAGCGGGGAGCAGGCCTAAACTGCAGTCGGACATCCTTAGCGCTGCTGAGGAGGCAGGAGAGGCTCCCACCACCACCGCTGTACTGGCAGCCATCAGCCTGGCTTGTGGCTGAGCAGAGTTCCTCCCATGTGAGAGCAGCCGGACCACCAGAGGGCAGCTCCTGCATTGAGCGTCTGCCCCCTGGTGGTCAGTGTGTGTCATAGTGACCAGTCATTCCCAGTCTTTCTGCTGTTAGGGTCAGTTTGCATATTACCCTTTTACTATATAGGATAGAGGCCTGGTGCACGGGTGGGGGCCGGCTGGTTTGCCCTGAAGGGTGTCCCAGATCAGGGTGAGGGTCCCGCTTGGGTGCCTGGCCAGCCTGGATGAGGGGATGATGGCTGTTTGCAGTTGGTCACACCCCCTTCAGGGTCGGGGTTCACACTGGGGTGCCTGGCCAGTCTGGGTGAGGGGCTGAGGGCCGTTTTCAGGCTGGTGGGTGACTGAAGCTCCCAACCTCTCCTTTTTTTCTTTTTTTCTTTTTTTATTCTGGGATTTATTTACCTTCTATGGCTGTCACTGGAACTGAGAGCCGGCTTTAGCTCTGAGGCTCGGCTCCAACTCTGAGACCTGGGCTGCTGAAAGCAGGTATCTGGGTTTGTTTGGCTTCTATAATTGAAACACTGTTGCAGCTCCAGCTCTCAGGCCCAGCTGGCTGAAAGCAGGTTTCTGGGGTTTGTTTAGCTTCTATAATTGCAACATTGTTTCTTAGAGTGCAGCTCAGAGGCTGGCAGCGGCAGGCAGGGAACCTTGGCTTCCTCCATCACTGGAGCAAGCAAGCCTCCTGTTCGCTTCAGCTGCCTGGCTGCCGGCCACCATCTTGGTTGGCAGTTAATTTGCATATCACCCTGATTAGCCAATGGGAAGCGTGTCAGAGGTACAGTTAATTACCATGTTTGTCTATTATTAGATAGGATATGAGTCAGGATAGTGCCAGCTGCTATAATAAATACCACCACCACCACCACCCCACCCCACTTCCTCCCCACCCCCCGTGGTTAATGCCATTAACGTTTTTAGGGATCGCAAGCTTTTCAAAGGGAGTGACACTAAAATACTTGTCATTGACCTATTTTTACTAAATTTACCAACACTTATTCAAGAAACAAAAGGGACTTCTAAAAATGTGCAGATGTGTCTCAGCCATCAGAGCTGTGGTTATTTATTTTAGTAATTCTGGCCTCTGGTTTGCCCAGACCATTTTTTGGCTTAGTGCTTCAGTACGAAAGAGTATGGAATTTATTTGCTCACCTAACTTCAGGTATGGTTTGATCCAGATACTATAGCATCATAGCCTAACTATGCCTGCAGCCATTCCAGACCATAAATCTCTATACCACCTTGTCCTGAAAAAGAGTGAGAACTTCTTCAGGTAGTTCTCTGAGGGGATCACGTTACTTTCCCCATAAACATCTTGTATTTATTGAGCCACATGGATCATGTTCCCATCTCTGAAATGATCACTGTGGCCAGGTGTGTGCCATTTGCCTCTCTGCACTGAGAGGCATCCTCGGGAGCACATGGGCTACTTGGAGACAAAGTAAATGCCCAACAAGTAGACAAAGTAGATGCCCAACAAGTTGACAGGAAAACGGAAGTGAAAAAAAACAAAAAAAGGAGTCAAATAGAACTTGATGCTACCAGGGCAGAGCAGATAAAGAAACAAGTCAGGAATTTTGAAAGGCAAGCATGTTGGACGTTGTCTTGTGTAACAATATGGAAAAGGAAATACCCTTTATGACACAAGTGGTAGTTGTAGGAGTGTCAGTGAATCAGTCTTAAAGTTCACAAAACAAAAGGGAACTATGGTCACCCTGCTGCCTTTATGAGTTTGTTACTGTGTGATAAGGAGGTGTAAGTGGGTGGTACAATCCCATGGAATGAGTTTTCAAGGAAAAAGGAGATGCAAAATGAGCACTATCTCACCTCCAAAGACAGTAATGCGCAGAGTGCGCCACTACCACTCAGAGGCGGTGTCTTTACTTTTTTATTTTAAAAAAAAATATTTTTATTGATTTCAGAGAGGGAGGGGGAGAGGAGAGGAGAGAGAGAGAGTGAGAGAGAAACAGCAATGATGAGAGAATCATTGATGATGAGAGAATCATTGATTGGCTGTTAGAGTCAGTGTCTTTCAGGCAAAGCCAGGTTTCAGTTAGAGCAACCAATTAAAGGGAGATTTAGAGAAAAGGCTGTGACTAAAAGTGGTTTGCATATGAAGAACCAGGGGTTTCAGAGCCTCTACTGATGCCTTGTTTTTATCCCAGGCTGTCTCCAGTCTATGAATTCTCACAGTATGGATAGCCCAGTGCATGCGGGAGGCTGCACTGAGGCACTGCTCAGCCGCAGCTACTTTATGGAGAGTGTGCCGCGTGCCGTGTGGTTTCAGTACTGTGCCCAAACCAAGGCTTCCCTAAACACCCAGTTCCCCCCAATCGTGTGCAGGCTAATGGGGCTCTAGGTTCGGTGTTCTTGGATATCCCTGAACCTCCTATGCTGCATCTGCCTCTCATTTTTCTCCTGCACCAGCCCTTCACGCTATGTTTTGAGTTTAAAGAAGAAAGTGAAATGAGTTATACTTTACCCCTTAATCTGTCCATTGTTTTTCTCTCTGGGATCCACCAACCTTTTTCCCAAAAACACTTGCAGCCACTCTCTCCAAACCAAGTTTTTCCCTTAGCTTTTATTGCTTCGAGGTGGGTGACTTTCTATACTACATCTTTCTTCTTCCCTGTCTTAGGGAATAAGTCTAATTGGCCCACCCCTAATGACACAGGCTTAAAAAGAAGGGGAAATTTGTATTAAAAAGAGATAAAATGTAGCCGGAGGTTTTTAAAAATATCATCCCCATCACACACCTTTCTAGAAGGCACATCTCAGCAAAGTATGTTTGCCTAAAAGTTGACTTGGAAATAGCTCTATAAGATAATGTTTTATTTGTTGTATTTTCACATTTACTTAAAAGTACATAAAAACAGTTTTCACCCAAAAGGAGCAGTTCTCCCTGCCTGTCTTCCCTGTATTTTGAGTTACTCAGATTTTATGGTGCCTGTTTATTGCTTCCCTTTCTCTCTTTAATTGTTCATTTATTGTCTGTGAATAGATATTTTTACTACCATAGAGGCTCCCTGACATTTTTTCTGCATAAATGG
This sequence comes from Myotis lucifugus, assembly GCF_000147115.1. Taxonomy (NCBI): domain Eukaryota; kingdom Metazoa; phylum Chordata; class Mammalia; order Chiroptera; family Vespertilionidae; genus Myotis; species Myotis lucifugus. The sequence continues at coordinate 12,801,159 of NW_005871051.1, forward strand.
GCTGAATAATTTGTATATAAAAATCAGGAAAGAAAACAGGAACTCTCTAATTCTTTGTCTGCTACTGGCTTCCTGGTTAACTTTAAGGCAACCAAGTGATTACTCAGTGCTTACCCTGCAGTGTGCTATCACTCAGCCACCACTTCCCAGAGCTCTAGGAGCCCCTTATCAGTAAAGGAGAAGGTTAATCAAGGTCATCTCTAGGTTCATTCAGCTCCTTAGTCTACTATGAACTGGATGTTTACCTTATATGTTTTTTCCTCTACATGTTTATAAACCCCGAGTTTATAAAATTAATTTATTGCTGATATAACACCATAGACTTCATTAAATATAAATAGGCAAACAAGTATGCTTTTGCTTTCTTTGTTGTTGTTTTTTTCCTCCTTTTTAATTCTGTACAGAGAATGACTTCCTAACTCCTTTTTCCCTCTCCTGTGGAAAACTTACCTGCTCAGGCATCCAATGAATACACTGAGTGGCCAGATTATTATGACCACCCCATCAGTACAATGAAGTGAATTAGTTATGCAAATAATAATAATAATAAAACCTTGAGAGTATTTGCTTAGGAAGTTTTCAATATTCAGTATTTTTGCAAGTGTCAATGAAGTACTGGTGGGGTGGTCATAATAATCTGGCCACTCAGTGTATTTGTGAATTGCACGCACGATCCACTCCCTGTGCTTCTTTGAGATGAGAAACAAAGGCAAACCCGGAAGCTCTTCCCTTGGGGAGCCTGCTGAGAGGTGCACTGAGGGAGCCGGAGGAGGTTGCCCTTTGTCAGCCAGGCCAGAGGCCTTCCCATGCTGCTCTCCACGCTGCGCGCTGGGGATAGCCTGTCTTCCGTTCTTACAAGATGCATTTACCCGCAGGACTGGAAAATACCAATATGCTAAGGTTAATAGACTGGCGTGACTTCTGCAAACCGCCCTCACACTTCACGGAGTCTGTGGTGGAGGAGGGGTGCCGAACAGAGCGCACTGCACTCCCCGGGTCTCCAAACGGGGCCCTCAGACCAGGTGGCACCGAGAGACAAGGAAGACTGACAAGGCTGGGGTTTGCCAGGGGACATGAATGACTGTCACACTGCCAGTGACAGGATAGCATCTTGCCTTTGCCATGGGGTTTTCTTTAATGATATGTAAATGACAGTAACACTCTAATTCCCTCCAGGTTCCTGTGAGTCCATATTAAGGACTCCCATTCCGGCGGCAGTTAAATATTGTAGAGAAATGACTAGGCAGGCAGCTGCCTTCCCCCTGGAGAAATCCCAGAAGACGGTTCCTGTAACAACGGATCATTAAGGGGAGTCCAGAGTCAGGATTCCCCGAGAGCGCGTGGGATTCCTAGATGTGCTAGAGCAGCTTTCGGGGCTCCAGGCTGAATCCCTCTGGCTGCTCCTGACAGAATCTCTGAGCCACCTTGATGGCAATGACCCGGTGACAACAGTTCCACAGGCTGTCAGTGGCCATTGGGCCCGAGTGGCCCTGCTAAGGGCTAATGGGCTTTAATTGCTCTTTGTGGGGGAGGATGTGGGAATGCTTGGGGGTGAAGGGTGGGAGGGTGTTTGATGAAGAGGTATTAGGCAGACAGGGAGGAATCCTATATTCACCTACTGTGTGGGATGGCACTGCTTAAAATAACAGTCTGAAGTTCCCAGAAGCATTCGAAAACTAAGCTTAAAAGAATTGTAATGAGCTTCCTTTCTTTTTCTTTGCATTTGGTGGTGGTCGTTGAGGATTCCTGGGAAAGATGCCTGCTTCAGCCATGTCCCCAGCATTTAGCCAAAAGGAATGCTGAGTGTCCCCGCATCTAATTCTTCGTCCAACGCCCTGCCCCCCCACCGTTGGCATTTCAATCTGTTTGAGCACAGAAGTGGAATGAATGTGACAGTCGAATTTGTGTCCCTCGTGAATTTCTGTCTCTGTCAGGAGAACAAATCATGCCCACCAAGCACAAATTTAGCATGTGATATTGTCAGCAGTCTCTATGCAGTCTCGCATTAGAGAGGAAGAGAGTGAGCTGAGGGTTGTTGCCGTGGAAATGCTTTCGTGCTGGATGCCTGGCATGAGTGTGTGTCTCCCCTCGTTATTAGAACTATAAGATCGATCTCCATGTTGGGTAAGTGGAGGCACAGGGGTTTTTCCTCACCCTGTGCTTTCCTCTTGCCCTGGAATGAGACAAGGCCACAGTAGCCATTTCTCTTTGTTCTCCTTCTCTGCTTCTCTGATTGGTGATGCAAGCTCTGGCAGCTCCAATTTGTTTATTCATTTTTCATCCTTAACTGTGTGTTTGAAGCCTTACCTTGAATTATGGGAAATGAGCCGTACTTTCTGAGCACAGTCCCTTCAGGACCAAGCTCCAGTCTGAGGTCCTGAGAGGCGTGAAATGTAGATGGAAACCCAGGCTGCACTTCTCAATGGCTAAAGTTACTCTAACCACATAACACTGGAAATTGCCTAAAAAACAACTAAAATCGCAACTTGGTTAAACATGTAGAAATATCAATTTAACAAATATGAGAAATGTGTCTACTGTTGGTTTCATTTCTGCCGACAATTGCACAGACACCTTAGAAAGCTAAATTCACAAAATATGTACTGAGCTAAAATAGAAATTTGGTAGTTATCTAATCATCTATTTTACACCCATTCTCTGAATCTTTATTTAAACTCCAGCAAATATCCTTAAGTTTTTGAACTAATTTTAATATAATAATTTTGTCATTTGTCAAAAGCCTTCATAACTTAAATAATAAAAAAGTCTGCAGGGAAGCAATGACAATGAGTAATTAAGCTGCTGCTTTTAGACATAAAATGCTACACATGGCATCTCTGAGGCATTCCCCATGACACCGTGACTGTACAAACCTGCCAGGTGATGGAGAGATTAAGTTGGGATGTGCTGATATGGGACAGAGGAATGTCTAGAGGCTGCTTTCAGATCACTATAAATGTTTCTTTAAGTTTAGAGTTTAAGTTTATGAGGAAAGAGAAATTATGTCTGAGATACAATCTTAGACCCATCTGAATGCAATGCTCATGTTCTGCCCCATGAAACTGGTTATCTTCATTCTCTTCGTCATTTTCATTTGGATGGTAATAGGATTGGGAATCAATGAATTTTGAGTCAATTTCCTACTGTAAAGCTATTTTCAAAGGAGTTGCTATAATGTGAGTAACATTAAAGGCATGTATGTTATATTTCTTTTTGCAAGTCCATTTTAAACCTTCTTGAGTGGCAAATATTCAGAGTTTTAAAAGCTGGATACCAAGAGCCTTCGACCAATTTAATTCTAGCCATTTGTTAAACTCCATGGGTTCCTATAAGAAACATGTATGGGTGTCTGGATATGTGTAGGTACATATACAACCTTAGGCTTGTAATGAATACCATCTATCCTAGAATTCTAGGAAAAAAGTTGTATATACAGCTTCTTTTTATTTAGTAACATGTGTAACTTGATATTGAATATATGCTACATAGATGTCACTTATGAAGCATAATAAAATAAAAGTTGATATTTGAGAATGAAAGATTGAGGATATTAGAGATATGGAATATTTGAAGGGGAAGGCAGTCAAATAAATGGGAGGCAATAAAGTCATGGATACTTCCCTCTCAATTCTAAAGCAGATTCAAGCAAAACTCTTCATTGGCCCACTGGCTTTTGGGAAATTCCACCCACTCTCTGCTATATGATATGAATATCCTACCAGAAGGATAGTTTTAAAGAAATAACAGCGTATGTTTATCACTTTATATTGTTTTCCATGGTTACGTCTTCCTTAAAAAAATTGCAAATTAAAAGAAAAGAAACTTAGGTAAAAATACACCACATGTGTACTTTTACATTAAGTAAGGATTTTCTTATTTTAAAATATTTTAAGTGCAAGTGATCTGCTTTGCTTTGTTTATAGAGCATACTACCAGTATACAAACAACAGGGCAAATTCTATAAGTTGATCCTTTAGTATGAATTGTCTGTGCTTTCACTTTAAATTGTAGATCAACCATTTTATTTTGGTACAGCAGGGCTGGCACCCAATACATCTACCTGGTGCATAGAGGAAGTCATTTAACATTGTTGGCCTTCTTCGCGGCCATTTAAGTGCTTTGAATCAAGGTTTCAACTAGTTAAGTTGCTGTGGTTTCTTCTTGTTAAAACGTTAAAAATGAAAAATCTGTTTTGCCTTCAGTCTTCATTGGTAAGACCTGAGCTATAGCCTTTGAAATCAGCATTTCCTACTTCAAGACTGACTGTTCAGAGTCTCACTTTAAGCAACAAGTGGACTGAACAGAAATGCTATGAATGTATGTGGATTTGTAGGCAGGACCAAGTACAGTCTCTTCTACACAGACTGAGAGCCCTTTAAAAAAAGAGACCCATGGGTTTTCTTCAATTAGAATGAAAAACATGTACAGGTAGGCCTGCTTCTATTGTTCTTAAATTCTATTCTTGCTAACAAAAGCCACGTCTATTAGTTTTTTTGAATAAGTTCTGGTATTTTACAAAGAACTGCATCCTTTGGCTTGGGTTATAAAAGATTTTCTTGCTGTGCAAGGGAAGATACAGTTACCAAGGTGTTTTATTACCCCATGGTTGGAATTAAGGAAGCTCTATGCTTCCTTAGCACATTGTAAGTGTCCGTATTATCGCACTTATCACCATCTGCCTCCATTCATAGTTGTTAATGCATATTTTTAGATTATGAGTTCTTGAAGGGCAGGGACATGCCTTTTTCACTTATATGTCCCCTCGTGCTATATGCAGTGACTTACATTTAGTTTGTGCTAAATAAATATTTATGAAATTGACTGAGTAGGTGGCATATTCTTAGAAATAGACTGCTATTCTTTGAAAGAAATGTCTTATTTAAAAATCTTGGTTGCCAGGAACATTAGAAAACAACAAATAGGCTGCAGTGTTAGGGGGGACTTTTGTAGAGCAAATGCACTCTTTTGGACAGTTTTTTTTTTTTGCTGTCACATTTTAATAAGCATTAACATATGCTATTTACATGGTATATTAGTCAGGGTTGTCCAGAGAAACACAACCAATAGATTATATAGAGAGATATATAGAGATTTGTTATGAGGAATTGGCTCATGTAGTTATGGAGGTGAAGTTGCCCCAACCCGCCATCTACGAGCAGGAGGTCCAGGAAAGCCAGTGGTGCAGTTCCAGTTCAGATCTGAAGGCTTTAGAACTAGGGGAGCCATCAGTAGAAGTTCCAGTCTGCAGTTCAAGGGAAGGAGAAGATTAAAGGCTCAGTATAAGCAAGAGAGCAAATGTCCTTTACCTTTTTGTTCTACTCAGGCCCTCCGGGAATTAGACTATGCCCACTCACCTTGGTGAAGACAATCTGCTTTCCTAGTCTACTGATTCAGATGCTGATATTTTCTGGAGACACCTTCTCAGACACACCCAGCACTAATATTTTTACCAGCTATCAAGTTATCCCTTAGCCCAGTCAAGTTGACACATAAAATTAACCATCTCATATGTATTTCTGCATTAAGACTTGGACTTTGGAGTCAGCCAACCTGGAAGTCTAATCCTTTTTATTCTCGTCCCAGGTATTGGATCCCATATGATTTGCCTAACCTCTGAGAGCCACAATTTCCTAACTGTGAAATGGGAATAAGAGTATTAGTGTCATAGAGTTCTTGTGAGGCTCAAATAGACTATGTATGGAAATCAGCTAACACATTTTCAGAGTTAAACGAAGTGTCACCTATTATTTCCTTTTCTCCTTCTCTTCCCTTTCTAATTTTTTGATAAATTATGATATTTATATGTGGGAGAGTTTTTTTTTCAATAATGATTTATAGAACCCTATGTTGGTGGCCATGCGAAGCACTGGAAGCACAAAGCTAAGTCAGACATGTCTAGCAACACTCCTAGTTGAAAGTGGAATAGTTATGGAGGAGATAATGTCAATGTAATGCTGTGTTACAATAGGGATGTATTTGGGATGCTACAAGAGTGGAGTGTATGACCCTCTCCTCCCCTCCTCCTCCACCCCATCCTGTGGTCTCATAAAAGGCTCCCTGGACATGGTGATCCCTGAGCTTATTTTAGACACATAAGTGAAGTGATTTAGTCAAGAAGAAGTGAGAGGAACGTTCCAGGCAAAGGAAATAACAGCGTGAACCAAGGCAAAATCAGCATAAACTGCGCTCTAGGTTATAAACTATAAGAATGTCCCAGTAAAGCTAGAAAGGAGCTGGCAGAAGAAGAGATAGGTAAGGGATAGTTCATAGGGATCCTGACTAGCACTACTAAGGAGTTTGAGACTACACTGTAGGCCAGTGCTTTTTGATTTATCTTAAACAATGTTACCTGAATGTTAAAAACATGGAAATGAGCAAGAAACCAAATGCTTTTCCATTTAGGTCTTACAGGACATGAGTTATTGACCACTTAATAGTTACAGAATGAAACCTGCTGTCTATGTTGATAATGTTCCACCCGTTGGCAGGTCCGCAGTCCCTAAATCGGAATAGAAGTCTATTATGCTGATGGTGCCACAAGCACATGTGCAGAAAGAGCTCTTTAATGAAGCATGGCTTTTATTTCCATGAAGCCTGGTGGTGTTTGGTTTGATCTCTACAGAAAGCACATCAAATTAGAGGTTTATTTTCTATATTGCTTTGTACAGTTCCCATGTAAAGAACCACTCATAACCACCATAAAACCAAATTCTTCCCTCACACATATTATCTATGGAAGAGCCACTCATATCTTATTACAGCCTATTCAGGGGATGCTTCTTTTGTCATATTGAAAACAGATTAATATTTTTTCTTGAAATAGATGCACTCTTGGCTATATTGAGACATGCATAGATTTTAGCTGACTTGGTATTTGCTGGGGTAGGATTTGACTTGGTATTTTTGCAAACAGATTTGGGCTCATATAATTATACTGGAGGTTAATCCAGGAACCCAGGGATGGAGAAAATCTCAAAGAATATGTCTGAAAAGCCACTTCTAATAAATGAGCTTTTTTCTTAAGGACCTAAATCGGACTTCTTAACCTTCTTCAGACTGTTCAGTAAACAAGCTTTCTCTGTAGGAATGTGCTCTCCTTTACCTGAATCTTAAATTTAATGTTGATGTTGGGCCAGATGTTAGTTAATTGAAACTAATTACATTTCCAGAGTAATCCTAGCATCTGGAGTCAGCCAGTCTGTAAAGCTGAACTGAAACTCGGCATTGCCCCTGCCTTTCTGCAGCTGCTGCTGAAGAGGGAGATTAGCCATATAAGCACTTTTAAGGCAAAGAATCCAATTCAGCTTATTTATTTTATTTCAATCCTCTTGTAGCAAGTAACTTCCTGCCTGCTATTGTTAAGTAGGGTTACCATTTTAGGCTAAAGAAAAAAAAATCTTAAAGACATATGAATGAAAAGCCACATAGAGATCCTGTGTTACTTTCTTACCAAGGTAAATATTGTGCTTATACATTAGTACCTGGGATGTCATCTCATGTGGTTGTAGATCTAAGCTATAGCCACCAGTTTGCATTCCAAAAAGGAGGTTTAGGATTTTTTTAGTCATTACTTTGCTTATCAATATCTTGATAAAGAAACTCAGAAAAGTTTTTTTTTTAAATTAACTGATTTTTAGATTGCTGGTTGTTTTCATTAACTTCCAAAAGGCTGAAGAGAATTTTCAGTGCTCTTAATTTTTAATAATTTTCATGAGTTCATTGTGTAGCAAAAGAGCCTTATCAGAGATACAGAGTGGTTTTGCCACCTTGGCAGCAGGATGACAAGTGATAGAAAATAGTTGCCCTCATGATGGGACTGTGTTCATTCTGAGACTAGCTGATATGGTGTATTGGACTTCAAACCACTCTAAACACCTCATGTACAAGATAACAACATTCCAATACAAAATAAGCAAGTGAATGAGTGAAGTAATTATTAGGTGACCCTATGGTATATCTGAATATGTGAATGCTGAGAAACTTTTGAGAAATAGAATGACTCCTGGTAAGTTTTCTCCATCCACCCATCCCTATTATTGGAACCTTGAGTAATTTCCAGAAAGAAGCAGAGCCCCAATGAGAAGGAAGTCAGGAGCTGGCAAGAAAAGCTGAATCTGAGAAAGGAAACGTGTTTTAAGTTTTGTCTCAATAGAGGCACAACTTAGATACGGGAGAAAGCTCAGAGGAGATGTTATCTGGAATATCGGTTTATTTATAATGCTAGTGGGGAGTGTAAGATGACCCCCTCATTAAGAGAGGATATTAGTAGGAGTTGGTGTGAGCAGGTGACTTGGGAAATGAGAATTTTTGAGGGGAGTTGTCCTAATAAGCACTTTAACCATTAGAGTGCAATTTTAATTGATGACTGTATATACGAGAGATCAAATTCTTTACTAACACTTATTCTATTGCCCAATTATAAAATACTAGTGCATGGATTCATGCACATTGAAAGGAAATTAATTAGAAGAAAGATTCATGTGGTAATTACACTACTACAAAACATTACATGTCAAAATAGTATATATAATATAGTATTATAAAATTAAAATACAAAATATTTTAATATGCATGGCACATGCGCGAATCAATGTTCATTTTTAAATTGCCAGTGTGCGTCACATGTACTGGCTGGTCGGTCGGTCACTTAGCCTTTTATATATATAGATGTGCTCTGTGTATGAATATTGTCATTTTGTAACTTAGGGAGGAAGTTCAAACTATACTTAAGAAGCTTGATCATGACCTGTGTGAATCAGAAAGGGAGAAAGAAAAATTATGTATCTGTATTTCTAGAAAGCTCTTCTTGTGTGGGAATGAGCTCCAGGAGCTACTCAGAGTGAAGGACTTGTAAGATAGTAGAAATAATTTGGGGGGATCTGAAAATTTTTTCCTTGAGAACTGGGACTCTCCAAGCCTTACGTTGGTTTACTCTACCAGTTAGACTTTTGGAGGAGATAAATTTTACCACAGATTTCAGGCTTCCTGCCAGAGATTTCTCTGCAACCTTGGTATGGCTATTGGCAAACGGGGTCTTCATGGGGAATAGCAATCCTGCCCACACAGAGAGGTTTGTCCATTCATTCATTGAACAGTATTTAATGAAGACTATTAGATACTACCTAGTAGGTGCTGCGGTATCCAAAGACCATGCTCAGGAGTGGACAGAAACAGCTGGGACCACATGTTCTGATTCTCTGCCCTCCTCCATCGGCTTTAAAGCCTAACTCTGGTCAAACCATTTCTGCTCTTCAGGATTGAAGGAAGTTGTCTTCTGCTGGAATGAGACAAGAGCCTTTCATACTCCTAGCTTTTTCATCACTTCAATCCCTAGAGCTGTGACACTTTTTTTCCATCTTCAAATTCGGGCCTGCTTTAGGTTTGGGCTCCCTCATCTGAAGGGAATTTTGAAAAGCCCCAGCCCAGTGGCAGAGAAGGCATATATGTGACAAATCAGTTTTGTTGTTGATTGACATTTTCTAAGTCACCTCTGACCTGCGTCCTACTTCAACCTGTGCCTACTTTTGCTCTTTCTTCTAACCAGTCTTACTGGCTCCAGGGCTCTAGGTATTTGTCAGTTCTTGGTATTCTTAGAAGTTTTAAATCTTTGCCAATCTAGTGGTTTCAAAAGGCATCTCACTCTGGCTTTCCTTTGAATTTCTATAATTACATAGTGTTTGACTTTTCTTAAGTAATCGTCTTTTGTGTCTGCTCATCTGTGACACTCTGTTCAGGAATTTGCTTTTGTTCTTCTCCCTTATAGTTTTTGTCATTTTCTTATTGGTATTTTGAATTTAGTTAAATTTTGGATACAAATTCTTTGTCAGTTATATGCTTTGCTTCCTGGTTTGTGACTTCTTATATCACATTCATTATGATATATTTGATACACAAAACTCTCAATTTGAATGAAATTTGCTATCAGTTATGAATGCTTGAATACTATATATCTTAACAAGGCGACATCCTAAGCAATGCAACAGAATGAATAGTATTTTGAGAAGCTTTTTAAGGATAGCAGCATTGTGGTTCTAGTACAAATTATTATGGGTATTAATCTATTTACCCATACACACATGCACACACACACACACACACACACACGTCTGGCAGTCTACACAATTTTGAGAAAAATCATGATGTGACTACTAATAGTGAAATGCTGCAATGTCTGGATGCTAATATGTTAAACACATTCTCTGGGATAATGCAATATCCAGATTAATTTAGCCATTTATTATCTAAAGCCATATAATTTTTTGGCTATAAGCATATCTAACATGGCTTAGCTGTTTTTGGTAATTAGCAGCAGTCATTAGAAGTTAGCAAAGAACCTTACTTTTGTTAACTATGGCATATGAACCTACTTTAGTTTTATTCCTAGTAAAATTTAAAATTATTGATTTTTAAGGGATTCTAAATTGAGCTTTCTGGGCTAAACCTGACGGGTTTCTGAGGTAGAATTTTGAGTTTCATTCATTTGCTTCTCTACCTACATTTTCTCTGAAATAGAAAACTTCTCAAAAACACCTTTCTATTGGTATACTTACTTAAAACAACAAAACAAAACAAAACACCTGTACTCTCCTTCCAGAGGCACATGAGGGTTATGAAACCTAATTTAAATTTAAATGTATTCATCCATATGCTAGACATGAATTGAATTTCTCCCATGTGGGAGGTACTCTGCTAGGGACCCTTTCATCCTGCTGGAGGCTCCGATGGACCAGTGGAGAGTCCCAGCTGAAGACCTGTAAGCATCAGCATCTCCCACAGCTTTGCTCAGTGCTCCTGGTCCTCAGCCCTGTTGGACTCAACATTCTTGTTTTCATTGTGAGGGTTTTTACACCAGCTCTGTATTCTTCTGATATAAAAGTCATAGATAATGAAACTCATCTATTTACCTAACTCCTAAGAACTCAATATAGTATCCTTAGAGCACTATAAAAGAGAGTAAAGTAATTTAAAGTGAAATAGTATGTATGTCAATATTTAAAAACTCTAATGAAGCCTGTGGTATAGACCATACCAAGGGGACATAACATTCATGAATGCCTACCTCTAAAACTCTCAAGGCTTTCTAGAGAACCATAAATAACTGAAATTGTCTTTTCTCATATCCTAGTTGTCCTATTCAAAGTCAGAATGCTTCCTTCAGTGTTAGTTTCCAGCCAATAGGCTTAACCAAAAGTTTGTTCACAGAAGTCACTATTTTCAGACTACAGCCTCCCTCCTTCTCATATAACTTCCATTTGCCTTTATTACTTGCCTCATCCTGCCAGCTTACTCTCCTGCATTGGAAAAGCCAACTTTCGGTGGACAAAATAACTATGTGGACATCTCCATCTGTTATTTGACAACTAGAGGCTCGGTGCACAAAAATTTGTGCACTCGGGGGGGAAGAGGGGTTCCTCAGCCCGGCCTGTGCCCTCTCGCAGTCTGGGACCCCTCAGGAGATAATGACCTGCTGGCTTAGGCCTGCTCCTGGGTGGCAGAGGGCAGGCCCAATCCCTAGGTGCAGCCCCTGGTGGGGCTCAGAGCAGGGCTGATTGGGGGGTTGGGGCACCACCCCCTATCACACTCAAGGCAGGGTCAATGGGGAGGTTGCGGAGCCACCCCCTGTGATGCACAGAGCAGGGCCAATCAGGGGGTTGGGGCGCTGCCCCCTGTCACACACAGAGCAGGGCCAATCAGGGGGTTGGGGCAGTGCCCCCCCTCCCGTCACGTACAGAGCAGGGCCCATCAGGGGGTTGGGGAGCTCCCCCCTGTCACTCACAGAGTAGGGCCGATAGGGGAGTTAGGGCACCGCCCCCTGTCACACACACAGCAGGGCGGATCAGGGGGTTGGGGCGATGCCACTGTCACACTCAGGGCAGGGCCTATGGGGAGGTTATGGCTCTACCCCGTCACACACAGAGCAGGGCCCGTGGGGGGAGGGTTGGGGCGCCACCCCCTGTCACACACAGAGCAGGGCTGATCAGGGGGTTGGGATGCCACACCCTGTCATACACAGAGCCGCAGAGCGATCAGGGGGTTTGGGCGCTGCACCCTGTCATGCTGATCTGATGCCAGGAGGCCTTGCGGCTCCGCAGATCCCAGTGCTGGGAGGCATATTACCCTTTTACTATATAGGATAGAGGCCTGGGGGCCAGCTGGTTTGCCCTGAAGGGTGTCCTGGATCAGGGTGGGGGTCCCCACTGGGGTGCCTGGCCAGTCTGGGTGAGGGGCTGAGGGCTGCTTTCAGGCTGGCGGTTTTGACTGCTTTCAGGCTGGCGGGAAGCTCCCAACCACTCCTTTTTATCTTTTCTTTTTTTCTCCTGGGCCAGCTTTAGCTCTGGCTCTAGCTCTGAGGCTTCCGCTGCTGGTTTGTTTGCTGTTCTATAATCGAAACAATGTATAACTTCAGCTCTGAGATCCCAGCCGGCTATATTTGTTAGAATGTTTCAAACTGCCAGCTCAGAGGCCGGCAAGTCAGGCGGGGAACGTTGGAGTCTGCAGTCACGGGAGCAAGCAAGCCTCATGTTCGCTTCCAACTGCCTGGCTGCCGGCCGCCATCTTGGCTGACAGTTAATTTGCATAAGGATACGCTGATTAGCCAATGGGAAGGGTAGCGGTCGTATGCCAATTACCATTTTTCTCTTTTATTAGTGTAGATAGGAGCATGTTCAGGAACCCACTACAATAGAATAAATAATGATTGAGTAAGGTGCTTGCACATATTCATAGTGGATGGGTTTTAAGATTTTAAATAACCTTTTTCTTATAAAGACAAGTTGAAGTCAGTGAAAGGTAAGTGCATTTTTGTGTATCTGTACAGTTGTTATAAATACAATAACTACAAATACAGGATGGTTTAGGTATAGAGATGGAAATAACACACGTTGTCTTGCCAAGAGGGCCATGATATTTGGAAGAGATGAGCAAGCCTTGGGGAAGTTACAAATGTGGTGTAAAATTTCATTTATGTTAAAACCATACAAATTCACTTTGTGTTTATATTAAAAACCTCAAATAACTATGAATAGGGTGATCACCCATTCTGCATCAACATTTTGATAGGGGCAGAAATAGAATGTTGGGGACCAACTATAATTGTTAGAAATATTAATCATGTTCTGTTAACCATGATTGTTTCATTTTGATAAAAGAAGGCACATTCTAACCTGGTTGGGAATCACATGTGGGACCTGGGAGCTCACCTGGAAATGCAGCCCATCCCCTAATCTGGGAGCTGCCTATTATCATGGAAAGATTAACAACCTTGTTGCAGAAACTAGAGCCACCAGCCCTTTGAAGACCCCCAGCTCTTTGCATACCTGCAGGTCTTTGCAAATTGTAACAGCCCATATTAACTGTAAACTGCCCACTTGGCATACCCTTTTGCTTACTTCCCCATATAATCTCTTTCCTTCTACCCAATATAAGCAGTTGACTTATGATGGGGGGAGGCAGTGGGGGGAAGAGCAGGTTTTTGTGGATGACCTGCTACTCTCCCAGTACTGCCAGCATTATTGGAATAAACATTCATATATGATTAAATCCTGTCTCTGTTTAATTGGCTCAAGTAGTGACAGGCGGTGTGGACCAATTGATTGTCCAGTTACAATTTGAAACTAGTGCTGAGTGTAGAATGGTCCTTTCTAGGCTTGCCTGGTCTGCTCATTGAAGACCATCTAGGAACCTGCCCCTGCTCGATAGAGCCAGCAGTGTTCCACAATCATTGCAACAATCCAAAATATCTCTGCATATTTCCAGAACATCCCCTATGTATGACATGGCTCCCACTGAGAATTGCTGCTCTGTGCACTGGTTCTCACCCTGCCCTTAGCATCCTGTGGGTCAGTAGCTCCAAAAGAATACTCGGCCCCTATGTCACCATTGACTTGTCAAAGAGGGCTTCAGATATCCCAGTTTCAGCAGTTCTTCTTGCTAACTCCCTGAGACATCCCCTAGGCACTTACCCCAACCTTCCTGTAGAAAATCAACACCACTGAAATGCAAGTCTATTGAGAGCAGCTTTCCTAAGAACTCTCTCTGTATATTGTGAGATTGCCTAAGAAACAAATTCAAAAACATCACAGTGTCACATTCCTGACTCCCCAGGGCTTTCTTTGCTGAATCCTGAAATAAGAGGAATATATATATGGTTGGGGAAAAGTAAGTTTACAGTTGTTCAGATGGAAAATAACACAGTAATTAATAAATAGTAATATGAGTGTTAGGTCCACACTGAAAGATGTGAGTGCTTAAGAAATTTTATTACATTCTCTCACAGCGGGCTGAGACCAGTGTGCTGGGTGTCAGCCCTGAGGGGATGGTTAGGTTCTCTTATATAGGATAGAAGTATGCAATATAGGGTCAGGTTTTGGGTACATCAGTCAGTCAAGCAGAGAGGAGGGCAGGAGTTGGTAAGAGAGGAGAGTGAGGAAGGCGGTCAAGTGAAGGGGGATTAATTTTATCTTGCTTCTGCAGGCACCAGCTGTCTACTCCAAGCTATGGGAAAAGGCTTATAACAATATATATTTCAGAAAACATGTCCAAGCAGGAGAGATTTAGGGTAGTTCATCCTAACAACGAGAATAAACTGTTTTGTGTATTCACAACTGCAAACCTACTTTTGTCCCACCCTGTATATTCCTTTAGCTCCAAGTGAGTTTCATCCTCTTTAGATGCCATGGTCTTGACATACCTTGTGCTTTCTTCTAAACCCCCCCTTCCAACAAAGCCAAATCAGGACTTGTGGAGCCTGAAGGCTTATAAATCTGAGGGTCTTCTTTAAGAAAAAATATAAAAATTCCAAAATAAAATAAATATGTATGTACTAGTAGAAAGAAAAAAGAAATCACAATAAAGTACCAATGCTGAAAAGGTGACAAAAACTAAAAAACTCACAAAACCCAGGAAAATAGCACACCACTATAAATTAAATGTTTGACACACTAATACATTATACCAACATTTGGCTGCATGATTTTTTGACAACAATTTTGCAATATCATTTTCTACAGAGAAAAGAGAAAATGATTAAGTCTTTTCTTTACCAGTATTGATTAAAATATTATATTTGATCATTGGCAACTTACAAAAGTATTTTTTCTTTGTTTCTACAGCTATTGGTGTTGTCATGTAAATTGTTAGAATTTTTAAATTTAGGAAAAATATGTCTTACTTGAGTGGTAAGATTTCCCAGCATAACAAATTTATATATACCATGAGTGTTCTTAAATACTGTTTGATTTGACAACTCTTTTTAGGCAATTGTCATTGGCATCCCATAGTGTTAGCATATTATGAATATAGGTGTGTTTTTTTTTTTTCAGTGTCAGTACTTCATGTTAAATCAGCAGGAACTTAAGAATTTGTAGAAATATTAGATCAGACCATTTTAGGCCAAGAAAAGAGAGTGTGCAAAAAGACCTATGTGGAAAACATATAGAGAACTGTAACATATTTATGGTGTGTACAAAGAGGAAGCAATCAGCAATTAAGCTAGATAAGAGTGTCTGGCCAGGGAAAGAAATGTGATCTGGTGACAAATGTTGGTGAGTGATTAAGGCTCTCTTCTCATGCCCTTAGGTTTAGGAATCAAATGCCTTTTGATAGATCACTAAGCTTATAAAGGGCCATAGAGTGTTAAGTTTATTAGCATTGGAGACAGACAGAGGTTAACCGGAGTACCACCTCTTAAACTTAGTAGCTAGGTAATTATTTTAGCATAACATAACTTTACGGAGAAGTGACTATAAGCTACACAAATATATCCTCTAAACCTCATATATGTATCTCAGATTTAATATACTCTTAGCCAATCCCCCAAAGTGCCAGTAACTACGTCAATGCCACCAGACACCAGGGAAAATATAGTGGAGGGGTTGTTAGGATAGAAATATACGTAGCAGTTTTATAAATTTTACAAAATATATGACCATGTGCAGATATTATTAGGACCCTTCCCCAGGGTCTTGGAAGATGCTCATGATAGTGAGAGGCCATACAGTTTAAGCTTTTTTAACTTTAGGTTGAATCTGTCTCCCTTAAAGGACACAGGAACATATCTGCAAATTGAATCCTCAGGCCAGCCCAGGTATCCCAGAACTCCCCAAACAATGCAAAGTAGCTCTAATTACTACCCTAGGCTACTTATAAATACTGACACTCTCCTTGCACAGTGCCAGGCCGACCTAGAAAGCCACAAATAGACCGTCTCTGATGGGTGTGCCAACCGGATGTCAAGGATGATTAGTGAGAAAGGAAAGAAGCCCTCCTTCCCCTACCGACTTCAGGGCCATGCAGAGCAGAGTGCGACAGAGGTCTAGAAAGCAGCTGCCACATGGTCTGGAGGGTGCGCATCCCTGCAGAATTGCAATTATCTCCTTCACTTTGAAAGGTTGTCCACTTTTGCCTTTACATACTTCACTGTCTTCTGCAGAGTTTCCCAATTTTTACTTCACGTATATTTGTTCATAGTAGAGGGCTCATTTGTAAGAAATGAAGGCTTATTCTTTACTCTTGTCATTTTACCCCTCAAAGGTTTTGCACAGCAATTTGGGATTGCAAACAATGAGATCTATATCCTTGTTTGTTGGCTTGTTTGTAAGTTGCTTAGTATATAACTCTGTGGAATGCATTGGGACCTAAAGTGCTAGATGGAGAGCAGATTTCCAAAGGGAAGGGTTGGGACAGGGTCACACTTTCGTTACCTGTGTGTTCCTTAAGCAAGTTGTCTTCTCTTGGCTTCAGTTTCTCTTTCTGAATGTTAAGGAAATAAGATCTTCCTGATGCTACAAAACAGTTCATGAAGATTAAATAAGGTGGTGTATATAAAAGAGATTTCCAAAGTGTAATTGCAGAAGTGGGTAGGTTTTATTTCACCCTCTTGCTTTGTCACCTTTCTGTTCTCTCACTCAGTGCGAGAGTCGAAATATACATAGCAGTTTTATAAATTTTACAAAATATATGGCTATGTGCAGATATTATTAGGAACCTTCCCCAAGATCTTGGAAGATGCTCAAGATATCCATTATAGTGTGACACTGTTGAGTACCCAGAGGAATACTGCCTCAGTAGGAGTACAGTTAATGATAAATGTCACCACTGTATTGCTTATAGTATTCTCTGGTTCAAATGGATTTTGAATAAGGGAAACATAATTTGGAAAATAAGGTATCAGATCAGGAATACATGTAAGCAGAGAATCACATGGAGGAATGAAGCATCAAAGGCTATGTGTTTGACAGAGGTAAATGGAGCATGAAAAATGAGACAAATACTTAGTGTCTATTATATGGTGGACTCTGTTCTTAGAGCTTGGAATGAACTGTTGAACTAAATGGCCAAAGATCCCTGTCCTTGTGAAGTTTTTATTCTAATGATTTAGAGCAAGCATGTCAAACTCAAAGGCTAACACGGGCCAAATAAACAAGGTTTAAGTTTATCTGGGCCGCAAAAACAAACAAACAAAAAGCTTCAATTTTCATAGAAACATAGGTTTATTTCAATAGAGACATGCTGAATACAAAGGGCTGAAATAAATGAGTCATGGTTAACATAAAATAATAGAACATTTTAATAAAAATTAATATATTTTCTTGAACATTAACTTACCAGACACTGAATAACTGCACAAATTAATAAGCGTCACGCAAATAAACCTATTTTTATTGTTCTCTGAAAGCAAAATATTTCCTGTTGCGCACACCAAACAAGTCAGCCCAAGACTAATGACGTGGCAATTGGCTGCTAAAATATTCGCTGCTAGTATTAGTGGAGAGAAATGGTGCACATGCGCATAAGGTGCGTAAGGGAAATGAATGCAACACGATTATAATAATCAGTCATTAGCAAACGTTGTAGTTCATTGTTAATAATTATGTATAACAGGATATTGTAAAAATTAAGTTATGAAATTTTTATTAAAACGTTTCTTACATACCGTTATATTGGCTGGGTCGCAAAAATATTTGCCATGGGCCACATGTGGCCTGTGGGCTGTGAGCTTGACATGCTTGATTTTGAGTACCCAAGAAAGGCTATGCTGTGGCAGACTTGTACAGAATTTTTGAAATATTAACAAAATACTTGGAAGGAAAATGAGAATAGGTAAATTATGGATTTGTCTTTGTTGCTTATTTAATTGCAATACTGTACTTTCATTATGAAACAAGTTTGGATGGGGTAGTCTTGGAAGGATGTGTCAATGAACGAAAGGTTGCAGGGAAAGAGAGCAGACTGTTTAATCTAGATTTCATATTTGTTTGAAATGACTTTGATAAAGAGGTGATTGGAGATATGGATTCTCAAGTCTCATCTCCCCTATCCCACTACTGAGCTAATTATTTCAGGCTATCGTGGTTTCTTTGAGTCATTAAATTGCTCATATAATTTACTGATTTACTCATTCATTCATTATTTCATTTATTCATAAACTAACAAACAGCTACAATATACTGGTTATTATGCCATACCGTGAAGATTAATAAAACAGCGAGCACTGAGAAAATTCAAATGTAGCTAAGGCCTAAGAGTGACACCGGAGAGGCAGTGGGGTCGTCTGCACATGTAAAAGTGTTTTCTAATCCTCCAAATGCTAAGCTGTGGACTCCACGCAAGGACAACTCACTCTAATCCTCTGCCCTTGCCAAGGGTCATTTAATTAGAGGGATTTTGCTTAGTTACTCTACTGTTCAGAATCCTTTCTGTCGTGGCTGGTCAAGAATTTGCTGGGATGAGCTAAAAGGCAAAATGACAATAATTGGAAACAAAATGTCTTTGTTCCCTTTCCCTCTGAGCAACAGACTTCACCTTATAAGCACCATATTGGTGGAGACGGCCTCTTTATTGAGCCTGCTGACAGGCACGCGGCATATTTATAACAGCTGAGGATAGCATGCCCTGACGAGTGAACTTCATTCCTAGACTGCCATGTAGTCTCCTGTGACTGACAGTGATTTGTCCCCTGTGATTCTTTCGCTTTCTTCCTGACTATTCATAAAGCAGCGTCTGACAGCCTAATTTTCTATTGCTAATAATACTAAAGAGCAGTGTAATTTTCAAATTTCTCTTAGACTTTTCCATGTTAAATTATTTTCAATAAACACTTCTTCCCTTGTCCCATCTTCTATGGCTTACCAAGGTTTGATGACAGTGTTTATGCTTCTTGCTAAATAATTTCTCAGAGATGTAAGCTAAGGATCATATACACTCTCTTTGATTCTGTTTGGCATTAAGTCAAACATAGATTTGAGGGTATTAGAGAAAATTTTTTATGTAATTTAGAGGTTGGATTAAAGGAATACTTTATTTCATATTCAACAAATTTCAGAGAGAGGAAGGGAAAGGAAGAGAGAAATAGAAACATCAATGATGAGAGAGAATCATTGATCAGCTGCCCCTCACAATCTAGATTGTGTCCTGACTGGGAATCGAACCATGACCTTCTGGTTTATGGGTTGATGCTCGACCACCGAGGCACACCAGCCGGGCATATTCAACAAATATTTTAATGCCTATTATGCATTAGACACCTTATTAGGACTTGGGTATGTAAAGATGAATACATATAACATAACTGTGAGCCCTAGAAGAACTCACAGCTAAGAAAGGGAAAAAACATCATACAACCATGACATACTAGTACAGAGGTTCTCAACCTGTGGGTCGCGACCCTTTGGAGGTCGAATGACCCTTTCACAGGGGTCACCTAAGACCATCGGAAAACAAATATATAATTAGATATTGTTTTTGTGATTAATCACTATGCTTTAATTATGTTCAATTTGTAACAATGAAAATACATCCTGCATATCAGATATTTACATTATGATTCATAACAGTAGCAAAATTATAGTTATGAGGTAGCAACAAAAATAATTTTATAGTTGGGGGTCACCACCACAGGAGGAACTGTATTGAAGGGTTGCGGCATTAGGAAGGTTGAGAACCACTGTACTAGTAGGTACCAATGTTATCTCTATTTCACAGTTAAGAAAGCCCTGGCTGAGAGAAGTTAAATGACTTGCCAAAAGCCATACTGTTAGCACATGATGAAGGTAGGATTCAGGCCTAGATGGTTTGATACTAGTACCTAGACTCCTAAGCACAATTATATATTTCCTTTTTTAGTGTCTAAGAACACATTGAATTTATATCCATCTTTATTCTTATTTTGTACATAACTATCCATATTCGACCAGTTATGCCTCTCTGTTGGCTTTCTGTTCACTGATATCTGTGATATTTACACTCAGAGTCAGTAGAACAGGAATGAGGGAGAGAAAGTCGTTTGCTGTTCTTTCTCTCCCAAGCTAATAATAGTATGTTTCCTTAGACTGAAGCTATGCCCAGGGACCACAGGTCATCATTTCATCATTTCTATCCCTCAGCTGTAATTTACTTTTATGTGCTGTTGGACTCCCGCAGGCACCCTTGAAGGAATTTGTTTCCATTACAGGACAAACTTTGCCACTCAAAGGTCAAGCTTCCACGCTCGATAAATAAGTTTACATCATCATCCCGATTTCCTCCAGAATCTCATTTTTGGTTTTATGTGGCTTTGTTTTTTGAGTCATATCCTCCCTTCCATTCCTTTAAACCAGCGGTTCTCAACCTGTGGGTTGCGACCCCTTAGGGGGTCGAACGACCCTTTCATAGGGGTCGCCGAAGACCATTGGAAAACACATATATAATTACATATTGTTTTTGTGATTAATCACTATGCTTTAATTATGTTCAATTTGTAATAATGAAAATGCATCCTGCATTTAAATTACGATTCATAACAGTAACAAAGTTACAGTTATGAAGTAGCAACGAAAATAATTTTATGGTTGGGGGTCACCACAACATGAGGAACTGTATTAAAGGGTCGCGGCATTAGGAAGGTTGAGAACCACTGCTTTAGATAGTGCTGTTACTGTTGGGTGAAAAGCATCATCTTCACTGTGGAAACCCCCTTTCAGGGCTGGACTCCTGCAGAGATCGGCTGAATCAGGAGGCTGTGCATCATGTTCAGGATAGAGTCTTCAGTGGTTAACTCTACAGTGGCAGGTGGTAATAAGTCCTCCAGAACATCCAGAGAAATAGAATTGCCTTCTTTTCCTTGGTGACTTCAGGTTGGAAGAGAAACGTTTTTTCAGATGAGTGGGCTGGGTCATCCCAGAGCAGGGCTGACCTGTTAGAAGCAGCATTGCCCTGTCGTGTATGAGCAGCATGGCTATGTGCCCTTATTGTGAATATCCACCATTCCAGATCAAGTTACCTTGTCATTCAGCTACAGACTCCAGGGTGTTTTCAATGCACAATCTCTATAATGTAAATATGGAATTATTTTTGTTCTTTCATGAGTTTCAAGCATAGATCTTGAAGAAATCTGGCTTGACTCCCATGCCCTTTGGCAGCCAACATATATTTTTCACCCAATGAGACCTCTAGCATCGTTCCGGTGGAACATACTCTGAGACAAATTTTTGTAGCATCTCCTTTTGTATTTTATAATCATACAATCTCCAAATACTTTTAAGAGAGAAGACCTGTTATAATTTCCCTCTTTTATGTCACTCTAGTAGAAGATAATAGGTATGATACCAGTGATAATATATCTGTCACCAATTAAGTATTTACTATGTGGCAGGAACTATGCCAAGATTTTGCATACTTTATATCATGCATCAGGAGGAAGATTCCAATTCTCTTTTGTCAAATGAGGACCCTGGGGCGTAAAGAGGATAAATAACTTGCTTAAGGTCATAGAACACAGACAATCTGATTCCAAACCCTACAGTCCCACCCTGTATATACTTCAGTGTTTGAAGAATTTCCTGCTTCCCATGCTGTTTTTCTAAACGTGTTCTGTTGCCACTCAATTTCTCCAGTCAGAATGGTTTTTAAATTGTACTCACAGATCTATTTTCTTCTTTTATACAGTATTTATAGTAGCTGATTTTGACAGCTGAGAATAGTACCATATAAATAATGATGTAAGACCTCAGGCAAATCACTTAACCCCTTTGAACTTCAGTTTCCTCATTTGTAAGATGATGAAATAATAATACTTGCCTCACAGGCTTGTTCGAAGATCAAATGCAATAACATAAGCAAAGTACTCTCAATGAATAAATGTTCACTCAATTCCCTTCCTTTCCCATCCCTTTCCTTGTAAGTCCCAGGATAAGGAAATGTGGCAAGGCTCATGACAAATTTGAATAATATAAGGATTGCTGAGTGATTAAATAGTTTCTCATCTGATTCCCAAAAGGATTTGAAGTGGCTTAATGAATATAAAAGTAATATAATATTATAAACATGTTATTATTCCCTCATTTCATCCTACCTGTTACACTATTCTCCCCATTAATTTCATTAATTTAGTCTGATAGTCATTCAGTCATGTAGATCTTCAATATTTGATTGCATACTACTGTTTGTCAGATACTGTTTTGCATGCTAGACTACTCTTTACTATGGCCCAATTGTTCTTTCTTCTTCCTTCATTCCTAGTAGTAGTAGAAAGGAAGTTTAACCTTCCATTCACTCATCACTGTACTATAATTTGACTTTTGACTTTTTTGTTATGGTCTTCAAATGTCTTCCTAAATATTAAACTCAAAGATGTAATTTGCTTCTTTACCTTTGTTACTATGTCTGTTGCATTCTCTTCTTCCTTCTTAAAACTTTCTGGTGGTTTCTCTCTCTCTCTCTCTCTCTCTCTCTCTCTCTCTCTCTCTCTCTCTTGCCTTTCTTTCTTTCTTTCTTTCTTTCTTTCTTTCTTTCTTTCTTTCTTTCTTTTATTTTTTGATAGTATAGTCTCCTTTTTTTCCCTTTTCTCCTACTTTAAAACTTTTCTGACTCTGTTAAACATCTTTGCATTATCTATTCCTTAAATGTTGGCCCATAAATTGTAAGTCTTAATACATTTTTCTGTCTATTGCTTTGTTATTATTTTACTTACTATTTATATGTTAGTGACACTAGATATGAATGTTCAAACTAAAATTGTCTTTAAAGACTTAGACTCATGTATGTTATTGTTGACTGAACATCTCAAGCATCCCAACCTAAAAATAAGTAAAACCAATTTATTTCCCCCGACAAATATATACTTGTTCCATTTACATTTTCCATACGTCTACACAGTCATAGTGCTTGGAACCAACCATATATATCAAATGCATTTGAAAGTTCTCAATTTTTTTTAAAAAATATTTTCATTGATTTTTAGAGAGAGAGGAAGGGAGAGGAAGAAAGAGAAACAGAGGGCAGAACATCGATAGGCTGCCTCCTGTATGCCTCCCCACCCCCTTACCCCCCACCTGGGCATGTGCCCTGACCTGGAAGTGAATCGGCAATCTTTTGGTACATTGGACAATGTTCAACCAACTGAGCCACACCAGCCAGTGCGTAGGATATATTCTTCAACTTTTCTTATCCCTGAATTTTCCTTGTCCAATCAATCACCAGGTCTTCTCATATCACTTTCCATATATCACCCCTTCATTCTGATGATCTCTGTCCTGGTTAGGGCTGTTAGCCTTCTTTATCCACCCCATACTTCAGTCTCTCAACTCATTCCTACGCTCAAGTGCACAAGCTCAAATCCACCCTCTACCCATCTCAGAATGATGCTCAGCATAGAAATCATAATCTGGACATGCTCATCTTTTGCTTGAAGTTTCCAAGTACTCTTTATTGTATACATCAGTAGTTTTCACAAATGGTTCTTTGAAAAAATCAGGGTCCATGTAGTGATGGACCCTGAGTGGGGAAATTTGAGTGGGAAGGGCTAGTACAGTTCCTGCCTTCTGGTTGTATTCTTACTCTGTCTTCCCTTCTTCTTCTTCTTTTTTTTAAATATATTTTATTGATTTTTTACAGAGAGGAAGGGAGAGGGATAGAAAGTTATAAACATCGATCAGCTGCCTCCTGCACACCCCCTACTAGGAATGTGCCTGAAACCAAGGTACATGCCCTTGACTGGAATCGAACCCGGAACCCTTTGGTCCACAGGCCAACGCTCTATCCACTGAGCCAAACCAGTGAGGGCTCTGTCTTCCCTTCTTAACTAGATTAGTTCTACTTTTCTTTTTATAGATTGTAGTTCTGCATGGCATTTCATTGGGGGCAAAATGATGGAGGAGGTGGAAGGAAGGGAATTGACAGTTTTTATGAATTTTGAAAGCCACCAGCCTGAATGGTACTCAAGATCAACAACCCTCTGCATAACCTAGCCTCTGACCTCACCAGTCTCATCTCTTAAAGCTCTCTTGCATTTTAATTTATGCTCCGTCACATTCATGTAGCCACTTACTTAATAAAGGAAAGATGGGATTTTACTGTGCTACTGCCCTCAGAAGTATATTCAGGTTGAATTAGGCCAGTTCTAATTTTGTTTCCTCTTGGATGCATGAATCTGCTTTACATTGCACAGTTGTTTCATAGAATCGAGATCCTGAATACTAATCCTTTCAGTTTTTCATGCTTATTTCCAGGAGGTTGGCTTTTTTCCCTTGCTATTCAGAGGGATCCCATCCTTTTCATCAGTATAACAGGTGGCCCTATAAAACTGAGCAGCTGTGAGTCTTTCTAAGAGACCCTCTGGGATGAGTTGAGAGCCACATTTGACCTGTTTATGTTTTGGGAAGTTGTTTTATTTTTTTTTAAATTCTCTTTCTAGATTACTTTAAAAATGAACCATACAATGCTATCCATTAAATAGGCAAGTATTTCCTAGTCAGGAAACTCAGCTGAGTGGGAAGCTGAATCTAAAATTAAGATGGCTTCCATTTGCCTAAGTGCCATTCTCAATATAATATACTTTTCAAAAACATTCATTAATATGCATTTTGAGACTTAATTTAGAAGCAGAGCCTGTCATTGATCACCTCTCTGTTTACATTTTAGCAGGCCACTGAGAGTGTACTGTTAGATTCTCTTATAAGCTTTTTCCTTCACCTTTCCCTCTTTATTAGCCCCCAGACCATCCTCTGGGATCTTTATTAAAAAGATCAAGAGAGGTTTTAGATTTCATAAATATTGCAGTAGCTCCATGCTCTTTGGAGAGTGGCTTCTTTAGATCGAAATGGCTTCCTATGGGGTAGAGAGGTTTGAAAGCCAATAAACCAGAAAGAGTAAAACAAAAAGCTATCTTCAATAAACACAGAAACACCTCAGTACATGGGCCAAATAAGTATGTACCATCATGTAAAAGATACTTAGTTCTTTTTAAAACCTAGGGATTGTCTGCAAAATATGATGCTGGCATGCAGGAGTCTCTGGGATAAGGTCCTTAAAAAGCTGAAGGGAGTTCTGTTAACCTTTCAAAAAATTGATCACCACCGTTGTAAAAGTCTCTGGTGAGAAAATATGCCATTCTGCTGAGGGCTGTATATTTTGGAAAAGCTGTTTGGTGTTCACTTTTGTTTTTGAGCTCACACAGACTCAAATTCCAGGATAGGAAATGAGTAGCTCATGAATAAATGGTTATGTTCATGATTAGTTGGGGAATCTTCCATACCTGGGTCTCAAGTTTGTCAGTGAGTGTTAGAAGTTTTCGGTACAGGGAAGGCAAGGGTGAAGGATGAAGAACAGAGAATGAGAGAGTTAACAAAAAGGCACAAAAAGCTCACACGAACACTTGTGTGTAGAGATCCTATATAATGCTCTGGCAGCTTTTATAAGGTCTTGAAATGTAATTTATACCCAAGGAGACCTTACTGTTAATTTGCGACAAAATAAAGCAAACAAAGGAAATGCTCTCCAGGTCTGAGAAACTCCAGCAGCTCCGCTGTTGCCCAGAGGCTGGAACTCTGAAGCTTCTCAAAACATGCCTGGTGGTTGGTTATGGAGGTTTTTGCTTCTAATACTGGCCATTCACCTGAAATATTAACATGTAGAGGAAACAGAGTCAAACAGGAACTGATTTGATAGTCTGGAGTCTTACCCATACTCATGATGTGACTGGGGCAAAGGGGTGTGAGGGGTTTCCGGTTTCTTCTCCACACCCCCAAATTCATTCTCATGGTGGTTACCATGGAGGCAAATGACTATCAAATTGATGATCTGGAGCAATGCCCTTGCTCTCAGTGGCCAGCAGCCATAACTAAGTGAGGCAGCCTACTATAGTGGGAAGAACATGGGTCTTACACCACCCAGACAGCCTGGGCTTGAATCCAGGCTTTCCTATAATTTAGCTGTGTGAGTTTGGAGAATTTAGCTAACCTCTTTGAATCACATTATTATTTTTTTGTAAAATCGGATAACAATATCTATTTTATAACAGTTACTAGAGGACTAGAGAAAATAAATGTAAAGCACCTAGTTTAGTTCTTGGTTCATAAAAAAAATTAGTAAATAATGTGGCTTAACACAAAGTGTGGTTTTAGAATGGGTGCAAAAGGGCAAGCAGTGGGTGAGAAGTTTAACCCAATTTAACATCCTCCCTATGTGACACATTTACATCCCCCTTCCCCTTTGAATCAATAGTTTCAGGCTTTAAAATAATTTCCCTCCTTCACTTGCCAAGTAGTAATCATTATATCTGGGTTGAGATTAATAGTACAAGGAACCACTAGTAAATATAACATGATATATCAAGGCTAACATGAAAATTTCAGCTAATTGTTTGGGGTTACAAGTCTCCATAAAACCTATATCTGCATTATCTTTTGATCCTCAGACACCTATTTTGTGTGTTTCTATATGTGTGTATGTCTGTATATTTTTTAAAAAATATGTTTTTATTGATTTTTAGAGAGAGGAAGGGAGGGGGATAGAGAGACAGAAGCTTTGATGAGAGACATTGATAGGCTGCCTCCTGCATGCCCCCCACTGGGGATTGAGCCCACAACTTGGGCATGTGCCCTGACTGGGAATCAAACCACCATGACCTCCTGGTTCATGGGCCCATGCTCAACTACTGAACCAAATGGCTGGATAGTATTATCATATTCTTGAACACAATGGCCACTATGACTAAAGAGGATATAGCGGGCATTGAAAAGTAGTAGGAGATTATAAAAGTAAGCTGGACAAGATGATGGCAAATGATGTAGTGCTCAGTATGATTTTGCAAGCTATTTACCCAATCTATTTATAGAAAAAGCAGATGGATCACAAATAAATAAGATGTGACGGTGCGATAACAATGAAACCCATAAGGAGAATAGTACATCTCAAAAAGTGAAATATTAAAGTAAGTCAGACTGCAGTAGTTTATAGTCTTATAGGGAAATTTTAACATGAGAGGGTAAATCCTCCTTGGTAAGGCCTCTACTGGCCATCGAGTGTTTAAACATTAGGCTTGATCTCTATTCTAATCGATGACACATCTCTTGAGAATGGAAACTTCACAGCTCTTATAATCACATTTTTAAATGTTAATAATTGCTCTTCACTTTCAAAAGGATTTCCTAAAACATTTTTGCTGCTATTTTATTTTAATTCTGCTGCGTTTTAAAATATATTTCTTCATAGTCAGTACTCAGTGGAAATGAGGAACAGCTGGTCAACATCTTGCATATCATAATCTATCATGTATATAATAATTATTATTAATGTGCCGGGAGAATGGCCTCTTTTCCCAGATAACATATACTCTTCCTTTAATCTACCTTCATAAATCCTCTTCCATATCATTTTAATTCTTTGGAATTATAATTACTATCTAAATTTAATATTTTCTACCTGATTAGTAGTTAATTTTTTTCTAATTTACACCAAATCAGATTAAAAATTATTCTCATAAAGAATGATCTGATAAATTATCTGTATAACCCATGCTAAAATTACCTGGCTACTGGGGAAAGACAATTTTTAATGTGTTTTTAATATTGCCAAAGTGTTACACTAAATAGGTTAATTCCTACGCTTTATCTCATTGTATTAAGATAGTCAAAGACACCTGGAATGTGTTGGTTGTTCTTTGCTGTGCTATTAGCCAACAGCTTGCAAAATTCATAAATGTAACATAAAGTAAAAGGGTCTCATTATTCCCAAGGCAAACTATACATTCATTGGTCTCTCATCCAATTCCTGGGGCAAAGAAGGTGTTATAAATTCATAGAGAAGAAAGGTGATTCCTTAGGGCTCTGCTTAGGGTATAAGAAGTTGGGGGAAGAGCCACAAGGGTATCTTTCTCAAATCTTTACTATGAGAACTCTGTGAGGCCCCTGTAGGTAAGAACTCATGAAAGTGTGGAACTGCTTCTAAGACTGTGGGTCCCCAGGAGTTTCTCACTTTTAAGTAGTCCACACTCAGCCTTCATCAGTTTGTCAAAGGGACCACCTATGTTTTCTACAGCCTATGGCTCTCGCCCCTTCTCCTTCAGGTAGGCAGATAGTTTCTGTCTCCAGATACCAGGTTTGCGGAGACCTCAGCTCTTTCACAGGACCAAGGAAAATCACTGATTTTCAGTGTGTTCTTTCTTTTCTCCTCCTCCTCCTCCTTCTCCCCCTCCTGCTCCTTCTCCTCCTCCTCCTCTTCCTCCTCCTTCCCCCTACTCCTCCTCCTCCTTTTTGTTTTTTTGTAAGAAGGA
Source organism: Myotis lucifugus (assembly GCF_000147115.1). Taxonomy (NCBI): domain Eukaryota; kingdom Metazoa; phylum Chordata; class Mammalia; order Chiroptera; family Vespertilionidae; genus Myotis; species Myotis lucifugus. The sequence goes on from NW_005871051.1 coordinate 12,829,684, forward strand.
GAATGACAACTTCCTACCTTTTTATACGAGGGATCTAAAACTGGAAGTTCTGACTGCTATTGAAGTCTTGGAAGTTTAGATTTTTCTCTTATGTAGTACTTATTTGAAATAAAAATAATTCCATTGTTAATGACTTGTTTTTTTCCAATTAATTTTTTAAAATGGCATTTCCTCATATTTCCAGTATTTTTCTTTTTGCTCATCCATAGTTCCATGAAATGGGGACTTAGGTGTAACTAGACTGGAATGGACAAATAGTGGCTGATCTTAGCATCAGGGACAAGGTTCTTTTACTTGCAAACCTGAGCATTCTGGAATTTATTTTGCTTTGGTTTCAAGTTGTTTATCATAAACACTTCAGACAGGCTAATGGTCACGTGTTTAAGAGGAAAGGTGAATGGTATAAACAAAAAAAACGAGAGAGCCGGTAGAATAGGGCTGGCCATTTCAATGGATCATAAAAGGAAGACACAATTTGACTATATCATTCCCTGGAGAGCTCCCTGGTGTGGGTTTATGAACACTGGGAGAAAGGCCAAGTTAGGTCTAATTATAGTAGTTTAACACTGCGATTTAAATGCCCAATCTTTTTTTAGTTCTTTTTTTCTTCCTTTCTATTATTATTATGTTTTTAAATTTTGAATTGAGCTCAGCTTTATACTTTGACCTTTCTATTATGTTTGCTAAATGCTTTAATTAGCCATCACTTCCCTATTTTTCCTGAAAAATTAAGAGATGAGAATCTATTTACCTATAGGCATTGAAAGATAAATATATTCATAATAAAATAAAAAAATAAAAAATGTTGCTACAAATACAAGCCCACCATTACTCCTGCTTCTTTGCTGCCTTTGTGTTTTAGGTGATTGATTTCTCTTTAAAGACAATCCAGAAAAATATTTTTGAATAATATAATTTGGGCTCTGGACCTTATTGAGGGAAAGGTTCTTTTTCTCTATGGCTATTTAGAGTATTTCTCCTCTTTTTCTTCCCCCCACCCAAAAATGCTTGTTTTTCCATGTTATTTCTTAAGATGGTGAGAAACTCTTTGCTTTTCATTGTGAATTTTGAAGTGGCACACATATGCTTTCTTGGTATAATACTATAGTTTAGTAGTTCTCAAATTTTGGGGGAGGGTCACAGGTTCCACTGAAAAATTATGAAAGCTGAAGAATCTTTTTACAGAGTGACAATGTTCTTTACCTATGGACTTTAGAAGGAAGACAAGAGGATGTGTTGGGAATGACTGGACTTGCTGTGCACAAGAACAATACTGCATTTACTGAGTGTGATTATTTATATAGTAAATTATAAATGACACTCAAGTAGTCTTCTGTTCCCCTTTTCAAAGGAACTAAGCATAATCTTGACCAGTGTGACTAAGGGAATGGCCTTGCTATGACTGGGTGCCTTTGTTTTCCTTTGATGTCATCATATTTCACTGGAAGGCTGGCTTTTTGCTTCATAGACTTATTAGCAGTTCTTAGATTTTGCTTATGAATTTGAACAAAATACAGATTTTGACAACTGAGAGTTGATCTCTTACAGAAGACTGCTTTGCTCTAACATGCACTACAGTATTTTGACTTTAGCAGGGCGAAGCTTCTATATCTTTTCAACTTGATGTTACAGAGTTGCTGTCCGTGCCCTTTAAATAATCATTTAGGTATGGAATAAGGCATTCAGCAAAGCCTTACTGTCAGGAGCAGTGGGGAGAAATAGGCCTCTATCTGCCTGTGTAAAAATGGTGAAGAAAAAAGCAGTTCCATCACAATAGACAAACACCAACAGGATGCTATAGGTCCTAGCAGACTTAGATTGACCTTGCTAAATTTTCATGGTTTGTATTCTTGAAATATGTGTATAAGCATGTATAATTTTCTAGTATATCATGTATATGCATATACATTATAGTTTGTATGTATGAATGTAATCACCATTCCAGTTAGTTCTCTCAAATCTATGCAAAATGTGCTGTGGTTTTAAAAATGACTTGATACTATTTGTAAGGGGAATGATAACATTCATGTGATTAACATGAACTAATTAAACTGAAATGTCCCAGGCTATTGTTTGCGAGGCAGTGATTACATGGTGTAAGGGAAATGTCATGATGGTGCGTTCATATGGGATAGGCTTTCATGAACAAAAATAAGGTGTGAAAGGTTTGTTTATGCTTGTTGTATAATTCCTCTGTATCAAGATCTGATAGTGATTACATAGTGCTAAGAATACAGGATTTGGAATTAAAAAATAAATACTGAAAAACCAGAAATAAAAGTCCCAGGTTTACCACTCACTTGCTGTGAGCCCTTTATTACCCCCAGGATAGGAACTTGTGAGGAAGGATAATAACGGGACTTTACTCGCTGGGTTGCTGGGGATTACCTGACATCTTTCATGTGAAGAGCTTTGTGGAGTGCCCGGCATATAACACACGCTCAATAAAGAATACCTATTATCGCTGCTACTGCATTGCCTCCTCAGAGGCAGTTCTCACCGAGGACTATTACCAGGGTTGGAGCTCTTGGGTGTGAGGGACAGTTAACCCACATGGGCTAATCCTACCTCTGTATAAGGTTCAGAGTAAACATCATCATTTTCTTGTCTATTTCTATGAACAGACTAAAAACTGCTACTTCTGTTTTCTTTGAAGTCGTATTTGCTAAGAGCACGCTCATCAACTCTAGAATAGTGTCTACAATTTTAGTAACTGCCTTCTCTGCTCAGCTTGTTAATTAAAGCAGTTTATTGCTTAGCAAGGCATATTTTACCTTTGAGCTTTAATTCCTTCTGCTGTTCTCTCTGAAATGGATCCAATTCCCAGAGATGTTTGTCAGACTAGGTTGCTGATGCACCATAAGATAACCAGATGACTCCATGGTTGTGTTCCTGATATTCTTACAACCATGAGTTAGACCTGGCATATACTTTTCTCCTCCTTTTTAGTAAACTGTTCTCTATTAACCAATCTATTGATACCTTTATCAAAGCCCTCCAAAGAGATACCTCTAGAAAGGAATGATGGTAATTCTCAATTACATTCAAGTTATCTGACTAATTTTTCTAAGTATTTTGTTTCAAAGATGGTACTAAGGTTAAGCCTACTTTTGAAGCACAAGAATTAATATCCTCCATAGGATGTGCCTATGTAAGCTTAGTGAAGTGTCCAATAAAGACCAGAACATTTCTGGTTCACGTAGAGTTTATTTTTAATGTCAGAACATCCTCTTAACTGTTCTACTAGGGCATGAGCTTCTGTGCTTATTTCTTACGATGTCTACCCTTTGCTCTGTTATTTCCCCATACACAATTCAGTGATTTTCCAAATTCAAGAGACCAAGTATTATTTGTTTCGCCTTTTCTTTGTATGATGGAATATAAGCTTCTTTTTCCTTATTATATGATTGGGGTATATTTTTCAATTATAATTTTATTTTAATTTCTCTCTATAGGAAGTTTTAATATTGTTTTAAGAAATACGATAGTTCACACTTCTCTAGAAATGACACCATCTAGGGATTTTATGCAACGCTCTACTCAATTTCCACATCTTTCATGGGTTAGGCTTTGTTGAATATTATCCAGTTAATTCTCTTAAACTTTAAAGGGAATACTCCTCCTCCTTATTTCATATATGAAGAAATCGGGGAACAGAGAATTATAGTAATTTCCCATGGTCTTAGATTGGGTAAATGTTTAGAACCGAGATTCACACTCAGGACTACACATTTGAAAGCCTTTGCTCATTTCTCTAGATAACACCAAATTCATAAAAGTGACATTTATGTTGCTGGAACTAAAGTCTACAAAGTCTCAAAGGAAATGCTCGACTTTGAACATGCACTTCCATTATCATCTGCCTTTCCTATCACTGACATTGAGTCCTGAGAGAATGCCTTTTATGTGCCCAAACACATAACAATATGGGATTCTAAATGATAGTAATGTTAAAAATATTTTCCGCAGTGTCATTTCAGGAACTAATCTATGGTATAATAATCTCTTCAGTGTGATGCTTTCTCTGCTGTGAAGAGAAAGCACGGGCTTTAATATATCGTGATGTCTCTTTTATTTGTGTCTTTCAAGTTTTGGTTTAGTGCTTATAAATTACTTATAACAGATTTGCAAGTGATACCTTATTTAGTCATCAAATTTGTAGCATGATCTAGACACTTGCTAAATGACTTTATGCAAATTTCATATGCTGAAGCGTCCTGGTTTTGGATGTCTTTATGTATACAAAAACCTTATAACCTGGCACCCTTAGGACATTGAGATTTCAGAGTTAGGGCTAATTTACACTTTGTGGGCTATCTGTGTTATCAAGGTTCTATTTTATATAGCTACTAATTTTGGCTGCCATAATTTTAACTACTTTTGAAGACATCTGATAACAGATTTAAAGTAACTGACATACTAGTCAAAGATCTCCAGAGAAACAGAACCCATTTATGCACATGTGTGGACACACACTTACAAACACACAATATTTATATACTAGAGGCCCAGTGCACAAAATTTGTGCACAGGTAGGGTCCCTAGCAGCCGCCGGCTGCTGACTGGGGCCTTCCTTTGTTCCGTGCCACCCTCTGGTGGTCAGCACACATCATAGCGAGCGATCAAACTCCTGGTAGGTTGAACTCCCAAGGGGACACTTTGCATATTAGGCTTTTATATAGATAGATAGAACCAAATATCTATCCATCTATCTATTAATCATCATCTATTAATTGATCTATCTATTTACCTATATATTTTAAGGACTTGGCTAATCAACTATCATCTATCTAATCTATCTATTCAGCTATGAGATTTTAAAAAACTGGCTGTAGTGATTGGCTGGCAGGTCCAAAATCTGTAGGGCAAGACTACAGGTTAGAGACCCAGGAAATAGTTGATGATGTTCTCTGTAGTTCAAGGGCCGGGAGGCAGAATATCTTCTTATTCTCATTCTTTTTCTCCTCAGGCCCTCCTCAGGCCCCCAACCACATTACAGAGGATCATTTGTTTTACTCAATTTAAGGATTTAAATGTTAATCATATATAAATATTTTTCACATCAACATCTAGACTGTTTGACCATACATCAGGGCTTCCTAGCCTTGAAAGTAGACATAAGTAACCATCACAGCAACTCATTTCCAATTTCTTATGTTGATTTTCTCTAAAAAAATTGGTATCATTTAATTCTAAAGATATTGGGTTATAAAACTTTCAAAGGCTTCTGTGATACAAACAAAGTTAATGCAATTTAATATAAATTAGCCTGTCATTTTACAGTGGTAAAAATCTATAAGCAAAATTCTTTGGGGGTAGTGATCACTATGACATAATTAAGATGTGTTGTGTAACTTTGCTAGCACTATCACTAACTAAATCAAGGGTCAAGACTTGATTAGCATCTTCTCACATTGACAAGAAAGAAAAAGAGTATTATTAAGAATGAATATTTTATGACATTCCCCAAACATTAACCTGAATTTTTATTTAAAATGTTCTTGCTTAGAGATATATTTTAATAAAAGTACCATCATTATTTTGTGTTTGGAACAATATTCATGGTCTTGAATCTTCAATTTATATTTTATTATTTTCTGTCTAGTAGACATTCAATAAATATTGCCTTCCTACTTTCCTTAGAGTGAGAATTGCAATGCTACCGTGCACAAGAATATTCTATTGAATATTTTTTAAACTGTTCTTATTGGTCCTATTTTTCTTCTATTCCTGGAATCATGGATTTTTGTTCTTAGGTCGGTCACCTTGTGGTTTCCATGTTCCTAATATTTAACATGTTTTAATGAATTAGTGCAGCTAATACTGAGGAAGGAGGCCTGTGACTCATGACCACTGATTCTGTTACATCAGGGTGAGTAGAGAGAGAGAGGCTAAATTATACACACATAAAACAACTACAAAATCTCAGTGGCTTTTTAAACCAAGGGTTTGTTTCTTATTTATCTTCATTTTCAGCAATGGTCATTACAGAAGCTCTGTGCAACATATTTATTCAGTAACGGAGGCTAATTGAGACTAAGTTTATACATATCAGGCAAAGGACACTTAAAGTGAGCTGTACGTTCTGGTCCCTAAAGCTTTCACCCGGAGGTGACCACACCACTTCTCACATTTTGTTAGCCAAAGTCAAGTGCATGGCCATGTGCCCTTCTGCAAAGCAGGTGAGAAAGTGGGATTCTTCTGTGAACCTGGAAGGAGGGGGACTGGAATGTTTGTGAATAGTCAGATGCTGTTGAAGGTGTGATTCTGTATCGAGAATGATTTCAGCTTGAACGTGTGGCAAAGAGTGGCTCATGGAGACATTCAGTTATTTGACATAATCAGAGTAAGTAGGTAGATAGTCTCTGAGTTGGTGTGGGAGCTAAAATACTTTATGAAGGATCAGGCCCTTTTGTATTTTTTTTCCATTCCTGGAATCATGGATTTTTGTCCTTAGGCCGATCACCTTGTGGTGTTAAGAAGGTATTTACAGCTATAACAATCGCATTCTCATATCTGCTCCCAAATCAGAAAGGAGGCAACAGATTTTCCTCCGTGATCTCTCTCATTTTTTAGCTAGTGGGAAAATATTTCCTAGAAGAAACTTGTCTACTTTCTTGACAGACTTTTCCTTATTTTTCATTAGTCAGAATCATGTTACCTGGCAACTCTGCTACTGGGGAAGTGAGGCCCTGAGAAGGGGCAAAGGATATCTGGTTTAGAAGGTTATCATGCTTTACCACCTTCCTTCCTCTAGAGCTGGTCATAGTGACCATTGAACAAATTTGTAGGTCTGATATCTATATATATAAAAAGCCAGTGTCTATGACGACCAGGACGACCAAATGACCAGTCACCATGAGGTGCATTGAACACCTCTCGGTCCCTGGGTCCCTTCCCCACAGCACGCAGTCTCCAATTGCAGCATGGCAAGTGGGAAACCATGCCAAATGGAGCAGCAGGGCTGGACTGGTGAGCTGGTGGAAAGGTGTCCCTCCCCGTGGCCACATGCTCCAGGGAACCAGAGCCATGCTGCAATCAGGGAACCACAGCGAACCGAGGTGAGTGGCAGTGGGTGGGGTGGGACTGGCGAGCAGGCAAATGGCGACCTCTTGGTTCCCCTCCCCGCCCCGCCCGCCCACAGGCTCTGGGGAACTGGAGCCATGCTGTGATGGGGAACCATGGCAAACCAGGGGGTGGCGGCGGGGACTGGCGAGTGGGCAGAAGATAGCCTACGGACCCTAACTGTGCACGATTTTGTGCGCACTGGGCCTCTAGTTAAAAATAAAGGGAAATGGCTGGGAGAGAACACAAGTTACCTTTCACAAAAAAAGAAAAAGAACAAAAATTTTATTATTAAATAGGGAGATGATGATAGTTGGAGGTAAACTATAAGCAAGATAGATTATCATGTAGTCTAAGAAAGCTGAAAAGCAGGCTAGGACATGGTGGCATTCTTGCAGACAGGGGGTCTGATCAATCACTGAGGCAGTAGCAGATAAGTAGATTCTTGAGTAGCTGATAGTATTTTAAGGACAGAAAGGGCATTCCAGGTGGAAAACACTGAAGGCAAAGAGCCAGAAAAAGGGGAGGAAGACTGTGATTAGAGCTTTGACTCTTCTGGGTGCTTGTGACATTGGGGCATTGTGATGTAGTGGTTGAAAACATTTGCTCTTCATGTAGACGATCTCAATTCAATCTCAGTTATATCACTTACTATCTATGAAAAGTTGAGCAAATTCTCCAACCTAAGTCTCATTTTCTTTTCTGTAATAAAGGAGTTAGGATATGCTAAATCGCTGTAATGATTAGATGCAAAAAATGAAATGGTTGAAATAAAATAGTTTGTTTCTTGTTGATATAACAAGGTAGTAGGCAGGCTCTACTCTATGCAATCATTTGGGGACTCAGGTTGAAAGCAGCTTTGCCATCTTCAACAAATGCCTTTCAAATCTCTCTGTGAGAGTTCTCCAGAAAACCTCATTGGGTTCTAGGGAGCATTGAATGGAATAATGCATATTAAGCACTCAGCATAGTGCCTGACAGGAAGTAAGCAATCAATAATGTTAATGGTTATTAATGTTAGCCCTAATTTTGGCTTAGAAACCAAAGGGCTTAAAGGAGAATTGAAAGAAACATAAGTCTTATTAAACCACAAAAGAATATTTTGTGTGTTAATTTATTTTGAGCAGAAAAATGAGGCAATTAGAACTGAAATAAAAATTATTCTGGCAAATGTGTAGGATGATTCTACGAGGGATGTGATGATGGTAGGCAGACAAATCAATTAGAAGATAGTTGTAATGAATGGTATAGGTGAGAAGTAATGAGATCAGAGGGAGAATAGGAATGAAGAGGGGACAGAGCCAATACATTTTATTATCTGAAGGCTTTGAGAGCCTCAGATACATAATTCTAGATGTCCCAAACTCAAACACGCGTTTGGCTCTACATTCATAACTGGCAAAATCAAAGTATTTCTTTTAGAATCCAAAATTATTTTTATAGTAACATTTGGGTTTGATGGCAGAAACATAGAATGGGAAGTTATCATAGGAGATCCCTTAGACTTTTGAAGTTGTGCATGTTTTCACCCATTGACATTCTGTGCTGGTGAGTTTATGTCTCATGGTGGTGCTCCACCTCAGTGAATCAGACCTTGTCTTGGGTTATTTCTGTGGGAAGATGGTTTTCCAATGCACTTACAGGGGTTGAATTCAGCTTCTCAAACTAAATTGAAACCTGGGAGAGTTAGGGTGAGTGGTATCTAAAGCATACACTCCTTTATGTAGGACAAGCTCATGTCATTATTTTGACAAGTGCTTCTCAAACTTTAATGTGTGTTGGGGTAGGGGTGCCAAGGAGTAGTAGGGCTGATATTCCTCATGATGATATAACTGGTCCATGGATTACAGTAAGAGTAGCATGTAGCCCTACTGTGTTGTCCTCTGGGCTGCAAAATTGACTTATGTTTTCCTATGAAAGCTGTATTGGGGACTCGAAACTCTAAGTGTCTTAACTAGAACTTTTTTTTAAAAAAATGAAATGTTATTTTAGAAGCTATTTCTCAAAATGAAATAAGCCAGACACTTATTTCACCAGAGATTGTGCATCTAGGACTTACTTATATAAGAAATGACAAGAATATAGGCAAAGATAAGCTACCATTTATTAGGTCTTTTATTTCTCAGTAATTAATTGTAGTTATGTATGTAATTTATATAATTTGTTAGAGCTATTATTTAGTACTAGAGGCTCGGTGCATGAAATTTGTTCACTGGTAGGGTCCCTAGGCCTGGCTGGCAATCAGAGCCTCCCTTCCCTGGCTGCCGGCCACCAGCTGGGGCCTTCCTTCATTCTGCGCCACCCCCTGGTGGTCAGTGCATGTCATAATGAGTGATCAGTCTCCTGGTTGAACTCCTGTGGGGACAATTTGCATATTGGGCTTTTATATATAGAGATTTGATGTTTCCTGATGCTATTATTTGTATCATTTATCCAACTTTATTTTTTTCTGGTGTGTATAAATAAAATTGATATTGATGTTTTATATTGGATTCATATGCAACAATTGAGCAAATTGACTCATTAATAGTAACAGTTTTCTGTATAGGGGTGATTGTATGATTTCACTCTGTTATTCAGTGTTGACATTTATTGATTGCTTTTTATACTTATCAACCAACCTTGAATTTGTGAAATATTTTGTGACATAGTCTCATTTTTATATATCAATGGATTCTGTTTTCTAAAATTTTGTTTAGGAATGTTATATCTATATTTGTGAAAGAAATTGGGCTATGGTTTTCTTATCTTGTAATATTTTCTTGTTTGGTTTTGAGGATAAGTGTTATACTGACTTCACTAAATGAATTGCAAAATAGACCCTCTTTTTATACCTCTGGAAGACTTTGTGTAAGCCTTGTGTTGTCTTGACCTATAATTTTATTTTTGAAAATATTTCTAATTATGGATTTCATTTCCTTAGCAGTTATAAGACTATTTAAATTTTTTATTCCTTGATTGATTGATTAGGCAATTTTTTTTATTTTTAGTGCACACTTGATTTATTAATTTATGCAATTTATCATTTTCTTTTCTCAACTTTCTTTGAGCTTAACTTGCCCTTCTTTCAAACAATTTAGGATGGTTAAAAAGTTTATTGCTTCTCAAGCTTGTATTTCTAATATACTTATTTAGGGAAATTCATTTCTTACTAAGCATTCTTTTAGTTCAATCCCACAAGTTTGATATGTTGTATATCGAAACATTTTATTATGACCAATGTAATTTTTTGTTTTATTTATGGTTATATAGAAGTTTATTGCTTACTTTCCAAAGAATTGAATATTTTCCCTTTGTATTTTTGCTATATATTTTTATCTTAGTTTCACAACTGTCAGAGAATATATTCTATTTTAATCTATATTAAGGCCCAATATGTGTTTTGTGGTTTTTTTATGTCCAAAGTCCTTTGAAAAAATGTGTATTCTGAAGCGGGTGCAGTCAACATTTCTGCTGTTAGATTCATCTACTGAATTCTTAATTTCTATTATATACACTGAGTGGCCAGATTATTATGACCACCTGATGTTTGTAGGCAAATTAGCTATAATTTCGCACTGAAGTTGCTGGAGGGCCAGACCATTACAAATAGGGAAGCAGGTTGTTTACCACAATAGTAGAAGTGATTTTTTTCTGAAGATATGGATAAACAACGCAATTTAACAGCCTTTTAACGTGGGATATATTTGAATGTGAGTGGCCAGATTATTATGACCACCTGATGTTTGTAGGCAAATTAGTCGTACACTGCATCATATGGGATATGGAAGCCGAAGACCTGTTCAAACACCTTTGCTGTCGGCAGTTACTAAGATAAAACATCTCCAATTCACACAGGAACACAAGGATTGGACAGTCGAGCATTGGGAAAAAGTCATGTGGTCTGATGAATCATGTTTCCAGTTGCATCATGTAGATGGCAGAGTGAGAATTTGGCGGAAACAGCATGAAAGCATACACCCCACATGCATGAGTACAACCCTTCAAGCTGGTGGGGGCAGTGTTATGGTTTGGGGCATGTTTTCCTGGCATGATTTGGGCCCTTTAATTCATGTGGAACAACGTCTGAATAGCCCAACACACCTAAGTATCATTGCTGATCAAGTTCATCCTATCATGTTGATGGCGTATCCCAATGGAGATGGCTTCTTCCAACAAGACAATGCTCCATGCCATGGTGCTCATATTGTGTAGGAGTGGTATCAAGAACATGAGGGAGACTTTACCTTGCTTAGATGGCCCCCACAATCACCAGATCTCAATCCAACTGAGCATTTGTGGGACGAAGTTAAAAGAGCCATCAGGCAGCTGGTTCCACAACCATCAAATCTCACAGAACTGGACAGTGCTATTCATCAGGCATGGTGTCAGATTCCTCGCATCACCTTTCAACATCTCATGGAGTCAATGCCAAGAAGAATCGCCGCAGGCAAAAGGTGGCCCAACAAAGTATTGATGGGGTGGTCATAATAATCTGGCCACTCATGTTCAAATATATCCTACATTCAAAGGCTGTTAAATTGTGTTGTTTACCCATATCTTCAGAAAAAAAAATCACTTCTACTGTCTTGGTAAATAACCTGCTTCCCTATTTATAATGGTCTGGCCCTCTAGCAACTTCAGCATAAAATTATAGCTAATTTGCCACAAACGTCAGGTGGTCATAATAATCTGGCCACTCAGTGTATATTTTCAGCTGTCAAATTTGTATTTGGTACCTTTCATAAATTCCTATTTTCTGGTAAAATTCTTTTTATTTTATTGAAACTATTAATCACTGCTATTTTAAAGTCTAGCTCTGAAAATTCCAATATATAAATCACCAATTCTGTTTTTACAGGTAATGCAAGTTCCCGATTTATGCTCTCTTCCTCTTAGGATTTGATCTCAAAGTCTACAGTGTGTTTCAGGATGCTCCTCCTTTATGAGACCTGGACTTCGTTTTTTACGTCCCATGCTCTGTGAAATCTTGGAAAGCCATTCTTGTCTTCCCAGTTCTTAGCTATAACTGCTCAGTTCTTAACTCCTCATTATGTGCTGTTTGTAAATTGTCAAATGCCGCAAGGGAAAAATAGCTGCCGAATGTAGGGCTTACCTTATTGCACTTTCCTTCTGCCCAGTGGGTTGGCTTCTAATCTGGACTGTTTTGATTGTTCCAAACTCAATGCTTGTCTCTCTATCCCTTTATGACTGCAGACAACTTGGCTCAGGTTTTCAGGCTTTCAGCCACTAATCTCTGCTCTACTTTTTAGCCTCTTGGTCCTATGCCACCTACCAATTAGCAAATGATATGGAGTAAACACACCACCAAATACTGGACTCATCTCAATCTCCTTCCCTTTTCTCAGAGACCCTCAAGTCCTGGCTGCCTTAGTAGCTTTTTGATGCGTTGAAACATTTTTCTTTCTTTTAAATTAAATTTGGACCACTTCTCATCTTATTTGCATGGGAATATTGCCAGAAAGAGAAGACACTCAATACATTTAAATTTCTTTCTCTCATTTGTCTTTTGTAAAATCATAATACCTGCTCGTCTTAGCTCAAATAATCCTATATAATAAAAGGCTAATATGAAAATTGACCAAACAGCGGAATGACTGGTCACTATGATGCTTACTGACCACCAGGGGGCAGACGCTCAACACAGGAGCTGCCCCTGGTGGTCAGTGCGCTCCCACAGGGGGAGTGTCACTCAGCCAGAAGCTGGGCTCATGGCTGGTGAGAGCAGCGGTGGTGATGGGAGCCTCTCCTGCCTCTGCGGCAGTGCTAAGGATGTCCGACTGATGGCTTAGGCCCGCTCCCCAGCTAGTGAGCCTAAGCCATTAGTCGGACATCCCCCGAGGATCCCAGACTGCGAGAAGGCACAGGCCTAGCTGAGGGACCCCTCTGAGTGCACAGATTTCATGCACTGTGCCTCTAGTGTGATATCCTATATAATAAAGAGGGAATATGCTAATTGACCCTCACACCATCGCAAAGATTGTGGTGCCCACAGCCAATAAGGAGGGAATATGCTAATTGACTGCCACACCCTCAAAGATGGTGGCACCCACAGCCACAAGATGGCAGTGCCCAGTTCCCTCAGCCCTGCTGGGGTGCCTACCTCTGGAGTGCCCCAGTCACCTCAGTCCCCCAGCTGCCCAGGGCCAGCCCGAGGCGCAGGCAAGCCTTGGATGGCAACTGCCCAGCCACCCAGGGCCGCCTTGAGGAGCAGTAAAGCCTTGGATGGCAGCTGCCCAACTGCCCAGGGCCACCTGAGGTTCAGGTAACCAGGGCCGGCTGAGGATTGTGTTTCTGGCAGTGGCAGCAGCAAAGGTGTGATGGGGGCATCACCTTCACCTGATCGCCAGGTCACCTCCTGCCCCTGAGGGCTCCCAGAATGTGAGAGGGGGCAGGCTGGGCTGAGGGACCCCCCCCACCTGCACAAATTTCATGCATCGGGCCTCTAGTATTTTATATATTACAAAACATGAAAATTCAAAGTCACTATCTCCTTGAATTAATATTCTTTTTTTATTTTAAAACTTTTCTCTCATGTTCAAACACTTGTTAGAGCCCATTTTTTCTGAATTAGGTGTAGGATTTAAAAATAACATTTTCTACATTTATTTTTTTTAAATATATTTTTATTGATTTCAGAGATGAAGAGAGAGATAGAAACATCAATGATGAGAGAGAATCATTGATCGGCTGCCTCCTGAACACCCACACTGGGGATGGAGCCTGCAACCTGGGCATGTGCCCTGACCTGGAATCAAATTATTCTTTTGTTTGTTTAGGGACACCCCCAACCCCCCCCCCCGCTGGGGCGCGACATTTATTTCTTAAGTGATATGTTATGATATATCTTGAAAAGAAAGATATGGGAGATTTCTAGTCTTCCCCATGTCTGCATTATATCCCATTGAATAAATACAGCTATGTCATGGGAAATAAGGATTTCTTCCTTTCTTTCCTCTTCATTACTTTCTTTTTTGAATATGAAAAACTGACTCTGAGTCTCTTGTCATTTGCTTTCTGTATAATGTCATAGATTTTTCTCATGAAGCCCACTGAACTCACACCATTTTCTAAGACCTGAGAATATACTCTCTGAACCCTAAAAATAACAATTTCCTCACTATTTTCCAGACCTGACATGTTTGAATAAAAATGCTTGCTCAGAAGCTGGCACGTTACCTTGTTTCATGCCTTTCATGACATCGATGCTTTTCTGCTCTATTTCCCAGGTCACCCCATCTGATAGCAGACCTCTCTAACAGGTCTCATGTGTGCTACCTTTTCTGTAAATTGTTGTAAATATTCACTTAATCATGTTTTGATAATCAGTGATCTACATTTATAAGCACGTGGTGTATAAATAACGGATCAGAGATTTCATTATCAGCAAGAGCTAGCATTGAGTGTCTTTCAGCTGTGTGACACGTTGCGTGTCAGGTACTTCGGGAACCATTCTGACCCCCACCCAGATGTAGGTCATAGCACTGGATTTTGTGATTCGAATTGTGAAAATAAGGACCATATGTTTCAATGGGTAATCCAAAGAGAGAGAGAGTCCAGTATTTGAGAACTGTATCCACTTAATTGTATTCCTGTTATTTAATTTTTTTGTGCTTTCTTTTTATGCCATGCCCCCCTTTTCATGCCTCATCCTGGTTAATTCTTTCAAAGAACTCTATTATGCTATTATTAATGATTATTATTATTTTTAATTGTAGTAAATTGTTACAGGGTCCAACTCCCATCTTCAAATGTGAGTGCCCTCGAGAATCAGAATAGTTTGCTATTTTATTTATCCTCTACGCACTTAATGTACATATGCTAAATTGGAGTAAATAGATTAAAACAAGGAAGTAAATGGGGATATTTATTAATCTAACCATGGAGCCCTTTGGTAAAGTGCTTTTGAAAATAGCATAATACTAGGTGGGGATTATTTGTCCCTTTCCTCTTGATTCATTTTCAGGACTCATCTTAGATGGATGCATCAGGAATTTAGCAGATCCTTTAAATTCTGAGTATTTATTGAGACTGTTCTCAACTTTGCAGGATGTTGAAAACCTGCATTTTGGCTAATATTAACAAAGTCATTTTACCTTTCTGTGTAAACAGTCACAAATGAAATGAAAGGTAATAGGTAAACTTGATGCACATACCTTGCATGTTCTTGTATAGTTTTATTCCAAATTACTTTTTTTCTTTTTTTCTTTATTGTTGTACAGATGTCTTCCCCCCCCCCCCCATATTGACCCCCTCTCCCCTCCCCAGGCCTCCACTGCACTATTATGGTTTGTTGATTTATTGATGGTAGCCATTCTTTAATTGAATCTTCTTGGCCCATTTTCAGAGTTTCTTTGTTCTTCACCTAGACTGTAGTGAGAAAAGATATTTGGCCTTCTTTCTCTTTTACTAACAGGATTTTTTCAGCTGTGCGATACCAATGATATTTTTGATTCATTAGAACATTTCTGGCCTTAATGTGACCCTGAGCCAATCTGGTTCTGGTGGATGTTTGATCACTTCTCCAGAGACCTTCATAAGTGTTAATGGTCCAAGGTCATCCATTGCTTGTTTGTTTACTTGTCTGTTTGCTTGTTTGTTTTTCTGGAGAGCAGATGGTCCTCACATTATGGGATATTTTATGTTTATCAATTCTCTAGGTCTAAGCTTATGTTATAATTCTTATTGCTATTTTTCCTTTTATTTAATTTCTGATTCAAGATAAAATCTAAAAAATGCATATGTAGATAATAATTGTATTAAGTAGTAAAGTTTGATTGTGGGTAATTTGTAAGGTAAGAGGATTTAAACACAATTAAATACATGATAAAAAAAAATCATGGTGCCCACAAATGATATTTGAAGAATGTTATGATTTCAAAATATATAACTGGGGAGTATATACATTTTAGTTTTGGGTATTATACTTTGGTTATTTTTCATATCAATGGAAACAATGGGATTATTGAGACTAAGAGGCAATAATCACAAATGGAAAAAACACATATATAAATTTTAAAAAGTCACTGCTTTAAGTCTTAGCCTTGACACTTATTAAATAAATGGCTTTGGGAAAATAATTTGTTTGAGCTTCTCAATCCTAAACTGTTCAACAGAACTAAAGATAATATTCAAGGATTTGTTCTGTTGATTTGTTAAACTAAAATTAAGAATCAGTATTTATATCTTCATAAATAATGGAGTAGCTCTCATATAATCTCATTTCCTTTTATTTTGTTCCTTCTCACTTTTCTATTGACATGAAAATTTATCATTCCTGTTAAAATGAGCTAGTTAGGATGGGAATATTAACAATAACATCTCCACTAATTGGGTGTTATATATAATACAATAAAATATAGTTGACACTTGAACAACATGAGTGTGAACTGTGTGGGTCCACTTATATGGGGATTAAAAAAAATACATACAGCACTATAAGTGTATTTTTTCTTCCTTATAATTTTCTTAACATTTTCTTTTTGCTAATTTTCTTTGTAAGAATAGAGTGTATAATACACATAACATATGAAATATGTGTTAATCGATTATTCATGTTATCTGTAAGGCTTATGATCAACAGTAGGCTATTAGTAGTTACGTTTTGGGGGAGTCAAAGTTATATGTGGAATTTTGACTGTGCATGGGTCTGCACTCCTAACCACCACATTGTTCAAGTATCACCTGTATAATGTTAGCTCTCATACAAGCTCTTCAAATAGTAGTTAGGTTTTTATTGAAAAACAATAACTGCCCTGTTTGGTGTGATTCAGTTGTTTGGGCATCATACAATGCACTCAGAGGTTGCTGGTTCAATTCCCAGTCAGGGTATTTGCCCGGGTTGTGGGCTTAATCTTCAGTGGGATTTGTGCAAGAGGCAGCCAATCAATGTTCTGCTCTCACATTGATGTTTCTCTCTCTTTCCCTCTCCTTTCTATTCTCTCTGAAAATCAATAAAATATTTTTTTAAAAAAGGGTTATTAATGACACCCTACCATTTTGCTAAGCACTAAACCAATTGAGACATAGACATATGTGTTTGAAGGGATTAAAATATCAGATTTCAGTGGAAAGCAGGATTGGATAATGCTACTATGAACAGGCCTCTTGGTACAGCACTGTTCCCCCTGAATTTAGACCATCATGACCTTCATTGCCAGCTGCATGAGAAAATCTTGGTATCTCCTACAACTTTGAACTCAGAGAACCTCCAGATTCTAAATTTTGACTGATTTTGGCCTCCAGACTTACTTCTAGAAGAAAATCTTCAGATCTAATCGGGAGTGTTAATACATGAATGCAGGAGGAGAGTGATATGGTTCTACACATAAGATATCATTGACAATAGATGGGAATAACTTCACCCTTCCCAATAGGAGGAGGTGACCAATGAGTCAGAATCTATCCCTTCAATCAGATAACAATCTCCACCCCCTGCCAGGTCATATGTATAGTAAAAGGGGTGTAAAGACAGATAATTCCAAGGTGTTGCTTCAAAACTGTTTCTTCCTAGGAAGTAGAGTAGATATCACCTTTTGGAAAGCTGAGGAGAGAAAAATGTGTTTCCCTCTAATAGAAGTTATTATTTCTTGCAATTTACAGATAAGATCATGTGGCTTCAGAGTAGTTAATCCAGACCTGCACAAGGTCTGACAGGGAATGAATGATAGAGCAAGGATTCAAATCCAAATTTTCATATTTCCATAGTCTATATTCTTTAAAAGTAGCCAAGGAGACAGATACAATAAAACTGATGTGAAAAAAATGTTTAGGGACCCTGCAGCTGCATTTGACCAATCACCATGTGCAAGTGCTTATCTGGATCATTATGCAAATCAAATTAGTTAATGCCTATTAAAGTAATTTATAAACTTAAAGCTATGAACATATTACTGATTATTATCACAGTTAATGTGTCTCTACATCAACTTCCTTTTTCTATTATATAAGGTTAATGATTCTTACCTCAGCAACATCTTGGATTGCCAGAAGGATTAAATGCAATAATGTACTTGCAAGTTCCTTGTAAGCTATAAAGCACTATACAAATGAAGGTTATCAGTATTGATTTGGACATTAATTGTTAGTCCTCAAACATGAGTTAGTTAATGCTTTACTGAGGAAAATTTGAACTACAAAATCTGTTAGAGAATGCTTTTATAGAGTAAATAGAGGTTGAGACCATAATTCCAGGGGGACAAAATGTGGCCAAGGAATTGATTAGACTAATTGAACATTGCATCTTATTGATTTTGTGGTTTCTCTCTACTTTCCAGCTCAGAATGCAGAGAAACTAAAAGGTGTGGACATTGGAAAACATCCATGTAAAACCAATTCATCAACTTGATGGCTCACTTGCTACTCAAAATGTGGTCCCTGGACCAGTAGCTTCGGAATCACCTGGAAGCTTGTTAAAATGACAGGATCTCAAATCCATCCCAGAGCTACTGAATCAGAATCTTCAGAAACAATGCTCTGTTGAAAGTAATAAAAAAGTGAGTCATTATACCACTAAAATTTTACATGATTATTGGATTTCTGTAACACAGCCAGGAACCTTTTTCCTCCATGGTATTTATGATGTAATTAATATCCTTTGTACTATAATTTCCATGTTCTATAATAATTATTTAGAAAAACAAAAATGCTAGAAATTTGATTTTTTAAAATTTTATTTCATGTTTGCACTTTCTCTTAACTAATAGTTTCCAATGCATCTTTAAGCCCTCTTTGGATTCATACATTCATTCCTTTATTCTATAACTAGAAGCCCAGTGCATGGATTTGTGCACTGGTTGGGGTCCCTCAGCCTGGACTGTGCCCTCTCGCGATCTGGGACCCCTTGGGGGATGTAGCAGTGTGTGAAGTGGTAGGCGGTTGGGAGGAGCCCAAGCCAGGCTTGGCACTTGGCACTCGCTCCTAACTGCTCACTCCTTACTGCTTGCTGCTCTTTCCTTAGCTCCTTGGCACTGCCACAGAGGCTGGAGAGGCTCCCGCCACCACCGCTGTGTTTTCCAGCTGTGAGCTCGGCTTCTGGCTGAGCGGCGCTCCCACTGTGGGAGTGCACTGACCACCAGGAGGCAGCTCCTGCATTGAGCATCTGCCCTGTGGTGGGTAGTGTGCGTCATAGCAACTGGTCATTCTGGTCATTCCAGTCATCCGTCTTAGGCTTTTATATATATAGATCATTTTTAATGCAACAAATACTCTGCTATATTCTGAATATATATTGGAAATAGAATTAGTATGGATCCTTTATCTCATGAGGCCTATAGTTTAATGGTGGAAGACAGGTACAAATGAAGAAATACAGAAATATAAACTGAGAAAAAGCCAGAAAAGTAACAGACAGGATAGCAGGATAGGTGCTATTTGAATGCAGTTGTCTGGGCAGGCCAAGGTGGTGACATTGTATCTGCTTTGGAAGTTGACAAGAAGGCAGCCACTTGGTAATTGAATAGTGGCACGACTTTTAGGGCTCTAAGGATGAAAAAAGTTTGGTATGTTCCAGAAGCTAAAAAGGGGGCTAGTATCTCTGGAATGGATTAGGTGAAGTGGATAGTAGTTGGAGATGAGTTTGGAGAGATTAGCAGGGCCTAAATGAAGTAGTCTTATAGCCTTATAGTTAAGTGTTTGTAACTTGAGTGCAATAGGATGCCATTGATGTGCTTTAAATAAATGGGGAAAGAGTGAAAGTCGACAATAAATTTGAAACAGGTCCAATTTATACTTGAAAAAAGGAATTACCAGTTGGATAGAAACATGTGAGAAGCCTGCAGGTGAAATACTGGTGACTTGGATGAAGGTGGTATATAGATTTTAGGAAAACTTGTATTGTTGGTTGTGCCCTCAGATCCATTGCTCATCCTCACCCTTTTGATTTCTGCATTTCAGACTGCTGTATGTGGCTTCCACTGACACAAGGCACCAGTTGGAGATTGGAAGGAAAGTCATTCCTGCAGGTATCCCATTTTACCTATGGCTTCATCTCATGCCAGATTGACTAGCTTTGGTTCCAGTTTCTGCCAGATGCTCCTAGCCTCTATTCCCTAGTAACACCTTATCCTCCCATGATCCTGCTGTTAATCTTTGCATCATCAATTTCTGTTTAGCTTTATCACCCATCTAATCAATTCTTCGCATTAAATGTCCTTTTCTATAAACACATAAGTGGTTTATCTTTTACTATTTAGACCCTAAAGGATGTAGAATAATGAAGGATATGAATCAAGAATGTCACAGGTATTTTAACTTCGATGGAGTAAGCATGGAGATTGGGGTAAGTACACTTTTGGAAGAAATAGGTCAGAATTCACTTTTGGACATGCTGGTCTTGATACATTCAATTGCAAATATCTAAGAGGTCTAGAATTCATACCATATTCTGAGTTATAAATTTCTAAATCATTGGATAGTGATGATGCCTGTAGTCATGGGAATGGATAGCTTATCTGGGGAAAATGTAGAAACATAAGATAAAAGATATTTGGACTGAATCCTGAAGGATTTGACGTTGGCTGGTGGAGAAAGAACTTCAAAAAGACATCATGCATGTTAATAAAACAACTAGAACATAGAATATCTTTAACATGTATATCACATACAAATGATACTGCAAATGAAATACCAACATAAAACTAGTAAAACTAGCTGTAGTCTGGGAAAAAAAGGAGAAAGACAATAAGACAAGAATCTTTGCAAACGATTCCATCTTAATTGTAAAATAATTTGGCACTCCTGGTTCTGATGTGAATTTTCATTTTTATTTATGTGTGCTGGGATAATGACAAGACTGTAGCCTGCTGTTGGGTAGCCTCTGTTGTAAGGCCAACCAAGTCCAAAGGGTTAATGTAGCTGAAATTCAGTTTGTTGTCCCATAGCCAAACCATTCATCTTGGTTCAGAGATATGCCTGCTAGAGGAAAGGAGCCTTTATGTAAACTTCTATCCAAACACACACAAAGGTATTTGTGCAATGGGACAGGGCAGGACCAAATTTGCTGTGCTACCAATCATAATTTTAAGCTAAACCACCTGTGGTGTCAAGTCTTAGGTAAAGTCCAGGCCATGCTGCTGAGAAGAGATTTTGAGAATGGATTTTCTCAAAGTATGGTCCTTAGACTATCTGCATCAGAATTACCCAAGAAGGCAAATTTGAGGACCCCACACTAAAATTCAAGAATTCAAATATTTAGGAGTAGAATTCAGGACTTCAAATTTTTACAGGCTTATTAGGACATTCTTATGAATATTGAAAATATAAAACAACTGCTCTAGGACCATCAGGATGTCCCAATGACATACACCTGATTTTGATAATATCTGGTTGACCGTGGTTTTAAAGAACTGGCAATCTTTGTTTTGAAGACTGAAGGAAGACACATATCACATTAGTTCTGGACCTTTTTTTCTGGAGATTGATTCAATCTTGAAAGTCTCTAAATTATTCCTTCATGTGCCTGTTATCCTGTAAGATCTCCCCTGTGGACCACTCAGGCCTTCCCTTTACAGCAGCCTTGACTGACCAGCTGTGTGCCTCTTGCTTTTCTCCATCCCAGCCATGACATCCTGTTCATGCTCCAGGGCCCCAACTTCAGTCTGCACTTTTCTTTGTCCTTTGTTTATTTATCCTATTGGAATGTACTCAACACTAGGATATAAACCTCCTCTCCCTTGTTAACCATGGGAGATCCAGTACCTAGAGTAGTCAATCAGTGTATATTTCTTGTGTGAATAAACACAGAGAAATGGGCCTCTATTTAGTCTGGGAGATTTACCTGTCCACTTTCACCTTTGTTTTTGACATGATGATGCTTAGTTAGAGAGATGTTATAAGTTAAGCTTGCTTCAGTATTAGGGGAACGTATTGGGTATCTTTCAGAAGTCACTCTTAGGTCAATAGTCTTCACGAATCTCCCCAAAATGATTTCAGTTAAAGAATTTAAAGCTTAGATCACTCAGATGAGAGACTTTTCCAGTACTTTAATTTCTAATTTATAATGAGGACCCATGAAAGCAACCCTGATGTTAGCTCAGTTTCTCTGTACTCCTTAGTGAACATCCAGCTCTTACCTTCCTAGAAAAGATGCACATCTGGAGGGAGGTGAAACAGCCATTAATCCTGGAAGGTATTTGTCCTCCTTTCTTTTGACATTTTATTGCCCTTTAACTCATTTGTGAAAGATATCAAAGCAGAATCAGACTAGGGAATAAAAGGCCTTTTCATTAAATGGCTGATCTGTGTAGCTCTCTTCATTCTTCCCTGTAGAAGGTCTTTGATCAGTACATGAGAGGAAAATTTATAAAGCAAGAAAGTTAGAAAATTTTACATCAACAGATAAAGTACCAGAGCAAAAACACACAGGTTTCACTCAGGAAGATAAAGTTAGTTAGTTTCCAGCCGACATTATAAGATCATTCCTAGACAAAAGTGTTAGCAAAGTTAGAAAAGCAATGTGTCCATCAGTGGTGTGGTTATTTTGAAACCAGGGAAAACGAAGGCATATATTTTCAGTAGCCATCCGATTGCTGTCTGGGGGGAAATGCAACATTTGTAGGGCTTAAGCCCTAGATAGCACACCTTTGGCCATTGTTTGTTTTTAACTTCCATTCTGCAGGGAAATAATAGATGCTCTTTTCCCCTATCAGTGTTTAAATCCGCGCCTTTTACAGTGCTGCTTTCCCATATGGGACTTAGTAAAGACCTATATTTATGAAACATGGAACAGGGTTTGAGATATGGAGCGATTTTAAACATACAATATTTGTGATTATAATCTGCTATGTATTAAGTATTTTTATTTAATTCATATCACCAGGACATATTTCTATGGATTTTGAATTCTATTTCTTTGGACAGCATTGTTTGGTTAATTCTAATTAGGTAAGAAATTTACAAACATAGAAATATATGACAGAGGAGAAAATCATGACTTGCAATAACTTGAACCAAGTATAAACACTGTTGATATTTTTTTTGCAAATTTCCTTGTAATATATTTTTAGAGATGCCTGTAGTGCAAATATATGTAGGTATGTAAGTATGTATAAAAGGGTGGAGCAAAAGTAGGTTTACATATGTTTATATGGCAAACTAATACAGTAATCCTATCTAATAATAGACAAACATGGTAATTGACCATACCTTCGCTACGCCTCCCATGGGATAATCAGCAAGATATGCAAAGTAACTGCCAACAAAATGGTGGTTAATTTGCATATGTAGGCGCAAAGTGGCGGAGTGAAGACTGAAGGCGGCTCCGGCTGGAGCAGCGAAGGCTTGAAGGCGGCTCCGGCAAGAGCGAAGGCCTGGGTCCCGGGTGCTGGAGGAAATCTGGTGCCGGCAGCCAGGGGAAGGGAAGGCCTATTGCACGAATCTTTTTGTGCAACAGGCCTCTAGTTAATAAATAATAATACAAGAGTAATCTTTGTGTTTTGTGTACTCACCAGTGTAAACCTACTTTTGCCCCACCCTGTATTCACTTATATATTAAGTCCTAATGTCTAAACTTCTTGCACACGAGTGTAAACTGAGGTGACTTTCATAGATTCTATAAATAATAATGTAAAAGCACTGTTTTAGTCACTAGGATCTAACAGTGAACAGAAACGAAAAATCTCTGCCGCAGAGGGTTGATCTGGAAAGAAAGACCATAACTTCCAATGCCAGTAATTACAGTGGTTTAGGCCCTAATTCTAGTTTTTCTTCAAAGACCCCACAACCTTTCCTGGAAGTCTGTCCTGTGCTCAGAGCATGACCATTATGCTCGCTTAGCTTCAGCCTCCTCTTCATCCCACCGCACCCCTGTTAATTCAGCCTTTGGCCTTTGGGGATGGTCTCTGAGCTGGGCCCGCCATCCTTAGGGCTCCCCATGGCTCCCCAGAGTCAAACTCAGTACATGACTGGGGACAGTCCTGGGCTTGGACACAACTCTGGGAAGGCTTGTGGTTTGGTGCGAAGTGCTCATTTCTAAATGTCTTTTATTTTGTAGATAAGAGGCTGAGCACTGCTAGGAGGGAGGGGGGTGGGTTACATGTTATTCCAAATGATTCCTCAGAATTGCATTCCTCCCTCTGCACTTCAAAGTCTTGAAATTAACTGGAGCATCATCTTTAAAAGGTGGTTGAGCATCCCACTGTTGCACATGTGTGTTTCTTGTGTGTTTTAAACTCAACATTAGTGGCTTGTCAAAATATTCCTTGCAAGCATTGATAGTACTCAGAAAGTGTTGGAAAGTAATTGCATTTTCTCTATCTCATTATATTTTCTGCGATATTTTTGGTGCTCTGTGAGATTGGAACTCTGAACAACTGCCTTAAAGTCCCATTCCCAAGACTGGTCTTCTGCTGTCATTACTGATCTTTGAGATGAGGGATAATATTTATTCTTTGCCTCTCTAGCCCAAGGGTGGGGCATAGGGAATTTCTTAATTCCCTATGGCACTGTACAGACTTGACACATAACCAAACACTATTAGGTTTAGGAATACATGCCAGGAGAGTAATTTTTAAAGTTGTATTGGGTTTGGGTACTCTTGGGGTCTATAGACTTAAGACCAAGAAAATGCAGGTCAGATGCCTGCCTGTTGAGTTCCTGCTTGCCACTCTATGCAAAAGTGCAAGTCTTCTTTTAGTAATAGTGGGTTGTCCCCATGTGTGTCTGTTCAAAGTCTGGAAAACCTCTCAAAAAGCAAAAGAAATGTCTTTCTCATTGCCTAAGGTTTACCTTCGCAACTCTCTTTCCTAAACCATGATTTGCCATATCTTAGGATGATATATAGTGTAAATTAAAACTCTCTTGTAGAGAAACTTCTCTTGTGGACATAGTTGAGTCCCAATTCTCTGACCAGACAGTACAATTAAAGCATTCCAGCAATACCAGTACATATTGAGATATCTAGTCTTAGATAAAAAAGTTAATATTTACAGAATCCAGCACATTAGTGTGATTCCTTCAGTCTCATCTCCTCCATGAGGTGACCATCCCTGCATCTCTTTATGTCCTTCCTCTGGTTTTCAAAATCTCAGTTTTGGATTTTCTGTGAGCAACTATTTACACAAAGATATGCACACATATATGCACTCACGTGAGTTTGCAAACATTTATCTTCAGAAGAATAAATAGAATATCCAGGCATTAAATATTCCAAATCTTTAAACAGCAGAGAACACTTTTACCAAGGAAGCAGAAAACCATTTACAGTCAAAACTGCTAAAAAATGTGCATAATTTGCATTGCCTTCTCAGCCTAAATATTGCTATTCACAGTCAGGTAAATATTGTCTTCACACATTTCTCCAAGGTAATGACTGGGGACTTGTTTTACATTCATGAAACTAAAGAGCTCACTAAAGTAGATTTCCTAGAAAAAAAAAGAACATCACCTTCTAAAAAAATATTAAGGTTTTTATTACATATACATTACATTTTATTGCATATTGATATCATTACAAAATTAATGTTATATCTTTTAATGAGTTTTATTTAATGAATTTTTCACTTACTCTTATAAGTAAGTGTTTCTCCATATCATTAACTATTTTAGAAAACCTCATTTTAGTGGCTGTATTCATAATATGGATGTGCAATAACTTATTTTATCACATTGATTTTGTTTAGCAGAAACCTATTTATTTCATTTTTGTGTGCTATAAACAACATTGGAATGGTCATCATATACACTCACTTGCTTCATTATTTCCTTAAGATATATACTTATGGGTGAAATTGTTGTGTCATAGGATCTATGGTTAAACCTCAGGAAAATGAGAGCCTATTTTCCTGCTACATAATAATGTGTCCTTTTTTGCAAAACCAATGAGGCTAATAACTCACAATGATTGTTATTAAGCAATGTTTGTCAAGGCTACTATATCTTCTTCATAGTTGCACTAAGGGCAACTCAGTAATATCCTCAATTATCTTTATGAAGGAGTTATCTATTTTACACAAGTGGTATTTACTCATAACACTAATTAATTTAAATACATACTATATATATATATATATATATATATATATATATATATATATATATACACTCAATGTAATCACAATGAAAATTCTCATTTTTTAGGCATAATGAAAAGTGAGGCTAATCATCAAACTTTAAATGGGTAGCATATAATAGTGGCAAAATACAGGTCTCAGAAAGTATAGGCAGATTCTGCTAGATGTCTTGCCCAGTACTTATGGGTAGTTATTGGAAGAACAAGCCTCCAAACACCATCTTCTTTTGACTCTGAAAGGGGTGTTAGCATCAGATGAACTGAGGTCTGCACTCTGTGACAGGAGACTTCAGCCCCCCTGTGTTGGCAGTCCTAACACTTTCCTATGCAATGTCGGTCCATGCTGATTACAGTGTGTTGATTACTCACATCGGGGACTCAGATTTGATTAGGCTCACTGAGTTTTTCTCTTTTTCCTATTTCCAATCATTCTCTTTCCTCAATCTTCTCTGTCTCTGTTGTCATTGAATTTCATTTTTGTCTGTAGTTAAATTGATGGCTTCTCTAAAGTTTCATTAAAATTTTGATTTGAGTTCTTTTCCCAAGGTTCTGCTATCTTTGCCTTTTCCAAAATGTTTGGACCTTTGATTGAGTGAATGCAAATTCAGAAATGCATGTAATTCTATAGTCACTCAATGGTACCAGTTTATTGTTTGTAGATCAACAAGTATGATTTTCATTTCATTTCAATGCTTCCTTCTTCATTAGATTAGCTAAAGTGGTCAAAGGAAAACTGATTAGAGCTTTGGAAAACATGTTAGTGTAGTCTCTGTCTGTGTCTCTGTCAGTCTCTCTATATTTTATATGTATATGCACACACATATGTAAATAGATATCTTAGTTATAGTGTGCCATATACATGGTAAACACTAAGTATTCTTGAGTTCCTTTTGGATTCCAAAATTTTTATATTTTAATTTAGTAATATAAATTATTGCTTAGCTAAGATATGTAAATTAAAGGGCCTAAAACTGCATTATATCTGAAACGGTTAAGTGAACATTTTTATAGGTTACAAAACTCCATGTAAGTCAGTAGTATCTTCATTTTACATATCTAAGCACTAACAATCTAGGTCAAATTTCATAGTACATTAACACATTTTCTGTGTTTGCCTTTGGCGAAGTGATTACACATATACAATTTAAAATATGCCCTCCCTATACAGGGAGCCCCAATGGAGGCTAACAGTGAAGAATTCTTACCATTATGCTAAACTAAGCAGCTATAGTTTATGCTAAATAAGAGGTTTGAGAGGGCACTGCTTTCTTGTATAGCAATTGACAATAGTTTCACCCTCGCAACATAAATATGATACATTTTCATAATGTTAGGCACACATAGGCTATGCTGTTATGTTAGTGTTTAATAGATGGAGTTTTATTTTTAATTTTTAAAAATATATTTTATTGATTTTTTACAGAGAGGAAGGGAGAGGGATAGAGAGTTAGAAACATTGATGAGAGAGAAACATCGATTAGCTGCCTCCGGCACACTCCCCACTGGGTATGTGCCCGCAACCAAGGTACATGCCCTTGATCGGAATTGAACCTGGGACCCTTGAGTCCACAGGCTGACTCTCTATCCACTCAGCCAAACCGGTTAGGGCAATAGATGGAGTTTTAGAAAGATTTAATGTATTTTTTTAAAAATTATTTTTGAAAGTATTACATATGTCCCCATAATGTATTTTTGAGATACCATTTAAACACTGCATGATAGTATAGCCTTCAAGAGATGCTTGTGAATTTGTGAGGAATAAGAACTTAGTACCAGTGACTAGTCCAACTGTCTTCCATCCATCCAATAGTTATCTTTGAGCATCAACTACTTGCCAGTCATTATTTTAAGTTTTTGGAACACATTAGTGAATAAAACAAACAAAAATTCTTGTGCTTATGGAACTATAATATTAAAAACCAATTTTACTAAATGCTAACTAATTAAAGGAATAGTTTATCTATTACTTCCATTTGTACACATGATGCTGGGACCTATAGTAAAGTGAGTGACTTACTAGTACATGGAAAGAAATATTTAGGAATATAAAAGGACAGCACATCACATAATCTACCATATTACAGACATCCAATGAAAAATGAGAATTGCAAATTATTACTACTGTTAAGATTTCATGCAATGTTAAGAAATTATTAATATATTGTGAATACAGAAGGTCATTTGACTTGCCCAAGAATATGCAGAATGTCAGCTTTTTCTCAGAAATATTCCATTCTAGTTTTTCAGTGTCAACACAATTATTTTTGCTGCAAGGGAGTTGTCAGGTGATCTTCCTGATATCATATTATTTATTCTGCTACTAAGCTAAAGATCATTACTATTAATGTGAGAGGTATTAATCTGCTTTGTTTAGATAATACAATGTGATCTTTCTGGGCAATGGAAATAATCAAAATGTTCAAACACATACACAGACACACACACCTAATATATGGTTAATTAAAATGTAAGGTAATGATGAAATTTGTTCGATTGCTATTTCTTATTTCAAAGAATAATTATTTTTTTCAGTGTAGGAAAGGAGTTATGTGTGCTATGAGAACTTGTACTATTATAAAAAACAACAACTATTATTGATTGAATTGGAGCCTATCAGATGAACAGTGGCTGTGTTAAATTAAAAAAGGATACCACTGAAGTAAAACATTGCATTTATTTATGAAAATGCAGAATTTAAATGAGAACTGGAAGTTTTAATTAAAATAATTGATTGGTTTAAATGATTTACCCAAGATTCTAATTTAGAAATTTACTGTTTTTCTCTGCTATCACCATTCTTTGATAAGCTGACTTCTAATTTGATTGCACTGTGATAAGTTCTGAGAAGTAATTATTTGGTTTATTATCATTCCTTTCAAAAAGAACACAAATCTTTTCTTCAAAGAATTTGAGTATACAATCACACATATATACTTTTTACATTTCCTAATTCTTTACAAATTCTTTTCTAGCAAACAAATCAAGAACATAATTATTTTTATTAAGAACAAGTATAATGTTAGCTTTCAACTTCCTTAAACTACTTTCAAAATCTTGTGGAAGTGATTTGGGTTTAAAAAGTAAGTTAAAAAAAATAGGCAACATATTTTGTTGCTTTTTCAGTTACCACGAACCTCAAGACTCAAGCAGAAATCACAATAAGTCCTCTGAGTTTGCATCAAGCTTTTAGTTTAAAGAGTTAAATAATATTGACTATGTCAACTTTTTTATTCATAACTAGAGACCCCTCAGGGAATGTCAGAGAGCTGGTTTCAGCCAGATCCCCACAGGCCAGGCCAAGGGACCCCACCGGTGCATGGGCCACTAGTATGCATATAAGATTTTTGCTTAATCTCTTCCCGCCCTCCCCACTCCCTCCTTCCCTCTGAGATTCATCAGTCTGTTCCATGTTTCCATGCATGTGATTTCCACTCCTACTTTGAGCATCTGCCCCCTGGTGGTCAGTGTGCATCATAGCTACCAGCTGGTCAGCTGGTGACTTAGGCTTTTATATAGACTAGAGGCCCGGTGCACAAAAATTTGTGCACTTGGGGGGGGTGGAGGGGGGGCCCCTCAGCCCGGCCTGTGCCCTCTCGCAGTCTGGGACCCCTCGGGAGATAATGACCTGCTGGCTTAGGCCTGCTCCCGGTGGGAGAGGGCAGGCCCAATCCCTAGGTGCAGTCCCTGGTTGGGCTCAGAGCAGGGCCGATTGGGGGGTTGGGGCACTGCACCCTGTCACACTCAGGGCAGGGCCAATGGGGAGGTTATGGCTCTACCCCATCACACACAGAGCAGGGCCCATGGGGGCGGGTTGGGGTGCTGCCCTCTATCACCCACAGAGCAGGGCAGATCAGGGGGTTTGGGCGCTGCCACTGTCACACACAGAGCCCAGGGCGATCAGGGGGTTGGGGAGCTCCCCCCTATCAGGCACAGAGCAGGGCTGATCAGGGGGTTGGGGCGCCTTCCCCTGTCACGAACAGAGCAGGGCTGATAGGGAGGTTGTGGCCCCTCCCCCTGTCACACACAGAGCCGCAGGGCGATCAGGGGGTTTGGGTGCTGCCCCCTGTCACGCTGATTCCGGTGCCAGGAGGCCTCGCAGCTCCGCTGATCCCGGTGCTGGGAGGCATATTACCCTTTTACTATATAGGATAGAGGCCTGGTGCACAGGTGGGGGCCGGCTGGTTTGCCCTGAAGGGTGTCCTGGATCAGGGTGGGGGTCCCCACTGGGGTGCCTGGCCAGCCTGGATGAGGGGATGATGGCTGTTTGCAGCTGGTCACATACCCTTCAGGGTGGGGGTCCCCACTGTGGTGCCTGCCCAGTCTGGGTGAGGGGCCTAGGGCCGTTTTCAGGCTGGCGGGTGACTGAAGCTCCCAACCGCTCCTTTTTTTCTTTTTTTTTTTTAATTCTGGGCCAGCTTTAGCTCTGAGGCTTGGCTCCAGCTCTTAGGCCTCGGCAGCTGAAAGCAGGTATCTGGCCTTTGTTTACCTTCTGTATTTGAAACAATGTTGCGGTCCTGCTGGCTGAAGCCTGGCTGACTAAAGCAGGTTTCTGGGGTTTGGTTTAGCTTCTATATTTGTTACAATGTTTCTTAGAGAGCAGCTGAGAGGCCGGCAAGGCAGGCGGGGAACCTGGCTTCCTCCATCACTGGAGCAAGCAAGCCTCCCTGTTCGCATCAGCTGCCTGGCTGCCGGCCGCCATCTTGGTTGGCAGTTAATTTGCATATCTCAGTGATTAGCCAATGGGAAGGATAGCGGCCGTACGGCTAATTACCATGTTTCTCTTTTATTAGATAGGATGCCTAGAATTGCATTTCACATTACATAACTTTCCTTTTCATCTCTACAGCAAGATTCCTTCTTTTAGTTTTAAAGTTCTTTTTAAACTTCTTCATATTACATCTCTTTATCTTATCTGCTTTCCCATCCTTAAACCTTCCTTCATGCGTGAATTGCCTTCATTGTTCTTGCTTACCTCCCAATCTCTTCAAAGTGTCTGTTAGATTCCAGTTCCACGTCTATCTGAAACATTCTGTCATCAATTTTCTAACCTATCCAGTCCAAATCCAAAGATCACTATTAGTTCAACTAATTTCATGCCAATGGTCTCTATTCCTATGTCTGTTTGTCCACACTTCTGATGAATCTTATCTGCTTCTAACTAAAGTCACTCACATGACTGCTGGTAGCCTCAGAAGATCCTTTCAAGCGTACTCACCTGGGCCTCTTCACACAACTGTCTCATGACACAGCAGCTCGCTAACCCAAAATGAGGGCTCCAAAAAAGAATAAGAGAATATTCCCAAGACAGAAGCCACAGTCTTTATATGTAACCTATTCTTGAAAGCGACATACATTACTTCTGCTGTGTGTCTTTTCTTAGAAAAGAATCATGGGGACATAATTACATAAAGTCATGAATACAGAAGGCAGGACCAACTTATTGGGGTGTGGTGGGGTCATTAACTATTTTTAAATATAAATTCCTGGTAATGAAGGAGAAACCAAAATATGTATCAGATTATTATTTAATATTAACAAAATAAACATAATCTGGATGTCTGACACTTTCAAATTAAGCACCCCTACATGGCACATTCTCTAATACTTTCTTAATCATTGCCCTGCTTGCATCTGTTCTCTCAGTGTTATAATAGTCCTATATAGTGTTTGGAAACTCTAACACAGTGGTTCTCAACCTGTGGGTCGCGACCCCTTTGGGGGTCGAATGACCCTTTCACAGGGGTCGCCTAAGACCATCGGAAAACACATATATAATTACATATTGTTTTTGTGATTAATCACTATGCTTTAATTATGTTCAATATGTAACAATGAAATTGGGGGTCACCCCAACATGAGGAACTGTATTAAAGGGTCACGGCATTTAGGAAGGTTTGAGAACCACTGCTCTAACACAATCCCACTCTCAAAATAAAAGAGAGAGAAAAAAAAGACAATCATGGCATTTCACACCCTGCCATGCTCTGGCTGCTCTAGGTGATTAATGATAATGCCCATTTGCCCAAAATATAGAGTCTGCTCACAAATTGGATTGGAAAACAACTTTATGATAAATGTGGAAAATGTATTATTCTTCTCCCCTGGTATATACCTTTCTTTATACATAAAATGGAAGATATTCTTAAATTCTATTTGCACATAATAATGCATGAAATTACAGCAGTTATAACACTGTGTATTGAGAGGAACTGGTTTGATTTGGTCAACCAAGGGGCACAGTCTATTTTCTTCAGAACTGTGAGAATTATGTATATTGATACCTTACAACCTGCAGAGTTCTTCTAAAGGAAATATTACATATTACACATCTATGGAGACTCTGTACTTTATATGGAAGAGAGAAGTTTGGAGTTTTCATCCTGATACCTACCTGATGGGTACCTACTTATTTACATAAAGTTTGTGATGATGAGCTTTAGAACAGAAAGGTTAACTGGATCGAAGGAAAAATCATCAATGAAGTACTGAGTCCCTCTGGAAATGATTCACTTCTCTTAACTCCTCTTGGTGAAAAGAAGTGGAGGGATGGCTCCCCGTGACCCACTTTGTAAATGATGGAATGTTCCAGGCCTTCACTGAGACAATGGGGAAAGTCTGTTCACAGTATTTGTTATGCATCTGATTGTTCCTCTAACAAACTAAATGTAATTAAAAATAGAGCAGGGCCATTGCATTTTAATAGCCTGGATCCTTCCCTGTGGAAGAGTCAGCAAACAGTGAAAGAATATGAAGATTCAGCTCGCTAGCACCTGCCAGGCAGCCTTTGTCAAGATTAACAGCATCACACCAGGTTATTAGAGGAAACATAAATACTTTTGAGACTCTGTGGGTAGTTATGATATCACGTTTTATTATCTCCTCCTAAAATGGAATCACTCACTGTAATTGCTTGCCAGTCACAGGCCAACCAACGTGACAGAAGAAATCCTATATACTGGGTGAGGGGCTACAATGCAAAGGCAGCTGACCCAGAGAATGTTTGTAAGGACATCATAAGTACATTTTGATGGCACGTTGCAGCTTCTAGGATAGGCACATATTGTGCCTTGCAATTAGGAGTGGGCATATCAGTTATTTGAATTCCTATTTGAATAAGGAAATGGGGGTGTGAACATGTTGAATGGTGTGCTCAAGAATCCTGCTGCCTGTAGGTGTGTGTGGCCTTGAGAATGGGCTTGTCTCTTAATTTCTGTCTGTGTTCTTTCTGCCGATGTGCATGTTCAACAGCAAACATGTAATGTATGCAGTTTCCTTCTGGACCACTGCCTTCTTTATAAGAAGGTGGCTTTGGAGCATCTAAAATTTCCTGAAAGAAATGATAGAGGATAAGCTAAAATGGAAAGGAACTGCAGTTTAGTGAGTGGCCTTCCAGAAGAAGGGAGATTTGATGTTAATTGTGGGACTTTTGAGAAAATATAGGAAGGCGCTTTAGTTTTAAGCAAACTGAAACAACAATGAGGTACTGCTACACACTTCCTGCCACTTTGGAATACACTGTGACAGTTTCTTATAAAACTAAACTGCTCTTACCATGTGATCTAGCAATTGTGCTCCCTAATATTTACCCAGGGGAGTTGAAAACTTAATCTTATACAAAAACCTGCACATAGATATTGATAGCAACTTTTTTCTTAAAAGGAGAAAAGTGATGCATGAGGAGACACTTTTAATTTTTTTATTATTTGTGTTTTCATGGACTTTATTTCTAAAACTTGATTAATGTGGGATGAGTCAAGAGATTAAGAAGACAGACTGGGAGAAAATATTTGTAAAACTCATTACTGGGTAATAGACTGTTATTCAAATTATACAAAAGTACTCTCAAAACTCAACAATAAGGAAATGAACAACCCAATTACAAATGGATAAAAGGTTTGAACAGATACATCAACAAAGAAGATATACAGATGACAATAAGCATAAGAAAAGGTGCTCATCCTCATATGTCATTAAGGGGTTGCAAACTAAAACAACAATGAGATACCACTACACACTTACTATAATCACTAGAATATAAAACACTAACAGCACCAAGTGCTGATAAAGATGTAGAGCAACAGGAACTCTCATTTATTACTTGTGGGAATGTACAATGACACAGCCACTTTGGAATATACTGTGTCAGTTTCTTACAAAACTAAACTGCTCTTACCATGCGTTCTAGCAGTTATGCACCCCAATATTTACCCAAAGGAGTTGGAAACTTAAGATTATACAAAAACCTGCACATAGA
Organism: Myotis lucifugus; assembly: GCF_000147115.1. Classification (NCBI taxonomy): domain Eukaryota; kingdom Metazoa; phylum Chordata; class Mammalia; order Chiroptera; family Vespertilionidae; genus Myotis; species Myotis lucifugus. The sequence continues at coordinate 12,864,009 of NW_005871051.1, forward strand.
TATTGATAGCAACTTTTTTTCATAATCGCCAAAAATTTGAAGCAACCAAACAAAATGACTTTCAGTAGGTGAATGAATAAATTGTGTTACATACAGACAATGCAATGTTGTTTAGTGTTAGAAATAAATGAGCTACCAAGCCATGAAAAGACATAAAGAAAACTGAAATGCATATTTCTAAGTAAAAAAAAAAATGCCAACCAGAAATGGCTACAGACTACATGGTTTTAACTATATGACAGTCTGGAAAAGTAAAAAAAAAAATATGGAGATAGTAAAAAGATTAGTGGTTGCCAGAGGTTGGGAGGAACAGGGTGGTGGTGTTGATTGGCCAAGCACAAAACATTTTATATTTTAGGGCAGTGAAACTACTGTGTGTGACACTAAATGTCATTATACATTTATCAAAACTCATAGAATGTACAATGCCAAGAGTGAACTGTAATGTAAGCTCTGGACTTTGGGTGAAATGATGTGTCAATGTAGGATCATCAGTTGCAAGAAAGGTACCACTCTGGAGCAAGATGCTGATAGTGGGGGAGGCTGTGCATGTGTGGCATTAAGGGGGGTTTGTCTATGAGAACTCTCTGTATCTTCAATTTTGCTGTGAACTTAAAACTGCTCTAAAAAGCTTTGCCTTATTTTAATACTGTATTTTTAAAATGTGGCATGGGGAGCATCATATTGATGAGGGGGAATGAGTGCTGTTTCACTCAGCAGCATCATGTGCGGCCAGGAGGGAGCGAATTAATGATACCATGTTTTAAAATCTGTTTGAGGTTTGGAGGAAATACAGAGACGTTTAAGTCAAGACTCCTGGATGCCATACTTTAGCTAATGTATATCATGGCAGAAATCCTGACTGGACATGTAACAGTACATGAAGACTCATTTCTTTTATTACTGTACAAACTATCACTGTCTGTTACACCTGAAGCCTAGACTATCTAGAGAGGAATGATTCATTAGGGTCCAGTTAGTCCAACAGAATGGGACAAGGGAATATGCTCGAAATACAGAATTTCTGGCAGAGACAGCAGTCTCTGCAATAATTCAAAGAAAATAAAACACTTTGTGTGCTCAAATTCTTTATTTCTAACATTATATGCTAGAATCACTGATGAAGTCCCACAGCTATAACCCCTATACCTTGATGTAAATATCTGAATATTAAGAATGTTGTTTCTTCTTATTTTTTTATATTTTTTAAATATTAACTTTTATCCTAATATTTGAGTCAGATTAAGTTGTTGAATTTTGAGTATTTTAGTGCTTTAAGTTTTCTGATCTTTTTTCCTAGAGTGTAGCCATCTGTCAATATCCAAGTTAGTCTTTTTCCTTTCGCTATTTTCTTTCTCAAGCCACAATCTGAAAAGTTCTTTGTCAAAGACCATTTGCCCACATATTTAGTATTAACCATTGTGCCACCAGTTCTTACTTCAATCTTCCAATCTTTGATGGAAAGAACTCCTTAGTCTCTTACTCTGTCATGACTGGGAGTCCTTGCACATATCTTTTTGGGGGTTCGTGAAGGGGTTTTCTATTGTCACAGAACCCTCCATGCCTCTGCATGCTTGTTCCAACTCCTGGCTACAGATGACAGAGTCACTTGAGGTCTGATTACTGCCTCTGCAGCTAGTGTTCTCCTACAGGTCACTGACATTTTTGGCAAAGTGTTGCTTCCTGACACATCCTCTAGGCACCAAAGCCAAGTAGTTCATCAATCCTCAGGACACATTCTTACTTGGGCAGCAAAACAGTGTATCCCAGGGTGAAGAGAGATCTCAGTTTGCAGCCCCATGGAGTTCAGATGGGAATCTTTGGACCTGAGCCAACATTTAAGCTCCCAGTTAAACATTTTATCTTCCTTATTGTCTTCTCCTGTCATCATCATTAGCCTCTGCCTGTTGTAAATGTCACTGCTGGATTCTAATAGTGAACAAAGCCTAGCTAGCATCCCCAATATACCTGTCACTCTTCGTCTGGCTATATTTTATAAGAAAAGATTTCCTTTTGGAACATACTTCATGCCTAAAGATTTACTTTCTTTAACAAAATCAATTTTTTTACTTTGACTTACCAAGCATGTATGAACTGAAGACTGACACTGGACCAGGGCTATTTTAGGAGAAGGAAGAAAAAAAAAAGGCAAATCTACAGTCCTGTGGGTGATGTCTTCGGGTAGACCTTTCAAGAAAAAACAAACAAACATATTCTAGAATGGTGACATAAGAATATGCAAGTTCTGCTTTTCAATGCTGTTCATATTCTAACTGTTCTAATTCTTACCATCTTCATTTCAACCACATATATGATGAAGTAGCAGAATATAAATTGGGTTCAGAACCCTGAAGACATTGCTAAAATAAATAGTAAAGAACATGAATAAATATGTCACTCTTTAATCAGCTACCCTGTGGTTTATTCATTATCATAGTGAACATCATGGGTTTAACTCTATGGTTTCTAGTTAAGGTCACTAGTTTAGCATACATTAATGGAGAACTACGGATGTGCATGTGCGAGGTAATGTACAGGAAGCAGAAAATTCAAGATGTTACTGTCTAGCATGGATCATATTTCCTTTGTTTTATCATCCTAGTATTTGTCTTTGTTAATTCTAATGAGAGCATGCATATTTTTGGAAATTTACTTTAAGCAATGATTTTGTCACATAACTCATCATTTTGAATGAAACACTGAGCTAACCTACTATATTTGATAGTTTTAAGCCCAAATCTAATTGCCATCTAATTGACTGCTTATTAAGAGTTTTAGTTGTAAATTCAGTAGCTTTTAAGCTAAGATTCATAAATGCTCCTGATTTGCTTTCTAACCTAAATGTGAAATGAAAAAACAAGCACTCAATATCTTCCCCCCAAACTTAGGACTTGTTGGCTATTTTGGCTGATGGTTTCTATCCTAGCTTTGGTAAGCTAGTTTTTTATTTTTATTTTAAATGTCTTAGTTTCTTTGTTTATATCCTTTCCTTGAATTCTTCTAATATACATTCTAAATAGATACCCTTACACATAATGTGTGTATATGTCAGGTGAGTTTTGTCTTTGTGGAGTAGTAGAGAATAAGCCATACAAGCAGCCCCTCCCCAAAGCGAGTGAGCTAGCAGATGGAGAGCACAGTATGAAATTAGAGATAACTGGCAGGATTTATTTTTTTTAATGATCCATCTGGAATCCAAGGGTCAAGATCATCAATTTTGACACTTACAGAGGAACACAACCTCACTTTACATTTAATTTCTAAGGTTACTTTCTTTAAAAAAATAGTCCTCGGTATTAAAATTTTTAATTTAATAAATAAATAAATAGAGTAAGTTACAAATTACCACAGAATAAATGCTACATTACTATAGAATAATGAAATATACTCTAGCATAAGATATTATATTATGAAATATATTATACTATAAATGGTATTATAAAAATATTTTAGGTAACATTATGAATTGCTGCAGTTAATCACATGAACAATTCTAAACATTCTATGCTAAAGTATACAGAGCTACAAAATGGAAGCATTAGAGTAGGTTAGAATGATGGTAACTTACAGTGGCCATGGCCAACACCATGACTAAAGTCAGTGGTTATACAACAAAGAAATTTGGCTTTTAGCAACAGTACATGATGCATGTTGTTAGGCTGGTGGGTGTCTCTGCTCCATCATGGCATTTAGGCATTTTGGTTCATGGTTGCTGTGGTAGAGCAAATAATGCACCCCTCTAAGATGTCCACATTCTAAGCCCTGAAACCTGTGAATACATTACCTTCTGTGGGAAAAGAAAACAAACAAACAAAAAAATTTGCAGATGTGATTAAGAATCTTCAGATGAGATTATCCTGATTTATCCAGGTGGGTCTAATATAATTCCAGGGTCTTTATAAGAGAGACATAGGAAGGTCAAAGTCAGAATAGGCAATGTGACTGCAGGAGCAGAGAGAAATGAATAATGGAAGCAAAGGTGAAAGATGTAGAGACATCTGATAATGATGCACTTCTGGCTTTAAAGATGAAGCCAGGGACCACAGGCTAGGAAAAGCAGGTTGCCTCTGGAGTCTAGAAAAGACAAGGAAACAGATACTCCTCTAGAGCATCATCCAGATATGTTTTGTGCAGAAGAAGCCAGCCCTGTGAACCTTGACGTTAGCTCACTGAGACTGATTTTTAGACTTCTGACTCAAGAACTGGAAGATACTGAATTTGTGCTGTTTTAAGCCACTAAATTGTGGTAATCTGTCACAGTAGCAATATAAAACTTGTGCTTTGCCTTAATTTGGGACTTCCAAGGTTGCAGTTGTCATTTCCATTACAGAAAGTGCTAGTAAAAGGAAAAAAATATTGTAGGCACAGCACTAACTTTAAAATGGATAAGAAATAATAATTACAAAGATATAGGCAAACATATTATTGTTAGCTTCTGTTAATTTGAGGGGAAAGTAATCCACATGCACAGGAGCCATGGGAAAAAACGAGAGAGAGAGAGAGAGAGAGAGAGAGAGAGAGAGAGAGAGAGAGAGAGAACTCTTAAATTTTTAGAAAACAGGTTGATAAGTCATGGTCAATAAGAAGAAATCTGGAGTTCAACAAAATCATGATGACTATCTGAGGTGATTATACACCAATCAATGAGGAATAAAAAATTAGGAAAAATTTAGAAACTTAGTTTGTAATCATTAAAACATGTGAGGACATCATGAATCTTACTCAAGTAATGGCACAGACCTTTATTAGTCAGGGTGGGGGCTGAAGCACTCTCATGCCTTGGATTGCTCAAGAATCAGGAGAGTGGTATGATTACTAATGAGCAAGAGCTCTTTCACATATAGCACATCCTACTGACAACATATTTTCTCTCTAACCCCTGTGGTCCCACCCAATCCAGCAACTCTGCTTCTATTACGCCACACTCCGGGATGACCATCTTTGCACAAGTCCAGAGGCTTGGGACCAGAATCTAGCTTATCTAGATTCATAGCCATCTCTCTCTTTGGTCCAGAGACTTCTCTGGGCTGTCCCTGATGGGCTACAAGTACCTATGTTTCTGATCACTTAATTTTGTTCTTCCTCAGACTTGGGAATCTTATTGCTCTCATGATATTTCTTCCTTTTCTTCTTTCTACTTTTGGCACACCCTACCAACCCCTGATACACCAACCAAGCATAATCTCTTCAATGAACTACTGCACACAAAATTTTCCAACAGGGGCATGACTGTCTTATTGGAGGGAGAAAGGAAGAGACATCACATTGGAAACATAAGACAAATCAACAGCTCAATAAATGATTCCTCTCTGACTGTATAATCAAACTAGTACCGGAAAGTTTACTCTGTTTCCCTAAATCATTCCCAGCAATTCTTCATTTCCTCTGAACCAAACCTGTAGAATTTGTAAAACTCTACTTAAGTTATCAGTAAAATAAGAAAATGATTTTCTAGTGATTTTCATCAAGAATAGAGCTCATACACACCTGTTCACTGGTTCTCGGTATGCAGCATTGTGTTAATTTGTTTCTAGTGCTTTGCTAAAACATATTCAGAGGAAGAAATATAATTTAGGTGGTATAAAAAGGCCCTATTACATTAACATTGTCTTTGGTGCCTATATTATAAGCACCCAGGTAAATTTTCCTACCCATTATATATATTTAAAGTATATTTTACATTATTTTGTTGTAAATGAGCCTCTATAAAAGAAGAGAGCAAAGACATTTCAATAGACAATTAGCAATAGAAAACTTCAAAGGTTTTCTTTGGTAGGATTATTAGTGATTATTTTTAATATTTTATAATATATGATTCCCCTTATTCTTTAGCTTTCTTGTTTGAATATTAGCATGTTTGCCTAGCTGCATTTTATGGTATATTTTAAGATTCTTCCACTGGCATGTGGCTAATAGTAAGTATTCTGTCTGAGCCTCATAAACTGGGCCTCAAGGAAAAGTTTCCTTATAATACAATATGAGAGATTTTGCCAAGTTGGGAAAACCAATTAGAGTAATAAAATATGTAGAAATATTATAAAGATACATTTCTAGAATGAAGGAGGATACAATTAGATCGAGGAGAGGAAGCATCCGAACAGGATAGTTTATGGCAATAGAAATACTTTTTTTTTTTCTTTCTCAAGGAATTGCAAGAGGCAGCTGAATCGATGTTTCTCTCTCATCGATGTTTCTAACTCGCTATCCCTCTCCCGACCTCTCTGTAAAAAAATCAATAAAATATATTTTAAAAAAATAAATAAAATAAAATATGTAGAAATATTATAAAGATACATTTCTAGAACGAGGGAGGATACAATTAGATCGAGGAGAGGAAGCATCCGAACAGGATAGTTTATGGCAATAGAAATACTTTTTTTTTTTTTTTCTCAAGGAAGGCTTTGACCTGACTGAGTAGTTTATCAGAATGTGACTGGATCCAAGTTTCCATAAGGCAATAGGTTGCCCCACAAAATGAAGGTCAATATTTAAGTGAATAAATATGAATCATATCTATTTTGTAACCTAGAGATATATTGTTACATATCTTCCTCGATCTAATAAATGAGGGAATTTAAACTATATAGAATGTTGAAGCTGTATAACCAGAGGTGCCACGTGACAGTGTGGCACCCTATGTAACCACTGCTTATGTTTTACATATGTAAACATGGAGTTAGCGATATACTGGAGAATAAATCTTATTTAATTTCTGCTTCTCCCTCCCACCTCCTAAACAACCATTCTCCACACACACACACACACACACACACACACACACACACACACTCACATGCATGCACACAGGCGCCCTTCAGATAGGTTATCTCATTAAAGTGTTTCTGCAAACAGGAAGTGTATACAAAATTCTTGTTTAACTATTAGAACACTCTTAATACCTAATTCCACCAATGGTGGCTGTTATGCCCAGATTTCAGGATCCCCAAGAAACCAACAGGGAGCCAGCAGTCCGATGCAAAAGCATAAGAATCTGTATTTCAAGCTAGCTTGAGCTCCCCATCCACCAGACTCGCCGACACAATGGCAGGCCAAGTGGCTGAGAGACAGAACCCCGCCTAGAGATGGGTTTTAAAGCGGGGGTTGGAGTAAGGGGAGGAGAAAGGACTGTGCTCTGCCGATTGGCCAGGCGCAAGTCGATGTCTTGTTCCTGGGTGTGGCTAGCAGAGTCTTAGACTTCCGGGAAGAAGGTCCTTGCCAAGCACGTGGCCAAGGTAAGATGGAGAACGTAGCCCTTACCCTGGGGCAAGGTGGAGGGCCTAGCCCTTACCCTGGGGCAAGGTGGAGGGCCTAGCCCTCGCCCTTTCAGTGGCCTGATAAGAACAGGTGACCTGAGACTTCAACCCCTCAGAAAGGAAGTTCTCTTCATGCCAATGGGCAAGTTAACCTACTAGGCAGTGAGGGGATGTTGTAAATGTTTCCCTCCACGTCCCGCCTGGTTCAGGGTTCAGGATCTGGAAGAGGAGCCGCACACAAATGAAAGAGAAGAGACAAGAGATAATTTGGGAATATTGGGGGGCCAGGTGGGTAAGTCCAACTCAAGAGGATGGACTTCCCCTTGCTCAGGCCTCACCAACCTTTTATTGGTATGGGATACACCCATAGCCCTTAGGCAGGGAGGTTCCAGTGACACACAGACTATCTTATCAATAAGGATTTACATGACTATCTTATCAGTAAGGATTTACATGACTAAAGGTGGGGAGGTTGCTTCAGCTACCATTATCTGGATTAACAGAGGTGGTGCACAGCTCTGACTTTTGCTAGGGCTTCAAAGGTCACCAGCCTTCCGGGTTCTCTGTCTACTCCTCTCTGCTAGTGAAGACAATAGGCAGTTTCCCACAAGGGGAGTTTAGATTGGGCCCAGTTATCCGCACAGAATGAGCTGCTGCATTAAGAGATGTAACAGGTTTCTTTAACCCTGTGCTTTAAGTTTCATTTTGTCAAGAGATTCTTTTAAAACTTTTATGTTTTTATTGATTTCAGAGAGGAAGAGAGAGGGAGAGAGAGATAGAAACATCAATGATGAGAGAGACTCATTGATAGGGTGCCCCCTGCACTCCCCTCACTGGAGATCTAGCCCCCAACTGGGGTATGTGCCCAGACCAGGAATCGAACCGTGGTCTCCTGGTTCATAGGTCAGTGCTCAACCACTGAGCCATGCCAGCTGGGCTTGTCAAGAGATTTTTGACTGGCCACAATGCTGAGCAAATGGAACAGGAGGATTTTATGTGAGGCATGAGAAAACTAGAACCACAGGGGTATTTTGAAGCAGATGCCACTCCACATTCTCTTGCCCCACCCAAGTCTACCTGCAGCTCTGGTACCATCAAGCTGACAGCTTCCTGCTTTAAGTACTTGACTCTCACTTCTCTGTTGAGGGCTTTCTCAAATTTGTTAGTTGCTTGTTTCTCTGCATTAAGTAATCCAGAAGTGTGTGTGTGGGGTGGGGGTGGGGGGGATGAGGAGATTTAATCACCCTGGGGGTAATCCTCAATAATGGGAGATAAGAGTCCTGGATAAATGACCCAATCTCCCATCATTCAATGAAAATCTTGATACCTGTTATAGGATTCAACATCGGTTGCCTGAAGTAGTAAGCTGCTCATTAACATGTTTTTATTCCCTCTCTCCCTTTCCCATCACATTTTCTCCCTTGTTTATTTGTGCTTCCCAAATTCTTGCCTCAGGGCTTGATTTTGGGAGGGATCCAAATTAAGGCTGTGAGGTTCTCACTGTTTCTTAAACACATCAATTTTATATTGAAAATGCTTGTTGGGAAGGGGTTAAGTGTGACTATGAGACTAAAAATTTGGGGGCTTTCTCTTAAGGGAGCTCACAGGGAGATAATTGCGGTAAAATTCTCTCCCGAGCCTTTTAAGCATAGAATCCTGATTTTGTGTAACAAGAAGCACTGTACCTGTCACATTTTCCTTCTTTGCTTCTCCTTTGCCCTGCACTTTTGGAGAAGACCAAAACCTTTCTTTCTTCTTTAGGTACACTAATAATTTCAGGAAAAATACAGGCACTTTTCCATGAGAAACATTCAGTTTTTTCTTGAATACTTTGCCTTTATATAGCTCTTTAAGTTTTGATATTATACTTTGACTCTTAAAGGGCACATTTATTACTACGCTATCTAAATTCCTGCAGGGCATCGCTATAGCAGCCTCTGAGTAGTTAGGCCTTTATCATATTTTCTTAAGCCTCCATGCTTTTGTTCATGATCGTTTATACTAGAAGGTTTTTTATTATGCTTCCATCTCACTGACTTAAAATCATAATGTTGAGGCACTTTTGCGGAACTTTTTAAAAAATATATTGTTATTGATTTCAGAGAGGAAGGGAGAGGGAGAGAGATATAGAAGCATCAATGATGAGAGGGAATCATTGATCGGCTGCCTCCTGCATGCCCCCTACTGGGGATCAAGTCAACAACCTGGCATGTGCCCTTGACCGGAATCAAACCCGGGACCCCTCAGTCCTCAGGCCCACGCTCTATCCACTGAGCCAAACCAGCTAGGGCACGAACTTTTCTTAACCATTGGGCAGTTAAATTCTCTTTTTGCCTCCTGTGTATACTTTCATCACAGCAACAATCCCATTAATTGCAATTTTCTGTGTGAATGCCCTTAAGGTCAGAAACTATGTCTTATTCATCTTTATATCCACAAGACATAATGAGTACTCAGTGCATGCTTTTGGAATGAATAATTATGTGAATTATAAGAAGAAATATTAGTCAAGAATCTGCACTGACCTGATTCTTGTTGCATAAATTTGACGTTGGACAAAGGTTTAAACCATGTTGAGGGGTCTCCATGATTTAGAAGTAACATTCCTAAAATCAGAATGGCTTCCTGTTGAGTTCACAGAGAAAGAAAACCATCCTGAGTCTATTAACTTGACACGAACTATATAATTCTTGCTCAACTTTTCAAAAGCAATTTTTTAGGTCATAAAGGCAGCTGTCAGATTATTCTTTCATTCTTTATTTTCTTCATATGAAATAGCCAAGATAATTTATTCAACAGTTTGTGCAATACCAGTATTTCTGTTATTGTGAATAACAAGAAAAAAATATCTAAAAATGCACAGGTAACACAGATGTATGGCTTATGAAAGGAATTTTAGAACTCCTTAGGTAATTTTCTAAGGCATGGGTTTATGTAAATTACTGTTTATTTGGTTTTGCCAGAAAACAAGATGAGTAAAACACCAAAGTATATGATGAAAGTACTATGTGACATTGGGTAGCTATAGTAGATAATTGTTTTTAAGATTTTAGTGGTAATATATTTTTTTAGAAAATGATTAATATTGAGCAACAATAAAAAAACAAAATGAAGTGTCAATGTAATTTACACTCTATGACTTCTTAAGGGAGTATTCCACATAGGTAACTTTTGTTATAAAAATAACATATTACTTAATTTAATAACTTTTAATGATCATCTACTATAAATCAGGTAACATAATATATAATCAATGTGAAAAAGTGAGAGAAATCAGATATAATAACAGCAAAATAATCAGTACTCACAGATAATCATTGTTACTGGTATAATCTCTTTCTCTCTCTTACACACACACACACACACACACACACACACACACACACACACACAGGTATTGTAGCCTCTATGGGTTTGTTACCTGCCTACTAATAATTCTTCATTTTTCCCTTTTAAGAAAACTCAATTTTTTTTCAGATGTGGGGGGACCATGTACCGAAGGGGGGGGTGGCCCCTCCTTAGTCCTAGAAATGAGATCTTGATTAATAAAAGTCAATCATGACACTCCCATTTCCCTTGCTAGTGTTGGAACTCAGAGTATAAATAAGGCTCAAATATATTGAATGAAGCAAAGAGTTTTAGGAAACTTTTGAGAAAGATTCTGTGACTTTCAACAAGGGGCATGAGGTATGCTTTCTGCATGGGAGTTCTTAAGGCATTTGTATAGTAAATAGCATTCAAAGATAGAAATAGTTTTGAAGCAAAGGGCAGATTCATTTACTGTTCAGACTAATAAAGATAATGTTTCCCTCCAGCACAAAAGTCAATTAGGTGCGCTGAAAATCTATTAGAAAAGATTGTGATTCCCTAGTATCAGTCTCCTTTCCTGTAGAACAATCCAGAGAGCACGTAGGCATCTGCCCTGTAGGAATGGAGACGTTGGGAAATAGCTAAAAGAAAATGATGATCCTGTGGCTGTTGTTTTTGTTATGAGTAACAAACTGTCCATCTCCCACACACTCAAGGTTTCTCGCTTCTTCTTTCACATCCATGGAAATGTGGCAGCTAATTTGCTCCCCTGCAAATAGTGTTCAATCACAGCCCTGCACAGCTCCTGGCCCTCACTTTCCCAGCTTTGCCCATTGCACAGTGTCCTGTGAAAATGTGACAGCAGAGCTGTGGCAGCTACTTTGTTATCACGAGGCAGCAAGTCTGAAGACAAATGTCAAAGCTGTGCATGGCAAAGCCAAAAAAAGAAAAAAAAAGAAAAAAGAGAACCTGTGTTTTTGAAGATATTCTTAAATCTATAAAAACGACTTCTGGAATTATTCAATTTTACACTCAGACATTTTCTCTATTTTTAAAATAATTTGAATCAGGTTTCCTGTTAACTGTGGCAAGAGAGGTTACTCCAAATCATCAAGGAATGCAAACAGTTCTGAATGCCCATTTACTGCCACTAAATACAGTAACATCCAACACTTATTCGGTACTTATATATGCAAGTTTAGCAATACATAATTTGGGTACATTTTAAAATTGAATCCTTATGCAATAACCCTAGATAGTTGTTATTAATATTTTAAAAGACAAAGATTCTGAACCTCTATTGGGGAAGGAATAAGCCTAGGACAATTCAGCTAATAAATGACAGAACTAGGATTCAAACTCAGGTCCACCTGGCAACAGAGCCTAGGTTCCTAACCCTGATAGAGTATCAAGTAGTGATAATACCCAACATTTATGTGGCTTCCCTCAGTCCTGACTCTGTATTAAGCATTTGACAATAAATTCATCTTGCATAACAGAGGGAGAATTTTGACCAGTTACATAAGTCTCTGTGCAAATGAATGCCAGGAAACATTTTGCCTGAAAGTTAACTTTTCAATTTGTCCCCAAACAGTAATTTTAAATCAGAGATCTGCTTGGGTTTTCAGGTCAGAACTGGTCATTGGATGCTTCCTAGCTATCGCTGAGAGTGAATTGGCACCGCTTGTTGTGGACTAATTTTGTCAACATATATTATCCTTATAACTGGAAAAGATATTTTGTTGTGCTGAGAAATAAGCAAAAGAGAGATTAGTACACTTCATATTAACCCTTATTCAGTAGTCCTTTTTTATTTTTTGCTTGAAAATTACTCTAACCTCCACTTCAACCTGAAAACAAAGATAGAAACAACCCCGGGACTGTTGGACTTGAAGCTGTTTGCTGTCAGGAACCTGGTTTGACCAGTTCAAGTAAATCACTATCCCCTAGGTACCCTCATGAATAGATAAATTAACCCTTTGCACTCCGAACCATTCTGGACATTGGCTACCAGCTACTCGACGCTACTTTGCGGCGGAAACGTGCATTTACAGACCCTCGTATTATTTAGTATAATTTTGGAACCAAGTAACGTATTATAATGATATTGGACTTATATGAATTGGGTGACATCGAGGAATGTATATTTGCAAAAAAAACAATATTTTATTGTTTATAATTTTGTACAGTATGATTAGTTTTGTAACACTCCCCAATATGCATTGCAGGCTGATTAGTGCATGTTTGACAGTAATAAGTGGTTTGACGCCTGCCACCAGGTGTTTTCCTGTTAGAACACACAATGCAGTCCCGTTTTCTTTGTCCCACATCGGGAATATGTAGTTTATTGTTTAATCTGACACAAAACCCGCTGACATTTCTTGTATATATCTTAGTAATTTTACGATATTTTGATTTAATTTCTTGTGCCACTTCAAGATAAAACTTCAGGGAAACATGCATGTCTCAAAAAGTTGCGTTGAAATAACTCAATTCCTCGTAATCACTAATAAACTGCAATGTCCCCTGAGAGGGGACATCCGAGTGATATGCTAGAATTCCGATGTCCCCTGAGAGGGGACAGCGGAGTGCAAAGGGTTAACTAATAATATCCAA
>NW_005871051.1:12877286-12892273 GCF_000147115.1 Myotis lucifugus
TATATATATATATATATATATATATATATATATACATGTTCCTATATTTTCTTACTCTGAAACATAATGCTCTCCAGAGACACTATATCAATTATACAGTATAACCTGAAATTCTGGGTAAAAACAAATCTGCATCAAATGAAAGATTTCTTAAGTATATAGTAAGTTGCTTTTTGAATAATAATTGCTCGCATTTGGTTGCTTACTATGATCCCTGGATGATTTTTCTATTATAAATTTAGAGTGTGACAGATTAATAAACTGTCTAGTTTCTTAAAGTGGTCAAAAGTGGTGGAAATATTCAATGAACATTTTGAGGTGTTGGAAAGTAAGATTTGAAATTTGAAAAGATGACTAAAATCTCCTAAAGTTTTTCTTTTTGTATCTGTCGTGCCAGGAGTGACATCAGAATATAACCTACTTCTCAGCTGCAATATAATTTTTAATATAAAAGTTATTTGTTATCACTCTCTACCATGGCCCAGAAGTGAAACATAATCCAAATGCATTATCCATTGTAATATAGCCTTGACGTGTATTTCCCTAGTGCTGTTGTTTTCCAGGGAACCTCGTCCTAATTATTTAACACTTTCAAAGTCAATAAATTATTGGTGGGGGCAGAAGGCCTGTTGGTGCGTGGAATTTCTCTGAGAAATGAAAGTCCTCTCATAAAGTGAGAAGGTGCAACAAGGTATTGTTTAATAATAGCAAGTAATATTTTTAAATTACTGTTTAGAAATGTATTGCCTGATATTAAAATGACTTTATATAAATGCTGTGTCCTCAATTTAAAAGGACATTGGTAACCCCCCTAGGACTGAACAGGCCTTTTCTATACCTAATTAAATTAAGTGCAGTGTACAGTGCCTCTCTGCGAAGATTAATAGAATGCATTACTTGTCAGTTTAAGTGTTGCCTGTGGCGGTATTTTTTCTAATTTAATTAAAAGCTGTTCTTTTATGAAGAACAAGCTTGCAGCATAATTCCTCTTACATTTACATTTCTTAAGGCTATTTGGGAGAAAGTGGAAAGTAAAAAGAAAGAAGAGAAAAGAAAAAGAAAGGAAAGGGGACCAAGTTGTAGGTACCCAAAAGGAAATTAACACTTATTTCCTGATTTTTTTTGGTGGGGGGGAGGGATTTTATTTCAAAAGTGAAAATGAGTGGGGATAAACCAGGAGTCTGGAGAGGCAACAGTTTTCATTGCTGTGTGTTTGGTCATATCTCTATGTAATACCAAGTAAACAACTTTGATAAAAAGATTGGGCGTTTGTCAAATAGGTAACTATACCACAGACTCTCACATATTCACACATTTGTTGTGCTGTTGGACCCTTGAAAGTATGTGATTAGCTGTGGTGTGCCGTTTTGAACCCCACTTGGTGCTCTGGTATAAGCAAACAAAGTTCATACAGCAACACCCTGAAGATATGTAAGGGTCAAGAGAGCCAACTTCAGAACCCTTTCCTGATATTAATGGTTTCTTGATCAGGATTAGACAATAGTCAACCCATTGAGCTCTTCCTATTTTTGTCATGAGCCTAGAATATCTATCTCTATTACTAAATATTTGTCATCTTAGTATAACAAGTCTATATTTTTCTGAGTTTAATCAAAGAGGAGAGAATAAAATATGGTATAGCAGAAGAAACCTTTTAATAAAGAAAATACCCGATAAAATTAGAAAAGTAGGGAAAATAAACAAATGGCAAATAAACATATGAAAAGGTGCTCAACATCTTATATTATTAGGAATTGCAAACTAGTACAGCAATAAGACATCACTATAAACCTATTAGAATCACTGAAATCCAAAACACAACTTCAAATGCTGGAAGGGTGTTGGTAATAAGAACTCTTACTTATCACAGGTGGAAATGTAAAATGATACAGCCATTTGTAAGATAGTCTAGTGGGTTGTTGTTTTTTATAAAAATAAACATACTCTTTACCATATGATCAGTTAATTGTGCTTCATGGTATTTACCTAAAGGAGTTGAAAATTATGTCCATAAAAATCCTGCATGAGGCTCCTTATAGCAGCTTTTTCCATAATTGCCAAAGATTGGAAGCAACCAGAATGTCCTTCAGTAGGTGACTAGATAAACTATGGTACATCCAGACAATATTATTCAGCACTAAAAAAAAAAAAAAAAAGAGCTATCAAGCTATGAAAAGACATGGAGGAATCCTAAGTGAAAGAAGCCAATTGGAAAAGGCTACATATGGTATGATTCCAACTATCTATAATAATAAAAGCAAAATATGCTAATTAGACCAGATATGGTATGATTCCAACTATCTATAATAATAAAAGCAAAATATGCTAATTAGACCAGACAGCCCAGTGACCTTCTGAACATCATAATCAGGAAGGCAAGCGAGCAGTTAGGGGTGATCAGGCAGGCAAGCAGTTAGGGGCATCAGGCAGGCAGGCAGCAGTTAGGGGTGATTGGGCAGGCAGGCAAGCAGTTAGGGGCATCAGGCAGGCAGGCAGAGTGGTTAGGGGTGATGAGGCAGGCAGGCTAGTGTTTAGGGGCAATGAGGCAGGCAGGTAGAGGTGGTTAGGGGACGATCAGGTAGGCAGGCATGTGAGCAGTTAGGAGCTAGCAATCCCGGATTGTGAGAGGGATGTCTGACTGCCAGTTTAGGCCCATCCCGCAGTCAGACATCCCCCAAGGGGTCCCAGATTGTGAGAGAGTGCAAGCTGGGCTGAGGGACCCATCCCCCCCTCCCCGTGCATGAATTTCATGCACCGGGCCTATAGTATGATATTATAAAAAGGCAAAACTATGGATACTGTAAAAGTACCAGTGGTTACCAAAGGCTGGGAGAGGGAGAATTGAATAGACAGCACAGAGGATTTTCAAGTCAGTGAAACTATTCTGTATGATACTATAATGGTGCACATCTGTCATTATACATTTGTCAAAACCCATGTATACAACACCAAGACTTACCTTTAATGTAAACTATGGACTTTGGGTAATAATGATGTGTCAATGTAGGTTAATTGATTGTAACAATCATACCATACATGAATAATGCTGATAGTGAGGGAGACCATGCATAGGTGGGATATGTGGGGCATCTCTGTATCTTATACTCAATGAACCTAAAACTTCTATAAAAAATAAAGTCTGCCAAAAAATCAATGTAATACACCGTATGAACAGGATAAAGAACAAAAATAACCTATCAATTGATGCAGAAAAAGCATTTGACAAAATCTAACACCCAATCATGATTAAAAACTCTCAAGGATTCTGGGCAATTACTTTAACTTGATACAATAAATCTACAAAAAGCCCCAACATCTAACATCATGTTTATTGATAAGTAACTGAACACTTTTCCCCTAAGACTGGCAAGAATGTCCTTTCTCACCTCTCTATTCAGCATTGTATAGGAAGTCTTAGTAGCTCAATAAAAAGAAAAGGAAATACAATGCATACAGATTGGGAACAAAATTCTCCTTATTTGTAGATGACATAGTTATCTATGTAGAAAATTCTAAGCAATGAAATTCTTTAAAACTTATAGAAATAATAATTATAGCAATGTTATAGAATACAAGATTAATTTTCAAAAGTCAATTACTTTTTGTTATACTAACTATAAGCAATTGGACTTGATAACTTAAAAATGGTATATATTTCACCCGGTTGGCATGGCTCAGTGGTTGGGCATCAGCCTATGAACCAGGAGGTCACAGTTCGATACCCAGTCAGGGCACATGCCCAGGTTGCAGGATCGATCCCTAGTAGAGGGTATGCAGGAAGCAGCTGATCAATGATTCTCTCTCATTGATGTTTCTATCTCCATCTCCCTTCCTCTCTGAAATCAACAAAAACATTTTAAAAACAAAAGAAATAAAATGGTATATATTTATAAATAATTTACAATGGCACCAAAAATTGGAATGCTAGATATAAGTCTAATAAAATGTATTCCAGATATATAAACAGAAAAATAAAATTTTGATATAAATTAAAAGAGATCTAAATAAATGGAGAGATATTTTGGTTTTATAATTGGAATGCTCATTGTTGTCAAAATGTTAATTCTTCCCACTTGATCTGTGGAATCAATGAAATCTCAATCAAGATTCCAGTAAGCTATTTTGTGGATATCAACAAGTGAATTCTAAGGTACGCATGAAAAGGCAAAAGACCACAAAATACTGAAGGAAAGAGCAGACTTGAAAGACTCACACTACCCCATGTCAAGACTTACTGTAAAGCTATGGTAAATAAGACAGCATAGTATTGATGAAAAATAGGCCTGTAAATCAATGGAACAACGTAAGAGTCCAGAAATAGATTCACACAAAATAGTTAACTGATATTTCATAAAGGAGCAAAAGCAATTCAATGAAGAAATAGGCTTTTCAACAAATATTGTTTGAACAATTGCATGCATATATGAAAAAAGAGCTTATACTTGTCACAAAAATTAACACAAAAATGGATCATAGGCCTCACTATAAAAAGCAAAGCTTTGAGCAGAAAAATCTATGTGACCTAGTATTTATTGATGAATTTTTAGATCTAAAACACAATCCATGAAAGAAAAAGATTGCTACTGTAACAAATATACTAGACTAACAAGATGTTAATAAAAGTAGAAACTGAGTGTAGTGTAGTGGTGTATATGGGGACTCTCTGTACAACTTCATAATGTTTGGTAAATCTAAAGTTTTTATAAAACAAGACAGTTATTCAAAACAAAGTTTTAAGAGTAGAAAGGCAATGTTGTTTAAAGACACAGAAAAAATGTTTGACAAACAGTCTCAGCAGTGGTTACGGGTAATAAATTTTCTACTTTTTGGTAGTCAAAAACCTGCTTGTTGGGAAGATAAAAAAAGTGAGGAGACAGAAGAAGGATAAAAGGTTTAGCAACCTGATTTCCCTAATCCCATTCTTTGGCCCAGTTTCTGGTTCAGTGGCGTAAAGGAATAACAGATGTGCTACTCGGATGTCTTCCAGTTTTAAGGAGAGTATGGTGGTGAACACAGATTCCAGAAAGCAGTTCCTCCAGTCTGCCAAAAACTTCCACCACGAACAATGAGGCAATCATTGCAACTCACAACAAAAGGGGGCGATATAAGATGAAGGAAATCAATTCCAATGTTCAAACCTAGGGAATAAAAAATCCACCTTTGGAGGCTAGTGTAATCACAGATCAGCCCTGTCTTTTCTTTAATGAGATCATAATATTAATCATCTGTCTACTGTATACATTTTGAACTTCATAGGTTCTGTAAATTAGTATGGATTGTCCAGTAAGAAAGTCAGAGCTACAGATAATGATATTTGAATTTAAAAAGTGTTATTTTCTCTTTCTGAAATAAAAAATGGCACCTATCAAAAATATTTATCTGTTATTTTAAAAGATAGATGATGAATTTGTGCCCAATATTATAGTTTTATAATAACGGCATTTTATTCTGTTTGGTTCTATACTTGCCTGCCATAACAATTTAAGACAGAAAGATTAGTGGAGTAATTTTATAGCAATAAAGGCCACCTTGCGGAACGTCAGTTCACTGCTTGCTTCTTGTTTCTCAACACCAGACCCTTCCAGCAACAAGAATTTCTGTTGAAAGGACTGGACACAGAAATCAGAGAAAAGCCACTTCCTTTATGTTATTGAATATGGTCTTATACATAGAATTTGGGTAGCTTTTTGTAAAAATGTCTACTGGAGGCATATGCTTCCCATAAATTATATACTGTGAGTTTTTTGTTCTGTTTTAAGAAAACAAAAACAAACAAAAATAGAGAGCCATAAAACGTGTTGCTCTCTCAAAAGTTCATAGAATCCCAAAATATACTACAATATTTTCTTTACCTTAAGAAATTTCTTTTAAGCTCTGAATTTAATTGAAGTACCTTTCTTTTTTTAAATATATATGTTGATTTCAGAGAGGGAGGGAGAGGGAGAGAGAGATAAAAACATCAATGACGAAAGAGAATCATTGGCTGCCTCCTGCATGCCCCACATTGGGGACTGAGCCCACAACCCGGGCATGTGGCCTGGCCAGGAATCTAACTGTGACCCCCTGGTTCATGGATCGATGCTCAACCACTGAGCACCACCGGCCAGACTGAGGTACCTTTCATAACATCAGCAGAGTCATTTCAGAAGGGGTTTTAAGTTCACCAATTGAGTCAACAGCTCACAGGGGTCTTGCTCCTTCTGGAAAGCTTAACTCTTGCAAAATTGCAGTTCTTAAGAAAAATACAAGAATTTATTTAGTATTTCCTAAGTGACTTGCCCTTTAAAAGTGTTATTTTGCTTAGTTCTCATAAAAGCTTTGTGAATTGTCTTCGTTACAATTTACAAATGAGAAAACTGAGGCCAACAATAATTGGCTTCTTCTCAAGATCACAAAGCCAGAACTAAATAAATTAATTAAGAGGTATACACATATATTATATATACATAGATATGAAAACAGGCCAATCTAACTTTCAAATTTAGCCCAAACTACAAGTGTTTATATTTGGCAGATCTAAATCCCTGAAGTGCATGAACGCTACCTCCTTTGTTACTATTCCATCTACCCTACTGCCTAGAAAATAGTGGACCCTCCATTATCATCTTTGTCTGACTAAATGAAAAATGCTTGGAAATCAAGTTTCTCATAGATAACATTATTTTCCTGATGTTCAACCAGAGGAGGCAGTTGTATTAAAATTTGCTAGTGGCTCAATGTTGTAAGACATATATCACATGATCTCTACTTCAATTTAGACATAGGCTTTCAAGGAAAAAATACAAATATATTCAGGATTTGGCTCTTTCTGTACCTACTCTGTTATTACGTTTGTCACAGGAGTTTCTTGTTGTCCAAACTAGGGAACTGGACCAGGTGCCCAGAATGCAGATGATTTAATGAATCATATTTTCAGAGTCAGATCATGTGTGTGTTGTTCCGTCTCAACTTCTTTTTCTCTTTTGTGGAAGGTGTGTTTGTTTGTTTATTTATTTATTTATTTATTTATTTATTTTTGTTTATTTTGAACATGACTTAGAGTAGTTTAAGGTTACCCCAAATGAGTTGTAAACCTAAAACTATGAATGCTTTCTGCTTCTTCTTCCTCTGCCTTCCCAGCAAGTAGACTGATCACTGTGACATGACCTTCCAAAATCTTTTAAAGAAAATTCTTCATCCAGAAGTAAGAGACTAAAGATTTCTCTATTTTAAAGGGCAAATATAAATGAATGATCTAGGTTATCAGAAGAACTTCAAATATATAATACTTGCAGATGTATCATGTGCTGAGACTACAAAGACGAGAAAAACGTGGCTTTCAGTAGTCAATGAGTTTTGTTTTATTGTGGTGTGACATGTTACAGCAATTTAAAAATTTTTCAACCTCAATTCAGTTCAGCATTTTAGAAATCCTATCTCTACTGTTACTATTTGTAAGGGAATCAAGGACAAAAGTTACTTGTTCCATAGTGCCTGGTTTATGCTATACAGCTTAAGGGAAAAAGGACAAGAAAGGTTCTATTCTGCTTTTGTCACCAACCAGCAAGGGGACCTGGACAAGTCATTTTAAACTCTCCAAATCCCAGGTTTCTTGGGTTAAATTAAGGGTTTGTTTTGCAATGATATTTGGAAATGCTTCTGTGTGTGAACTAGAAGGTCTGCATTAAAGTATATAATGCACATAATATACATGATACATATGTAATAAAGAAAACCTCTGCTTATATTTCAACTAGTTAAATCTCTTTATAATTAAGTGTTCTTATGCCATCCATCTCGGTGTGTTACACAAGGGCGGTATATAACCCAATATATCAGAATGGGGTTTGATTGTCAGCACCACTACTGCCAAGATCAATGGCCTTGCATGTATTATATTATTCTATGAACCTCATACCACATGTCTGAAGAATAATGAAAAATAAGAGTTTAGTAAAACTAATTATAGTTTCTTCTAATTTAATGCCCTGAATATATTTTTAAAATATTCCTAGTACAGACATACTTTATTGCAGACATTTTGGCCATAGTAATCACCATATTTCTATATGAAGAAACATACCAATGTTGTATATAGGTAACCATTGGTCCCCAAATGTTTCATACAATGTTTAATACATGTTATTCTCCATACTCTTCCTCCTATTCCTTTCCTTTCTCAAATGTTAGTCTCTCTAAGATTTATGCAATTCTACATTACTAACTTGCCTAATAAATATCTATATAAACAAAAGGATAGAGGAAAAACACTACTTTCCCTCATTTCAAAACCCCAATCTGAAGTTGTGATGTACACAATTTAGTCTTTACTATCAGGCTGAAGTTTTCTCAATGCTACCAGTATGCCTTTTATAATCTTCAAGATGTATCAAGATGTATCTGGTTTTAAAATGTCATCACTGATTACATTATAGATATTCTTCAATACTGACAATCACTGGACCCTATGATATTTCTCGTCTCACTTCTGCCCAGGCAGCATTTCTCTAGTTGGGTGTAGGAGCAATAGAGATTTGAAGCTATCAGAAATGATTCTAAAGGGACGGGTTGACATCCACTTTTCACATCACACAAAAGGCTCTTGTCTTTTAGTAGAGGTTGCGGTGTCTTATGCCCAGGGACACTTGAGTATCCTGTTGTGGCTTGGCATTAAAACAAATTTATTGATGTCCTTCTGTGGGACTACCGGCTGGCCTTTTGTACATTATTATTATATTTTATTTGTATGGATATCCCACCATGCTATGTGCTATAAATAGTGATGTTTTTATTGTTAGTACCGCACACTTAATAAAGCTGCAGTTTTCCTGGCAATTAATTGTGCTGACAATCAATGCACGGCTGCAGGCAGTGTGTTTATGTGCTGAGCTTGGAATGAGGAGAGCCCCGAGAAGTCCGCTGTCAGAATTAACTACGCTGCTCAGACAGAAAGCCACATTCTGTTCTTGGTTTCACCAAATCACAGTTGATTATAGGCTAGGCCTAGACCTGGTTTCGCTTATAAAGTAGAGATTATTTGGTCACCTTTAAGCAATCAGGTTGGACATTTATTTGGGACAAAATACATGATAAAATTACTCATTTCTGATTTTTCTCAGGGTATGAACTATGTTTGATAAATTTCCTTTCTTTGAAGTACTCTAGCAGCTTTTAGCTTTCCACCAAACTTTAAGATAAAATACACATATATGTTTGGTGTTTTGGTAGATACTTCCAATTTACACATATAATTTCCCTGGATTATATATGGCGGAGGACTGCTTTTTGTTTTCTCTACATTTTTTCCTTTCTTCCATGTGCTGATATAGAAGAAGAATATCATAGTAAATATTTAAAATCTGTCAAACAACTACTTTTAAAATATAGTGTTTTAATTTAATTTTATGAATGGATTTACTGACAATGTTCAAGACATAAATAATGTTCATGCTGTTCAGTAAATAGAAAATGATGGGAACTTCACCATTTCTTTTATAAAGTGATAATTATTCTGGAATTAAAATGTGGCAAAGAGTGCATCTAAGAGACAACTATCAAATATAGGCACTGATCACCTAAATACAATTTTAGCAAAGGCAATCACCAAATACCATTTATGATATATAATGGGAAAATATACCATTCTTCATAGGTACAAAACCACAAATACACGAGAGAAAATTGGACAAGATATAGCTAGGACATGTGTAAGAAATATTCAAAAATTTTCTGAATGACATAAAACAGTGAATAAATGGATATATATATATATATATATATATATATATATAATCAATCATATGTCCTGGATATTAAAGCTGAGAAATAGAAAATTATTCACTTTGCTTGAAAAAAGATATTAAAACAAAACAATTCTAATCAAAATGCTAGCGGGATTTTAGGGGTTACTGAACAACATCTACCTAAAAGCCATCTGTCAGCATGACTAAGAAAGAACAGCAAAGGGAATCATGCAACTAAAGAATAATGAAGCAGGGTGGGGCGAGGAGGACCAGTACTGTGCTAGACGTTAAATGAGAGTAAAGATTTCTAGAATAAAGAGGGCATGAGAAACTGGTGTGAGGAAAGGAAGGTCATGAAAACAGAGATGAAAATAAAAAAGGAGATTAATTACACATATTGTAAGTATTTATGATCTGATAGTCCTATTCTTTCACATAAATGAGAACAAAGAATATTTATAATGTTCAATGATACTGAAATAATTGGTTAACTTTTTGGAAATACTTTTTTAAAAAAAATAAAGCACCCTAACCATTTTTTATAAAGAACTTATCTCCATATACTTTAATGTTACAAGTTCTAAATATAAATTTAATGTTCATCTAGTCTTAAAAGCAGCTAAGGCTATTTAATTGTAACTCACAAGGCTGAATTCTTAAACAAAAAAGAATGATAGAATTGACGTAAGCAATAATAGCATGACATAAATACTCTGTTGATAAAAATATGCCAATAATTATAGTATATTCCAAGGAAAATAAAATCCTAGGGGAATAATATTTGTGACATATATGGCAGAGTTGGATTTACTTTTCTGTTATGTTAAGAATCTTTACTAATCAAAATAGCAATGATAACATTTACACCTATCTAATCTCTTTGTAAACATACTAATAACACAACTCCATTCAAATACATTAATAATTTTTGCTGATGGGTGAGTCCATGAAATGTTTTATTAGGATGCATATTGTCTAGGAATGCCTAAGGGGATCAAACTTAGAATCTATATTTATGAAGTGCAATTCTGTAGCAAATATCACCTAAGTTATATAATCGAGTATAAAGTAGTGTTTCAGAGCCAGTCTAGCTTCCTATTGTGTAAGTAACATCCTGGCTGTGTAACTGTGAGGCTTCATATGATAAACCTGGGAAATGGCTACTTAACACAGCAAAGAAGGACCTGAGGAGTGGCATCGGCAGGTCCAGACTTCTCTCTGCTTTGTCAGTGCCCCGCAATTACCTGCATCCCTGATATTATTAGTGAAGCTTAATACGGGGTTGAATCACTGACTTTTGTGTGTCTGACTTGGCAATCACATGACTCAAAGAGAACAATGAGAAAGAATATGAATAGAAATGTAACCACAACCCCAAAAATTCAAGATTTATATGCCAATAATAACCAGCATTTTAAGCACTTACCATTTGCTATACAACATATTAAGAGTTATTTTTATCTCATGTCATCTTAAATACCAATTAATAATACAATTTTTTTTTCAATTTTACAGGAAATAAACAACAACTCTGAGTGTTAAAGAGTTTAAGTGGCTGATTCCAAGTCACATAACTAGTAAATGTCATAACCAGAACACAAACCTAAGTTTGTGTAACTACAAAATCTATTTTCTACCCCCAGCACCTGCCAATTTTGGGAGCAGCAAAATTGAAAAAAGTCAATTTATTAATAAAATAAATAAATATAAATTAAAACACAAAAACATGTTATTAATAAAATTGAAAAAAATTAAATATTGCTAAAAATTGGGACAATACTAAAAACAATTAAATTGGTATAACTTTTCTAGCAATATATGTTTCTCATATGCATCCAGAGCCTAAAAATGTCTAAAGAAATTTGATCCAGAATTCTAGAAATTCATCTTGAGAGAAACATCTAAGTATTTGTATAGAATTACACTTTAAAATTATTTATAAAAATGAAGAAACCTAAACTTTCAATACTACAAAATTGGTTAAATGCATCATAGTACTTCTGATACTTTTACTTATTATATTTTAACAAACGTTAAAAAAACTTTGTTTAGCAAAAATATCAGTTAACAAATAACTTACAGTATGTGCAAAACAGCCAAATTTTTATGTGTAAATGCTACATTTTTATAGTTATGTATTTATGCATACAAAGAAAAATACTAGATGTTTATGTAGCAAATATCCATGATAATTAACTATGTTCAGTGTGATTATGAATAATTTATTTTCTATTCTGGGCTTTTATGGATTTTCCCGGTTTCTTTGGTAAATATGAATTCTTCCTTAATTAATACAAATCTTTTATATATATATATATATATATATATATATATATATATATATTCAAAAACCTAACTTTGTAAAGGCAACGATTGGCCATAGTGTTAAAACTTGGAATCAATTTGGTTCCAATCAGTTTTGTAAATAAAATAAAGGTTTAATGCACAAACTGAAAAGTTGCATGTTATTGTCAGATTTTCTAGCATAAACTTTAGGTGACATAAAAATCCAGAAAAGGAAAACAGTTTTATTTTCAAATTATAAGTAAATATTTCATGGAAAAAATTGATATTTACATTTGTGGAAAACAGAGGAGAACATTTTTAGAAGTAGTGAGAACATTTATTCATTCCCACTTAGGATCTAGGAGAAGACTAGTCATATTGAAACAAAAAGTTGTGCTTTTTGTTTGTTTTTAAATTTTTTTATTGAATTTATTGGGGTGATATTGGTTAATAAAATTATATAGGTTTCAGGTGTACAATTCTATAATACATCATCTGTATACTGTATTGTATGTTCACCACCCCAAGTCAAAGCTCCTTCCATCACCATTTATTCTCCCTATACCTTCTTCTACCTCCCCTTCCCATCCCTCTTCCCTCTGGTAATCACCATACTGTTGTCTGTGTCTATAAAGTTTTTGTGTTTTGGGTTTTTTCCCCCTTAATCCCTTCACCTTTTTCACCCAGCCTCACAACCCCCCACCTCTGACAAGTATCAATCTATTCTCTATCTATGAGTCTGTTTCTATTTTGTTTGTTAATTAATTTTGGTCATTAGATTCCACATGTGAGGGAAATCATATGATATTGGCTTACTCTAACTGGCTTAATTCACTGAGCATAATGTTCTCCAGGTCCATCCATGCTATTGTAACACATTTTTAAGTGTATTCACTTTTTTTTAAAAATAGACAATGTGAAAACATTGGAAGACAATGCAATTGGGACTGCTTCTGAATGACAAACAATGGCTAGGAAGTGAAGGAGTGAATCTGCTCATGGTATGTTGAATCAATTAGAAAACTTTTTTTTAAAATTAAGAAATTGTGTTAGTTTATGTCATCAGAGAAGTAAATGCCAAGACTGGACTAGATATGCTTGATATTTATTGGGGAAATACTTGTGAAGTATAAAGGAGGAAGAAGCAGGACTAGGCGAGAAGACCTTCCAACCATATTGCAGATCTGACAGCTGAGATGGGAGGTGGTGAGAAAGCACTGAGGGAAAAAAGAAAGCAGTGGGTAGAAAAAGGTTTGCAGTGAAGCACAGTTCTTAGAAAGTTTTGTCCAAACTAATGAGGAGTGCACCAATAAAAGTTTCCTATTCGAGTAATCAACTTGGGGTAAGGATGACGAGATTCTAGCACACCTTGCAGGGCAGGGGTAATGCTGGGGATGCCCAGTAGAAGGGTGGGTTGGCATGAATGCTGTGGTGCATTCAAAGCTGTGGCTGCAGAAGTCTCTGAACTCACTCTGCTCCCACAGCGGGGATCCATGAAGGGCATTCTGGGCTGGACACCTTCTCCAGTCCCCTTGAGATGCAGAGACCCACCTCTCCACTTAGACGTGGGCAGCTATCCCTGGTTCTCCAAGGCTGTTATTCTTGTGAGGAAACTGAAGTAGAAGAGGCATGTTAGTAGTTAGTGAAATGAACTGTAGCTCTCCCAGTTCCCTTGAGCTTCGCCTGTTACTTGGATATATCTTAAAACGATGACACAAATATTTACTCCTCAGAAGTCTGCGTGTTTAATAAGCACACATTTCTCAGTACCAGGTGCTTCATGTTTTTATTCGCTGTTGCTCTTGGGCAAAGGAGGACCTAGAGGGACCCTCAATGGCAAGACCAAGCTCAATTCTCAGGAGATTTATGGGGTAAAAGCCTGTGGAGGATAAAAGGAACATAGGCAGAGGGAGACTTCACATTGCAGTTGTAAGTGAACAAAGGAAGGAGTGGATAGGAAGAGCCTCAGAAGGCACTGCACTCCCAGAGATTCAGCCAGACTGAGAGTAAGTCCCCTGGCTAAAGGCGAAAGTAAGGGGAATCCCATATGTAGGAATGCTCAAGCAGGTGAGGATCCTACTACCCGCCCCTAGGCCTGCCATGTCCATCCACGGATTCGGAGCAGCAGACTGGGCGTGGTCTGGCACAGACACTGAGGTGGGTTACAGCTGTTGCTCTTGGAGTCTCTCAATTACCTGCGCTTACCAGGCAGGTTCCCTTAAAGCAGCGGTTCTCAACCTGTGGGTCGAGACCCCTTTGGTGGTCAAACGACCCTTTCACAGGGGTCGCCTAAGACCATCCTGCATATCAGATATTTACATTACGATTCATAACAGTAGCAACATTGAAGATATGAAGTAGCAACGAAAATAATTTTATGGTTGGTTCACAACATGAGGAACTGTGTTTAAAGGGCCAGAAGGTTGAGAACCACTGCCTTAAAGGGAGATGTGAGCAGTCTACTTTGAGGACTGCTGCAAAAAAATTCTAGGTTAATCCAGGAGAGGGAAAATGTACATTTGACTGATAGATAGAAGACAACTTGGATACATTCACATGGTGTAAAAGAGTCTAAACTTGGAAGATTTAACCAGGGGTGGGCAAACTTTTTGACTCGAGGGCCACAATGGGTTCTTAAACTGGGCCGGAGGGCCAAAACAAAAGCATGGATGGAGTGTTTGTGTGAACTAATATAAATTCAAAGTAAACATCATTACATAAAAGGGTACGGTCTTTTTTTTTTTTTTAGTTTTATTCATTTCAAACGGGCGATCCGGCCGGCGGCCGTAGTTTGCCCACGGCTGATTTAACCCCTACTCCATTGTGAAGGTTGTGCTTTGATGTATACTTGTCAAGCAAAATATGTTAATATCTTATTGGTATAATTTATATGAGATAGTCTGAGGGTGCTAATAGTGTATTCTTTTTGGGTAATTTATTATCGAAAATAAGTATTAGATGTAAATATTTAGAATAAAA
>NW_005871051.1:12892446-13071531 GCF_000147115.1 Myotis lucifugus
CACTCACTCCCAACCCCGATGAACTGTCATAATAATTGATTGTATTAACAGAAATAAATAGTCCGAATTTGGCTCACTCTCAAAACGACCCTGTTTCAACGGACACAAATGAGGCATGAGGTTATTTAACGTCGCCCCAGCCAGGTCAAGGCTCAGGGAAAGTCGTGGCTCATGCCTTTAATTTGATCCCGCAGACAAGAGAATGCATCGGCTTTGTCAATCTCTTTCTGTTTGGCATGGATACCAATAACCTTGCTTCACTCCTGTTTCTCCTAGAGGGAAGGAATTTTGGCAGAATACTGCTTACTTTTACAGTTATAGAAGTCACACAGTTTAAGGAGGGAACAGTAATTACACGCCATTAAACTCAGAAGGCCATCCGCGTAGATGAACATTCGGAAGAGGACACAGCTTTCAAGTTCAGTAAAGGATGATTACCAGAGCATTTTAGTAGAGAGCTGGTGAAGGAGAGGAAGGAATAACTCTGGAAATGTGCTAAGGCAGCAAACCTATGAAAATGCAGTTAGACACGGCAGTGACTACATCGATTATGCCCAGAATGATTTAGCAGAGGTGCTTCACACTTGCCATTAAACAAAGTGCCATAATGGGGTTTAAAATGTACTCAGATTCCACTTGCTATATCCAGCTTAAACCATAGAGGTGTCACTTACATTGTTCCTTCACATTGGCTTGTGGGAAAATCCCTCGCCTATTGTGACAGACAGCTTTCTTCTAGGCTCTGAACTCAGTAGTTGCAGAATTTTCTGTTTTTCTCCTTGCCAATCAATGACTCTCTTTTGCTTAAAACACATCTTAAAATGTACCTCTTCCAGGAAGCTTTCCTGATTAATTGCATTCAACTACTTCCCTTTGTAAACACTGTTTTAAATTATTCTGATATGTTGGTTTGAAAGATTTAAAAAATATAAGTACGGGCATGGCTCAGGGGTTGAGCTTTGACCTATGAACCAGGACATCCTGGTTCAATTCCTGGTCAGGGCACATGCCCAGGTTGCCAGCTTGAATGTGTGGGGAGTGCAGGAGGCAGCTGATCAATGATTTTTCTCTCATCAATGATGTTTCTATCTCTCTCTCCCTTCCTCTCTGAAATCAATAAAAATATATTTTAGCAAATGTAAGTGCATATATATCTTAAAACTTCAAACCAATGCAATATATATTTAGATTTACAATGAAAGTATCATTACCTTCGTAACTAGATCATTAGCTCTGACTAAGCTGGAATTCTTTTATTTCTTTTGTATACCTCCATAAGCATTATGTTGTTCTGAATAAGGTACAAAGAATTCAGGTGACAAACCCTGTGAATTCAATAGGAGATATTTATTTCTGACACAAAGGAAAAGGAAAGATGTCTGAATACCTGATGTGGGTAGATCATTTTCCCACGGCTTTGGAAGAAAAGAGTAGTGCAGCATTTCTTTCTTGCATTCTTATTTTTAGACACTATTCTTTACATATGCTCTGGGAGAAATAGGAAAGTGAACTCCATCCCACTCAACTCAGAAGTTGCTGACTTTATTAAGATTATGTGACCAACTGTGGTAATAGACACACTTGGTCACATAATCTTAATTAAATAAGATACACAATACTAAGAAAGGGGATAGCATTTGTTCTACTCTCAAGAGTGCCCTGCCAATGCCCTCATCTTCTTTCAACATCCCTTTTTATTTTAACTCCAGAATGACATGCTGTCTAATGCCATCTATATTCTTGCTCTTTGCTTTCTAGCACAATTTCTGATTGGAATGCACAGGTATGGATGGGATTCAAATGACTAAATCATCTGTATGATTACTAATTATATTAAGTTCCTATTGCTGCTACAACAAATTACCATAAACCTGGTGGTTTAATAAACACATACACACAAATTTATTATCTTGCCATTGTGGGAACCTGAAGTCCAAAATCAAGACTGAGTTCCCTCCAGTGGATCTAGAAGAGGATGTTTCCAGGGCTTCTCCACCTTCTAGGGCTGCCATTTCCTGGATACTTTGACTCCTGTCCTTATCCCCCATCTTCAAAGCCAGCAGGGTAGCATCTTGCTTCAACCATCTTGCCTATTCTTCTGTCTGTAGTCCTATCTCCATCCACCTCCCTTTTATTAGGACACTTGTGACTACATTTAGGACCCACCGGGATAACTCAGGATACTCTCCCCGTCTCAAGATCATGAATTTAATCACACTTGCAAGTCTATTTTGCCATGGAAGTTAACATTTACAGATTCCAGGGGTTAGGGCAAGAACAGGTTTGAAAGACAAAGGTCAGTATTCACTTTTGGACAAGTTGGTCCCAATACATTGAAATGCAAACATATAAGAAGTCTAGATTTTGAGTTACAAAGCTATAGATCATCAGATAGTGGTGGTGCCTGTAGTCATGGTACTGTATAGGCTATCTAGGGGAAAATGTGAAGAGTTAAGAGAGAAGAGATTTGGACTGAATCTTAAAGGATTTGAAATTGACTGATGAAGAAAGAACATGCAAAAGGTATCAGGAAAGAGCTAAGGATATCCTGGATTTGGATTAGTAAAACAACTAAAATATATGAAATATCTCTAACATGAATCTCTCACATTATATAAATGACTAGAGGCCCGGTGCACAAAAATTTGTGCACTCGGGGTGGGGGGAGGTCCCTCAGCCTGGCCTGTGCCCTCTCGCAGTCTGGGACCCGTCGGGGGATGACCATGTGCTGGGTTAGGCCCGTTCCCCGGGGGATTGGGCCTAAGCTGGCAGTCAGACATCCCTCTGGCAGCCCGGGAGCCCTCGGGGGATGTCCACTTACCAGCGGGGAGCAGGCCTAAGCTGCATTTGGACATCCTTAGCGCTGCTGAGGAGGCAGGAGAGGCTCTCACCACCACCGCTGTATTGGCAGCTGTCAGCCTGGCTTGTGGCTGAGCAGAGCTCCCCCTGTGGGAGCGCACTGATCACCAGGGGGCAGCTCCTACATTGAGCATCTGCCCTCTGGTGGTCAGTGTGTGTCATAGTGACCAGTCATTCTCAGTTGTTCTGTTGTTAGGGCCAATTTGCATATTACCCTCTTATTATATAAGATATAGGCCTGGTGCATGGGTGAGGGCCAGCTGGTTGGCCCTGAAGGGTGTCCCGGATCAGGGTGGGGGTCCTGCTGGGGTGCCTGGCCAGCCTGGGTGAGGGGCTGAGGGCCGTTTTCAGACTGGCCACACCCCCTTCAGGGTGGGGGTCCCCGCTGGGGTGCCTGGCCAGCCTGGGTGAGGGGCTGATGGCTGTTTGCATGCTGGCCACAGCCCCTTCAGGGTGGGGACCCTCACCCCATGAGGGTGTGGCATCCTGGGTGAGGGGCTGATGGCTTGTGCAGGCTGGCCAAGTCCCCCAGCCACCCAAGCTCCCAGTGGAGGCTGGCTGGAAGCAGGTATCTGGGGTTTATTTATCTTCTATAATTGAAACTTTGTTGCCTTGAGTGGAGCCGACAGCCGGCCAGGGCATGCAGAAAGCTTGGCTTCCTCCATCACCAGGGCAACCAAGCCTCCTGCTTGCTCCAGCTCCTTGGCTGCCAGCCGCCATCTTGTTTGGGTTAATTTGCATATAGTCTCTCTGATTGGCTGGTGGGTGTGGCTTGTGAGTGTAGCATAGGTATGGTCAATTTGCATGTTTCTCTTTTATTAGATAAGATACTGCCAAATGAAATACCAGCACAGGATGAGCAAAACAAAGCCAGTGAAACTAGCCATAGTCTCTGAAATACAGGAAAAAGACAACAAGAAAAGAATCTTCGAAGTGATTCCAATTTAATTGTAAAATAATTTGGCATTCCTGTGATAGAGAAACAAAAATGACACTGATGGCTTAAAGTCTTAAAAGTTTTGATACCAAATGAAAGGAGAAAAGATAAGGGTTGATTCAAACACCAGGGCATTGTTCATCTAATGAATTATAATTGCAAAAATATTCTCTCTATTGAAAGTAGAGAATGCATGATTACTTATCTCTAGAGTCACATAAAGCAAGAATCAGAGCTGACATACCTGGAGAATTTAAGTACAGTCTGTATAAGGCAATGGTCTGTGTACATTGAACTGTAGAGAGGTTCCTTTCTTTTATTCATTAGTTGTAGAATAACATGAAGATTACTAGGTAACTAAGGGTATTGTCAATTTCAATTACTTTAAGAAACAGAAGATCTGAGTCTATTGACTTATACAAACTAAAGACTTAAGCATAGCCTGGCCAGCTTGGCTCAGTGGTTGAGCATCAATCTATGAACCAGGATTTTGCAGTTTGATTCCTGGTCAGGGCACATTCCTGGGTTGGGGGCTTGACCCCCAGTGTGGGGCGTGCAGGAGGCAGCCAATCAATGATTCTCTTTCATCATTGATGCTTCTTTCTCTCTCTCCCTCTACCTTCCTCTCTGAAATCAATAAAAATATATTTAAAAAGACTTAAAAATAGACCTTGATTCTTTAATAAATGTCAGTTGCTAAAAATAAGGTCTATTTATCAAAATTGCAGAACTAATACTCAAAGAGCCACTTGAGCTAACACATGTGTAACTTATTTTTTTAATATATGCTAAGACTAAAACATGGGCTAATATTATCAGTGACAAATGAGTTGCTTAAGATTGATGAACTTTCTTTTCAATAGTAATCATTAGAATTCAAGTCCTCTCCCTTCATTAAAATAATCAGTGCCTCCCAGTTACTGTTAAAGTGCTTGTGTCCCCATAACTATTTTGGTTTGTAACATGAATTTTCCTATAATGAGGGTCAGCTTTAGTCAAAGTTTTTCATAATGATTTTTATAAATAAGAGACATAGCAGTCTCTGT
Source organism: Myotis lucifugus (assembly GCF_000147115.1). NCBI lineage: Eukaryota > Metazoa > Chordata > Mammalia > Chiroptera > Vespertilionidae > Myotis > Myotis lucifugus. The sequence goes on from NW_005871051.1 coordinate 12,897,289, forward strand.
TTAATTGATGGATATTTCTTCTAGTATTGTAGTATACAGCTTTATAATTTATAAATTTGCAAATACTCTATCATGTAACTAGACATTATCTAGAATAGTTACAAACCCATACAAATATTTACCACCCATTCCCTTGCTTCTCACACCTATTGGCAAAATAGAAAATATTAAATATTTTGCATTGCTCTTATTAATATGGCAGAAGAAGATTGGTTCAGAGGTTAAAAATGCATTTATTCGTTCTTTGTCATTAGATTCTTATGCTGTAGTTTATTATATGAAACACAGGCATCAAACTCTATTTTAAATATCAAGATTTTTTAAAATTAAAAATTTTTTAAATTAAAAATTTAAAAAAATCAATGATATTTTTCAGTGACTAATGGACATATTATTTGGATGTAAATCTCCATTATTACCATATAGGATATAACCATATAGGATGTAACCTATGAGAAACAGATACTGATTGTTGTCCTCCAGTCCTTATGTTCAGAACGTCAGCAGTATTACTCTGGGTGGTAAACCTATACTCATTACACAATTCTAAAACAACTCTGTGGTTCATCTTACAGGACCAGGTTGGATAGAGTAAGTCTGAAAGTGGGCTGGTAACATACGTGCATAAGGATTTTTCTTCATCTGGAAAAGTGTCTTTATATTTTTAAAGTAACTCATTTTTAAACAATATAATATATGATCAATATACAAATTTAAATAGCCTAATGTAGGAGAGGAAAGATTTTTCCTTCTTCTTTTCTAGGTTGTTTGGCTAGTTTAAGAATTAAATGGCCAAGAAAAAAATCACCGAATTTCATTGCATACATATGTACAGGAACCCCAAGGATATGAGAGTGTCAGAGACTCCACACATACAGGGTATACATGTGAGGTTCAGAGACAGAAATGTAAAATAAGATACATGTGATATTCTGAGCTAAGAATGAGGTAACGCACTTTGTGGCTTCAGAGGGGAGGAGGTTAATTCTCAGGAAAATAAGAAAAGCAGATTTTCAGTCATTGGAAGTTTGTCCTGCTCTATAGATAGCTCATAAACAGTTATTTCTGTTAATGACTCTTACTATGGGCAAGGCCCCCGATTTAAATTCCTTGATGCCCTTAGTTGCCTTCAGCTCAGAATAATTCTCTTGCCAAAGTAGCGCATCTTGCAGAGGCCTATTCTGGACCCTTTCAATACTGGAACCAGACTATGGCATTAAGAGAAAAGAAACTAATGGACCAATATGCCTCATGAACACAGATGCAAAATTCTAAACAAAATTTTCACAATGTCCCCCAGGCATCTCTTCAAAATCCAGAGGATCTCTCACACCATCTGACAAATGCAAAACAATGACTCCATTAAGATCCCTGAATATATACTACCTTTGAAAGGACCTTCAAATGACTATATATTCCACATTGCATGATGCTCTACTCTTTGCCCAAACTCTTATCTCTTTTCAAGGTAGTAAATCTTATTTATTTGAAGTATATAGTCTTTTTAACTTTAGTCCACTGGTAGTTATGAGGGGAAGGGATTTCTCAAATTCAGCTTTTTCCCCTGAAACTAGAAACTGGCATGCCGTAATATTTTACTAGAGGAGATGGAACCATAACTTTTTGCTTTGTAAAAGTCTTTTATTATACTCACTGGTTAGAGTGATAGAAGACTTTCCTGTGGCAATGACTGTACTCTGCACTGGTGTCTTTCATGAAAGGCTCTACTGAAAGTTAGTGCCTTTCAGTTTGTATAATGCCACTTCCTGGAAGGTTTGAAAATCCCACTTTTAAACTGCATGAAAGAGACCAGCTTTTCCCACAGTGACCTTAGACATGAAGAAATTCCAGCATTGTGGTCTGATTTCTACATTTTACTAAAGTTTAAATGTATCATAGGAGATAGTTTTGCTGTGAAAATTTGGGTAGGAATGGATAATCTAAAAGTCTAACTCAAAGGTTCCAATTCCAACATTCCTTTTGGACATGTTGCTTGTTGCATCAGTTTTAAAATATGCCATAATCAAATATAGGACATGATTAAATGAAACATGGGTGCTAATATTGCAACCCTAATTATGGGGTAAACTTTGATTTAACTATAATGAGAATCCCCAGTTTAGTAGCACCGTGTTTTCCACAGAAACTGAAACTTCTAAATAAAATACAGCAAGAACACAAGATGAGCAATAAGTATGATTTATTTCCTACAGTAGGTAGAGCTAACTGATGTCAACACAGTAATAAACAACTTAAAGTTGAGAAAGAAAGTAAAATATAACTATTCTATTGTCTTCTGGCTGAGCTGTTAAAAATCTCCAGTCTGAACATACAGACGAGGCCACACAACAAGAGAAGTTTGTGCCTTTGGAAATTCTCATATGAAAAATTGATTTAAACTTTCTGTTTACTTTTGTTATTCAAACTTCAAGGACAATATGAACAGAATATAAGACCACTTTGAGAGGCCTATTCTACTTTAATAGTGTATACGGTGCGGTCAAGGATTTCTAATGCATTTGGTGTGGAAAATGAGCCTGGACAATTTTAGCATGCCTAGGCTGGCTGCCTGCAGGAGAGGCAGCCCTGAAATGTATTCTACACACTGAAAGGGTTTTAAAGGACTTTGGCTTCTTTCAGTATTACAAAGCTTTCCTCCTTGTGTTGAGCAGTTTGGCTTGACTCTGTAAGCTTTGTGTCAAACAAACTGAGACAAAACTTTATATCTCTGGAGGAAAAAAAATCTCTTATTTAAAGTGTTACACAGAGTCCTCCTAATTATGAAGTCACTTCAGTCTTTTTTCATTTTCCGTGTCCATGCCTTATATCTTTATAACTATCACGAGGTTTGTTATTCCCTCCCCTCTCTTTTAGGATTTTTTTTAATATATATCAGCCAAATTGAGAACCAGTTGGTCTCAGAAAATATCAAATATTTCCTCATGTCTGCATCCTGGCTTCCTTCCTAGATCCCTTTTAATAGATATTTTAAATTTTCTCATTTTACTAATTAATTTTTTTCAATAACTATTCTGAATTTCACTTTACTGTTCATATCAAAATTCATTCAACTTTTGGTTTTTAAACCATAAGCTCCATGAGACTAACTTTCCACAGCATTTAACGTAGTCGAACTACAAACATTTCACTAATTGGGTCTAGTTAAAGAATATTTGTTTTGTACTCCTGTTAACATTTTCTCATATTAGCATATCCAAGAAAGAAAGTTGAGCTAAAAAGAAACAGAATCATAGTTTAAAAAATTATCATGACACTTTTAAAAGTTTTATGAAAAACATAGAGCTAGGAATTCATTAGCACCAGACCAAAATATAAGTTTAAAGGTAAAAATTGAAGGAGGTTGGCTTGCCCTGAAGCCTAGCTCTGTGCCTATCAGAGACGCTTGCTGCGACGGTTGGCAGGTTTGCAGAGCTCAGGACTGGGGCCGCTTTTCCTGTCATTTTCACATTGCATTTCATAATCAAATGGTGCTGCAGGGCCTGCAAGTGGAGAAAATGACTCCATTTCTCAGGGGCTCTATGTCTCTTGTGCTTTATATGACCCCCGTGAGGCATGCAATAATCGTCTGGAACATGTATCTGAATGATCACATCAGCTGTGTCTTATAACTATATACTATACCACGGCACAGACTTTCCCACAAATTCTAAGCTCATTGAGTCCAGAGTAGTCCAACAAATCATAGCTGGAATGCATTTATTTTCAGCATTGAAGATAAAATAAGCCCAATCTTCATTCCCAAAGATTTAGTGATACTACTCCTAATTTTTCTTAAAGTTTATCTGGGTGAACAAAACATAATTTTCTCTGTGTTAGTTTATAATTGAAGAGATTTTAAGATGACAAAGGTTAATATTTTATGACTAGTCCTTAAAAACATGTAGTTATAGATATTTCAGATATCTATTTTCAGTGAAGACCAAACCTAAATAAATTAATAATATCATTTACTAATCAATGCAGGCAACCTGTTGGGATTAAATTGTAACATATCTTTATGGCAATAAAAGTGACAGCCCTTGAGCCCAGCCAGTGTGTCTCAATGGTTGAGAGTCGACCCATGAACCAGGAGGTCATGGTTTGATTCCCAGTCAGGGCATATGCCCAGGTTATGGGCTCGATCCCCAGTGTGGGGTGTGCAGGAGGCAGATGATTAATGATTTTCTCTCATCATTGATGTTTCCATCTCTCTCTCTCTCTCTTTCTCTCTCTCTCTTTCTCTCTTCCTTCCTCTCTGAAATCAATAAAAATATATTTTTTATGAAAGTGACAGCATTTTACATGTAAGATAGTGACAATTGGACTAAAATCATTGAATACAATTTTCTATTATGTGTCTAATTTATATGTCACACAGAATTTCTTTCTCCCCTACCTATTCCTGAGGTTGATTTAATAAATCTCTTTTCTCAGGATTTTGGCTTTCCATGTTTATTTTAATTAGTACTTGCTTTCTAATCTACTTGCTATACTTTTGCTCCATTTCTATGTGTCAAAATATGGTACCTGGGCATTCCTTTCTGTTTCTCTAATCACATAGTAAGAACACTCACCTGATTTTTCTCTGCAAAATAATACCAAGTGCTGTGGCTTGATGTATTGTTTTGTTCTGTTCTGTTGTCTAATAATATGATAAACTTCTTGAGATAAGATGAAAGAAAAATGAAAGATTTGGAAACACGGCAACATATGGGAATATAAAAAGTCACACCGGAATTGGAATTTTGAAACACAGACTGAAAGAGCTTGAATCTATTTACTGTGAACTGCTTAAAGGAAATACCAAAATACCGTGTGAAATACGTAGCTTGCTTTATATTGAACACATTTTCTAAATTTGAAGAATTTGACAGGTTTTACCTATAACCTTTTCTTGTCAGTAGCAACAGTGTTGCTGATTGTTATTATAAAAGAAACATCCTGCCCTAGCCGGTTTGGCTCAGTGGATAGAGCGTCGGCCTGAGGACTCAAGGGTCCCGGGTTCGATTCCTGTCAAGGGCATGTACCTTGGTTGCAGACACAACCCTGGTGGGGAGTGTGCAGGGGGCAGCTGATCGTTGTTTCTCTCATCGATGTTTCTAACTTTCTATCCCTCTCCCTTCCTCTCTGTAAAAAAATCAATAAAATATATATATATTTTTTAAGAAGAAACATCCTATCTTGCTTTTCCTACCTTTTCCCCTTCAGTTGGTACAGTCAGATGAAACAATTAGAAATACCTGGGGAGGAAACTCTTTGCCCATCAATCAATATATGTATGGAATATCTAAATACTTCACGCTCTGCCAAGTAGAGAAAACTTTCTCCAACCCTGAGGAGTTAGTAATTGAGTCATTTTACCATGAACCTTCACCATATTTACATTTTTCCACTTAGAATCATCAAAATTAATAGAATGTATTCATGTATAAAAATAATCCTAAATTTACATCAATAATCCTTGAATTTTTAAATCTTATTTTCATACATTATCTAAATATTACTTTTATTCTCCTTGTCCTTACCACATTTGCTACCACTAAACATCCATAACTAAAAATATCAATGGAATTCCACTGTGGATCCAATGTCTGGTTTATGTGGATTGAGTGTTTTGAGATTTCATTACATACTTTAAAAAAATGTTTAATGTTGACATTGTTGCAGGGGTCCTCCTCCCCCCCTCCATGTTACTATCTTATAGATTTCTTTCCTTTTATTTCACTCTCGAACATTCCTTCACTTTGCTCACAGCCAAAAATTGCTCAAGAAAATAATGAGGCTGAGTTGGTCACAACTGAATGAGTATGATTTGACATCAGGAAAGTCATTTTTGTTGCTCATGTGTTTTATGCTAGTTGTCTTTCCAGATTTATGATTGCATTCCTTAAAATGTCTATACAAAGATGAATAAATCATATTGCCCTCTCTCAAGGACCTCAAAATAGATTAGGAAAACACAATGGACGTGTGTTCTCTTAATTATCATGTAGTAAAGTAAAAATCAATATAGGGATTCAAGATTAAGCAAGGGGCAGCTTGCCCAGCCAGTGGTTGAGTGTCCACCTATGAACCAGGAGGTCACAGTTCGATTCCCTGTCAGGACACATGTCTGGGTTGTTGGCTCGATCCCCAGTGTGAGGTGTGCAGGAGGCAGCTGATCAGTGATTCTCTCTCATCACTGATGTTTCTATATCCCCCTCCTCTTCCTACTTATCTGAAATAAATAAAAATATATTTAAAAATATGCTTAAACATAGACAGCATATTTGATTATTTACTAGAGTTTTGAGGGATGGTTTACTGGGGAAGGTGAAACTAGGCTTTTGTGCCTGGTAAAAAATCACATAGGAAATCGCACCAGGCCTCATTTTTCTTTAAATCTCTTTCTCTGCATTTTATCTCATATCCTCCTGAATTCTTTAAGACAGGGTTGTCAAATTATGGCCCATAGGCTAACCTGGCCTATTTCTTTTAAAATAAAGTTTTATTGAAAAGTGATTGACACTGGGGTCAGACTCAAAACCCTACCTGGACCTTTGTCTCATATGATGCAAAACCTTAATCTTCTGGGAATGGGTAGGAACCCTCCCATCCCCAGGGCTCAGGCAAAGAGCCACTCCTTTTGGTGGAGTGTAACCAAAACCCAACTGCCTACGAAAAGGGATAGAAGAACTCTGGCCGCCAGACACAGGTAAATATATTTTGCTTTGGGGGAAGGAAGGAGTCAAATGTGTGACCCTGAGGAAGATAAAGGAAAGATTCGTTCCTGTGTGGGATGGAAGCTGAACAATTTCCCTTGGTATAATTGAAAATTTAATAGTACTATGAAAATCCAAAATGAATGGTGAAACCATCCTGAAGATTGCATCATATAGAAAAATGTTCCTTAAATTTTTAATGAATTAACTTTGACTAATACATCTTCTAGGATAGTTTTAAGTAATAGCAAATATAGGAAAGCATTTTGATGTATTGTGGTTGGGAGTCTTCTCTATCTAAATGGAAATCAAGCCCAGAATACAAAGCGCTTCAGAAAAAAGCCACACACACACACACACACACACACACACACACACACACACACAAGCAAAGAGTGGCACTAGGATTGTTGGCAAGATTAATAAATAAAAATTTTGACTATGCTATTAGACCAAGCAAAAATTACATTGTGTAAATCTGTGAGTTATTTGTGCAATTATGACAATATCCTGCACAGAAATCATAGTATCACATTCTCTTTACTGGTTAATGGAGAATGGAGGGGGAAAATGACATTCGGGATCCCAAAACGCAAGGAGTGTGTTTAGAATGCTCCAAGTTTGCCCTGCTGGTGTGGCTCAGTGGTTGAGCATAGACCAGAAGGTCATGGTTTAATTCCTGGTCAGGGCATATGACCAGGTTGTGGGCTCGACCCCAAGGGTGGGGCATGTAAGAGGCAGCTGATCAATGATTCTCTCTCATCATTGATGTTTCTATCTCTCTCTTCCTCTCCCTTACTTTTTGAAGTCAAAATATATATAAAGAAATGCTCCACGTTCATTAGCACGTTCAATGTCCATGTAAACAAAAACATCTATTTGAAAATTCTCATTAGCGGAATTCATGTGCCAAGTTAAAATCTGAGGTTTAAAAGATGTTGAAAGAAGTCTCATGGAGAGCACATCTATTTCTGTTAGCTCTGTGTTAGCTTTGCAATGATATTTATGTAATCTTTTCTTGTATGCAAATTTATGTTAATGGCATCACCGATGCTTGGAATCTAAATTGACATGGAGTGAAAGCAAAGTGTTGTAATTAAAGCTTTGTGAGTATCAGCCTTCCTAAAAAGAAACTTTGAAATATCAATGGAATTCCATTGTGAATCCAATGTATCTGGTTTATGTGGATCGACTGTTTTGAGATTTCATTACATACGCCTTTGGCAGCATCAAGCTTGAAATAGATGTGACAGTAGAAGGGTTTCTCTACAAAGATAGTCCACAAAGTCCATTTCTGGGATTGTTTGTTGTTTTAAAAATACTGCTATTTTTTTCTTAAGTAGATGGTTCGATTATAAAATAGTATGATTTTTATCAATAATAAACTTTGACTTTTGGTATAATTAACTGTAAGCCTTAAATAAGACTAAGATTCAGGAATATTTATTCTAAAGAAATGATAACTAATATTTGTAATTTATATAATAAAACCAATAACTACCATTAGGGACAAATCTGATTGGGAAATAGGTGGGATTTTGAAGAAGATATTTAGAGGCTCCTAGACTATAGGACAATACTGTAGTTGACTATAAACTGATTGGCTCCCTAAGTAAATGACATGCTTGTCTCCTGGCCTTTTTTCTTAATTTAGGAATGCCTTTCTAAATGCTCAAAAGTGTTTTTTCTGCCCACTCATCCCAGCCAGTGTCTTATATATTTTATTTCGCGTTTCTATTTTATGGCAGCAGCTGCATTGTTATATCTGACGGCAGTAAGTTTTGATCACATACATACAGTTTAATTGACCTTGGACAGCAACCCTCTTAATTTTACATCATCAATAAAGCTTTCCACAAAAGTCCATCCTTCTTGTGGGGGCCTCAGGAAATCTTTTCCCCACTCATCCCAAGAACTGCACTTCCACCAATAACATTTTGTTTCAAGGGCCCTTTATTTCCTCTTGAAACCTGGTTCAATCTGAACAGAGGAGAAGGTATTTTTTTTCTTTAATGTGAAGTTGTTCTCTGAGATTTCTGTACTATCTTAACCTGCAACTGAATATAATGCACTCAAACTTATGAGGTCAACTGTTAGCTGCTTTCTGAGAAGTGTTTGGAGTATTTAACTAGGTAGAACTGATTATGCAAAAAAAAAAAATTCAAAGCACACCATTTTAATGTTTGCTTCTCAAAATATTTTAATTTGATGTTATCTGTCTCACTTACTCCCTCTCCCCACTGATGGGTAATGAGTGTCTAATTTCTTTAAACTGTGTTTAAAACTGAGTCACTCTGCCAGAACTGAAGCTACATCTGTTGCCCGTTCCATCCTTGCACTACCCAGATTTGCAGTTCCTGTCATCAATAGTGCTGTATGTAAAAGCTGAGTCTCATTATGATTTAAAGGCCTGTCCTCTGGCAGCATGCCAAATAAGACTAATTTGGAATCTGGGGAATGATAGACAAGAAAATTACAACTAGAAGAAATGCACATTGGATTCTAATTCAAAGCATGAGGTTTTGGGTGTCGTGCTTGTATTTTGCAGTGTGTTGTTATTATTATTGTTGTTGGGGAAATTTTAAAACCTTCGGTTCTGTTACAAAAAAAATAGCACAAGGCAGGTGCAAAATTATGTATTTTGATTCATTTTCAGGGATAATGGCCTAAATATTTTTGATGTCTTTATTAATATAAATGTGAGCTAGACTTCACTGAAAATACTGCCTCTTTTTAATATCTGTTCTAAGTAAACCTGGTTAAATTGACAATTACTGATGAAGTAGCCAAAAATATTAATAAAAAATTTACCATTTGTCTTTTTTCCAATTTCTCCCTGAGTTAAGTCTAAATTTTTACAGTTTAAGAATTTCAATTCATATCCCCAGGTGAAAACTTGGATATCTTGTGTTACTTCAAATTTAACATGCCCAAGATAAAATTCAACTGTCTCTTTTTCTCTTCAAATTGACTTTTCTGTGTCTATTAACATTTTCCAAATTTTTGCCAGAAATTTCAGTTATTTTATTTAACATCCACTTATAAGAACCATGTTTATAGACCTTCACTCCCATTTCTTATATCCAGTACTCTTATAGGAAATAAAAGTCAATTCTTAGGAAATGCCCTAGGATTTACTCCTCTATATCCTCACCCTTCTGTTTCTACATAAATCTAACTCTAACCCACATTTCCTCTCTGTGCTACTGTACTTTTTGACTGGTTCCAATCTCTCTCCTATTCTGAGCTCTGCTAATTTTCCCTGAATCCCTCCTTCATCAATCAAGAGTATGTAATACCTCCTTATTGCCTACCTCCTACATTCTTTTGTTGGTTTGTTGTTTGACACAAAGACAATTATTTAAGACCTTTATTAACAGGTGCTTGCAGTTTGTTAACTTTTCTGAAAAAATCAAGTTGTAAATAAATTTTTAGAAGTTCTTAAAAATTTCAATTTGACCAGATACTAAACCTAAATTCTTTTGAAGATTTTATTTACTTAGACGATTTAAATTCACAATAAAATTGAGAAGAAGGTACAGAGATTTCCCATATACCCCTTGCCACCCCCACACCATAACATTCTCCATAATCAACATTCCCTTCACATTGGTAAATTTGTTACAGTTGATAAATTTACACTGACATGTCATAATCACGTAATATTCATAGTTTATCTTAGGGTTTACTCTTGGTGCTGTACATTTATGAGTTTGACAGATGTTTAATGACATGTATTCATTATTGTAGTATCATACAGCATATTTTCATGCCTTTAAAATCCTCTGTGCTCCATCTATTCATTCATCTTCCACCTCTAACCCCTTGAAACACGGTGGGTAATTTTACTGTCTCAATAGTTTTGCCTTTTCTGCAATGTCCTTCAGTTGGATCACACAGTATGTAGCCTCTTCAGATTTGCTTCTTCTGTCAAGTTTCCAAGTCCCTTCATAACTGTCCTCAGACTGCCTAACCCCAATGCACATTCTTATGGAGGCTTCTTTGCTTTTTTTGTCTCCCAACATCCAATGCCAGTTATAGTGAATCATAGCGTTGTCTCTGGTGTGTTGTGAACCAATTCAGAATGTAACCTTTATTTTAAGGAACTCTACTGCCATGTAGAGAGGTTCTAATTACTAGGTAATCCCTAATAGTATATCCAGGCTCTGTGAGTGTTAATTTATTCATATGTAACATGTGATATATAACACGTGGAAGAGATGAACCATTACACATGATCACCCAGCGTGCATTATGCACTAGATCAGGATTTCTTAAATTGAGTGTTATGAAGCATTTCTTGTGAATTGCATACATGTCCTGAGGTAGAAAAAGGTAGTCAGATAACTTGGGAAATACAAGGTCAAAGGGATGCTGTGTATTTACTTTAGGATGTGTTGCCACTTTAATTTGTCAATAAACATGACTCAACAGAGGTGAATAGATAGCATTTTCCTAACGTATTGACAGTGAAATGTTTTCTCTGTGGAACATCTACTACAACTCATTAGACTTAGTTTTGAGAGAACAATGTGAAAATGCTGCCTTAGTTGAGTACTGACTCCTTTCCTTCCCTCTTGCTCCCACAGCCGCACTTTTCTGAAGGATTGCCCACTTGAGCTCCCCAGTATCACCCACCTCCTCATTGTCTATGTCTCTCATCCCATTCAAGGTCTTCTCTTTTGCCTGTATAGAAACCTAATTGAATGTACTAAAGACTGCTAAATGTAAGAAAAATGTCTTACACATTTTTAACTCCTTAGACTCTAACAATATAGGGCTCATATACAAATACTCTATGTTTATATACATCACATATCCCAACTAAAATAGTATATGATATTTTCCTCTTAATTATTAAATCAGAACTAATAAATAGCAAGCATATTTAGAGAGTTTTAGTATGCCAAACCAGCTTCACTGAAATCTTACATGAAATTGTGAATAATCATTGGTTTGTATACAACATTATGTACAGACTTTGTCTACTTTGCAGGAAACTGTCTATTTTTTTATCTGGTTGAAATACTTGAGCAAAGGTAGTGCAAGAATAACCTGCTTTTCTTGATACTATTGTCCAATATTTTATATAACAGGTATATGTTTATGATTCTTACCATAACAGGATAAGCCCTACTGTAAAATAGAATAATGTGTTATTGAGATATACATTTTGAAGTGTCTCTTAGAAATATCTTCTCATTTGGTGCCTAGGTATGATGCACAGCCACTCTTGTGCATTGTTCAACAATGTGAGATCACACCAATTACCAAGATTATAACTGGTTTTTCTTGATATTCTTTGGGCTTTCCATGTATGTAGCATCTCTCAGAGCCACATACCAAAGTTTAAGCAATGTTTCCTCAATTATTAATTTCCTTAAGCAATACTATGTTTTATCTACAGGCCCCAGAGGTGTTGGGCAAAAATAATTACTCTATTTTATAGAGAATATTTTCTATATTATTATTTAAAAATGGGTTAGTTGAGACAAAATAACCATCCCCTTTGTCCTGTTCTAAGAAAGGAAGAAAAACAACATTTTTGTGTATGTGTGATGGAACACAATTGACCAGGGAATCTCTGCAGTGGGGGATATTTAAATGTTTTCCAAGATATCAACAAAATGGTTTTGCCTTCTTATTTGAATGCATATAATTTCTTTTTAAAAAATATATTTTATTGATTTTTTTACAGAGGGGAAGGGAGAGGGATAGAGAGTTAGAAACATCGACGAGAGAGAAACATAGATCAGCTGCCTCCTGCATGCCCCCTACTGGGGATGTGCCTGCAACCAAGGTACATGCCCTTGACAGGAATCGAACTTGGGACCCTTCAGTCCGCAGGCCGATGCTCTATCCACTGAGCCAAACCAGTTAGGACAATGCATATAATTTCTTATGAATCTCAGAAAATGGGAAGCAAGTTGTTAGATTATCAAGACATCAATTCAAACCATTAATAGGAGATATGGTGGTTGTCACTTGTTACCTAATTTTAGATAGATTTACATTTTCTTTTATTTGAACCATTTTACAATGCTATATAAGTATGCAAGAACTTATAAGAAATAAATTATCTGTGAATTGATCATGTATTGAAGGTATGAACCATGTCTTTATTGGAATTATTTTAAAATAGTTCTTAACCAATTTTATCAGGGCCTTACTAAGTGTGTAGCCATTTAGATGATAAACACTTAGAGATCAATTTTGTGTCCCTAAGGCATTGTCTAATTCAATATATTTATTGCCTTGCACATAGGTATTATTGACACAGTATCCTGTTTTTCATGTATTCTTTTGTGATATAAACAAAATTTATTTCTTTAGACAGGTAAGACTAAACAAGCTAGGAACTTTATCATGTGGAGAATTGAAAAACAAATATCTAATAGCAGTATTTGAAATCTGGAGCCATTTTACATTTCATAGTGTTTTCAGTGTTTTAATGGTTAGAGATATGCCCAGGATGAAGATGGAGCCTTTGGGTGTTATGTTAGGATTACCCCTTTAAATCTTAGCAATTTGTTTTAAACCTTTTCATGGAATAATGCATGGAATAATGCATGTGATATCAAACTGAGATTTCTGATATCTATTATTATTAAGGTGTCCTTAAGAAAGAAAAAAATCGCTTTTCCTTTAAATTTAACCATTTAGGGTAAATATATATATAATCAGTTTCTCCCAGCTGATTGATGGTAGGGTAATGATAGCTCTCCTCCTGAGGGAACTCATGAGGGTAGGTCTTATTTTATGTCCCAAGTAGCACCAGCAGCCCCTGTGATGTAAAACTTTCTTAGTCACAGAGGCCTAATGTTGTACAGTGATCATAGATTCTCTGTGACCTCATGTTTGGGTGTCTCTATTTATCTGGGTTCAGGAGGGAGGGCATCTGGGTAGGGAGTGCTTTCTGCACTTGACTGAGGAAATCTATTCAGATGGCCCTGGCCCTGTGACCTCTTGTTTTCATCGTCAGATTTAATAGGCTCTTAACAGGGCCCGATGATCTTACAATCTATAAGCCATTTGCTGAAGTTATACCAATCCTATGAGAATCAATGCCAGCATATGTGGGATTTCAGTTTTATTGCTCACCAGTCAATAATGAATATTATCCCTCAGTATAACAAGAGTGCAAAGGCTTCTAACTTCTCTGACCTTTTTTAGATTATTTCAAAGTATTACTCTCTTCTTGGAAATCCCCAACAATAGCAAAGGCAACTAAACTATTTTTAAGACCTAATGTTGTCGATTTGTCTAAAATGAGTTTTATTTCTGATTGCTTTGTTGTTTGCATTAATTTTTTCCACCCTTGGGGAGGGTATTTGCTAAACTATCTTCATCTTTCAGAAAACAATACATTTCTAACATTATGTCTATGATTTCTATTTATTTTTTGGCCTACATTAATTTTCTCTTCTTTTGTAGATGAAAAGATGGTCTCTTCCCACTGAATTTCTAAAAAATAGTAATGAATTTGGGGCTACTTCCTTGGATTTTCTATATATTATCTCACTTCTGATACAATAAAAACTACCTTGCATTATTTTTAGAAATGGATCAAAGACCACAATAGTACCTAAAACTGCATGTTCACTCTCTGATTTCCCAGACCTATAGGACTGTGCATTTAGTTCTGATTAGTAGGCTATTGGTTGAAGGGACAGTTTGCTCTTGTCCCCTGTCCCTGAAAACAAGGAGATTTTGTGTTTGGTTGGTGGAGACACAAATGAAAGCAATCTGGTTTCTGGAGTCATTCTGTCATGGAGCATAGTTACCTTGAAAGTGGCCTAGGTCTATAAAGATCTTTCCATTGCCAGGCTGGTGTGGCTCGCTGGTTGAGCATCGACTTATGAGCCAGGAGGTCAGTCTTTGATTCCCAGTCAAGGCACATGCCGGGGTTGCAGGCTCGATCCCCAGTAGGGAGCATGCAGGAGGCAGCCAATCAATGATTCTCTCTCATCATTGATGTTTCCATCTGTCTCTCCCTCTCACTTCCTCTCTGAAATCAATAAAAATATATTTTTAAAATCTTTTCATGTATGAGAAATAAACGTTTCAAGTTTTAGGCCCCTAATGGTGTGGGGTTGTTTGTTACGAAATGAAAACCTAGCCTGTCCCTGACTCCCTAAGAGCTCTCAGTAATTGATAAAGACTGTTTGCAACATTATTTCATTTGCTGTCTGAGATGTTGAGATTCAGGGGAGGCCTGTCTTGTCTCAGGTCACACTCCTAGTAAATAACAGTGACAGATGTCACATGTAAATTATTTGTGGCTCACTATATTATAATCATTGCCTTTATATTGCTGATAGCTCACTATATTATAACCATTACCTTTTTCTTAAAATGAAATCCCCTTTGTCCACCTACAACATCTGAATCTAAAACTTGACCTTGAAATGTCATCTAGACTAATTCTTTCTTCTTAGACAGGGTGGTATCTGAGTCACTCTAATCCCTAAAGCGTCTCTTCTGTATATAAATATATCTTTTAGTATTCAGAATTGTAAATGTGTACAAACAAAATCCTCTTATTCAGAAGATATTACTGCAGGGAATTACACTTTGTCTTAAGGACATGAAAGCATCTGAAATTATTATGAGAATCACAACATATTTTAAAAGTGAATGGTTTGTGTGGAGGGAGTGACATTGAGAAATCTATTAAAGCAAAATCTTCCAGATACCTTCTCATTGTTTTTGCTGCTGTTTTATTTATTTATTTTCAAATTTCATTGCCTGCAGTAAAAAATTCCTGCCTCATAATGAGCACTGCTATAATCAAGGCCCTCAGTATTCTATATAGCATTTGTTGAATGAAATGGGGGTGTAAATGAAAGTTAATAAAGGGTTGAAAGTCTTTGCCTTTTAAACTGGCTGCATTGTTCTTATGTCTGTAGTGTTTACCCTATTGTGTTTTTGTTTAAACATGCTTGATTTCTGAATGGAATTTTTATTCTTGCTGTTATAACACTCCCAATAACTGTTTATATTATTCTGACCTGCTTACTAAAATAGCGAGTTGGGGAGACACTTGAAAACCACTAGGAAGCAGAATCTAAAGTATTAAGCAGATTACTCAGATTATAGTTACATTTCAATTTCAGTACTCTGCTATTTCTTCAAATTAGCGTCAAAACACAATGTCTCACTAGAAAAAAAGTAGGAGAAGAAACATGTTATGGAAGAGATTAATTATTTTGCATAGCTAAGAACAATCAAAGACCAATCTAGTCAGGTAGATCATGAATATATTATCTCTTTAATAAAATATAATTTAAAACATACATGTTTGGGTAGAATAAAAGCTGATGCAAAATCCTAGTTGTAGAAAATAGCTACAACCAAGGACTTATTCTTATTAAAATAACACAGGACATGATAGGAATTTTGGAATCATAAATGTTAAAAAAAATCCAATTTATATCATAAGTACATAATCATAGAGAATGAACAAAGGTAATAAGCTTCTGAGTTCTTATTTCAAGAAGAATGTGCTAGAAGAGGTAGCTCTGTGATGCATTCATGATTTTATGTTATAAAAAACTAAAGATATTTTTAATACTTTGAAAGTGTTTATATATAAATCTCTCGTGAATATCTTCTGCGTGGGGCTCCCATGAAAAAATAATTTTCACAAATCCTCCAATGGCCAACATACACGTGAGCACACCCATATAAATTTCCACACCACCTTGATTGCATTTATTTCTGGCTCTTACACCTTTCTGCTTATATCTGTGTATCTAAATCCTCATCTCCAAGAGACAAAACAGCAACTTGCCATTGGAATGATCTTTTGTGCATAAAAATTACCTGCTGCCTATGCAGCTGGATGAAGGAGTTGCTTGGCTAAGCAGTAAAGCGTTTCTGGAGTCTGTAACCATATGGACCCAGAGTGGTCCTGGCAAGGTTTGTGTGTCATGCTCAGACTGGTTGTTCACAGTGGGTGTGACGTGCCATCCTCAGGTTTTTGTTACCTGGGGTGATGCCAGCCATAGCCTTTCACTGCTTGTGTACGTACTAATCCCTTTTCTTTGAATCCTCCTTCTCAAGAGAAAGATGCCATGCCATGGAATTAGGTCACAGAATCTCTTTAAGCTCTTTGTTATTCAGTGATTCCAGTCTAACACCTAAATCAGTATGGGTTACACTTCCAATATCCTGATTTGAAATATCAGTGCAAAACATGCACTATGGATATTTTGTCATTGATTTTTTTACCCTGTTCACTTATAAGATTATTTGTATTCTCAGCATCTCTATAAATATCCTCGACTGCCGCACTATTAAAGGGTCCCACCTAGCCCAATGAAACCTACCGCATTGTCTAAATTTATACCTGACCTTGGAAATATAAAAGCCTTTCCTTTAGAAGAGTTGTTTAGGCAATGGAAATCTATGGCACTGGTAAGAAAGTGTAAAATGAAAAAGAACATTATTACCACTGAATATTGTTATTAATGTATAATTTTGAAAAGAAAAAAACAACACAATCTCAGAGTTTAAACTATTCATTAAGTTAGACCCATGTAATCCAGAAAGTAAATCACTTGGTGAAAATAAGTTTTTTTTCAGATCTATTATTGATATCAGACAAAATGGAGCGGGGGGGGGGGGCTCTTCCCTACTGGGTGTTGCTGGGGGTGGACTTCTTATGATATCCTGAGAAAAAGAATTTTCTGAGACTCACACAGGAAAGTGATTTTTATTTGCGTGGAATTAAATCCCTGTTTCTAAAGTCCCATTTCCTTTAGTCAATTCCTAGAAGTGTAGCTGGGGTTTCAGTGGAGCTAAAATCAAAACCAGTGTCCAGAATTTCCTTCCCATGTTGGAGACAGGTCCAGTTCAGCATCATACTAGTTGCAGTCATTAGTCCATTGTGAGTAGGGGGCTGCATGGCCATGGGCCTCACAGGAGAATTCCAGAAAGCCAAGCTTAAGCCATGAGCCAGGAGAGCAAACTTCTTTGATAAGTGGATTATAGGTATCTGAAATTTCCACAGGCCTGCAGTAGCCATGCCCATTCTGGTTAATGACCTCTATTCCCAGGCATGACTGACAACAACCACTTTCCCTATGTCATTTCAACTTGACTGGGCAGTTCCCTTCCCCATTGTTTTGCAGGGAACATGCATATAATGTCTGGCCTTCCCTTTGTTTCTTTCCTACCTATAATAATAAAAGTGTAATATGCTAATTAGACCAGATGTCCTTCCAGATGGCCTTCCGGACCAAGCCACGGGGGCCTAGGCAGCTGCCACAGTGGCGGGGGCCGAGCCCCTTGCACGAATTTCGTGCACCGGGCCTCTAGTCTATAATAATAAAAATGTAATATGCTAATTAGACTGACAACCTTCTGTACGTCGTCCTTCGGGACAACCTTCTAGACAAAGGCAGGGCTGCAAGGGAAGCCCAGGTCCCGGGTGCCAGAGGGAAGCCTGTGCTGGCAGCTGGGGGAAGGAAGGCCTACTCTTGCACAAATTTCATGCATCAGGCCTCTAGTTATAAATAATTATCTAATTACAATGGTACAATTCTCATAACCTCCATCAAGGAAGAAGAGCAGACCAAGTAAAAATATGTAGGGCAGAGTGCTAATGAGTTAGTTTAATGCCACCATCTAAATGTTCTGAAGTAGTCCCTTGGAATCTTAGAATTTTAAAGCTTTTATCACAGTGAAACATTTCATACATATAAATGAACATATAGGACATATATAACTAGTAAAAAACTACTAAAATTAACTGCTATGTACCGTTACCTAGCTTATAGAGTAGAATGATTCTACTTGTTCCTTCCTGATTTCAGCACTCTCACCTCCTCTCAAGCATTGCATACTTCATATCTTTGTCCTCAATATTATTTTCGTTGACATAAGAGATTTTCCACACTATAGATTCTTAACAACGTGTCATTTACTTTTCATTCTTTGAACTTTCTATATGAATAAAATTATATTCCGTGTATACTTTAATTTGATTTTCTTATTTATTATTATATTTCTGATATTCACTCATGTTGATCTTAGAGCAATAGTTGTGTTATTTTTATTACACATGAATTTTGTTTATATATAAATTCCTTTTTATGATTTAATTTTTTGTTAATAATGTTTGGATGAATATAACATTCTTTTCTATAATAAGAAAGAATAGATCCATGAATGTGTACATGGCTTGCTCTTTACGATTTACCTTGGTGTGTTAACAAAAGTCCTAGAGTATGGACAGCCTGGGTTTGTCTGATGATGCCAAGTTGACTAATTGATGGTTCCAATTTATATTTTGTGGTCATGTGTGAGAAGTGTTATTGCTCCACTTCTCTGCAATGTTTGAAATTCTCAAACATTTTTATTTCTGTCTGTCTTGTGTAGGTGAAATGTCTCATGTATCTAGTTTGTATTTATTTCATTAGTTTTGAGCATCTTGTTATGTTTATTAGACATTTGAGTTTATTCCATAAATTATTTACTAATATTTTTGCCCATTTTCTATCAGCTACTAATCTTTCTTATTGTTGTGGTTGATGCAAAAGCTTTTTTGGTTACACATGTTATAGATATTTTCTCTCAGTCTGTGAATTATCTTTTTATCCTATTTGTGGTGTCTTTTAGTAAAGTAGTGTTTTGTTTGTTTGTGTTGTGCTTTTTATATTTTGCTTCAGAAATCATTTCCTCCTATATTCTTCTAAAGGTCTATCTAAAGTGTTAAGTTTTTGTTTTTCACACTTAAGTCTTTAATAGACCTGAAATATATTGGTGGAATTTTATATATATTCAGCTCTCTTCACATGCACAGTTGTCCAGTTCTGCACAAATAGGACACTGTTTTAATTATTGCTGCTGTATAAATAAATTTGTTAGCTATTTTCACCAGCCCCTCCACAATGCGTCTCTTCTTCAAAGAGCTTTGTGTCTGCTTGGCCCTTTGATGTTTCATAAAATATTTATAAGCAGCTTGTCAAAGTCCACAAAACTTCTATTGGAATTTTGATTGGAATTACAATGAATCTATAGATAAATCTGCAGAGTAATGACTTCTGAGTTTTTCTATCCAGGAATAAATTTGTCTCTTCATTTATTTATGTTTTCTCTAAAGCTTTCAATAGACCATTATAATTTATATCAATAAAGATCTTTCACACCGTTTGTAGAAATGTTTCTAAGTAACTCATAGTTTGGAGGTTGTTGTGAATAGAATCTCAAAGTATTATTTATTTATTTAACTTTTCACTGTACTACTATCTAGGAGCTCTATTTCAATATTGCATAGAAACAGTGATACTTGAGGGATAGAAATTTGGTATAGGCTGAATATTTATGTCCCCCCGCCCCCATATTCATATGCAGAAATCTTCATGCCCAAAGTGATAGTATGAGGAGGTGGAGTGATTAGACCATGAGGGCAGGGCTCACATGAATAAGATTAATGCCTCTATCTAAGAGGCTTGAGAGAGCTCCCTCACCCCTTCCACCCTATGAGGACACAACAAGAAGCCTGAGACCTAGAAGACGGCCATCACTCGAACATGCCAACACCCTGATTTTGGACTTCCAACTCCCAAACTGTGAGAAATAAATTTCTGTTGTTTTATAAGGCACCCAGTCTGTGGTATTTTGTTATAGCAGCCTGAATGGGTAAGCCAGTCTGGTTAGATATAATCTCATTATTGATCTGATAAGGAAGGAAGTCCTCGAAAATAAATGGAAATAATAGTCATCTCAACAAATCCAGCTAAAGCAAAATAACTCCTGGAAAATGTTTTTCATTGGCTTTCCATTCTATCTAAAATTTCAGCATTTAGAGATTCTTTGGGGTTTAATTAAGATTAAAATGTATTATATATATGGAGAAGTAGCCGGTTTGGCTCAGTGGATAGAGCATCAACCTGTGGGCCGAAGGGTCCTGGGTTCAATTCTGGTCAAGGGCATGTACTGAAGTTATAGGCTCCTCCCTAGCCCAGCCCTGGCCGGGGTCCTGCAGGAGGCAACCAGTTGATTTGTTTCTCTCACATTGATATTTCTCTCTGTCTTTTTCTCTCTCTTTCACTCTCTCTAAAAATCAATAGAAAAATATCCTTGGGTGAGGATTAAAAAATATGGAGAATATAACTATTGAAGCACCTTAGTGATTTCTATCTTAGCAAAGTTTAATTTATATCAGATAATAAAAA
Source organism: Myotis lucifugus (assembly GCF_000147115.1). Classification (NCBI taxonomy): domain Eukaryota; kingdom Metazoa; phylum Chordata; class Mammalia; order Chiroptera; family Vespertilionidae; genus Myotis; species Myotis lucifugus. Next base: position 12,918,173 of record NW_005871051.1, read on the forward strand.
AGGTTAATTTTGACTAAGGAAAAAATGAGCAAATAAAAATTTTTCTATCCTGAGTCATCCAGAGGAAACAAATCCAGGTACCAATTTTTTTCTTCTTACCCTCCAGATGACTCTGGATGGAGAATTTTGTGTTCTATAGGTCTGGCATGTGCAACTGATAGATCTTTGCAAGAACTACATTTTCCAAGCTGCCAAGCCATGTACACTGTATAATTTGTCTTGTAAGGGGGCTTTCCTTGAGCAATGGAAACAGATGTCTGTCTGAACTTTGCTTTGAAGAATGTGTAAACAGAACCTCTTGAATTATCAGGGAAAGTACAAGGTAAAGTAATATACGCATTTGAATATAGGAGCTGGTGCCAGCTTTGTACATATATTTCTCTCTGGAGTTCTTCTAAACATGATGCCCCTTCTCTATCTATTAGCATACTATTTTATAGTTTATAATAATAAAATTTACTGGTAATTTATTGAATTTAATGTAATATTTGTGTGTGTGTGTGTGTATAATACATAAATACATTTAAATTGAGTTTTGCGAATATTTTTAACACTATGAGTTGTATATGAATACTAGGGGCCCAGTGCAGGAACTTGTGCATCTTGAAAGGAACTGTGGGCTGCGAGGCTGCGGTGGGCACAGGGGCGGGTTTCGGCCCATCTTCCGCACCCCCAACTGGTCCCTCCCGTGGTGGCCCCCAGTCCTCTATCTGTTGGCAGCCCCACTCCTGCCTCTGCTCCCAGGTGCTGATGGTACCGGCCCCGCTCTTACAGGAGCAAAGAATTTTCATTAACCAGCAGAGGCTTGCCCCATTGACAGCGACCGGCACCCCGCCTTGGTCTGGTGCTCCGCTCACCTGCTCCACCATCCCACCACAACTGATGCCTGCCATGTTCTGTGTATGCCCCCTGGTGGTCAGCGCATGTCATAGCGACCAGTTGTTCGGTTGTTCCGCTGTTCAGTCTATTTGCATATTAGGGTTTTATATATATAGATGAGCATTAGTGGTAGTAAGTTATCATAGTTAAAGATCTTGCAGCTCATAGCTTCTTTTATTGGGTGAAATATATGAGTAAAGATAAGGTAGTAAATGGATTGAGGTTAAGATGAGTGGCAGTTTGGGCACCAGAAGCTCCCATATTTTAGTTCTATGCTAGGATTTATTAACAATAAAATTACAGCCAGGTTTGCAAATTGTTTTTTGTAATACCCAATCCAATTTTTCCTTGATGAGGCAGAAGACTATTTTAATCAGAAAAAAAAATGGTTGCCTGGAAAATATCAAGTAGAAGTAATGGATGCCCATTTTACTGGTCATCATTATTTAACAACACTTGTTCTAACATATAAAAGGCATGATTTTATAGTGCAATGAGCCTAAACAATTAACTTCTCAGTTGACTTCTGAGACAACAGCAGCCCGAGTCCTCAGGGCTCCATGTCACCCCAGGCATATTTGTGAACATGGAAATAATTTCAACCTTTTTGCCAGAGCTCCACAAAGAAAAATGCAAAAAGAAGCCAGGTCACCTCAGAAATCAACCACAGGCTGCCAGGGGTTTATACCTTCCTTCTGTCCCAATGACTTTTGAAGAAGAGAAGAGGATAGAGTGAGGAAAAGCGGATTATTTCCTAATACCAACTTTCTTGGGCAATAAAGATAATAAATTGCATCACAGACCTTTACAAATGAATAAAAATATGTCTTAGAATGAGCTCTACCACAGAATAACTGTGTGTTATGACCAGTTCATTTCACAACTCATGTTCTCATCATGGATCATATTAATAGACCAGGGTTCTCCATGAATCTCAGGTGCATAAAACATCAGTAGAGAGAAAGCACGTCACCACTGCTGACCTCAGGACCTAATAGAAAATCTAGGTTTGATGAACTCTATACCATCTATTTTTTAATCCCTTTGGCAATATGCAACACTTTAAAATGTGATGTTAAATAACAAGAAAAAAATTAAGTAATATTATGGTATTATTGGAGTAGTTTGCACCCTGCCAGACACATGTGCATCATTTATGTGCACATCACTAATTTGACCTACTGCTAGGGAGATATTGCATTTATTTCATACACCAAAGGGTTTTGCTTTTCCCAGATTGTAACCTGATATTATGAAGATTGCCAGGACTGAGATACAAGCCTGAGTCTTCCAGAGCTTCCTGTTTTCCTGAATGTTTGCTGAAGTAACAAACAAACAAACAAACAAACAGGATATATTCATGCTGCTAGATTCTTTGAAAGAAACTGTGAACAATTTCACCACCAAACATTTTCCTGTCTGCTGATGAATGGATTTCTAATAGTTATTATTGTTCCAGATGAGCAGAGTTCCATGATTCTAGAAAATTCCATAAAGCCTAGTTGTATTGTGTTACACTTAGCATCAAACATATCCAGTGACTCAGAAAGAGATGAAGAGTGTGCTGAAGTTGTAACATGGCTGTTTCTAAGCTCACATGGGGTAAGACTCCCTGATCATCCTTCAATACAATCTCCTATTTCCTGAATGGAGATAATGCCTTTGGCAAGTGAAATTCATACCGGAACAGGCTCTGGTGGATCGTATTTGCCACTGGAGGGAATTTTCATAATGATTGTGGTATTAGCTATGGCCAATGAGGCTGGAAGTTTAATAATGGTTCTAAAAATTTTGAATTGCTCTATTAGACCTTTATCTCTCCATCCCTTAATTCTATGCATTTCTATTATTCATCAACTACCTATTGACTGCCAATCATGTAGCAGTCACTATTGTAGATGCCAGAGGTAGAAATATCATTGAACAAGACAGATAAAGTTAGTGCCCTCAAGGCACTTCCAATTCATATGAGACAAAAAAGGACACTAACAAATAAATGCATGTTTTTTTTTGTTAGGTGATAAATGCTATAAAGAATAAAGCAGCGAAAGGTATAGGCAGTGGTGGAGAGAATGGTATTTTATATTTGTGGGCAGGGACATTCCTTCTGGTAAGGAGATGTATGAGCAGAGATCAGGATGGAATTGGGGAGAAACCGCAAAGGTATCTGGGACATGAACACTCGAAGAAGAGGGAACAGCAGGGCAAATGTCATATGAGTTGCTTTGTGAGTTTGTTTTTGAAATGTGGCTGAGAATGAGAGGAAAACTAGGAAATAAGATTTAGAGAGGCAGCTGAGGGCCACGTAGTCTCTAGAAAGTGGATTTTCCCTGTTTGACATGGGAAGGAATCAGTATGTTTGGAGATGCTCCTGAGATGATCCTTTAAAAAGATGACTGACTGACGTGTGGAGACTAGAACATCTAGAGCCAGGAGGCAAACCAGAGGGACCAGACTGATGGGTGAATTCAAACTTTCCACTACTTTGGGAGGTATTTCTGAACTACTAAGTGGGAGAGCAAGTGTTCAGCCTTCAAGTTCCTGCTGCCACCTCTGAGAGAAACAAATTTCAAAATGCTAGCACCTTGATCTCCCTTCGTGAAGATCTGCTTTTAAGTACAAGGGATCAGATACCAAGATCTGAGCATTTTCAGAGCTAGTGTTCAAACACCTCGGCATATGCTTCAGCACGAGCATCCAGCAATCTCCGCATCTTGGCCCCCACTGTTCTTCTTTGAAGTTTCATATTTTGTGTGCTGCGGGCACAGGGGGTTAGAGTGTAAAACCACACCGCCCACGGGAGAGCCCATCCAGAATGACACATGAGAGCTTCCAGTTGTAAGTCCAAGTGAAAGACTAGAAAATGCTCTGTTTGATCATCTGAAGCAACTATGTTTTTTTAAACCACGAAGTCAGCTAATTCCTCAGATTTTCTATAAATTATTTCACTTAGTGTCTCTTTGGACTACCAAAGTTCTGATAGTAAAGTGATGCTCAATTTACTCCAAAGTCAACAAAATATTCCTGTTTAGAATAATGTGGAGAATGATTTCCTTCTGAGCACAATCATAGAAATAATTTTAAAATAGAGCTATTTTGAAACTACAAGTTATACCATAATTTTAATTTCTAAAATATACTTATGAAGTGCCAATTTATAGAACTAAGATCTTTATAGTGTCAGAAAAAAAAAACACCTACATATATCAAAGGAGATGCTGTGTAACTTTAATCTTTACTCTGTGTAATAGGTTTTTTCCTAAAGGAGATATATAATTTATAATTTTCCTGGTTATTAAAAATAACAGTGAGGATTTAAGTTTTCTAAGTATATTCTAACCTAACAGAGATATTTGCAAAGAAGGACAAAATGTTTGGAGCCACTGATTATATATATACTAGAGGCCTAATGAACGAAATTCATGCAAGAGTAAGCCTTCCTTCCCCTGGCTGCCAGCACTGGCTTCCCTCTGGCCTCCTGACAGCACTGGCTTCCCTCTGGCCTCCCGCCAGCACCTGGGACCCGGGTTTCGCTCCGGCTGCCAGCAGGCACATGGGACCCAGGCTGGCTTGCTGACTTTCCTCCAGCCCCGGCTTCATCCAGAAGAACATCTGGAATGACGTCCAATCTAATTAGTGTGTTACCCTTTTATTATCATTATATATATACTAGAGGCCCGGTGCAAAAAAATTTGTGCACTCGGGATGGTCCCTCAGCCCGGCCTGTGCACTCTTGTAGTCTGGGACCCCTCGGGGGATGTCCACCTGCTGGCTTAGGCCCGCTCCCCGGGGGATCGGGACTAAGCTGGAAGTCAGACATCTCTCTGGCAGCCCCGGAGCCCTCGGGGGATGTCAACTTGCCAGCGGGGAGCAGGCCTAAGCTGCAGTCGGACATCCTTAGCGCTGCTGAGGAGGTAGGAGAGGCGGGCAGCCATCAGCCTGGCTTGTGGCTGAGCAAAGCTCTCCCTGTGGGAGCACACTGACCACCAGGGAGCAGCTCCTGCATTGAGCGTCTGCCCCCTGGTGGTCAGTGTGTGTCATAGTGACCAGTCATTCCCAGTCTTTCTGCTGTTAGGGTCAATTTGCATAATACCCTTTTATGTATGGGATAGAGGCCTGGTGCACAGGTGGGGGCCGGCAGGTTTGCCCTGAAGGGTGTCCCGGATCAGGATGGGGGTCCTGCTGGGGTGGCTGGCCAGCCTGGATGAGGGGCTGAGGGCCGTTTTCAGGCTGGTCAAGCCCCCCAGTGGGGACCCTCACCCCATGGTAGTGTGGCCAGCCTGGGTGAGGGGCTGATGGCCATTTTCAGGCTGGCCATGCTCCCGGTGACCCAAGCTCCCAGCTTCTCCTTTTTTTCTTTTTTTTTTCCAGCAGGTATCTGGCATTTATTTATCTTTTATAATTGAAACTTTGTAGCCTTGAGTGGAGACCAGTGCTAGCCAGGGCAGGAGGGAAGCTTGGCTTCCTCCATCGCCAAGGGCAAACCAAGCCTCCTGCTTGCTCCAGCTCTGTGGCCACTGCCATCTTTGTGATGGAGTGACAGAGTGATGGTTAATTTGCATATTACTATTTTATTAGATAAGATATATATGTATATATATATATATATATATATATATATATATATGAAATATATAAATAGATAATTACATTGGCCTACTGCTGAATAATCTTGATAGTCATTTTCATTATATAGAGGTATTCATTTTTAGAAATGCATAATCACATGTTGTCATTTTGATAGTCAAAATATTATTTTGATACTATATTGGTAATTTCATGTTTTACATTGAATGTGATTCAGGTACTTTACATCAGAGATTCTTGTAGCGCAAAGCACAGTCCAAAATTATAGATCAACATCATGGATAATTTGTATCAGTAGATTTTGAAAGTGTGATTGATTAGATAACATTACTAAAATGTAAAAGAGATGAGAATATTCTCTTTTATCTGAATCCAGCTGGTAAAAATCCATAATTTTTTACCATTAGAGAAGATATTTGCCAAGCGAAAGTGATTCTACCAAAATTTTATGGTGTTCAAAAACAGCTTTAAATGGGTGGCATTTTAGCTATTTTCAAAGATTCAGAAATACTTGTAAACAACATGGCACACGACATGAAAAGTTTGGGTTCCAAAATGCCTGTAGGGGGTTGTTTTTTTTTTTGACTACAGAGAATATGAACCTCACCAGTAGTAGTGCTTTAGGCAAAATAGCATTGTGACCTGCTGCAGGCTTGATCACAGTTTCTGTTCTATATTTACCAGTGCAAAGGTAATATAAAATAATAAAGTTTAAAAATTATTTTAAAACACAGATATCTGAAGCCCTAGAAAGCTTTATTTAATTGGTATGAAGTGAGGTCTTGGAATTCATATCTCTTTAAAGAATCTTAGGCAATTGTAATTGGAATAAAGGTTGGAAATTACTACAGCATTGCTCCATCTCAAAAAAATGTTTCTCTTCCAATCAAACCCATCACATGTGCCAATATGTGAACAGAATAATCATTTAGTAGTTGATAAATGTACTAAAATGAACTTCCATGAAATTAGTCACTTGGAAAGACATTACAGATTTTTTTCCAGGATAATTGGACTTAAAGCAACAAAAACAAAAAATTCACAGTATCAACTCAGGGCCCATATGTGAGATAAAGTGGTATGTATGGATTTTAAATAATCAGTTTGATTCTTTAAATTTTATACTTTTTAATGAGCACTCCTGTGAGAAGATTATATATGAGTAATTATTATTTTAAGTTAAAATTATAAAATGAAATATTGCTTATATTACTCCGAATATATATCAAGATATTCACTGAGTTTCTACTTTGCCACATGCTGCTTTAGGCAATAAGGTTATAAAGATAAAAACAGCCCCATAAAAATCTCTTCCATAATAGCATCTACATTTCAATGGAGAAGATGGACAAGAGACAAATGAACAAAATAAAGTAGCTCACTTTAAAATCATGACCTCTATCAAGCGCTTAATGCTGAGCCACAGTCATACTACATTTACGTTTTCCATTTACTCTCCAATTCTCCTAAAGTGCTATTTTATTTTTTTCCTTTCTTCTCAACCTCCGACAGCCTTACCCTTCCCTTACTATGCTCTGATGTTTGCTTTCCAGGCCATTGTGAATATGAATGCTATCCGAAGGGAGTTTTTACATTTGTACCAACATGACTGCATCTGCACTCCTCATTATATCCCCTTCCTGGTTTAACTGTCCCTGATGTTCATTGTGTATCAAATTTCATCTTCTTCCCCCTTCTCAGAGTTATCTCTCCAGCAACAACAATTCCCCCCCCTACTGCCTCTTTCCCAGCAAAGTATAAATAATCTGTGATGTATTGGATCTCGTAAAACAAAAACAATACCTCTCTTAGTGTGACCAACTATCATCTCTGTCCTGAGTAAAAAAGTTTTTCACCCTACCTGAGGTTACATTTCTCTTTAGGTACCATCCCAGTTCCTTGTTACAGCAAAATTTATTGAGCTTTCAATATTTACACACTCTAATCCTTTCTCTTTAAAAAAAATTATTGGGGTGACACTGGTTAACAAAATTATATAGGTTTCAGGTGCACTATTCTGCAACACATCAGCTGTACACTGTATTGGGTGTTCACCACCCTAATTCAAGTATCCTTTAGTCACCACACCATTTATCCCCCCTCTCCCCTCCTTTACCTCCCCCACTTGCCTCCTCTCAGCAATCACCACACTGATGTATGCATCCATTATTGTTTTCTTTGTTTTCTTTTTTGCTCAGTCCCGCCACCCCCCTAACCCAACCCCTCAACACCCCAACATCCCGACAGCTGTCAGCCTACTCTCTATGTATGAGTCTGTCTCCATTTTTGTTGTTAATTAATTTTGTTCATTAGATTCCACATATGAGTGAAATCATGTGGCATTTGTCTTTCTCTGACTGGTTTATTTCACTTGGCATAATGCTCTCCAGGTTGATCCATGCTATCACACAGGGTAAGATTTCCTTTTTTATTTAATGGCTATACACACTCTAATTATCTTCCTTTCATCCTAAGTTGTATACAGGCTTTCATCCCAACTACTTTACTGGAAATGCTCTTATCAAAGTCAACAACGATGTCTGTGATGCTAAACCCATTGGTCAGTTTATTCTCATCATCGAATTTGATCTGTCAATTGCATTTGAGGCAGTTTGATCATTCTTCCTTTTGAAACACTTTCTTCATTTGACTTCCAGACAACTGACTTCTTTGGCCTTCTTCTGGTCATTGTCTCACACTTCTTTTACGTTTGCTTATTTTCCAGTCTACTAAAATAGGAGTTTCCTAAGACTCAGTCCTCAGGCCTCTTCTTTCGTTTATGACCCATCATCAATGCTAGCATACAAATGTGAGAGAAATAATAAGGAAGAGCTCATGGAAGACATTGAATGCTCTACTTCAATGTGTAAATTAAGATATGGTTAAATTCATTATATCCCAGTTACTGTGTAAGGTTTTAGGGATATGTTATATACAAAATAAACATGGGCTATATAATTTTAGTTCTGTTAAAAGGCTCACACATGAGTTAACAACATTTCAAATATTTCAAAAAATATTTGTTTGGAAAAAATATGCAGCCCAGACTGAATCTTTGAAAGACTTAAGGATGACTTTAAAGTATATCAAAAGAGTGCATAAATATAATAATAAGTAATATAGAGATAAATACATGCATATAATTAAGATGTGAAATCAGGTGAGTGATGAAACAAATGACATTCATTAAATTAACCATCAGAGAGTACAAAATAACACCAAGAATAACTTATTTGTTATTGATGTTTACATTTTAAATCCTTTTATGAAGAATCTAGAGAGAAACTAGCATTCCAAACACAATAGCTACTTTCAGAAAAACTTGAACGATCAGGTTTTCATAACCAGCAGAGATATATGCAATTGTAGTGCTATTAAAAACAAGCAAATAATGTAGATTTGTTCATTCACCATCTATTTCTTCCCTCTTCTTGCTTGCTTTTCTCTACTTGAAGGTTGGTGAACTAAGTAAAACAAAATATAAACTATATATCTCAGTTTCTATTGCAGCTGGGTTTGCCATGACTTTATTACTTAATTTTGGTGAATGAGATGGAGGGAGTTAGTGCTATTTCTTCAGCTTGGAACAAATACAATACTTTGTGATGCAGAATCTGGTCCTAGGGATGCCAGACCAGGAAGATACAAGGAACCTGGCACTGTTGAGCGTCATTGACTGACTGATCCAATAGACTTTCTGTTCCTTGAGATACATAAATGCCTTGGTCAGAACACTGTTAGATGCAGTCTAACAGAAATCCTGTTAGATGCAAAGGTAATGTTTCTCTTACATCTAATAGGGTTGTAGTAAAATAGATCATTTTACGTATTTTCAGAATAGAACAAAGTTAAAAAAGTTCTCATTGCTATTGTTTGTATTAAAAATAGAATCTCTAAATAAATCACACAAAGACACACACACACACACACACATACAGAAGTACTTAAAAATGAGAAACAATACAGCAAAAATTGTGGGAAACAGGACAGTTAATTTGATGCAGAAAAGTGTGGGATGATGCTCAAAGGAAATTTCTATTTAAATTATGTGCAAAGTTTGGTGGACTCTGATGCAATATTAAATTTTTAGGTGAACAAATTAAGTGATAGTTTAGAAAATTTAGTAGCAGTGTTTATAAAGAAGAAATCAGATAGTGGGTAGTGAATAGGGCATAAGTAATATAAAAATCAATATTTTTAGAATACTCTTATAATGCTATTTTATAAATTAATGATATACAATTTACTTTGAATGCTGACTGAGGATTAATCTGTATGTGATAGGAAACACTACAAGTTGTTCATTGGTGGAGATCATTTTAATTGCAACTATTTATAGTCTTGTGTGTGTTCTTGTGTCCATCTGTTTTTGTATTTGTGCTTTGATGCTTGATGTACTTGGGATAGATATCTTCTCAAGAGGCAGCACAGTCTAGTGGTTAATAGTCATGCCTTTGGGCACAGACAGCCTGAACTGGCCTCCCAGCTCTGGCACTGACTTACTGTGTAGCCCTGGGCAATGGTTTAAACTCCCTAAATCTCAGCTTTCTTGTAAGAAAAATGAGAATAATAACTTCATCAATGGGTTATTGCCTGAATATTAAGTAAAATATTACATGTAAAGTATTTAACACAGTGCAAAAATGCAGTAAGTACTTGGTAAACATGGGCTGTTATTATATTAATGACCCAAAGAAAACATTGAGAATTCATTTAAATTTTTCTATGCTCTCATTGATTTTATTATCTTTTCCTCTCATGTACAAACTTTACTTTGATTTATTTAAAATTTCAACATTTGGGGAATACATTTTGAAAACTCAAAAATTACTTGAGTTTGAGATTTATTAATGGCAAAGAATATGTTTTTGCTACATCTCAGGTTTTTTTTTTTTTAAATTCCATTATTCCAAAATGTCAATTAACAGGAGTATTGAGTCTTATGGGTATTTGTCACTCTCTGGAACAGAGATCCTTTTAGGAGTGTCAAAGTGTGGGGCAATCCAGTCCAAAACAGGCAAGGACAGTATCTTTTTGAAGTAGTTGGCAGTGATTCCTGGCTAAAACAAGGCACCAGCAGGAATTAATCTTGTCTGGTATTGGAGCCCATGCAGGATTGGATTCATGAGAAAGCATTAGCTGATAAAACAGTGTCCTGGTTCATGCTGTTCAGATATTTATCAGTGAGTAGGATTATAGAAAAGGCAGTGAATCAGAAAAATTAGCTTCTTTCCTCTCAGCGACTCTATGTCACAATCCATTGCTGTTATTTAAAAATGGAAAATAAATAACATATTGTGGTATTCATTTCACAAAATATTTGTGTATCAAAGCATCATGTTATGCACTTTATCTTACATATGTTATATGTTGATAACATTTCAATAAAGCTGGGATAAATGGAAGAAAAGAAGAAAGAGAAACATTATTTGGCTGCCTTCTTCTACCTCTGCACAGACAAGAAGCATTGAAGTTTTACCATTTTATTTTCTCCCAATTTTCCCTTTCCTTAAAAAAATATGTTTTTATTGATTTTAGAGAGAGTGGCAGTGAGAGAGAGGTAGAAACATCGATGAGAGAGAAAGATCAACATCCATCAGCTGCCTCCTGCATACCCCCAACTGGGGATTGAGACCACATCCCAGGCATGTGCTCTGATCAGGAATCGAACCCATAATCTCCTGGTGCATGGATCAATACTCAACCAATGAACTACACAGGCTGGGCCAATTTTTGTTTTATGGTTAGAAGTTGACCCTGAATTACAAAACATATTTATATAAAGTGGTTGCTAGATAGAATAATTTTGTATACTTGAGAAAAATAACATGGACGGTTCAAAAAACTTAAATGAATTCAGGAACTCTCACCCCTCACATATACAAAAGTCTGTAATATTTTTGTTATAGTTTTATGTATTTGTTTTCTTAATTGAATAATGAACAAAGATTGAACAACAGTTCATATATCGAGGTCTTAAGAATATACTAAAAATCGCTTGTATTTAAAATTTTGATACTATATATTGGCCATCTAATTGATTTGGTAATCTTTTGCTGTTTATGACAATACATATACAAATCCTAAAATAATTCTTTAAGATAAGTTTTGCTAAATTCTGCCAAATTTAGGAGGATGTACTCTAGTTTTTTGTAAGCTTCTCTAAAATTAGCTTCATATCTACTATGTGCCAAATCTGACTCTAGTTGTTTTCACACATACACTTTATCTCTTGTTCCATTAATTACTCAGTTTCTCCATTGCATTTTTTATCTGCCTGAGTCTGTCTTGTTTTCCTATCCCTTTCAAAAAAATAGACTTTAATTTTAGAACAGTTTTATATTCACAGCAAAATTGAACAGAAAGTAAAGAGTGCCCATATATTCCCATATAGATTTTCTCCTATGTTATTTTCTAGAAGTTTTATAATTTTGTGCGTAACATTTAGGCCTACGATCTATTTTGGGTTACTTTCTTAAAAAGTATATTTAGATATGTTTTGTTTTGTTTTGTTTGTTTTTTGTGGATGTCCCATTGTTTCAGCACCATGTGCTGAAAAAATAATTCTTTTATACATACACATATGCTCAGTTTTACCTTAGCTAAACAAAATACTTGTAAATGGCCTGTTATTTTCTCAAACTCTAGCCAAAGTTATTTAAAAAAAAAGAGTTGGTGCTTTCAATCTCCACTTCTACACACTCCTTTGATAATCCCTGAAATCTGTCTCACAAGCTCTTCACTCCACTGAAATAATTACTGGAAGGTAAGGGTTGTTCAGGAATTCTGAGACACAGAATTCCTAGGTGAGCTTTTGTTCTTTGTTTTCTTTGCTGGCTTTTCTTCCTCTCTTTCACCCCCATGGGAGTTCCACAAAATTCTGTTTGCATCTATTCTCTCCCTTCTCTCTATTATGTCTGAATTTCATTGGGCTTTAATGAATTTAAAACTCATTCCAATAACCATGGCCCTTCTTTTCCTGTCCCACATCTATAGGCACAGTGGAACTTATCCCCCTGGATAATATAGTAAAATGTTGTACTTAATAATAGTGGGGGGGAAAAGGTCATTATTTTCTTCGGATGCGAACTTCCACTTGATTTCCCCATTAGCATAAATTGCACAATCATGTGCTCAAACTCCCAGGATTGAAATACCACGTTTTGCTTTTCCTTCCCCCCATTTTGTCTGTTGCTAAGTCTTGTAAGTCACGCAGTTTTATTTCCACAATGTGTCTTTTTATCTATCGCTTTGTCCCAATTAATGGAAGTAGAATTATGTTGTTGTAAATATCTATAAGAATTCTCATAAAATAAAATAGTTCACAAACAGTACTTATTATAACAATGTAGGACAAAGTGACACTAATACACAGGAGTGTAAATTATGATCTCACTAAACAGTTCTGGGTAAATTGAATATTTATATGAAAAAAAAATCACCCCTTCACACAGTTCACAAAAACTAATTTCGGATGGATCTAGATGTAACAGTTTTAACTGGAAACAACAAGGTTTCCAGTATAGTTGAAGAAGAAAGATATTTTCAAGTAGAACACAAAAAGTGCTACCATAAAGGGAAAAATTAATATGTTAGACAACATTAAAATTTAAAACTTTTGTTCATTAAATGTCTCCATCAAGAGTGAAAGCCTTAGATTGGGAGAAGATATTAGCAATACATATAACCAACAAATGACATATTGCAAACATACAAAGAATGTAAATCAATAACAAAGAACAGAAAAGCCATTTTTAAAAATGGGTAAAATACAGTTTCATAAAAGATCATATTCAAATGGCTGAAAACAGAGGAAAATAGACTCAATGTGATTTTTTTTAAATCAGGGAAGCACAAAAATAAAATCCCAGTTTCACTTTTGCACATCTACCAAAAAGCTAAAATGACAAAGCAGGTAAGTGTTGCTGGACATGTGGACTAACTAGAATCAAAAGTAGTGTTTGCACCAATGAAAATGGTGCAATTAGTAACCCACTTTGGAAAATACCTTTTTCAGTATTCAAGCTAAATATAATTGTATCTGAAGCATTCATGGGAAGGAAAGTGAGATTATGGTTTGAGTTCCTTTTTATAATGTCATGTTCTTTTTTCTTCACCTCTCTCTCTCTTTTTTTTTTATTTCTCCTCTAATTCAATGTTCTGACCACCCCCCATCCCCCATCCCCACTCACCTCCTTCTTCAGAGACACTTCCCATATTTTTGGGCTGACAGACCCCTGTTAAGCTCATACATTATCTGCAGGTTTGCATCCTGCTTAAACCAGTGTGGTTCAATAAAACTTTCTGTGATAATGATAATGTCCCCTGTTGTCCAACAGAGTAGATACTAGTCATACATTTGAACACTTGAAATATGACTAGAATGACTGAGGAATCAAAATTTTAATTTTACTGTATTTTAATAAATTTACATTTTGCAATATAATTAATATACAATAAACTGTGAATACGTAATGTGTGCAATTAGACAAATTTGGATGTATGCTTATATCAGTAAAGCCATTACCACAACCATGATAATGAACATACCTGTCAGTCTCTGAGAATTTTCTTGTGCCTCTGGTAGTCTTTTCCTCCTGTTCCTTTCCAGGATAGAAAAGCCTCTGCTTTGACTATAAGATTATCAAATTAGCAAGAATGTACTTGTGTGTAAGGTAAATTCACCATGGGCACTGAGAGTTGATAAAAGTTTTCTCCAGTTCATGGAGAACTAAGGGAAATCTATAATAGTGTGGATTTAAAAAAAAAGGGTTCTGGGGAAAGTAACCTCACAAGGTGATCTGATCATAAATTCTTAACTGGCAGGTCATGGTGGGTACTCGTATAACTTCAGTTTTAGCTTTACCTGAAACAAGCCCTGTCTGTTATTTCTGTGCATTTAGGTTAACACACCTTTGAAATAACCCTTGATACATATTTTTGAGTTTATTCTCCTATAATCTAATCACTGTCTTGCTTCTCCCACCTCCATGTAATCTTCCTTAAAATCCCTCCTTCATTTCAAATGCATAAAAGAAGCTGCAAAACTGTCATTATCCGGAGCATTTGAGATCTTGCTCCCTGGCATATGCCATCCGTTTGGCTCAAATAAACTCTTATAAAAATTCTCTACGGGTTTGGGTGTTTTTCACATCAACAATAGCAGGGAAGAATAATGATAGGAATCAAATCTGAAGAATATTTATATGAACATGTATTATATTAGTACCATAGATTATTAGGAAATAACATGAGAAGACAGGGTTAGAGTGATAGTTCTGTAAAATAAACATGAGATTGGGAAAGGAGGCCAGCACCTCATACTGGCTATAGAAGACAGACTCCTGATTTTCCTAGGACTGGCTCTGACTGTCGCACCTCCACATTGTTGTGGTCAAAATTAGAGATGTGCTTGTTGCTCATTATAACTGACAGTTATTACCACTGAGAAACATCTGTCATGATTTATTTTCCATGTGGTTCACTGCTGTGGTTTAGAGCTACTAATGAGGATGGAAACAATCAATGGACAAACAATTCATGGACAAGTTTGTTTGCCCTCTTAACTTTCTGTGCTCCTCTAGAATCAACTACAAGATAGTTGATTCCCATTAGGGATTCCCTGTCTATTGACAATGCAAGGATTTAATAGACACATGCCAGGTAAAGCTTCAAGAGTTCATAATATTGATAGCCATTTTACATCCCATAATGAAGTGGGAGTAAAGGGAGTTCGGTTTAACTTTTCATTATCTCAAGGAAAAGACACCAAAACATTCTAGTTGTCCTGGCTGTGAAATCTTTTTGAGTGCCTTGAAGCAGTAACAGCTTGTTTTTTGTTTGTTTAGTGTTTTTTTTTGTTATTGGGTTTTTTTTTGCTTCTGTTTTTTGTTATTTTCAAAAATATTGTATCAGTGTGAATAGGTGACATGGGATTTGTTGATATCATTGTCCCCAAGCAGTCTCACTGTTAGACCTTAATCATTTGTGTTCACCGCGCTTTGTCATATTGTTAGAATATTTTTCTACCTGTGCCCCTAGGAATGTAATTAAAAATGCTATTGCAACAGTAGAAAGAAAACAAAAATCATAAAAGCCCCTCACTTTATTTTATTTTGCTTCATTTTTTAAACCTGAGTTTCCATGTGTTGGTTGTTATTAAAATTTAATCCTTGATCTTTCTGTTGTTATGTTAGAGGGAAAAAGAAGTAAATGTAGATAGATTTGACTTTGGTAATTTCAATAACAATGAGTTTGTATATACCTCAAGTATACTTTCAGAAATGTATTATTTTAAAAGGTCTGTAGTGGTATCCCCCAAAAGAAATGTCTACCCAGAACCTCAGAATGTGATCATATTTTAAATAAGGACCTTTGCTGACATAATGAAGGTAACGATCTTGACATGAGATTATTTGGGATTAGGGTGAAACCTAAATCAAATGACAAGTGTCTTTATAGGAGACCAAGTAGGATAATATGGAGACACCAAGACAAAGCCATGTGAAGATGGAGACAGAGACCGGAGCTAAGCTGCCATAAGCCAAGCAACACCTGGGACTACCAGAAGCTAAAAGAGGCAGGGGAAGATTCTCCTCTAGAGCTTTCAGATGGAATGTGGCTTTGCCGACACTGTGATTTCAGATTTTAGCTCCAGAACTATGAGAGAATACATTTTGTTGTTTTCGGTCATCACCTTGTGGTTATTCATTTAGGTATCCCTATGAAACTAACATGGATTATATTAATGGAATGGGATGCTGCTACAAAAATACCTACAAATATGAAAATGCCTTGGAATTGGGTAATGGGTAGATGCTGGAAGTATTTGAGGCATCTGATAAAAAAGGCTTACATTGGCTTAAGTGACTGTTGGTAAACATACGGGCAATGAAGAGTGTTCTGGTAAGGGCTCAGAAGGAAATCAAGAGCGTGGAAGAGAAAGCTTCTATCATCTTAAAAGAATATAGTAATGAACAGAATGATGGTAGAAATATGAACATTGCAGATGCTTTTCATGAGATCTCAGAAGGAAATGAGGAACAGATTATTGCAAACTGGAGGTAAGGCAACCCTTGTTATATACAGGGTCAGAAAACCTGGCTAAATTGTACTATACTATTGGATGCAAAATATAGCTTGTAAGTAATAAACTTGGATATTTCACTGAAGAGCTTTCCAGCCTGGTTTTTGGTGTTTTTGTTGTTTGTTTATTTTCTCTCAACTTATTTTCATAAGAAGAGAGAGGAAAGATAAAAAAATTGTTAAGCAAAAAAGAACCATCTCTAATGATTTGGGAGATTCTTGGGCTATCCAGAGAGCAACGGATGCTAATGTTAGGAAATTCACTGTTGAAAAAGTGTGCCCTAGAGAGAGAAGGAACATTGTAGCTGGACAAACTTCTGATAAAGAGATGAGGTATGTGACTAATAGATCTAATTATCCATCTGAGCAGAGCCAGGAATAGAGCTGGGGTTTTCCAGGAAAGATCTGTAGAGACCTTTTTGTCTAGTGGTGGATTTCCATGACGTACATGGGAGGCTGGCAAGGCTTTTGGGAATGCTATATCAGCAGAAACACTGCCAACTTGGACCTAAAGGGACAGAGTCTGGATGAAATGAGAGGAGGTTGTAAGGTTCCCAGAATTCCAACAGTCAGGAAACAGGCTGATAGAGCTGCTCAGCTAAAAACATTTGTTATCTTTCAAGAAAAGAGAGAAAAGACTCTGAGGCAGAGCTTTGGGTGCAGAGACCAAAGCCAAGGGTCTACAGGCAGAGGCTGGAACAGTAGGTTCAGAGGCATAAAACACGAAACTGAGAGCCATAGAGGACAGGCAGGAGGCAATATCTATTTATGGAAACAATTGAACAAAATATGTAGGGAGACGATTTCCATATCGAGCATCTAAAATTATGAATAAATGTGTGCTAAAATTCTCTTTGTAAATCAAGCCAGATCCAGGACAATAAACAAGCTGTGAGGCTGCCATTTCCTCGAGGGCATCTGCCAATACATGGAGCCCAGATTTGAATGAATATACAGAGGGGACAGGAGAGAAATTTCTGGAGCTACTGAAAAGCTGAATCAGAGACACTGATATGCTAATATTAAATACTGAGTAAAATAGCAGAGTGGGGAAGCTCTACCCTGCAGTTGGAGATCTGATAACACTTGATTATTTTATCACAGAAATAAAAGAGAATATAAAAAGTGTAAAGAAGGAACAAGAAAAAATGTACAACAAAACAAATACACACAAAAAATAAAACAGGATTTCTAGAAATGATAAATATATTAAAATAATGAACAAGTTGAATATAGCTGGATAGAGAATTTAGAGTAATAGTGAACTTGGAAAAAGATCTAAGGAAGTTGCACAGACAGTAAGAAGGTAAATATTAAACATGGGTAAAGAGAGTTGCACGAACACTAGTGTGGCCAGAGCAAAGAGGGAAAAGAGCAGAAGATATGATTCAAGAGATGACCAAGGGCTAGAACACATGAGAGTAAAGGCTATTGTAAGGAATTTACTCTAGTAAAATTGGGAGCCATGGGAATGCTTGTAAAGTAATTTCTGCTATGAATGGTGCTTTTTCAGATATGATTCTATTCATAGAAACTGTGTAGGAGCCTGAGACATATTTAATTAATATAGGATGAAATTCTGTACAAGTAGCCCCCATCATTGTGTACAGAACATGCTAATAAATTAATAAATATTTTGTAAATGAAAGCGAGAAAAAGTATATGATGGCAAATTTTAGCTTAAAATGTCAATGGACAAGTAAAACATATTGTCCAAAGGACATGGAAAGCTTAATAAGAAATATTTGTGAGGCCATATTGGATGGCGGAATGACCACAGGAATTTGAGTAAGAGACCTGAGTCAGAATTTCCAAGCTTCCCTTGCCTACCTGCCTTACGTGGGTTTTGCTTGCTTCCCTTGTAAAATGGGAATAGCACTATATTAGGCAGATATTTATTGCAAAAATGCAATTAGGGTGAAGGGATTGAGAAAAAGAAAGAGAAAAAAACTCATGGATATAGGCAACAGTGTAGGCATTGCCGTAGGGAAGGTATAGAGGGGTAAATGGTATGGAAGGAGATTTGACTTGGGTGGTGAACACACAATACAGAATAAAGATCATGTGTTGTGAAATTGTGCACCTGAAACCTGTATACTTTTGTTAACTAATGTCACCCCAATAAATTCAGTAAAAAGGAACAAGAGACAATACAAAATCTGAATGGCTTACAATAAGCATATATTTCTCATTCATGGATCTGTAGGTCATCTGGGGAAATTTTCTTTCAGCTATAGGTTATGTTCAGGAGTGTTCTGTGTTTCTTATTCTGGATGCAGTCTTGAAGGGCATCCATTACTTGGAGTAATTCTTTTTATAGTGGAGGACAGAAGCTCTTCAAGGGGCCAGCTGAGAAACGTGACATCTAAGGCCTGAGAACTAGTACACCATCACTTCTGCCAACATTCATTTGGCCAGAGAAAGTCACAGTGCAAACCCAGTACAGGGTGAATTGGAGTTGGAGAAAGAATAAAAATAAAGAATAAACAAAAGACATATGGGTAATCCAGGAATAAACAATTAAGCCTTGAACTAAGATGGTAATGTCAATGAGGAAATTAGGCCCTACATGGATGAAACAGAATATTAAGCCTAAAAAAAATATGACAGCCTCAGTTACCTAGCAAGTTTTAGGTTAATGTGTTGTTGTAGAATCCAGTTGTTGGAAGAAGATCGTCAGCAATGTCATTCAAAAACAGAGAAATATATGAGAAGATACCATTCAGTTTGTTAAGGCATGTTTATTGGTCATTGGTGATCTTTACATGGATAGTTGTCTATTTTTGTGAGCTTTGTATAGGTTTATAAGACAGAAAAGAAGCTTTATTACCTAAAAAAGATGTTATACTGCTATCAACAAGTATAATATCTATAAGCTTTGCTTGGCTTTTACAAGTACCTGTCTTCAGTAGTGCTGATATCCACTAAGCAGCTACTGAAATCTCAGTTAATTTAGTAAAACTTCAATTAACTAGACTGCGTATGAAACAGGTTCTCTGATTAAGTTTACTTTCTCCTTAAATCAGAAGCCTCTTTTATTTTATTTCTGATTGTTGGCAATCTTCATAAAATACATATATCTACTTTCTTGTGAATGGAGGAAAATGAACATAATTTACCTTTCCTTTCAATTTGATGTGATGATGTACACATGTGGGATAGGCATTTGAGTAGAATGTGAATTCCACTTAGATCATCATTGAGATTGAAGAGATCTGATCACCTGGATTTTTGAGGTTGTTTTGAGAAACGGTAGGGTCAACATTTCAGAAAATTGATTTGCTAAATTGTATTGTGGCCATTATTTATTTTTATGCAATCTGTATTAAAGATCATTTTGTCTTTCTTTAAATCTCTGGGATACAACTTTTAATACACACAAAACAACATGACATTTTGTAAAGCAAATCACATTGGCATACTTTTCAAGTATTCACAAATGATGACAATCTTTCAAGAAGACTAAGAAATACGTCTCTTCACAAACAAATGTTCTTCATACCACTAGCTTCAGATACACTGTAGGAGCTCACCTTAAGGTGAACATTAAAGGTGGTATAGATGCGCTGAAGCAGCATCAGGCAGGCGACCACTGTTGCGATCTGTTCTGAATGACTCAGAGAACCCTGTGCGTGATTGCTTCCAAGTGAGCACTCGCTGGAGACAGACTGACCCCCTTCCTCATCTCCCTACACTCATATACCTTGCAAATGATCACCTCCTAAAGAAAATCCAGACTCAGGGTCTTAAACACTCCAGGGAATATTAAAATGTATTCTATTTTTCCCAACTATTCACTGGAGTTTTTGAATTCAAAAAAAACCAGTCAGTTTGAAGATTTTTATAAGGTCTCACAAAGGATATACCTAGACAGGAGAGAGTTGAAGCCAGTTAAACCTAATGAAACAAAGTAAAAGACACGAACTTTTCAGTGACTAAGTGGTACTACCAGAGGCCATTGGAACTAAGGGAGGTACTGACCATTAAAGACTGGAAGAAAAACTAGAAAGATTTTTGATTTATTGCTTCCTCTGAAGACAATGGAGGCAGGAGATGATTTATGCTTGGTTTTATTTATGGTCTTGAAAAAGAGAGATTCATTTGGTCAACATGATAAGTTTAAGTACAGCTTTTATGTAATGGGAATGACAAAAAAGTTTTAAATGCACCAATTGAACATCTAGAATGGAAATTAATTCTGCATCAAATCATAAATGCAGTGTACGTTGTTTGCTGGCTGAGGTTGAACAACTTAAATTCTCCTAAAAGCTCATGCAGTTTAATAAGTGTGTCTTCCTACATTCTATGTGGGAAGGAACGCAATATACACTGCACCCATTGATACCGCAAGTGTGTATTGGGAACAGACCTCTGCTTTTTTGTGAAATCAATTTGGCTTTCACCCTCTGCTCTCCTCCATGGGTTTGTCCTGCTGAGTTGCATTTTATTCCCTTCCTGCTCCACCTCCCCCCTTCATTCTCTCTGCTGCATTTCCCAAACTACGTGTGACCTCACTGTTTCTACTCAGAGATCTTACAGCCCTTTCACCTTTCAAAACTCAAATAGTCTCCCACACATACGAAGGCAGCAGAAACATGTTTTGAAATACTCTACAAAATAGAGTGATAACTCTCAAAATAAGAGATAAGTTAGCTTTGACAATGATGAGTACAATAACTTAACATTAACTAGACCCATGCAATGTCTTGTATAAATATCTAAAGTGATGCATTATAAATGTGTTTCCATTATAGCCCTGCCTGAAAATTAGATTTTTTTAAAATTTATCTTCCAAACATATTGACTTCTAGCTCTCTCACAAAAATGAAATTGAATTCACTATCTTGTGCTTGTTACCAAGGGCATGGAATTGGCAATATAGCATGATTAGTATTGATCCCGGGGGATAAGACTAACAGCGCTTCTGTTTGTAGAGAGAAAGAGAACTTTGTTTTCTTATCAATAAGTATCAGAAAGACGAACACATCCATGTCTTCAGACTCATGTTGCACTTTTTTCTCTATCACCTCTTCTCGGTGGAAATGTTGAATGAAACCTTGGTCTAGGTAAGGTTCTGTTATGGGACCTACCACTCCAATGCACTCTGATTATTAAGATTAATTCTCAAAAAAATAGAATGAGATTTTATCTATAGTAATACTATTGCTCTTAGAACAAAAAAAAACTGGTTTTGCTGAATGTTTTGGAGAATTTGAAATGTGCTTAACATTTATTTAAAGGCAACAATAAGACTAACACTGTGGTATTCCTGAGACTCAGAAACTCTAAAGCTATTAATATTAGGAAAGAGACAAAGGATAGTGTGCATTAAAAAATAGGATTTTAAAGCAATTTAATTTACTTTTGTCCCATGTACAAATATTTTGGATATTTTTCATGTGTTCATCTGGGATAGCCTTTGTGTTGCTGGTAGAATTTAACACACTACTTCACTGCTTTGATCTTTCTGAAACTATGATGCTGAAAAGATGGGCTAACTCTTTAAGAGGACAATATTTTAATACTTCCCATTCATGCTATAAGCTACTTTAAAATGAACCTTTTTTTCCCAGTCCTAAATTACACAGTATTATAGGGAATTTGAAGAAAAATTAGAGGATTTGAATTTTGTTGCATGAAGGATATAGAAAATGACACAAACAGCAAGATTTGAAGGTGTCTCCTTTTGATTCTGTTCAGACAAGAGAACATTAGGAACAGACAGTGGGAATCAAGATGCTACAAATAAATCAGAAAGACAAACTTTTAGGACTAAAAGACTTTCTGAAATGTTCTCTATAAAGCGCCAAAGAATAAATCAGTATGAACCTTCCAATACTGCTATAAACAGTCCATTTGCTGCTTAACGTCAAGTTCTTGTGCCCTGAGAGTGCTAGAGAGACACAGCAGAGTTTTCTGAACCATGAAATCTAGTAAGTTTTTGGCAAAAACAATGATTATGGTTGCCTTCCGTCTTTAAAATGCTTGCAGTCACTTGCAGCCTTGGTTTCTTTCCCCAGCAACACCGGGAAGCCACTGACTGACTTGTCACTTGACCTCAACATCCTCTTCATTGCCCAAAGCATTCACCGTTTCTCAGGTTATATCCTTTCTGGCTTCTCTTTAAAATGTATTGTGTTGTTCCTGTGTGAAAATCCATTTCCTTTGGAGACGGATTCTTGTGAATCACTTCTATGGGTTTTTCCTCTTGACATCCCCAGATTGTAGTTTATTCTTACGATTTTCCCACTTAGCTACTCTTTTTTTTTTTCTTAATAGTCTCTCTCTGCAGATCTTCTATTCATTCATTCATTCATTCATTCATTTTACCTCTTCTTTGTAGCTAACCTCTCATATAAGAAATAGTCTCCTTTCTGAATATCATTTTAATCTCCAAAATGGGTGCTTTGAAAGCAATGCCCTTACTAACTAATGTTATTGTTTTTTTCTTTAAAACTAGGGCCTCTTCCTTATAGTTTGAATTCTATTAAAGGCAGACTCTATTAGTCTGGTGTCTCATGATCAGCATTTCAGTCTCTTTAGTTCCAACGACAACACACATCCACTGTATTGCGTTGGGCTCCTAAGAAACAGAGCCTGAGGATAGAGCCTCCATGGTACGTTTAGTGCTCCCATGAGAAGGTGAAAAGGCCAGAGCCCTTTCTCTCTCCATGCCCACACCTCTAGGAAAGGCCAGGGGAGCCCCCAGTGAGGAGGCAGCTGTCTACACTCCAAAAGGAGGACCCCTCACCATAAAGCAAACCTGCTGGCTCCTTGTTCTTGGACTTCCCAGCCTCCAGATTGTGGAAACAAATGCCTGATGTGTCATCACCCAGCCTGTGGCATTTTGTTCTAGCAGCCCAAGCTGACTAGATAACCCCATTACCTCCTCACTGAAGCAGCCCTTGTGAGACTGTGCTTGTGGTCTATTAGCTGGGATCATGTAGAAAGAATTTTGCTAAGAATAAAATAATCTACAAGTGGGTCTAGTGACAGAAGTCATCTGATATTTTCTCAAACTTGTAATTAAATATTTAACGTTAATTAACTAAAAAATAAAAATCGAGCAATACCAATTTCCATGTAAACCACATGCTAAGGTTTTACATTTTATTCCTCCAAGATCTCACCACAATTGCATTAGTTTCTCGTTTCCCACCCCTGATTTGAAAATTTTCTCCAAAAAAAAGGTCAGAATTTATTGCATGGTACCTCTCAGTAGAGAAGTTGAAAGCGTGTCTTGATCTTTGTGGGGAATAACAAATGTAATAGAATTTGTTATTTCTACTTCAAACTGATGTTATTCAATATATACTTTATGGCATATTGTTATTATTCTGATATATTCCTCGTCTTTTATTATCTGATTTATATTTCATTCCCAAGTGTTTACATATAAGCGTCTTAATATTTCCTGAATTAATGCATGAATGAATGAATGAATGAGGAATATTTTTCTCATTTCAGCTCAAATCACCACAGTTGAAAGTTAGATCCCAGATGAAACTTAATTACATTACAGTTGAATTTGTTAAAATAATTCTTTTTGAATACCCTAGAGTGCCTTAAAATGGATTTAAACTGGCTGTGAGGATTAGGTATATGGAACTGACATATTGGAAAATGTAGGAAAGTCAGACAGTGTCTCAGCACAGGCAGAGTTAAATTCAGTTTTATAGTGTTATAACCAAGCAGAACTATAAAAGAGAAAGGTGAAAATTGAAAGGTGAAATCTAAGAAGCTAACTTAATGTGGGATTTATGCTAATTGATGAAATTAGTTAAAGGGAAGAATAGAAATGTTTGAAACTGGAGGCCCTGAGGTCCTCTTGGTGAATCCTGTGATGGCAGGGATGGCGATAAAAGGAATTCTTTTCTTTTTGAAAACGATGCATTTTACCTATCAGTTGCTATTTTATATATCAGCACTCAAAGTTTTTTGGTGATTTAAAGATGTTACCAAAGGTTATTTCTTTGAAAAAGTTTCTCTAAATTTTATAGTATATGCAATATAGTACAGTATATTCTTTTAAAACTAATCCAGCGCCAATCAAATATGCAATGATGAACTCACCCTTAAGAATAGTGTGAGCCCAGATGGTGTCCTGTTCTTCTGCTATTACTGACAATAAAATAATTTTTCTATCTTAGCTATTTCCCCTCAGGTTGCAAAGATAGTGGAGAGAGAGCTGGCTGTGAGGGCCTGAGCTCATTGCCACAACTGTCATCTCCTGGCAGCCTACTCTCCTTTCCTCTGCTCACAGTAGCCAATGAACCCATCTGCCAAAGGCAGGAAGCCTGGCTATCCTGCATTTCTCCTTTACTCTAACACCCAGCACACTTCTGATCTCTAAATGCTACTTATTATACACTAGAGGCCCAGTGCATGAATTTGTGCATGGGTAGGTCCCTCGGCCTGGCCTGTGATCCTGCAGATTGGGGCCTTCTCGCCCACTCCGGATGGGGGCCAATCAGGGCCAGCTGGCTGGCGGGGAGGGACTGAGGGAGGTTGGCTGGCTGTGGGAGGTTGGCTGTGGGAGTGCACTGACCACCAGGGGGCAGCTCCTGCATTGAGCATCTGCCCTCTGGTGGTCAGGGACTGGTCGACCAGTTGTAACGGTTGCTTAGACATATATATATATATATATGTACATTCTTATATTCTTTGCATATCTTGGGTCTTTGCCTTCCTTGCCTTTACTTCTCTTACTGCTTCTTTATGATCTCCTTATATCTCAACTAAATGATAGCAATAAGTCTCCCTGCTTCAAGTCCCACTGAATTCATCCTCTGTGATACTGTGGGAGGAAAGGAGATCTTTCTAAACTACACTCTGAACCTGTCACTTAATTATTATATTGTTTTAGTTGCTCCTAATTCACCCAGAGAATGAAATATAGATCCTTTAACTTGACATGCAAAACCTTAGTCATTTTTATTACTGCTTTACTATAATGAACAACTAGATTCTGTTTACCAACATTACTTATCTATCATCTATCTATCTATCATTAGTCTATCTAACTACCTATCATTTATCTCATCTCTTTGTTGACAACCCTCTTCATTGCAAATAGTATTGGTATTATTGTCAATCAATTGTCAGTATGGCTAACATCAACAAATCAACAAATGACAAGTGCTGGAGAGGATGCGGAGAAAAGGGAACCCTCCTGCACTGCTGGAGGGAATGCAGACTGGAACAGCCACTGTGGAGAACAGTATGGAGTTTCCTCAAAAAGTTAAAAATGGAACTCCCATTTGACCCAGTGATCTCACTTCTAGGAATATATCCCAAGAAACTAGGAACACCAATCAGAAAGGATATATGCACCCAGATGTTCATAGCAGCACAATTTATCGTAGCTAAGATTTGGAAACAGCCTAAGTGTCCATCAGCAGATGAGTGGATTAAAAAACTGTGGTACATCTACACAATGGGATATTACGCTGCTGTAAAAAAAAAAAAGGAATTCTTACCATTTGCAATAGCATGGATGGAACTGGAGAACATTATGCTAAGCAAAATAAGCCAGAAGGAGAAAGATAAATATCGCAGGATCTCACTCATTTGTGAAATATAATGAACAACATAAACTGATGAACCAAAACAGATCCAGAGATAGAGAAGCATCGATCAGACCATCAAACTTCAGAGGGAAGGTAGGGGAGGGTGGGGGTAAGGGGGAAAGATCAACCAAAGGACTTGTATGCATGCATGTAAGCCTAACCAATGGACACAGATACCGGGGGGGGGGGTGAGGGAATGAGTGGGGGGGGAGCAATGGGGGGATAAGGACACATATGTAATACCTCAATCAATAAAGAAGAAAAAAGATGTTCTACTCTCCTTTTGCCAAGTGGAAGGCACATGACCCAAGATAGACCCAGTCAGGCTCTTTCTGAAAACTTGAATTTTAGATGCTATGATGAACAATTAGCATGTCCCTGCATTCTTCCTATCGCCTTGCTTTGAGCATGGCTTTACTCTTCATGGAATCCTCTCTTATCTCTGCACTTCAACTCACACTTTGGAATTTTGTGTAACTCCACTCTGAAATAGAGATACTTCATTTGTACTTCACTGCCCTTAAATTTCAGTATGCTATTTCTGACTTATTTTTCTATGTGTTCCTCCAGAATGTTAGCTCCTTGAATGCAGGGAGTAATGAACAGACGTAAGGAGGTAAAAGGCAAGACATGAACTCAGTGGCAAATTAGAAAAATGAGAAGAATGAACAAACAGTAAGATGCAGAGAACTATAGCGTGCTGAAAGATTCTAGTTAGTGCAGCAAAACATAGCAGTTATCTTCCAGACTGGGGAGGAACTTTGGGAGAAAGCATATGAGATGGTTATTAGTATTAGTCACTAAATATCTCTAAGTTATTCCCCTCCCAGGCATGTGATAAAACTGTTCTTCCTAGGGCCCTCGTGGTTTTGGCCATGAGTTGTGAACAGAAGTTATTTATGTCACTTCCAGGCCAGAGCAGTTAACTGCGGGAGAGGGAGCATCCACAATCTCTCTCTTGTTCTGATATTGGCCACAGTAGGGAAGGAGGCCACTCCATCAGACTGAGGATCAGTGATGAGGGGACACAATGGGCACGTGCTATTAGACAGGAGTGAATTATTGCTGTTTAAAGTTGAGGTTTTGGAGCTGTTAGTCAGCAGAGCATAATCTGTCCTATCCTGGTTTCTCCTGAGTGAAACCAAGCAGATAGACACAGAGTGGGATGGCCAAGAAAAAGGACAAAAAAGAAGAAATGAACAAAGACCCAGACTCGATTTTATTTAACAAACTTTATCATAAGCTACTTAAATCTGATTTTAATTGTATTTACATTTAATAAATTGCAAGCAGCATGATGTACTCTCTGCCCCATTAAGAAGGAGGAGATGCTTTGCTTCTCTTGCTGCTGGAAGAGCCACAGACAACAATCTTCACAGCCCTCAGCCTGTCCTGCCTGCTGTAAAGAAGGGGCATTTCATACACTGATTGTGTTTACAAAGCAAATCATACACGTTAAGGGGAAAAACAAAAGGAGGATGAGAGCAAAAGAGCATGAGAGAAAGTGAGCACAAGAGCGAGGACAAGAAAGAGTGTGAGTGATTTCACCCACACCTGCCCAGCCCCTCCCAGGGATATATCCACCTATAAATGATGGAGGTACATCAGGAAAATTACTCTGCAATTGGCATTTCACTCATCAACAAGCAAGTAAGAAAGGTATTTAATGACAGGTGCTTATAAAATGTAGTTCTCACTGTCCTATGATCATATTACATACGCAGCCTTGTAAATCTCTGGTAGGAGGCCTTCCTTAAGAGAGGGTGGCAGAAAGTGCTACTAATTATACCTGCAGTATACAGAGAAACACAGACATTCTATTAATGTTTAAACAAATGTAATGTCTGAAGAATAAATCTATGCCTCAAAGCAGAATTGTCCAGCATTAAAGTAGTCCAAAATACAACCAATAAATGTAGCTAAATGCAGCAATTATGTAACACACTGATTTTCTCAAATTCTTTGTATTGCTAGATACGCACAACAAAGCCTCTGATTACAGCGAATAGAGAAGTGGAAGACTGTCTCAGCATCTGGGGCTTGTAATTAAATCTCCTGGTTTATTTCCAATCAGGCTTTTTTATGCTAGTGGCTTGAATACTACAATTGCAAAATTAGTTATATTTAAAATTGTGTTAAAGTATGACTAAAAGAAAATGAAAGATCCTTTATTGCAAATATTCATTTTGATAAGCACTGGGTTAGGTCCACTATTCATTATCAAGATTGCTGATTGATTCATAACCTTAATTCCTTATATGTCAGCTGGCAATATCTACCACATGAGAGCAGCGAGTGAACGCTAGCGATTTAATGGGAGTCAACTTGCCGGGGATAATCTTATTTTAGTGGCATTATCAGACTAACTATCAGAGAGATATCATTAACAGGGTTCTCTTATCATAGCGACAACTGCCCTGGCCTCATTTGCTCCTGAATTATTCTGGTCACATAGCTTAATTTTCCATCCGTATCTTTTAAGATGAGAGAGGAAGAGAGAGAGAGAGACAGAAAGAGAAAAAGAGATTTTCCCTAGATTAATCCATGTCCTTGGAAGACCAAGATTCAGCAAATGCATACAATAAGATACAGTTAAATGTATACATAGATAAAATGTTGTTTATTGGTTCTTCATGAAGGAAGAATATAAAGGTGAATATTTTTGAGATTTCAATATGCCCTGATGAATTTGGAGTATAGATTAATAGATTTCCAGTAAATTTATTGTTATAACCAATGAGTACACCCTTTCTATTTGGAGGAAAATAAAGTTAATTTAACCAAAACTAATCTTTCAATACAGATTCCAAGCAGTTCAAAACACCTGTTTGAAGGCATGAAGTAAATTTCAATTTATCATGTGACAAAACAAAACTATGTATATCCATCTTGTAGATTAGTTACCTATAAGCTCTGTCAGCAACTCTACTCTTCCATTCTAACAAGAAATCACACCTCTTAATGCTAAAAACTTAAATTAGTTTCTCAAACTAGTTTTTGTTATTGCCTATGAGAATCATATAGAATACTGGTGTATATTGGATACGCCATAAATAGTGATTTACAGTTAAGTGTATACTGGAACTCAAGAGCATTTTTTTTTCATAAGTTGGCTTTATTGTTTCTGGACAACAGTTATTCTTGCCAAGCATGACCTTGGTTCAGGATCTGGATTTTGTTTTATAACTGGGACAAGTCTGCTTTTGGCTCTTTTTCATCATTCTTTTGCTTAGAGAAGAGTAGAAAATGTGTGCTCTGTGAGAGATATTGAATGATAGATACATCATTGTGTGAATGCTCTGCCAGTCTTAAAGCTGAAAATTATGTTGAATGGTTTATTGGAGAGCTGATCAATTGGCATTGGTTTCAATTTTCTACCTTATCCAAATGTTGACACTCAGTAAAATGTCATTAATGTTAAAGGTAAATACTAGATTATATTGCTACCCAGGGATGGCTCTTCCCATATATCCTTCCCTATACAATATTAGAGAGTGTGCTGGGGGTCATCTAATAATTTTACAGAATTATTAGAGGGCTAGTACACTATCCCTTCTGCCCAATTAAGACTTCCATAATTCCATCCATAATGTCTGATGAGATATCCTAACTAAAAACTATTGAAAGACAAAATTTGCATTGAAAATGATGAGTGATCACAAATAATTTCTACTGTATCATAGGCTGAATATACTGATTGTATGCTTTCTCCCTTCTAATAAATTTGGAAAACAATCATTATATAATTATTAAAATATTTTAAGAATTTTTAAGCAACTATTATGCTCTGAGAACTCTGCTTAGCAATTAAGCTATATTATATATTATTATTTATCTCACACTAATAATGGGAAAATTGAAAATTAGAGAAAGATATTTTCCTTCTGCAAAAGTTCTACATGAAGAAAAGAACAAAAACAAACAAAAACCTCTGTTCAGTTGGATAAAGCAGATCTCGTGGCCAAACTCATTATAATTAGAATAGGGAGTCCCTCAAGGACCATCTCATCAGGAGAAGGCAACAAATGTTTTCATATAAAACCCTCTAGCCCAGCAGGTGTGGTTGAGCATTGACCTATGAACCAGGAGTTCATGGTTCCATCCCCAGTCAGGGCATGCCCAGGCTGCGGGCTCCATCCCTAATGGGGTGCATATCTGGAGGCAGTTGGTCAATGATGTTTCTAACTCTCTCCCCCTCTCTCTTCCTATCTGAAATCAATAAAATATATTAAAAAATAAAACCATTATATCGTATACTAAATATAATGCTAGATGAGCAAATGCCATCAGAGAAGATAGGAAAGGGCACTTGATAACTGTACTGCCTGCTGGAGACAGTGAAACTTTCATAGAAATGATGAGGTTCATAAGGAAAAAGGGAGCTTCCAGGAAACAGGAACAACAGGTAGAGAGACACAGTGATATGAAAATGCCAGCTGTGTTTTGGGAAAAAATGAGCAAATCAACTTGATTGGAGCATACATTTGCCTCAGAGCTTATGGGAGACATAGCTAAAAGTGTCTTTCTGACACTCTTTTAGGCAGTGTGTGTGTGTGTGTGTGTGTGTGTGTGTGTGTGTGTGTTTCTGTGTCTGTTGGGTCTGTGTGTCTCTATGTGTGACACTGGGAGAAACAAAAAAAGAAAATCAGAATTTTTAAGTTCCATAGCAATGGGAACATTGAATTAGGTTTTACAAAGATAATCTGACAGCAATGGAAGGGGGGGGGGTTAAAAAGAGAAAGGAAAAGGTAATATCTAAGGCAACAAATTCTCACTGGTGTTCATTGCACAGTCAAAATAATAGTTAAGGCAACTCTAACATAAGACAAATGCATGAAAGTTGGAGAGATAGAAATATTTAAGGGAGTTTTAGGATTAAGTATGAAAATGTTAAGGGTTATTCTTCTTTTAAACAGAGATGCTCTAAATATAAAATAAAGTTTTGCAAAGTAAAAAGAAAGGATATTTGTTAAAAAAAAGTTTGCTTATTGAAAGTACAAACTTGGCCATGCTATAAATGGAGTGTTAGAATTTTTCTTCTAATATGCATTACAAAAGGATGTACACAGGTCCATTTTATGGGCAAAAGCTGGACAACATAATATCGACTTTGTTTATAGAAGTAGTTAGAACTAAGCGTAACCTTATTATGGAGAAGAAAGGGGGCAGACATTATAGGTAACTATTATTTTGCAAGTAGTTAAAATGAAAAGATTTTTGAAGGCGTTTGTTAAACTAAGGAAATTGGACAAGACAAAACAAACAAGAAGACACAAAATCTCATTTCCTCAGGAATACACTAATTGCTTGTATTATGCCATGTGTAAAAGTAAAATACAAGCTTTGATGCTTCTCTCTCAAGGTTGTTTTGTTTGTGGATATTTTTTTTCTGTAAAAATCTGAAAACCCAGTTGCTTGTGCCTCCCACATACAAAACGCTTCCAGTGATATATTTAAGAAATGGGATTTTCCCCTTTTCTCCTACTCTTAACAGCATTTCTCCAATGTTCTTTTTTTAATACTTCATTTTTTAGAGAAGTTTTAGGGTTACAACAAAATTGAAAGGAAGGAACAGAAATTTCCCTGCCCCCACACAGACATAGCTTCCAATTATCAACCTTACTTACCAAAATGTAAGTTTCTTACCAAGAATAAACCTACATCGATACCTCATAATCATCCCAAATTCATAGTTTACCTTAGGGATTCATCCTTGGTACTGTGCATTCTTCGCGTGTGATTAAATGTAAAGCAATGAGTATCTGTCATTGTAATACCATCACAGAGTATGTCACTGCCCTCAAGATCCTCTGTGCTTTGCCTATTCATCTCCCACCTCTCCGACCTCTGGTAACTACTGATCTTTTTATTGTACCCATAGCTTTGCATATGTGCTTTTTAGATTAGCTCCTTTCACTTAGTAGTAGTCAGTTTAGTTTACTCCATGTCTTTTAATGGCTTGATTACTCATTTATTTTTTATTCCTGAATAATATTCCATTGTATGAAATATTGGAAATTCTTCCTCAGGTACTTGATTTAGTTTCTGTAAATTTGCTTAGAGTATTATAATCAATCAATGTGTGTTCTTTATCAAATATGTAAAATGGAATTGAAATTACTAGTCATATATATACATATATATATATATATACATATATATATATGATTAGAAGTCCCAAATTTCCTATTATTAAATTTTTAAGCAAGTCGTTTTGTGTGATGAAAAATAAATAATTTAAGTATACTTTTCTGAATCTCTGAAAGAATCAGTTGCCCCAAATTTTTTAACCTGTATATTTTTATTTGAAGCTAGATTTTTTGAGTTAATGGGCTCATGCTGTTTCTAAATCAATATCAGTTTCTGGAAAATCTACTCTAACATAAAAAACCCCCTATATATTTTGCTTCTTTTCTGTGAAATTTGGTATAACACCAGGACCATCAGTTATCTATGTAAATAAGTTTTATTCTTTGATATTAGATATTGAATTTTAAATATTTAAATCTTCATAAAACTTGAGAGTTTAAAGTCTTTAGAAACAACAGAATTATTGAAAGTTCAAATTTTTGCTTATACCTTATACATTTTACATGTATATTTTATAATAGAATGATTTACCTTAATTTTTTAGAGATTATTACTGGGGTTCTATGTCCAAACTTACAATATAAAACATGATTTGGAAAATAAGCAATTGACAAAAATATCATTGTACTCTATATGTTAAGAGTGTGATATATGTCAGGTGCTAAAGTGGGCATTTAATCTTACTGTTTTATTTAAGACTAGTGGCCCGGTGCACAAAATTCGTGCACTCAGGGTGTGTGTGTGGGGGGGCTCCCCCAGCCTGTCCTGTGCCCTGTCTCAGTGAGGGAGCCCGCAATCCATTGCCCCAAAGAGGTAGGCCCTGCCCACCCATCCGGGGCTCCTCGATGGATTGCCCCAAAGAGGTAGGCCGGAGCCGGGGGAGGCCTGCGGACCCCTGGTGCAGGCACACAAAGGCCCCGCCCCCAGACCAGGCTGCGTGGTGGAGGGGCCTCTCTGTGCACCTGCGGACCCCCAAGCCAGTGCAGGTGGGTGGGGATGTGAGCCTCATGTCCCCGGGCCTGTTGCTGGGTGGGGATGTGAGCTTAATGTCTTTGGGCTGGCGCAGGGGGCAGGGACATGAGCCTCATGTCTCTGGGCCAGCCCAGGGTGCAGGGACGCAGCCTGCTGATAGGTCGTTACATGACGGTGTCCTGACCAATTTGCATATTATCCTATTATTAGATAGATGCTCAACAGCCTGGCAAAATGAAATTATTGTCCTCTTATTATAGATAAATAAATGAGTTTTAAGGAGACATACCTATTTTCAAATTCACTCAATTGGTAAATAACAGGATTGGGAATCTAACTTAGATATAATTCTTTTCATTGCAATATGGAAAAACTACCTATCCCATTACTGAGTGATAGGAAGCATTGGGTATTGAGCTGATACACGTTGCTAAAATGAAGTGTTCACATAAAGCTGACAGTTGTTTTAGAGAAGTTGCCCAGTATCTTTCCTGATGGAGTCTCTCTGAAAGGGTAGTAGAGCTGGAAACAGGAAAGAGGCCACAGCAGATGACAATACTTGATCAGGCCCTTCTATATTAGACCTGGCCCCTCTTATAAGAACTATCATGGTCAGATCAAGAGGTGAATTTTGAAAAAAATATTCTCAGGTGAGGATTAACAACAACAACAAAAAAAAGGTAAATTGTAAGGTATATTTAGTATATTGTGGCATATTTAGGGAATGCATACACATATAATAGGAGCCAACAAGACAAACAGTATAATTGAGGAGTAAGTCCTGAACTCTGGATATGCTATAAAGTACATATTTATTTATGAGGTTTTCTGGTAGCTGACCCAATTTTGTCTGATTCTACCTGTCTTTTTTAGAAAACAACTAACATGTACCGATTAATAGCATTTGCTTGATTGTTTTTAAATTTATCTTCATTGTTGAAAGTATTGCAGATGTTCCTTTTTTTGTTTGTTTCCCATAGACCCCCTCCACCCCACACGGACCCCTCCCAGGCCTTCACCACTCTATTGTCTGGGTCCAGGGGCTAGGCATATATGATTCCAGGCTAATCACTCCCCACTCCTGCACCTGCCCCCCCAACCTTCCTTCTGAAATTCATCCATTTGCTTCATTTTTCAATGCCTTATATATAAAAGTTAATTGAGTGTAATATATTTTTGACTGTTAATTTTCTATATAAAGAAAAGCAAGATATTTAGATGATCAGGGAAAATAATTATATTTAAATTTTATTATTATTCAAAAATAGCCAAGAAAAAATGGAAAATGAAGGCTCATGAAGAAGGAACTTTATTATTAGATATCAAAATGTATTACAAGGCTTCATAAACATGTGATTGTTCAGAAAATAAATCATCGTGCCATAATGTATGTGATAAAGGTGAGATTTTTTAAATCTGCACGGAAGGATGTACTTGTGAACAAATTGTTCTAGAGCATCTTTTCATGTGTTTTTTGGACATTTGTTTATATCTTTTTGTGGAGAAATATGTATTCAAGTCTTATGCCCATTTTAAAATTGTGCTCAGAAGCACCATAAGCCTCAGCTTCCTCATCTGTAAAATAAAGGCTTCTATAGGCCAAACTCATAATACTTTGTACAAATTAGATATTTATGAAATACTAGTTTCCTGCTCCCTTGTCTCTTTGAGCTTGAGTTCCTGTAAAATAATTATTTATTCTAGATAACTTAGAAAGTTATCAGTCTCAATCACCTGATTTTAAAAAATAGAGCACGATTTAGTTAATGTACATATTCTAGATCAAGAAGTGGTACGATAAAATAAAAAAGAGAGCTTGATCTATGTGGATATCCAAATCTATTGCTTTCTTGGGAACCATATGAAAGCCTTGCTTTGGAGGAAGAGGTACATTCAATAGCAGAAAAATATAGTGCTCTTTTAAATCCCCGAGTGGACCATCCACAGCCTGCCTCTCTCTCTTCCTTAGATATGGCTTTAGATTCTGCGTTTGATATAATGGCTCTGGGCAAGAAAAACGCATCTCTGATCCTTGGGGCACCTGGTACATCCCTGTGCCCCTAGAGGAGAAGGGATCAGAGTTAAGCATGACTTACAAAGGGCAACAACTGAACGGTAGAGTCTCAACGGTGCTTGTAAAGCACTGGGTCAAGAGAAGAGGACCTAGAGGATTTGAGGAAGCAGTGAGCTCACTTCTCACTCACTGAAAGGCAAAAATATAGGCGATAATCGGCAGTTTGGGGAAAGATTTGGGAAAAGACATTCTGAAGTGGTAAGAAAAAAAGGCAGGAAAGTGGACAGACAGAAGAACAAATTTGAGGGTGTTTTGTAGGCAGAGATGATGGTTTATTAATATTTGTAAGACGTGCTATTTGTTGGTTGGATTCTTGAAAATCTTAAAGGAGGGAAATCTGAGGGATGTCCATGATTGAGGGAAGCCAGGATCATTGTCGTCTATGTGGAGCAGTAACTAGAGATAGGGAACTGTGTCATAGTTCATGCGTTCTCTCTCTCTCTCTCTCTCTCTCTCTCTCTCTCTCTCTCTCTCTGATGCATGCATAATGCACACACACACAAGCACACAACTCATGAAGAAAGCATTATTATCCTCTTTTTAAATTTGAGAGAATTGAAGCTTATAGTTTCTTTCCTCAGAAAGCAAATTGAGTAAGTACGTGAATAAACTAAGCATTCCCATTCAAGGTTGTCTTGCCCCAAGTTTCCCAGACCCTCCTTTATCGCCTTGAGACCCCCTCTTCTAAATACTCTTCTTACTGAAATTCTTCTGATGATGATGATTCTTACTGACTTGGTATGTAAACAATTAGAATTTATTATTCCTTCTCCATGTTTTATGTTTACTAGGCAAGCAGTGTGAAAGTTGCTAATCCTATCTAATAATAAACAAACATTGTAATTGACCGTACCTTCGCTACGCCTCCCATTGGTTAATCAGCGTGATATGCAAATTAACTGCCAACAAAGATGACGGTTAATTTGCATACATAGGCTCCAAGTGGTGGAACGAAGCCTGACAGCCCCAGAACTCGGCCAGAGAGAAGGCCTGGGCTCCAGGTGCCGGAGTCAAACCAGTGCCAGCAGCCAGGGGAAAGGAAGGCCTATTGCACGAATCTCTTTGTGCAACAGGCCTCTAGTCCTATATAATAAAACCCTGTGCCAGCAGCCAGGGGAAAGGAAGGCCTATTGCACGAATCTCTTTGTGCAACAGGCCTCTAGTCCTATATAATAAAACCCTAATATTCAAATCAACCGAATGGCAGAACAACCGGTTTCTATGATGCACACTGACCACCAGGGAGCAGACGCCCAATGCAGGAGCTGCCCCCTGGTGGTCAGTGTGCTCCCACAGGGGGAGTGCCACTCAGCCAGA
This sequence comes from Myotis lucifugus, assembly GCF_000147115.1. Lineage (NCBI taxonomy): Eukaryota > Metazoa > Chordata > Mammalia > Chiroptera > Vespertilionidae > Myotis > Myotis lucifugus. Next base: position 12,954,746 of record NW_005871051.1, read on the forward strand.
AGCCGGGCTCATGGCTGGTGATTGCAGCAGCAGTGGTGGGAGCCTCTCCCGCCGCCTCCACTGCAGGCAGGCAGTAAGGAGCGAGGGGTCCTGGTCTGCAAGAGGGCGCAGCCCAGGCTGAGGGACCCCCTCCCCTCCAGTGCATGAAATTTCTGCACTGGGCCTCTAGTATTTATAGAATACCCTTCATAGCACTAATCTATTTACATAAGTATTTCATTGAGTAATACTTTAAAGAAAACAGAAAATATAAAGTTATGACAAATGCACATAAAACAGAGAACTGAAGATATCTAGTAATGTTTTAATTCTCAAATAGTATAAACAAATAAAAATAATACTGATATACGAAGATATTTTCAAGAAGTTTCCTGCAGGAACTGTTGGTAAATTCATTCTTTATTGGTCCAGAAATAACATGATGATATCATTTAATAATTGATGTTTTAATTTCTTTACACAAATGGTATTTTTCTTTTTTGTCCCTCTGTTATCTCTTTTCTCTGGCACTTTTCAGTGTTCTTTTGATTGGATAATTAATAGCATGGGTGTTTATTTAAAAGTGTTTTCTGTCTCAGGATACTCTCAAAAAACCCCATTATTATTGTGGAAAAGTGCACCTCAACAATTAACTGTTAAGTGCTGGTGTAAATTCAGGCTCTATATGGTTAGATAAATGAGGCTGTCACATATATAATTGCCAGGCAAAGTGGTTACACTTTTGGCCATTTTCATTAGTTTGCTAACACAGCTTTCTGTTCTAAAATGATAAATCATTTGTTAAGAAATAGGTCTTCCCTCTGGAGCGAAGGAATATGTTTTCCATCGTTAATATAGACTGTTCGAGGGGTTCAAAGAGAAGGGGGGATTCTTAATGGTGAAAAGCAATGTCTTTGTTTCCTCTATGATGCAAGCCCCTGGTGGATGATTTATAATTATTCATGGACCAAAATATTAAATGAAATGAGATTTTCATGCTCCAGATGACATAGTCACAGCTGAATACTATAACCCCAGAAAAAAGTAACCCCTGAGGTAGCAGAAGTTCCAGTCTGTGTGAAATGTGCAAAGAATGTGTTTTAAGAACAGGTCACCTTTCAATTGCTTTTAAAAAGCCTCCTGCCTTTATGCTGTGTCTACAGGGAGCCTCTGATTTTAATGTTTGAATCAGAAGCTTTTCCTTTCCTTCTTTCTTTAAATTTTTATTTTTGCTTGCAACATGACAGTGACACAAATGTTTTTAATGGGCAAATTAATATAGTCTCTGGATAAACCCATGGTACACTCTGAAAACAAATGAGTTAGCAGTCCACCTTTTGGTTTGCAGCAATTAATTCAAAAACCTGAGGCTGGGTGAGCTTTGGTAGTGAAATGTCCACATTTAGTTCGGGAGTTGCATTTACTAAATGCTGACTGCGTTTTCATGATATTGAGATTTTCCCTTGTAGCTTGTGACCCTTAAGGAAGAAAAAACCATAACCAGTGAATGAGGAGACAAATGGTGAAGTTTGCTGATATTGTATGAATGAAAATAACTGCATTGAGGTCTAGATGTCCCCCAAATCGGGACTTCCAACGAACATTTGCATATGTGATGGGTTCACAGAGAGCACTCTTAATTGCCTGATTTCTTTGAATTTTGGAGTAACAATTTTCTACTACTTTTGACCTTTCATGTTATTTGGTGTGTGCTTGATTTCCATTGTAGGCAGAAGGTTTAACTGAAGCCTTTAGTTTACAGTTGTCCTTTTTAGGAAATACAATTCCCAGAAAGTCCAGGAATATCTCTAAGGGGAGAATAATTAAGAAAAATGAAGTAGAAAAACCCAAAAATGCATTACAGGGAGCTGTATTTATATTCAGAATGTTAGTGATGTTTACTAAACAAAATAATTTATTAGAGCAAAAAACTACTTGGTCATTTGGCAAGATACTCAGAATATTAACCAGGAAAAAGAATAATGAAGGATGTATAGAAATACATTTCATAGAAAGTATCTCAAGGAATAAATGTGTATTTAGGAGAGTAGTTATCTCCTTCTCTCTCTCCTTTTCTCTTTTCTGCATTGGCCTATCTTGAGAGATTAATATCCTATATAATAAAAGCCTAATATGCAAATCAAATGACTGGTCACTATGATGTGCACTGACCACCAGGGGGCAGATGTTCAACGCAGGAGTTGCCCCAGCCCACAAGCTCCAGACCAGCCAAAGCGGGTGCCAGGAGGGGAAGGGGGGCAATCGCCCAACTGGTCGCCCTGCAGAGGGAGGCGACCAGCGGTGGCAGAGGGGCAGGGCTGGTGAGCGGGCGGCACCAGGCTGGCCAAGGTGGGTGCCAGCGGGGGACCCCTAATCTCCCCGCCAGTTGCCCTACAGATCGGCCCTGATCACTGGCCAGGCCTAGGGACCCTACTCGTGCATGAATTTCATGTCCCGGGCCTTTAGTAGCTAACATATAGGGTTAAATAACTAACATATAGGATTTTTATAAAAATGTGACAAACATTAGAGGAAAATTCCATGGTAACAAAATTTCTTGTTATGATACCACCTGATCATTATGGGATATCACTGAAAACAATAATAAGTGACACAGAATTTATCTCAATTGAATTGAGATCTGGTGGATAACCTCAGAGACTTACAGTGCTGTAGGACATAGTCCAATGGGAGACCCGAGCTGAGATTAAAAGCAAGAGTAAGAAGAGAGACTATATTTAAACGTTTATTAAGCATTTCATCCATTATAGATGCAAGTTGACTCTGTGTGGATTATTCTACTAACAAAGAGGTTAGATTTAGAAGAGGAGACATTTGAAAATAAAACCATAAAATCGTTAATAAAGCTAATTACATTGTAATAGTTTGGCGAATCTTCATTCATTTTTAATGTCCTTCTTGAAAATGTCCTCTTACATTTTTTTCTATGCTCCTCAGCTCTTTCAATGATCTAGTTTAAAATTCATTCTTGCCAGGGAAATTTGCATATTTAAATTATTAGTAAGAGAATGGCTTCTCATTCCCTCAATGTTTAAATAGCCAGTTTGGCCTATATTAACTGCCATGGATAAGAAAACTGGGCTGGACAAGTATTCGAGAATCCAAAGAATGAAGGAAGGAAAGAACTGAGGACTTCCTTTATCCTTATCATCAAAATACAATTAAACCACTTTGGTTGGGAAGATGGATGACTCGAAAATACTGAGAGAGCCACCTGGCCAAACTGGGGTGGGAGCATGGGGACTCTTCTCTGCTCCAGGCACTCCCCCTTGACAGTGTCATTATATTGGAATCACATTCTTTCTCTCAATCTACCATGCTGATTTCATTCTCTCTTAAGCAGATCACACAATCTATCTATGCATTCTATTCATTTTTTCCTGCCCACCCAAACCTCCTCTTCCATCTATACAAATCCTGCCCCCCAAACACACACATGCATGCGCACACACACACACACACACACACACACGATTTGGGCACATTTGAAGTTACCGTCACTATAAATACCAGTTTAAAGGTGAAAAAATATATTTTTAAAAAAATAATGACTCCTGAGTAGTTCTCTTTATTATATTGTACAACCTATTCAAAATTCTAGGCTGCATGAAAATTTAGTGTATGTAATTTCTGATTACCACTGCCTCCAGTAACTAATTGTTTCAAATAGGTTTCAGCAAAATAATTGAATTAGAATTAGAATGAGTGCTTATTTGAAGTCAACATTCAGGCTTTATTTCTGAGAATAGTGCTGCCCTTAATGATGAAGGAAAATACATAATAAATGACTGTTGTGATGTTTCCAAATGAATTTGGTTTTGTAAGATGTGCAGGCGTAGGAAGTGAATAGAGATGAAAGAGAGAGAGAAAGAATACTGTCTTTGTAGCAATCTGAGGTTAGCCAATGTCTCAGAATACATTTTGGGAGCCAGATGTGTTACACTTGTTTATTGGGAAATTCTCTTCTGTACCACTCAGGCTCACAGGAGCGAGTAGAAGACACACTTTATCATTCTTTGATGACATCCTGCACTCTGACTCAAAATGGCTTCTTTAGATGCTAATGTGCCTTCCTTGCAACTGTTTCCTAGAGCAGATTCCCTGAGCGGAATTCAGTTTGCTTCCTTAGTGGAAGATGATTTCCTGATCTTCATTCAGAGAAGCCTTGTTTCTAGCAGGAGTCTCAGGTGAGGCTCTCGTTTTACAATTTACTTTTATCTCCTCACTTGGAAGCAGATCATATTGTAGGATTTTTTCCAGTCTTTTTATCATTGATGTGAGAAATTACTCTAATGCTGCTTAGAATTGTATTACTCTCTAGAATATATGTAAAGAAAATAATGGCCTTTGCAAAGCTAAATCGTTTGGGTTTTTCCTTGTCAGTTTTGGTTCTAGTTTTGTTACTAAAACAAACAAACAAACAAACAAACAAACAAAACCACCCACAAACAAACCTATTGATGTTTAGAATTCAATCAATGGGTGTACATTACAGTTAACTGTTCCAATGTCTCTAAAATTGCTGATATTCAGTATAGTTATTCTGAGTCCTTTCAGGCTTTTGATTTGAAAAAGATAAAGACAATAAAATATGGCTGTGCCTAGAATAGGCCTAGTTTGGATGCCAGCTGTATACAAAACAAGCTTCTAACCACAACAGTTCTCTCATTTGTTGATTGAGAAGGTTGGAACAATTTTTTTAACAAAGAAATCAATGTTTCCACAGGAATAATTTCCTTTGGGACTTCTTGACATGGTTGTGACATGCAAAAATGATGGATGCTCATTCTGAAATATTTCAGCAACCAGACCTTTCATTTTGAATTAAATACTGTATTTTGTGTTGCTTTGTTTTCAGTAAATCAAACGCTGGGCTGCAAGTCAGGACCCCTGGGATCTGTTCTTGGTCTCACTGCAATTTGATGCATTTGGTACTTTATTGCATTCAACTTAACACTTTGTGGCACACTTTATTGTTTTTAAGTCTAATTATAAAAGAATTTTACCTGCCTAATAATATTGAAAGTAGATAAGGTCGTATAATGCAGGAAGTATCTCTCCAGATCTGGGCCTGGAGAAGACACTTGATAAAGATTATTGAATGAATAAATGAATCAGAGGAAAAATGAATAAAATAACAAATGAATGCACTATTTTATATATATATATATTCTACCATATGTAATCTCCTATGGTGTGGTAGATACAAAGAAAGTGAGTTCTTTGCTACTTCCCTTCCTTGGAAACTCTGTGGCCTTAGTGATTTGCTGAAGGGTTATTCTTGGACTTCTCAGGGTAGCGTAAAAGAAGTCTTGCATAACCTGCCTTTTTCTGTTGGAACACTTTCCCTTGGAGACCAGTCACCATGCAATGAGGGGCTCAAACCCCATGGAGATATCAAACCCCATGGAGATAACAAATCCCCTGGAAATATCAGATGCTGGTTCTCTTTGGTAGCCCCAGCTAAACCCCCACCTGAGAATCAGCATCAATTGAGTTCAATCTGGAGAGAGAAACCACACAATTATTTGAGCAGGGAAAACGTAATATATAGAATCATTAACTATCACAGAAGAGTGGAGGGATAAAGGATGGACTAGTATGAAACAAAAGAATATAAAGACTATTGGATGATAGCAAGTACAATAGCAGCTATGTTATATAGTATGATATATATTAGTCATTACCACTAGGACTGAGATAGAGTGCCAGAAAGAGCCAGCTCCCCCTGCCCCACCCTGCCCCTCACCTGGGATGAGATTCAGACTAAGAGAAGGCACAGCTACTGAATAGCAGAAAATTTCTGGAAATTACCAGAAATCTGTCCTCTAGGGACTCAGGGGAAACTGCTCATGGGGTGGTGTCTGGCCAGACGTGCTCTACTACAACACTACCCAAGAGGAGTGCTGGGTGAAGCTGCAGCCGCTGGGTGCTGCTGGCCGCCACACCCTGCAGGCACCAGGTGCTGGGGGAGCCGTGCACACTGCAGAAGCCTGCTGAGCAAGCACATGGGACAGGAAGCAAATCCCTTTTCTCCTGCAATGTCTCTCTAGTGCCTCCTACTGATAAAGCTTCAGTGACAGCTGGCAAACAAAATATAAAGATTCAGTTTCAGGCAAAAAGGAAGGATTGGGAACGGGGTTAATAAATTGATAACTGGTGCACCATGCACATGCGCCATCTTGTTTAAAATGTTTTACAACTGGGTTACATGGAATATAATAAATGCTTAGTTAATATAAAAAGATAAAAATAGTTTGGAAAATGTCAGTTTAACCTGACTTTTGCTTGTGTTTATGTTCAGAGAGATTTTTTGGGAATATTTGATGATATATTTTCAATATGAATCTCCAAGATATGAGAGGTGAGTCGGTTATTCAGGTGGTCCAGCCAATGTATTTGATTACAGAATTTGAGAGCTTTCTTTGGAAAGGACTAGATGATACTGACATTCCCTTTCAGCTGAAACGGACTCTGCATTGCCAGGAGGAGTGGTATGTCAACATGTTGAGTTAGAGATGTGTGCCTTTCTCCTACCGCCTCACTTGCATCCTCATGATCCTAGTAATGATTTCAATGCTAAGTGCATGCATTTCCATTCCATAGCTTGGTAAGAAAGGAATTGTAGAGGTGACAGCATGCAGACAGGAACTCAGGGGTCTCTGTGTGTATCCAGATTTGGTTATTTTTATCAAATACAAGAGCCCTATCATCCCCATGTATGAGGGCACATGGACTAGGTAGTAACTTGCTTTTCTACTTAGATGTCAAGGAATCATATGCCAGTTAAAATTGTTAGTGGTTCTCTGTAGAATATACAGGCATTAGAACTAGAAGGTTTGTGTGTTGTGTGTCTATTGTATTTTTCTAAATCACGGTAAAATGCACATTTTAATCTTTTAACCTTCTTGAAATGTACAGTTTGATGGCATGCAGTACATTCACATTGTGGTGCATCACAAGTATCCATCTCTAGTACTCTGATCATTTTGCAAAACTGAAACTCTATACCCACTAACGAATAGCTCCTCATTGCTGCCTCCTCCAAACCCCTGGCAAACCCGATCCTGCTTTGCAGACAGAAGATTTTAATTTAGTGCCACGTGTTACCATTTGCTTCGTTTCTTGATCTTACACAAATATTTTCTATGCTTCTGTTCTCTTTCATATAAAATAACAATAAAAATATCTACTCTGAAAAAAAAGCATCTTCTATGTGGGAGCACCAGTTTATTCATTATCTATCTATCTATCTATCTATCTATCTATCTATCTATCATCTACCTATCTAATCTATTTGTCATCTATCTACATTTGTGAGTAAAATATACATTTACATAGGTATATGCGTAGTCCTATTAAATACATGAATTTCTTTAAACAAAGTAATTGTTATCTTTTATATTATTCACAGGAGTTGTTTTACTAAAAAAAATCTCTCAAATTCTGGGAACTCTCTGAGTGAAGTCAGGAGCATTAAAAGAAGCAGAAGCTATTATTATTATTAAATGATTTGTTATTTTCTTAACTAAATTTTCACTAAATGTAAGTCATAGCCAAGGTTCCTTAAACTATTTTACTCATTTATGCTTTTTTCTTTTTACTCTAGGGAGTCTGGTAACTATTAACCTGTGATATTTTTAAAGCTGTTTTTGAGGCTGGCAATACAAATTTTGAGAATAAAAACTTATGTGATGTCTCAAATATTGGTTATAAACAGCAAAATTTAAGACAATTGAACAGGTTTGATTTTTTTAGAAAGCTCTTGGAAAATAATTCTCTTTCCTTTTTATGTACTGTGCCTGCTGAAATCTCTAAGCTCTCATTTCTATTAAATGCAATCAGAACAGTCTCCAGCAGAGCTGTGGAAGACCAAATATTTTGACTTTTGGAAAATTTGCCATGTTCAAATATTTTTATATGTAATTGAAATTGTCATCTACCCCCTGAGGTTACATTTTATAAATGTCCAATGTTTTATCAGGACATTTCTCAATTTGGAGCCTAAGATCGTTTATTACCAATCAACAGAGGAAATCTCTATTACCATAACATTCATCAATATATAATGACGTTTCATCTGCTGTTGTGAATAAACTGTTCCCTCCACTCTCCTTTTATCATGAATATAATTGTTAATTTTCTCTTAATTTTCCACTTATTTTATATTATTTCATCCTTGCCTCTATGAAATGGAATGACCAAAGTTCTGAGCGTAAAAATAAACCCAAAATTTCACTCTGCAGTTTCATTTGGTGAATGGAGATAACACTCTTGCTTCTAGTTACTTATCTCAAAGCTATTCCTGTATATTTAACTTTCTACCTCAAATATATTACATCTTACCTGTAAAAAATTTGGACATTTTTGTGACTTTTTAAATACTAGAAAGAGAGATTTTACACAATAGAGTACCAAGTTTCTATAAAAGGCAATTTTAAAGCTGCATACATGAGAGAGTGGGAACTATAATTATAAGTACCACGAGGCTACCTTTGCTAATTGCTTTTTTCTTTATGGGCTTAGCATTTTCCTTGTGCACAGAATTACCCAGAGAGAGTTGAACTTGGTATCTCTATATATGTAGTAGATCTTCAGGCAGGAGTACCAATCAGAATAAGCTAGATTATGAGACAGTACCAAATTACCATGAAATCTCAGTAATATAACGTTCTTACTCAAATTTTTGTCTACTGCAAATCAGTGGAGGGACTCCACCCATTGCAGCCCCTTAGAGATCCAGGGAAATAACCACCATTTTGAACATTTTTAGAGGAACAGAAATCTCTACAGAGTCTCCCATGAACGATTATATGTGCTAACCTGACAGTACAATGTGCCACGTGTGTTTATGACCCGTTGGCCAGAAGGAGTCACACAAGGGATGTCTTGCCTCCTCCTAATATTACACAAAGGGACAGGGAATTGCAATGCTGCCGTGGGACTGGATAGTGAAGAGCCAGAAGTAGTGAGTGAACAGCAGGAATGACTGCCTCTGTTTTCATGACCAAGTGCTCGGAGAAGCAGGAAAAACATGGTGTGTCTCTTTGCCATATCCGCCCCTGCCCTTCTGTAGCCTGAAGCAAACAGCAGACACTGACAGCTGGCGGGAGAAGAGGCACAGGAGGAACCAGCAGACTGCTTCTTGCCTGAGGGTTGATTGAATCCTGCCAGCACTGAGGCACAGGGATGATACACCAGAATGAATACACGAAGAACACTTTTCTTCATCCTTTTAATAGTGGTGATCACAGGCTCATCTCATTGCCCCTTTTTCTCACTTGCATCCACAACACAGACTTCAGGTTGTTTGGTGCTATCAAATATTATAGAATGGTGAGGAAAACAGCAGAATTACAGTATGCAAGGGGATGGTTTGACATTCATCCATTAAATATGGCCTTTTCCCTACCACGTCCAAGGGAAAAGTACCTTGAGAAAGAGTGTTAGGATGGAAAACGTTTAACAACTTTTTTCCTAATAGAGAAACACAGGTTTATTGGGTTTGCCCATATCTGTGGTGTAAATCCTCCCACCATGGGAGTTGGGAAGAGACACCCACAATTGACGGACTATGGCCAGCTAATAGGAGTTAGGGCCAGCATTGCACTGAGAGAAGGAATTTTTCACAGGGTTTTCCATAGCGTGTACCCATTTCCAAAACTATACTCCTTTCTGTATCTCTGTCGGCACACACACAAACACATACTGCATAACAAAAATAAATTCTCAGACGCAACACATAAACTCCCAATAAGGCAGGGGAACTTTCTTAAGTGTTCCATTATTTTTAAAGCCTTCTCTTAAACAACAGTGTTGATTTAAGATATAATGATATAATCCCCCAAAGAATTAATCGCCCCCACCTTGAACTCACTCCCTTTTTAGATGTCTTGGAAATAGAAAAACACCCATCTCTGAACCATAGGTCTCTGTATGGCTGCTCCCTTTGCTACAGAAATTCCTGATTAAGGTTTTGACTGTTGGGGAGGAATGGAGATGGAAGGTTTAATCTTTCCATTTGCTTCTTGGTGCCCCAGAGTGCATAGCTCATGCAGCCCGGCATTAGCTCTCTACTTCATATTCTGAACCTAGAGACCAACCCACCCGGGTGAACCATCTCCTCATAACTGTCATGTCTGCACTCAGTCCAGACTCCTTGCGGTGTCCTGGATACGTCACAATCATTTAGATCTCTGCTCTTAGTTCATGGAATTATTCTGTCTCTAATATATATTTCTACTCTTCTAAAACTTCACGAAATTCAGAACCCTCTGTCCAGTTTTGTCATTGAGACACCTCACTTCTACTTATTTATGAGTGTAGCTAATTCCCCTTCATAGCAACTACTTTATATCACAAATGTCCAATTTTGCTAAAATTTCCCTTAAGCCATATCTGTCAATGTGTTCTGTTTGTTTTATATATAATTACTTTATGTAAGTCTTACTTCTCCAAAAGATTATAAATTCTTGATATTATGGACTGTAATTCTCTTCTATCTCCATTACATTTAGCATGGAGTTAGGTTGATATTAAGCCCTTAATAAAAACTTCCAAAATTAAATTTCATTCCAATAATATTACTTATTATGACTCCTGTGTCTTAAAATATGAGAAACTTGAGATCAAGTGCTGCAAATCTTAAAAGCTGCAAAATATAGTTGAGTACAAGCTGGAATTCTATAACTGTTGAGTATTGAATAAATAAATTCAGACAGAAAGCAAAATTAATAAAATAATATTGATAATGATTAAATTTTGTTGTAGCTTAGGGGTTACCATTCAACACACTCAATTCATCAACTTTAAAACAAAACAAAACAAAAACACAAAAACTTTTAAGCCAAGACAACTTGCTGCATGTCTTGGTACAGTCCTATTAAGGAGCTAATTTTATTTGTAGTATCAGTACCTTTTTTCTCCTCACCTGCAGCTGATTTTCCTGCCTCTCTGAAAAAACAAAATATTTAGGTGTGTGGTGAATAGACCTCTGTTCTTAATGGAGAATCTCATGAAGTAAAAATGTGGGCTCTACAATTTTTTTAGAAGTTAAAATTACTTTTGTGTGATGAGGCATTTGGAATTTTCAAAATCTACCTGGAAAGACAAATGTTTTAATCAATAAATATTAGCTGGATGCTTTCTCTGGAAAAACCCTGAGATATAGAGTTCAAAAGAGATGCATATATGACTCTCATCTTTAAAATTTTTTTATTTTTATTGATTTCAGAAAAGAAGGGAGAGGGAGAGAGAGAGAGATAGAAACATAAATGATGAATCATTGACCGGCTGCCTCCTGCACGCCCCCTCCTGGGGATCAAGCCCACAACCCTGGCCTGTGCCCTTGACTGGACTCAATCTGGGGTCCTTCAGTCTGCAGGCTGACCCTCTATCCACCGAGCCACACCAGCTAGGGCGACACTCATCTTTAGAAACGTTGTTGGAGGAAGTCATCAGGAGGACATGATGGCCAGTTAATCTGCAAACTGGACACATGCCATTGGAGGCTCCTGACCCCACCCCCTGTCCCTGGAATGTATGTTCCACCCACAGCGTCCACAGTGGGAGCTGTCTTCGAGGACGCAGCCTGGAGAGAGCAATATGTTGTTGAGAGCATTTTCACTGTGTATGTGACTGAACCGAGGGAAGGCCTCTATAGAAATGTTTAGGGTTCGGCTGGTGCGTGGGGAGATCTACTTGCTTACAGCTCCCCAAAACAAGCCTCATATGTGAGTTCCCTTGGGTATTAAACCTGCCACATACCAATCTAAAGTTGCCTCTTTTCTTTAGTCTCTCCTTTCCCTCTGTGTATGGGGGCCAGTTTGTAAACCAACAGACTTTTGTGAATCATCTAATATAAAGCAGTAACTAAAAGTAAAGACTTTGAAAACACAACACTAAATTTCTGGTTTCTGTAAAACTGTACCATTTCCACCATTTTCTGGCTGTGTTATCATAAAAAAAATGTATTTAACCTCACTCAATTTCAGTTTTCTCATCTGCAAAGTATAGATAATCATAGCTACTGCACATACTATTGTAAATATTCAATCTAATCATGGATGTCAAATTCATAACACAGTGGCTGATACTTAGATATTGCTCTTTTCCATCAATGTTCAAGATCTCGTGTTTTTTTTTCTCTCTCATTCTTGGTTATCTTCTCACTTTCATTACAATTAAATACTAATTTTTCAAATACGTTTAACAATATCTTAATCAGTGAAAGATGACAGACTTTGTACACTTCTCTAGGTTAAGAAAAGGTTAGGATCATAAGAAGAACATGGTTAGGGAATAAAATAAAGACATATAGATGCTTCAATCCCTAGATGATTTTTCTTAGTATTGTTTTTTTGCAGAGAATCTGAGGCTAAGAATAAAGAAAATGCTGAAAAGTCACTATTAGGATAAATGAACTATGGATGCTGATTATTTTTGTTTAAGAAACAGGAGGGATAATTGTGGTTTTTCATTGGGTATCTTTTGGATAATGAAGCTTTAATGGGAGGATAAATAATCTGCATGAATCAAGAAGGCCCCTGAGTGTTAATATTGTTCTTCTTTGTCTTTGGCTTTTGTGTGATGAGCCATTTGTAATTTTAAAAAAGATACCTGGAAGGACAAATGTAATAATGCCTCGAACCCCTATGCAGAAAAGCCCCATATAATTACATCATTAAGATATTATCACCACAGTTCTGTCCTAAAATTTATGTTACTTTATGGACAAATCTTTTTGTAGGCGAACCCCCCTGGCTACACTGCTTCTTCCCTTTCTGTTTAGAAGTGTGTAAAATGAGCTGAATATCGTCTTTCAGGGAAGCACCGTGTCTCCCTTTGGGAAGCAGCTGGATTGGGGGAACTTGACCTTTCTGAGCTTTGTATACAGAAGGTGCCAATAATGATCTTAAAGGAAAGGAAAGTGAGCTAGAAATTGTCTCTTAAAGCCTTAGATAGCTTTGCTCACCGACTTTGTACCAACTGACATGGTTGACATCTAAAATCTAGGGTCTAAAATGAAAATCATTTCTTGTTAAAATGTATATATTTAAGAATAGAAGCCAGATGGCAATTGTGGTTTTTAGGAGATAAGTGTGCTTGTTTGGGAAATACATTATTCAGCATGGCAATAAATATTAACGGAATGTACCCTGCACTAATTATTGGGGACACAATGGCAAGCAAAACCTGGAGGTTATGGTCTGGCAGCCGGAGAGCCTCTATCCGTTGTGGTATTATAATCATTCCAAGTGTCCCGAAGGAGAAGTGCAATGTTGTGACAGAGAGAGCAGGTATTCTGACCTCCTGGAAGGGTGGTGGTGGTGGTTAGAGAAGGCTTTCCTGAAGGATGTATGTGTGAGTAAATCGATAGTATCTCATTGTTTCTTACAAAAGGCATTTTGCCATCTCATTATATTATTCTTCGTTCTCAAAGTGCCTGCTACAATAGGTTAAATAAGGAGTGCTTAGTTACAAGACAAGGACAAGAGAAAGCACTTCACAGTGGAACTCTTGAATTCCCCTCTCTAGCTTGCTAGAGAATTAAATATGTTGTGGTTAGGCATTACAACGTATTAGTATAATTGGCTCAATGACAAGCAATTAAACTTTAACTCTTGAAGAATGTTATAAGGATTAGTTGGTTTGAATCCTGTCGTACTGTATCTCTCCTCCTCATGTTGTGCGTCCTAGAAAAATCAGCTTGGATGTCATTTTCATCTCCTGGTTGAAAATGAAGAGTCAATAAGACATGTTTTCTAAACAATCATATGAATCTCTGCCCACATAAAAATAAAACAGAAGTGGCCTCAGCATTCTTATTAGCAATTTCTAGAATATAGCCAGAGGTCCTTCAATGCCAGCAACTGCCTCTAGGGCGGTGGACTGTGTTTCATGTATCCTTGTGGGAAGAGGTTTGCATTGCCACTGGGCTGGCTTATATCCAGCTGCAAAAAGTGTTGTTCATTTCTGTTTCCGTCATTCAAAATATCGTTCTTGAGTTCTCCTTTCCATTTTTAAAACACAGGGCACATGAAGGATGCTATATAAAGTCCAATTCATTTTTGTAATCTCTGATGGCATCTTCATCCTGTAACTGCTATTCTGGGATTTTGTAGCATAATACAAAGAACAGCAATCAACAGCAAAGTGCCAGATGAGATCAGAATTTCCGGGCCTGATCACCAAATGCCATAACTTTGTGGACCACATGCTTTGTGCCTTAAGACTGTCCATTCGCAGAGATTGCAAATAACCTTTTATGCCAGTGTGTAATCAGTTACTTGATTCTGCTGCTGCCTTTTCACTCCAGAGTTCAATCAGAAGTCCCATAGGTCAGCACTTTTGAGCTGAAATAGACCACTTCTGCACAAACATAACATGACAGACCTGTTCACATTTCTGTGGAGGAAACTTTCAAAATGGTAATACCAATTATGTTGCTTGGAACTATTTCATATTCAACACTTTATTTATTAATAAAGTCCATATTTACAGCTAAAAGATGATAACTAATTAAAAATAGCTAGCCATGATTAGTACTAACAACTTTTGGAGGTGGCGTAGGATATTGGGGTCTCAAACTACCCAAATGTTAAACTGCCTGTCATTTCCATGCCCTGTCCCCAGAGAGGAAACCAGGATTAAATGATTTGCACAAAGTTGCAAACCAATGTAGCAGCAGATCTGAGAGGATAGTTGAGCGCCCCTCCTTTGAACAGTGCCATCAGCACCGTCAGCTATATACCTCCCGGAAATAGACAAGGCTATCTCTTTTGCTGTACAAATGCTATAGTCACACAACGACTTTGATAGTCTTCCTAAAGTTGGAAATAGTCCCATTAGAATAGGTTAGGAATATTAAAATAATGCCCAAGATTTTCATGTTATCCGGTATATTCTTTCTCCAAATCATTCATCCATTAATTTGTTCAATGAATATTTATGAAGAGATATCCTATACTACACATTGTACTTGACACTAGTCAGATTTATAGCTCTTTATTAAGAGATTCTTATGAATTTAGATCATATTTATTTATACAGTTTATAATTGCATATATTAGGAAAAAGGAAATACAGAATTTTGGTTAACAGTCTTCAGACTAGTTCTTTTTGACTCAAGGACTGAGGGATTTCAGGATTCCCTTTTGTACTTTGCCCTCTCTGTCCATGAAACAGCTTTCTTCTTTCCTGAAATGTCTGTCCTACAGTTGAGGGCTATGTTCTGAGAATAAAAATTAACTATGAGATTTGTATGCATTCTCTCTGGATGAAATGGTATTATAATTCGTGGCATCAAAGTAGATGGGAAGAAGGAACAAGAAGGCGATAGCTTATGAATGCTAGTGAATTATTCTTAACTGTTAAAATTTAACAAAATAAGTCAACCTATTCTTCTCAGGCCCCTCCCCATTAAAAATTAGTAACATGGCCCATGATTCTATGATTCTGCTCCGTTTTGCCTTTTGAAGATATTAAGACAATATTAATATCCAATGGTGGATTTCACTGTTGACCCTTCCAATAGTCCTCAGTCAGAGTTAATCACTCCCATTTTTCATTTTTGTCTTAGTTAGTTTGTTACTGTGTGCCTAGTTCTATGGTTGCATATACAACTGAATCATAAATATTTGCTTTGGGATACATATTTATGTGTATTTCTTGACTAGATTCAAGCTTTTTGAGAACTATAATTTTTCCTAGTCTTATTCTTCTCCTAATTTCTAAGCCCTAGTATAATGCCTACCACATAACAATAACCAAAAAATAATAGGTAATTAAATTAAACGAGTTAAATTGATTTCAGCTGTCTTTAACATTTTCCTCAAAGGTAAGAAAACTTTCAGCATAAACACTATACCTTCCAAGTAAGTTGTGGCAGTACATCAGTTCATGCTAGTACATAGCTTTAGAAACTAGTAGGACATGTATTGTGCCTTCTATATTAATACTACCTTCTATATTAATACTACCAATGCTGCCTGTGATCAGCCCTCCTTCTCTCAGCAGATCTTTGTGAAGAATTGTTGAATGTCTAACTTACTTTGTTTTCAAATAAGTTGAAATCTGAAAAACCTGTTTCTCTGAATATTACAGATTGTTTGGGCTCATGACATAAAGATTTGAGTCTTCAAAGATGGGGGCAATTAAATCATATTTTCTCATTCATCTCTGTGACAGATATGAGCTTGGTTCAGATTAGAGGAAGGGTATCAAAAATGAAAACTCAGAATGATATTTTTAAATCTTATGGATCAGCCTCATCTCTTACTGCCACTGTTGCATCTGCTGACCTTTAGTTCTTCCAGTTTTGCATTATTCTCCTGTGGCTAAGCCCCGGTTTCTCTCCTATTTCCCCAGCAATGAGCTTCTAGATTTTTTACCTATGGGCTCAGTTACCTGCTCTGATTTCCTAATAACTGCTTCAGCTCCTCTGTCTCTAGGGTCTTTCTTATATTTTTACAAGATCAGGTGTCCTTATAAGAATTTCATTTTTACTGACACTAGCTCTCCTTCTGCTTGACCTAAAACTCATAATCCTGTGCTCTGCTCAGTTAACACTATTGCTGCCATTACCTGCTATTCTCCTCAAATATGGGCAGCACTCCACCTTGACTATGCCATTTCCTTTCCTTACACCTTGACATCCTGGTGATCTCTTCAATACCTGTTGTTTCTGACCTGTTCCTTCAGCTGTCTGCTCTCTGGCTCCCAGCCATTTCTAGCAAGGTTAGTTCTGCTATTGACCACACTTAATTAGCATGACCTGGTCCTGAATTCATTCCCCAAAGACAACAGGGCTAGGTATTATCCACAGGCATTTCTGGTCACGCAGCTCCTCACCAGTGTGGATTTACGTGCAACCTGCAGGTAAATATCTCTACACCCAAGCTCAGAACTTCGCATAGAAAAATCTCAAAGACTTGTCCTTTGACTCTCCTTATTCTGGCTGGAGTTGTATAAATCACAAGAAACCATAATTTCTTGAAACTTAGAAATGTTAGAGTTAGTGTCCAACACTACCTACTTCTAAAGTCTCTGAGAAATAACTTGTCTTCCAAAATTCCTTTAGAAAATCATTTGGTATTTAGCTATTTCCAGTTATGATTTCATGTAGACTACCAAATAATGTGTTTGCCTCTTCGGGATTTGTGCCTGTCAAGTAACCACAGTTGTTAACGTACCTCTTTGCTTGGTTACTGTTTGGTCAAGTGTTTTAGTTTTGCCTTATCTGTTTGTTTTTTCATTTAAAAAAATCTTTATTGTTTCTACTCATCTCTCAAATTCTTATTTGTTTTTTATTTTCCTCAGAATGAACATAGTTCTATTAATGAGAGTCACAGAAAGTAGGGAGAAATTCTCTCAACCAATTTATTTCAACAGTTATTTACCCAGTTGCTTACTGGAAATCATATATGTTTTATGTCTTGAAATCCATAAAGAGAAAATATTAAAGTAGTGAATCATACTCCCCACTGACATTAATGTCCTTCTCAGCAAGCATATGAGACAATGTTGAACATATGCATAAGTTCAGATATTGTGATACAATAGCTTGGGGAATTAGGCAGTCTTTTTTCATTAGGTCCTGTAAATAACACACAAAAAAGATAAAATGCCTTTATCATTAAAAAGCACCCTCTGGTTCAAATCCCTTAAAAATAGTTCATTTTCCTAAGTTATAAAATTCTCAAGTGATTTCTTTTATAAAGTATTGGTTTCTTATTGAAATTTAGCATGCCAATAAGAATCTACTTTTTGAAATATCTAGTCAAGAAAGTTGGAGCAAAGAATATATTCTGATTTATAAAGTCTGGGAAACACTAACACTAAGCAGAGTGAAGTTTCCCAGTATTTAACTTTTTAATTAAAATCTAATAATAAGGTAAGAATTTTGCAGATATACTAGGTAATAGAAACATAGTATTTCAGATCCAGAGTGTATCTGTGCATCTTTTCTTCCCCCCCCCCAATGGAGATGAAAATGAGAATTTTTCTATATGCTAAACATAGATAATGTGTCCTTTAATAAGAAGGGAAATTTTATATTTGAATAGTGTTTCATATAATGAAAAATATTCAGTTATAGGATTATTATTTTTGTAGTTAATGGATTAAAATTTATTTAATTTAATAGGTTTATGGTATTATACAGTAGCTTTTTAAAAACTGTCCTTTTTTGTTAAAATAGAAAGTTGGTAAACCTACAACTGATATGTGAAATTCAAAAATATAGGACCTATTTTAAAGAACCATAGGAAAAGTGAGAAGACTATCATAGATTCATACTGAAATTTTAGAAGCTAAGCTTATGGTTATTTACAGTGCTCTGTATTTTTTACAAGACAAACTCCAGCAAACAACAAAAGAAAGGTATCCCTAGCAAAATATTTACATTGATAGTATTCCAGCAGATTTCATTTGCATTTGAATGGCACTATCCCCTTTGTACTCTCAAAAAGCATTACATTAAGTATTAATGCAACATTTTACCCCTGTTATTGTTCATTGTCACTTCTGATAAACATTAACTTGCCAGTTTATACAAGAAAAGATGTAGATGAGAAATGGTGTTTTGTGATACAATATAGAGAATCTCAAATTATCACTTTAGCTCCCAAACACTATTTATTGTGTAATGCTGGCAACTCAAAAGACACACTATTCACTGGGACATGTCACCAGCATGCTCCTTTGCTTACAATATTGTGCTTCTTTTCTATGATTTCTTTAAAGATACAATTCTTGGAATGGATGCAATTATAATACAAAATAGAAAAAGATCAGTATAGAATATCTTTTTGCTTCCTTTTCTGGTGAAGACAGAAAATAGAAGAGAAATAGCCTTTCCAATCAAGATTCACATATCCTAAAGGACATTAGCTACATAAGCTATTTCAATAACAAAAGTCTTAAGTGTGAAGATTCATAGAATAATAACAATGCAAATAATATGATATCTAGGAGTTCTACAACTCTAAATTTTACTTGTCTACCATTTTTACCTACAGTATTTTATTTGACCCTCATATTAGCTAAAAAATCAACAATGCGTTTCAGCAACCTTGAGTAGCTAAGCCCTCCACTGAGGTCTTGCCTTGAGTAAAGAAAAAAAACTGTGTCAGATCATTTAGCTTCTTATTAGCAGTATTACCTTCAATAGGTTTGGTTTTTTATTACCTTCTTAAAGCCTTGGCTTCTACGTCTGTTGTGCTGCTATATCACAGAATTGGTCTGTGGATGCAGAGGGATAACAGTATTTCCCAACCCAGTATCTAGTAGTAAGCTTTTAAATAATGGAAACTGGATAATAACCAATTTATTTTTTCACTCAAATCCTATATTTAATATCATATTCTTTATCCAGGAATGAGGGAGTGTAGGATCTGTCATTTTCCCCTTCAATAACAAATTCTCTTAAATCTGACAGTTTTAAAAGCTTGTGTCTTCTACACAAAACAGATTACAAAAGCATCACACTGAGGAAAGATGAGAACTCAAAAAAAAATCATATGCACATGTTTAGCCCAAGCAGGAACAAATCACATCAGAACTCTAGCTTCTATTTCTGCAAATGAGAATTTTGCCACTTCTGTCAAAAATCGACAAGTCCAACAATTCATTTTTTTTCCATACAATTTTTTCATCAGGCACACTGCTGCTATTCATGAAAAAGATGAACATTTTTAGGGTGAATGCAAAATATTGCATATCTTGATTAAGTTACATAAAATCCAGTATCCTTTGAGAAAAGGATATTTTATGATAGTCTATTCAATTATTTAACAGCTATTTGTTGACTATCTTCTAAGTGCGTCACTGTTCTATGTTGAGGATATAACAATGAAGTTATAGACCTCCCCACCCCAACTTTACTGATTTTCATTTTGTTCCTAGTCTAAACCCAGTGGAAAATTTAGTTCATATTCTGTTTAAATGGTTCTATTGCCTATTTTAGTTAGAAAGAAAATCTGCAGGTCTCTACAACCTTTATTAGTTATATATTTATTTTACTGTGACAGTGACACCACTGAGGACATTGCTTTGTAAGTGCTATAGCACTGTTATACATTTTTTTGTTTTAAAAAACATTGTGGCTTTATTAGGCAAGCACTGATTGGGAAAGTCACCTTTGTTCTACTAGTTATAACTCCCCTAAACCTTATGTTTCTCAATCATGAGCAATATTGTGCTTAGAAAATATCTTATTAATTTTCCTATTAAGTCTTTTCTTCTGCCTAGTCGATTCTATTCTGATCACACAAAAGAATCTTGTGCAGATGTAGTGTGAAACATGACCATCTTTCAAATTAAATAATTTGATAGCTACTGGAATAAGAGGAGGTGATGGTGTGTCTCCAAAGCCAATAAAATATTTATTTATATTTAATAGTTTTAAAGGTCTCTATTCTAATTGGATTTAGGTTTGGTTGGACATGCAAATTTACACGATTTATGAAATACAGTAATTGAAAGGAAAATATTACTTTTAAGCTGCTGTTCCATATTTTCATGAACAAGTGAATTTACTGTTTTAAAATAAAAGAACATCAAACTGGAGATCACAATGATGAGCAATCCTTTAAAAAACTTGCTATCAAGTAATGTAAGCTGGGTCCAACAGAATTTTTAAAAAATATTTTTATTGATTTCAGAGAGGAACGGAGAGGAAGAGAGAGATAGAAGCATCAATGATTTGAGATAATAACTGATCAGCTGTCTTCTGCGCGCCCCACACTGGGGACTGAGCCCATAACCATGACCTCCTGGTTCATAGGTTGACACTCAACCACTGAGCCATGCTGGCCAGGCCCAACTAAATTTTTTAAGAAAACATTCACCATCCACATCTTTTGTAAGAAAACATTCACCATCCACATCTCCTGTATTTTCCAGAGATTTATTTTAAATATCTTATATACCCAACACGGAGAAAAAAATATCATGGAAGATGATACTGGATACTTTTTTAAATGACATATTGTAAGAAGTTTAAAGAGTTTATTTTCTTTAGCAGCAACTTGTCAAGGAGTTGACCAATTAGTCTCCTTTCTTTCTGAAGAATTATCCCTGAAAGGACCTGTTGAATTTGAAGCCCTAATTAAAGACTTAGTTTTTGGCAAGCTTGTTAAGTTACATTTGTAGAAGTGCATGATATTTAAGTGGAATTAACGATATGGACAGTGCTACTTTTATCTGCCATATGCAATTGTCTGAATAATTGCCTTTGCTCGCCACTTGACCGTAATTGAGAAGGGAAGCTACAACAGACAGGTCTACAACCTCTGAAGAACCAGAAATGCTGACATAGCCAATCCACATATTTGCATTACACGGCCTAAACTAACAGACGATAGTATTTACAAGGCTTCACTAAATGCTTAAATCTATTTTGTGGACAAAAGGAATTTTAAGTTAATTCATTTTGTGGAGAGAATAATTTAACCAAGTTAGCATTTTGTTGACAGAATTATGATGAAATTCACTTTGTCTATATAATTGATTGGACAGCTAGCAGAATGCATTTCTCCCTCGAATGAAGCATATGCATAGGTTGTCAAATGGCATTTCCTCCTGGTCTCAAATCATTCTGTCAACAAAATGAATACAAGATCCAATCGTCTACAGCACTGATGTAGGTGTTAATTAATGGGGAATAGACTGAGAATATCTATATCTAATCTGTGTAACAAGGTAGGTGTATGGTTTGTTTACTTTGCAATCAATGCTGCAGACATGAAATAAATAGTTTTGCTAAAATGTAAGTTGAATGACTAGAGTGAGAAACATCCTAAAACTATCAAGAGATAGAATACAAAGAAGGTCATGGATAGTACATGATAAAAAATATTGAAAGCTATATAACAAGTTATCAACACTACCAGTAAATTTGCATAGTTCTCCAGATGTACTTTTAATTGAATTAGATTATTGTATTATAATTAACTTAAACCTAGAGGCTTGCACAGTGAAGACAAGGGTTGTCACAGGGCACTAATCATGCTTCTCTCCATTTGCATATCGCCTTGTGCCAAAAGAGTCTGTGAATACTAAAAATAGATCCCTACAATATGAGTAGACTGGGCCATTCACAGGACACATAATTATTGGAAATTCTTTTTCAGACAGCCTTTGGTTTTGAGCTTGAACCTCTTCATTCTGGATGTTAGAGCAAGAAATAGAAACAGAATATATTTTTTAAGAAGAAAATACTTTTAGGGCTGATTACCCAGAAGATGAATTAATGCACATTATATATTAAGAATCTCTGATTATTTAGATTTGTATTTTTTCCTGCTTAAATAAATGTTATGGAAGCATTTCCTGTCAGTTCTCCACTCTGAATCCACTCCAAGGAAAATCTACAGCTTGCAAAATCTAACATGAATAGATGAATTATTCACTGTAGATTAGCTATCTGGATAATGTCTATAATTTGGCTCAGAAGGCCAGATGTTAACTATTTTGAGACATAGGATCACTTCTGCCTCTGTATTTTGTGGGTTATTAGCAAACTTCTGCCAGCTACCATTAGTTTTGAAATTAAAGACCAATGCCAATGCTCACCTTCAGCTTCAGTGGACAGAATCAGGCAGTTGTGTTGAAAGTTGTCTTGGAATAAGCTAGCAAATGCTACAGGCAACTACAGACCAGTTGAAAGTGACTCACTGGGGACAGGTATAAATATTTGAATATAAAACTAGAACATATTTATTAGGAAATATATTTCAGTAGAAAGGTTGGAGAAGTTTCATAACTGAAAAGGGAGAAATCACTGACTGGTATAAAATTGAGCCATACTGTTGGATTTGTAAAATAAACTGTATTCTCCCTCTCTAATTCCCTACCTGGCATTTTGCTGGAAAAAATTTTGCCAAATATATTCTGTGTATATGTAGAAATTGCTTCTTGCCCATATGAAACCAGTTGGATTTGGAAAAAGAACTAAGTACATTGTGCAATTTCTCTATCCTAAAATGGTCATAATTAATTTTGTAATATAATATCCATGTGGTTCATTTAGGAAATAATTCTAGGCAACATAATAAATGTATGTAGTGATACACATATATTCATTAAACTACATGGCCTAAAATAGGGTTTAGAAACACATATTAATAGAATTCTAATCAAAATATGTACACTAAACATGTTTCTTTCATTAATTTAATATGTAGACTAGATGCTCTTATTTCCCAGCTCTCATTCCCCCTTAACTTCCAGAACACAAGATACTAGTCTTGATTCTCTCAGCAAGATATTTGAAGATTGTTTTCTGGCAAATCTGTCCAGCCCAAGTTTGACATCAAAGTTCCCCAACTAAAATGATAGGCTATGACATCCTACAGCAAAGCACACACCTGCAAGCCCCACACATGACCTTCCAATCACTTGTTAGTGTTATACATGTTCAAAGGCTGTTAAATAGCATTGCTTACCCATATCTTCAGAAAAAAATCACTTCTACTGTCGTGGTAAACAACCTGCTTCCCTATTATAATGGTCTGGCCCTCTAGCAACTTCAGCATGAAATTATAGCTAATTTGCCTACAAACGTCAGGCGGTCATAATAATCTGGCCACTCAGTGTATATAAACAGGCAACCAATGACTACTGCATATGTGAGGAAATCCTCTAACACTAAAAGTAGAGGGGGGAATTGGAGAAAATTTAGCCTGCAGAGAGAAAAAAAAACAGTGAAAAAGGGTTTCCAATAATATTCTTAGAGTGATGAGAACACATTTTACAGTCACAATGAAACAAAAAGGAATAATACAATAAAGTTATATTCCAAGAATATTATATTTGAGAGATAAAGTTGGAGATAAAGTTGAAATAGAACAAAATGACAAAGAAAGGAAAGAGAAAATATAAGAAAATTATGGATTTATTAATTCAGAAAATCTAACACCAAAACGTAAGAATTTAGAAAGAAAAAAAGGAGAGTAAACTATTAATGAAATTATTTAAGAAAATTCTCCTACAAGAGAAGGAAGTAACTTTTCAGATTGAAAGAACCATTAAGTGTCCACCTAGTAGGTTAAAATTGATATGCAACAAAGGCTATTGCGATACAAATCCAGAGGATTCAGGACAACAAGTTCCTACAAGTTCATTCCAAAGGTCAGGAATTATAATACTTTTGGACCCCTCAACAGGAACAGTGAAAGCTAGAAGGCAGTGAAAGAATGCTTTCAATATCCTGAGAAAAATATCATTTCCAAACTGAAATTATACACACAGCCAAACTATCAATCAAGCATTAGAGTACAATAAAGTAGTTTGACAGGCAAGGTTTCAAAAGTTTACCTCCCTTGTATCCTTTCTCAAAATGGGCTCTAAGAAATAGAATAACCCAAGAAAAGAAAAAAAAAATCAAGGGTTAGAGAAAGCACAGAATCCGACCCCAGGTAATGAAGGAGGGACATTTCAGGATGCTAGCTACTCCAGGCACAATGACAGCCAGTTCAGACTGAGGCAAGTGACAAGGTTCTGGGAGAGAATTCCTTGATATGATAGAATTAGTAGTTTAAATGATACAGAGGATGTCTTTATCATATTTCATATTTCTTGTTATAAATCTAAAGGATTGGTACAAATGTAGGGGGCTGAATCAACAAAGTTTGTTTCTTTTAAGGATCCTTGTCAGTTACAAGGACACCCTTGTCTCTAAAGGTAAAGGGATAAATTCTTAGTACCTTGAACATATAAGGAATAATACATTTCAAAAATTATTTGATTGAAATGACCCTGAAAATTGTCTAACATGGAAACAGACAATGTAAGTCACTTGTTTGAGTAAGGTCAGTTTTAACCTAAAGTGATTATAGAGCAATGAGAAAGAATACACAAAAGCAGAGTCCCAATTTATCTCTAAGAACATAATAGACATATCTCATAGAAATAATATCAAATAGATTTTTTGTAAAATACATCGTTTTAGCAAAAAAAAATGCATTATGTATTAGATTTCCCCTTTACTTCTAAGTTAAAGGCTACCACCATCCCCATCTTCTCTGTCATAATTACTCTCCTTGTTAACACCTCATAATGAAGAAAAAGCAAATCAGTTGTGTCATTATACCTTGCTGCTAAACAGAAGCAACACAGCTATTAATGACTTTAACATATGTTCATGTTTTCCTGGCCACTGGGAACTTCATTCATCTGTTTCTCCTTGAGGCAAGACATGTCTGTTAATAACATGATTCTGAATTTCTTTCTCTGGGAGTTAATATTCAGAACAAAATTTTCAGGTTCAACCTTAGAGGTGAAGCGACTGAGAGATAAGATGTCCATAAGGGATGGATGGCTCTAGGAGCATCTGTTCTCCCATTCCCTCCCTAAGCCATATGTCTGCCTTCATTACAAATCAGCCCACTGGGTGGCGATATAAATATGTAACACTTCAAAAATAAGGCATCAGAATCTTTAAAGACAATGCAAAGGGTTTATAATTTTAATAAGAACATAGTATTGAGTAATTCACTAAGTATTTTGTCATTGACTTGGGGAGTATGAATTTTAATCTTTTTAAAAGTATATTTATATTGATTTCAGAGAGGAAGAGAGAGGAGAGAGAGATGAAAACATCAATGATGAGTGAGAATCATTGATCAGCTGCCTCCTGCATGCCCCACACTGGGGATCGACTAGCAATCTGGGCATGTGCCCTGACTGGGAATGGAACCATGACCTCTTGGTTCATAGATCGTTGCTCAACCACTGAGCCACACCAGTGGGGCTGAATTTTAATCTTACTTAGAATTGCAGTTTAAGTGATTACCAGATAATTAGTTTAGTCATTTAAACTCCTCACACCACACCCTCCCCCAACCCAAAGATGTGTTTTTAATCGTACATGAATCATGAATCATTTAGCTAACTGTTTCAGTTCTCATTTTTTCCCCTGTCAATTCAGTCTAGTCTTGGTCAAGTTACTTAACCTCTTCATATCTCATTCTTTTGACTGGTGATCTACTGTGAAGAAGCACTAATAAAAGTAATTATAAAACACTTTGCAAATTTTAGTGCCAAAGACAACTACACTGCTTTGAAGTCACCAGAAGTGTGACACATGTTTGGACAAGTACATAATTAAACTGTCCAAACTGCATTAGCTATTGATGGCATTTAACTAGGGCTGTCTCTACAAACGCTGAGTTTAAATTGTAGCCGCCTCTGTAAGTCCCCCAGACTTTCCCGGAAAACTGGGAAGGGCATTGAAGTCTGAAAGTTTACCTTATCTTTAAAGGCAGCCATGAAAACATTATCAGATTGAAATCTCTTCAGTTTCCCATAGAAAAAAATGGTAACTCTGTTAATTAGTTTTTAAGGAAAATGTTGAGTGGCATTACACATAATGACAAATCAATAGCACTACAATTCAAAATGGAATGCTTTTTATAACCTAAATGTCCCAGCTTTCACCACTCCATGAGTATAATTAAAGTCACATTCATATTTGTGCCTGAGTCTCACTGATACCAAGCTCTCACCTGTGCACAGAGGAATTTTATTACTCCACAGTGTTTCTGAGAATTCTTGAGATATGACTGAAATGCTTCCTAAACTAAGCCTGGTTACCCCTCACTCTCGCTGGTAGTAGAGCCTGATCCCTGAAGTTGTCAGCATCTCCTACAACACCCGCAAGGGGCCACTTACATAGACCTGCTTTGTTTCCTCTCATCTGAGGTATTATCACCCTGGTCAACTAAAGAAGTAGAAATCACTTCTATATATATATATATATTTATGAATTTAATGTATAGAAGTAGTTACTTAAATAGAGGATGAATTTGATGTATAGAAGTAGTTACTTAGATAGAGGGTATAAGGGCTGAGAATCCCAATAGATGATCATGAACAACCCTAAGAACAAGGAGGAAGTGATGACCAGAAGCCAATAGGTAGAAGCTGCTACCACAGAAGGAGAGCCTGTCAAGAAGCTGCTACCACAGAAGGAGAGCCTGTCAAGAATTGGATTCTTGAAAGAGATGCAGCTACTGCTCAAGAAGCTTCCAGAGCAGATTTCATTGACTTAACCCAGATGGCAGCCAGCTCTCACAGAGTCCTGCAGGGGAAATACACAACGTTGTTGTATAGAGTGTAGCAGGTCAAGAGTGAAAAAGGGACAGTAGAACAAACACGTGCAGAGCCTGGACAAGAAGACTGGCTGCTGCTGCTGGATGGATGGATGGATGATATCAGCTCCTCAGCTGTAGCTCAGACACCTCTGCTGGCTGACAGTTGCTCTGTGTCACCCACTCTACTCTGAAGAATTAGTCATATGCCCTACTTCTGGATCAGGAAGCTACTCATGGTCTTGCTGCCTCAGTATTTTGTTTGGCCAAGTGGCCTTAAACTGACACTAGCCCCTTCGTACAAATGCATACCCAAGATAACAGCCCACAGACTCATAAACAAATGTGAGATCCTAATACATCTTCCCCAATATTCCTTGGGATCAACAGTCTTGCCCTTCTCCTTGTGTGCCCCTTACAGAAGACCTCCACGGTGCTTATCAAAACCCTACTCTTTAGTTTGAATTACCAATAACCAATCTGCCCTGAACTTGGGGACCCCAAAGCACTCCACCTACAGAACGTAATAATGGCATGTGCCCTACCTCTGTGAGTATGTGTGCATTCTACCTTGATCTCCCTGTATGACCCCTTGAGGGATGCCATGTACCTTCTCCAGAACCTGTGAGCAATAAACTTTATTTCACTTTCTCTTGTGGTCTTTTGTTGAACTGTGGCTCACCATCCGGAATCCTTTGCTCCAGGGACTTAGGATACAACTATGTAGGAATTGTAAACACAATCACATTAGAATGTGTGTGCTAGTCTTGCACAAGGATGATCAGTGTGACTCAGTTCCTCTCCTGAGATCTGTATATCCTGACAAAATAGATTTTCAGAGATCATCGTCAACTGTTCCCCATCAGTTAACTTTCTTCCTCACTGAGCAGTACCAGGTTTCCACTGAGTAAGTCATGTTGTAATCTGAATGTGTAACAATCAGTGTAAAAAGATAAAATTTTTGAGAGCAACTCTGATGGCAGAGCTTTGCCTGGCTATACAATGATAAATACAGGAAACTAAGAGGTAAAGGCATGGGGGTGGGGAAGATGTTTCTAAGAATAAAAAACAGGACAGAAGGCAGAAAGGCAGGATTTATGAGAGCTCCATTCATGGGTGATATTGTATCAAATGAAATAGGAAAACTGTGAATGAGGCTGTAAATGCATGTCAGGATTTGGAAGAATTTTATTGCCCACTAGAGTTACATTCTTCTATATTTTGATATTACTAGGTCATTTTCAGAGTAATATACACTTTGAATTCTTCCCCAACCACATCAAGGCAGTATTCTGAACAATAGTTGCTACTATTCCAGAAGTTATAGTTTTTACTTTTATTTTACTGAAGTCAGCATTTCTGAAGAGTAACCTAAAGCTCTTAAAAAAAAAGATCCATCTTTAATAGTCTACTTTTTAACACTTTAGGGAATGAAGGAGAGAAATATGAGGCCATATCTGAACATGAAACAGTAATAGCGTAGATAATAAAAAAGAAATGTTGATTTGTTCTCTTGTTTTCTGTCAGGAAATGGCAAATTTATAGCTTTTGTAGTTAGGACATGCTTACTGAATATAGACTGTATAGCTTTTTGCATATTGTCATGTCACAGAATCTTTGGCTCAGAAGTTGGAAGGGCTAGATCCTCTAGTTTTACATTTATCACCCAACCAGCAATCAGCTGGTCACAGTCTCTGACAGAAGCACAGAAGCTCTGTTTCAAATGCCTGCAGAGATAAGAACATTCCAATTTCACAAGACGAATCTCTACTGAGTTATCTAGATAACCAGAAAGTTCCACCTTATATTGATCCAAATCTGTTTACTTGTGGCTGATGTACATCTTCCCTGTTACATTTATGAAACTATCCAGAATAATTCATCTTTTAAACTAGAGTACTCCAACTATTAAGGCAGTACAGGAGGGACATACTGAATTGCTATTCCAGAACCTCTTAGAAATATATAACCTGGGGAAACATTCCCAAACTGTGTCTTAACCAAATTAAACCTTTAAAAAGGAGCACATGTTAGATTCCAATCAAATTTACTCTTTAAATAAAGGCTAACTTACTTAATTTATACATAATTTAAATGCCACCATATCGTGTGTGTGTGTGTGTGTGTGTGTGTGTGTGTGTTTACCATGGATTTTTCTTAAATTGGTGCACAGATAGATCCTTTACATAGCAACTCTGTCTGATGTGAGACTATCTTCACAATTACTGTCACTGGGGGAATAATGGAGAGTGAGGAGAACAGGGAATAGATTTACTACTGTGTCTTATTGAGTCTAACATGCAATTGGTTACAAGATACACCTTATTTTATGGACTGCTATGGATCAATGAATAATGGTATTCACTAGTTTGAGATATTATGTAGCTAAGTGGAAGCTGAACCAGATCATTCTTTCTCTTTCTACTCTGGTCAAAGGGTAGGGACGGCTGACTGCAATAGGACCACATGGTCCTCTCCTCTTTATATTTGTGTTATTTATGCCAAAAACTTAAAGTCAATCTTGAGAGCGACTAGGGATATAGCCTAAGGGACAACATAAATATGTTCCATATTTTTTTAAAGTTGCATCATTTGAAAGGTAACTAACAGCAATTTTAATATTTCTTTATGTTAAGATGTTCTACACTCCTGGCTTGTAGACAATAGTGTACATTTAATAAAATTTATCCATTGCACACCACTTTGTGTGAAGCTTTTTTCTTCCTATTTTTAGATCTTATGGAAAGTAATGATGGCAGAATAAAAATAGACTGAGAACTTTGGGGTGGAGTAGGTAATCTGGAAACATAAAAAAGTGGTCAAAAAGGAGAAGCAAAGACATTCCTACCACTGATTTGCTTCACTACATGCTAGTCAATGTCTTCCTCAGTGTGTTTAACTTACCAAGTTCAAAGAACAAGTTGACAATACCACACACAGGAGGATATAGTAAAAACTAGAAGGTAGAAGAAGAATGTGTAAGTGGAAGGATTTGCCATTGATAGTAGCAGAAACCAGTATTTTCAAATATTCTGCTGTTATCGGATATACACAACCTATTGATAAATAGTGTCATGTTTTAAAAACTTAGGCTTAGATTAGTTTAGCATGTATTCCATTGCCAAATCAATGCTGACATTCTGGAGAGGGAATTTCACTACAGAAAAGTCCTTAGAGAAAATATAAATGGATTTTTTTTAAATAAAAAAGACTATAACTGAGAGCTACATGCTACAATAGTTTAGTAACCCTTCACTGCATTAAGTAAATCAGGTCATCGGAAAACTTTCTTGAGTCTTTAGAAGACAAGATTGTTTTACTAAACTTGTTTATTGACTTGAACATAGCTCAGGGGTCTATTATCCAGCAGTTAGGAATCATGACTTGAACTTGCTCAACTACCTTTACCAAATCACGTACTCTCTCTTTTGAAGTCCCTTGGAATACAGAATGTTGACCTGCTCAAAAGGACCAACAAAATTATTTTAAAGGCTCGCCTGATATATAAATGAAAAAACTCAAGCCTTGGGCAGAATCAGAAGTTTCATGTTTGCTTCCAATTTTACCTCTGACACCAGCCTACATGTCTGTACATAACTGTCTCTGGAGATTAATGGTTTGTCCTTGTCTTTCACTTTCTAGATTTCTAGCAAGTGTCTCTCATTAGCTGATACTAATTTGCAACCAGCTGGAGAAGGGGATTCTGGGAAATCTATTTTCTAGCTTCTCTTAGTGATGCAGAAGTATCTTAGATGGGTCTGGTAATAAGTCTAAGTTGACAACAGAGAATCCAGCCCATAACCATTCCTTGAGGTAGTGATACTAAGTCTGATATCTAAAGATTTTAAGGGAAAAAAAAGCCTCCATATGTTGGTAGGAAGTGTAAGTGATATCTAAATATTACTTACGCGTAATTTTTGAGAATTAAACTAGGAAAAGATTGAGTTGGGCACTCCTGTCATACTGTATAGGTATCAACAATTTGTTCTTCACAAGGGGCTGGGGCAATTTCTATTTTTCATTACATATTTAAACTTTTTCCTGAAACTTACATGCTTTGGTAAGCTTGGCATCCTGTTTTCTGATCATGCAGTTTGTTAAATTGTTTCTTCCTAAGTTTCACGAGATAATGCGCAGTAACATTTGACCGTCTCTTACCAATTTCATAGAAAATATTTCTAATATTTCCACCATATTGCTTCCTCTTGTAGCACTGCTGGCACTAACACTGCTTTTGTATTCCTTGGACAATAATGGAATTAATATTCTTTGTAAAAAAACTCTCAAAAATAAGAGGAAATACAACAATACACTAAGGTAACTGACAAGTATGATTAGTGGTGGTGGGCAGATTGCACAGGTTTTTAAAGTTGCTAAGTTCGAAGTTCATGAGAAAAGGATTATATATAT
The DNA here is from genome assembly GCF_000147115.1 of Myotis lucifugus. Classification (NCBI taxonomy): domain Eukaryota; kingdom Metazoa; phylum Chordata; class Mammalia; order Chiroptera; family Vespertilionidae; genus Myotis; species Myotis lucifugus. Next base: position 12,986,248 of record NW_005871051.1, read on the forward strand.
ATATATATATATATATATATATATATATATATTTCCATCTCAAGCAAAATAAAGGTCAGTTGTGTGGGGCAGGGAATATGTGTCAGGAATTACATTTACACAATTTATTAAATGCCCCAAACAAGCTGGCCAGGTGAGTATTATTCCCATTCTGTACATGATGGAGTTGAGGGCCTGCGAGGGCCTGCGAGGGTAAATAATTACCCCCAAGTTTCACAGTTTATAAAAGGCAGAAGTGGAATTTAAACCTCTGACTCAAAACTTCATCTCTCTGCCTCCATAAATGCAGTTTTCCAGTGCACAAAGTCCTTGCTGTTCTGCAGAGAGGAGAGTGCGGCTCTTTTTTCTGTCTTGCTCTTAGCCATACAGGCCCCACTATTGAATTTCAATTTGAAGAGAGAGAACGCTTCAAATATAAAGTGTCTACCTTTCCTCTCTGGGACTTCTCACTTTCTGTCACCAATGATGACAAACAAAAGTTGCAAATGAAATTGTATCTTGCCTGGCTGGTGTTGCTCAGTGGTTGAGCATTGACCTATGAACCAGAAGGTCACAGTTCCATTCCTGGTCAGGGCATATGCCCGGGTTGCAGACTCGATCCCCTGTGTAGAGCAAAGGAGGCAGCCAATCAATGGTTCTCTCTCATCATTGATGTTTCTATCTCTCCCTCCTCCTACCTCTCTGAAATCAATAAAAAATATATTTTTTTTAAAAAAGAAATTGTATCTTACTTTATTGTGGAGGACATTTTTTTTCACTCCCCTCAGGATCTATTCTTTCTTCCTGCCAGTGCATTGATTTCTTTTCAGAAGTTCCCACTGTCTTTCTGTGTGCAGTCCTAGTGGAATATTAAAACCAGGTGATTGCTTCCTATGGAAGTGGCAGATACCTCAGCTCCCCACCTTAATACATCGAGGGTATGGATATTTAACTCAATCTAATGGTCTCTTCTAGAGCTTTGAATTTTGAGTAAGGGAAGGAAGTCACTCAGGCAATTTGGCTATCCTATATAATAAAAGCTTAATATGCTAAGTGTCCAATCGTCGGTTGGCTGTTCAACCAATCAAAGCATAATATGCTAAGGCCACTCAACCACTCACTATGATGTGCACTGACCACTAGGAAGCAGACAGTTGACCTGTCGACCAGTTGCTATGACATGCACTGACCACCAGGGGGCAGATGCTTTGACCAGTAAGTTAGCTTATTGCTGGGATCCAGCTAATCTGTACTGAGTGAGACGGGCCGGACATGCCCTGGAGCCTTCCCGTGGTCCCTCCCCAGTTGGCCAACCTCCTGCGTCCCTCCCTGGCCCCAATCTTGCACTGGTGGGGTCCCTTGGCCTGGCCTTCACCCTGTTGCAATCCAGGACCCCTTGAGGGATGTCGGAGAGCTGGTTTCGGCCCTATCCTGCAGGCCAGGCCAAGGGACCCCACTGGTCCCTGAATTTGTGCACTAGGCCTCTAGTTATGTGATTAAAAAGCAAACTATGTTTGCTGTAAAAATGACTTCTACAGTCTATGTTTCATTGTTGGTTTAGTTTCTATCAATTTCCAAATAACAAACTTCCCTTAAATTCTGGGAATGTAAATTGCTACAATACTTACTTTTCTTATTGAAGTTAGACACATTCAGTTTCTAGGTTTGCCATTAAAGAATACAAATTAATATAATCTCTATAATTATTAATCCCTTCACCTGCCTTAACTCAGTTGAAATGCAAAGAATGAATATTAAAATAAAAATAAATTAGAAAACTGGAAAAATCACTTTGTATTAGGTAATTGTCATATATTTAATATATGATATGTATAACAATTAGTAATGCTTTCAGTTGCAATTAGAAGAAATAATTTCAATTGTATTTAAAAATATTGAAAGAAAGTAAAGGAAAAAACTGGGGATAAAAAAGAAAAAATGGAGATGTGAATAATTATGGCACAACATTTATGCCATAAGTACACTAATGAAAGTGCGCCTCCACTTTGATTAAGAGCTCTCTAGAAGTCTAAGCAAGAAGAAAACATTGTCAATTGCATATGTCTGAAGATTCCTAAGAGGAAAACTAATCACTTGCTAAGAAGGACAATTTCTCCTCATACTAGGTCCAGGGGAAAAAATTCCATTCTCACGTTCTTATGTGGGAACTGTACAAGTCACCTCTAGAGGAAACACTGAATTGTGATTCACCGACTGTTTTTAGTAATGTTCCTCACTGTATTTCAATAGCATCATACCAGAGTGAAATGCACCAAAAATGGTTCTATGGGGGACAAAAATATGACCCAGGTGTGTAACTCTGTAGTTCTGCTGTTTTATCCATGGACAGATCTTACAATATTTAGAGGAATGAGTAAGCTATTGACATTCGAGAACTCCTCCAAAAGTATTGCTGAGAATTGAGTTTAAAATTGCACTGCTTAGCAATTATTTGCTGGGCAGTGGTTGTAAGTTGGCAGTGGAGCAGATGGCTAATCTGGCCATTGTTAAATTGCAAGACAGAAGTATAAATAGAAACTGTTTTTCTGTTTGGAGAAAAGGAGAAGCATTCATGAGCAAGAGACAAGATCATCCTTACACAAGAATTAGGCAATTTAAATGAAGGACTAGTCCAGCCAGCATGGCTCAGTGGTTGAGTGTCGACCTATGAACCAGGAGGTCATGGTTTGATTCCCTACCAGGGTGCATGCCCCGATTGTAGCTCAATCTCCAGTATGGGGCGTGCAGGAGGCAGCTGATCAGTGACTCTCATCATTGATGTTTCTATCTCTCTTTCCTTCTCCTTTCTTCTCTGAAATTAATTATATATATATATATATATATATATATATATATATATATATAATAAAATAAAGGATTAAAGACAGCATTAAAAGTAATGCTTAAGGGGGAAAATGGTGGTAAAAGTAAGAAATCAGATAAATAGCTTTCTCTTTGCAGATTTATGTAATTAATTATACAACTCATTATCTAAACAAAGCAAGAAAGTTACGAAAAAATTCAAACTGATTATTTAATTATTAAAAAGGATCAATAACAGATACAGAGAAAATTAAAGCACATTTAAGAGTTTACGTGGCTCAACTATATAAAAATAGAATTATTAAATCTTGATTTAAAGTGATTATTTCTAAACATATAGTTTTTATTTAATCTGACCATAGGAAAATATAAAAAGAACAGTTACTAGGAAATAGCTGTGAACTGAATGTTTGTATCCCCTCAAGATTCATATACGGACCACTAAATCCTCAATGCGGTGATATTTGGAGGTGGGGCTGATCTTTCATGAATGGATTAGTGACCTTATAAGAAGAGATGTCAGAAGAAGGATCTCCTTTTCTCTGCTCTGAGGATGCAATGAGAAGATAGCCATCTGCACACCAGGAAGCAGGTCCGCACCAGAGCACGACCATGATGGAACTCTGATTTGGACTCCCAGTCTCCAGAACTGTGAGAAATACATGTCTGTTGTTTCAGACACCCAGTCCATGGCATATTTGTTACAGCAGCCCCAACTGACTGAGACAGAAATTGTATAGTGGTTTAAGCCTTTACCTTTGTGGTTCAAGCAGCAACCGAAAACATCTACATACCCCAAGTATATGCTAGAGATTTTCAGTCTGAGTGAAAACAGCATCATGTTATTCAAAATAGAGATACTTATATAAGAATACTGATAGATAAAGTTAAAAACAGGAAGAGAGATACCATGCAAATCAATTAACCACATGAAAGCTAGTGTGGCTATATCAATATTAGACAAAGTTTACTTTAATTCAAGATAACTTAATTTAATTACCAATGATAGAGAATAACATTATATAGTGATAAAAGGTTCAATTCAATAGGAAAACATAATCTTAAATGTGCATATAGCTGATAACAGAGCTTCAAGGTACATAGGACATAAATGGTGAACTCAAAGGAGACATATACAAGTCTACCATTATAGTTGGTAATTTTAACACATCTTTTTTTATAAATTAAAAGAATATGCAGACAAAAATATCAGGAAGTCATAGAAGATTTTAAAAAACACTATTAACTGGCCTGACCACATTAACATTTATATCTCTACAAAGAAACTACAGTAAACAAATTTTTAAGTGCCCATTAAACATTCACCAAAATATAGAGTATGCTGGGTCATAAAACAAATCACAATAAATTTCAAAGAACAGATATTATACAGCATATGTTCTCTAACTATCAATTATTAAGGGAGAAACCACTAACAAAGAAGATGATTAAAAAACACCTGTCTGTTTGAAAATTAAGCAATATGCACTTAGATGATTCATTTTCCAAAGATGACATCACAATGGAAATAGAAAATATTTTAAGTAAAATGATAACAAACGCACACTTATTAATGTTTATATGATGAAGCTAAATCAGTTCATAGAGATTTCTTTTTTAGCTTTAAATATACAAATTAGAAGGAAAAAAGGCAGCTTGAAATTAATTACTTAAGCTTTAATATCAAGAAATGAAAAAGAACAGTATAAATGTCCAAGTAAATTAAGGACAGAAAAAATAAAGATAAGAATAGAAATAAATAAAATAAGAAAGCGACATTCCATAGAGAGTATCAACAAAGCCAAAAGTTATTTCTTTGTAAAGACCAGTAAAAATGGTAAAACTTTATCAGGAGGCATCAAGATAAAATTGTGGGTGGAAATAGAAAAATCAGAAATGATAGAAAAAAATCTCATAGTAGATCTTACAGACATAAAGTATAAGGACATGATACCATGAATAAATTATGGCAATAAATTTGACAACTAATTTGAAATGTGAAAAGTCTTGAAAATGCAACATACTGAAACTGGCACAAGCAGAAAAAATTCTGAATAGTCCTACATCTACTAAATATGTTTATATATTTCTTCAACAGTTCAAAAAATTTCCCTCTCAACACAGACAAACCAACAAGCCTCTAGACCTAGATGAATTCACTGGTAAATTCTATAAAATATTTAAGAAAAAAACATAATACACAAACTCTTTCAGATTAAAAAGGAAGGGAAATATCTTTCAACTCCTTTTATATGTTCAGTAGATTACTAATACCAAGGTCTGGCAGGGATATTTCTTGAAAAGAAAGTTACAGGACCAAGTGTCATATGAACATAAATATAAACTATTAATCAAAATTCTAGCAGTTAGAATTAGTGGCACATTAAAGTCATAAAGTGTTATGACCAAGTAGATTTTATTTCAGAATCATCACTTGATTTAATGTTAGAAAAACAATGTAATTTCTCCTGTGACATAATAAAAAGAAGAAAGCCATTGATTTTTTTAGACGTATAAAAATTATTAATAAAATTTACCAGTTTTCATAAGAAATATCTCTCCTCAAGCTAGAAATAAAAGGAAATTTTTTCAATCTGATAAAAGAATATTCACAAAAAGCCTACAGGTAATATCTGCCTTGATTATGAAATACTGAACACCTTTCCCCTAAGGTGAGGGGAAAAGAAAGGTGTACATGATCACCGTTTTTATTTCACATTGTATTAGAAGGCCTGACTCAGGGAATAATGTAAAAGAAAGAAAGAAAGAAAGGACAGAGATACCAACACAGAGAAAGAGGGTCTGAGAGGGACAGAGAGAACCCTGAACTGAAAGCTAAGAAGTATAACTGTCATTTTATACAGACAACATGATCATGAATTTAGAAAATGCAAGGAAATCTACAAATTACAAGAACTAGTTAGAAAATTTAGCAAGTCCTCAGCATACATAGTCAATTGCATTTCTATTAATTAGCAACAAATAACTGAACAATAAAAAATTTTAAATAGCATTTACAATTTCATCAACGAGATAAAATATCTAAGAATCATACTAATAACCTATGTTCAAGTTTTTTTCTGAAAACTATAGACTTTTTAAATATTCAGATATCTAAATGAATAAAAGATATGTCATGTGTATGATTAAAACTCTCTAATTTGATAGATGTACATTTTATCTAAATAGAGTTGATGCAATCACAATAAAAATTCCGGCAAATTTTTTATGGACATAGACAGGCCAATTCTATGAAAATGTAAAGGACACGCAGAGGCAAGACCAATCTTAGAGCTATAGTAGTAGAAACAGTGTCATATCTGAGTTAGAATAGGTAAAAATTTGAAAGAAGCAGAAGAAAGTCCAAAAATAAGCCACATATATACAGCCTCTTGATGTATAACAAAAAGCACCAATGCAATTCAATAAAAATAAATATTATAAATTTAATTTCTGATAAGGTGAAAACATAAAATTTGGGAATAGTAAAACATTTCTAATCTTAAAAACACACTCATATACACTATCTGTTAAGTTCAAGCAAATATGATCATACCTGTAAATCAATTTGCTAGTTATATACTTATTGTTTCTAATCCTTAAGTCTACCTTTCTATACACTTTTCTTAGCTAGTATTTAGAGTCTTCAAAATACATTCACTAGACTGTCTTGTTATCTGCCTTTTTGTTAGGTTCTACCAAGAAATATTCACAGGAGACTAGATCTCTGGATATAGAGCAAAGGAACTCTATTTCTGTTTTCAAATCCTGTCAGCTTCTCTCTAGCTATGGCTTCTGCTTCCAGCTTCTCTTGACATATGGAATAGCTGCTGTTTCCCTCCTCAGACGTTCCAACCCAGAATTCTGGTGACTCCATCTCTTCCCTACCAACCACAGGAGTAGTAGCTGCTTCCTGCAGTTAATAATATTGAGGTTACTCAGCATCCCTTTTTATTTTTTCAATTTCAAACCAATGCCTTGTATCAACTCACACTATTTTATCAATACCTGATGTTTTTCACTTTTCTGGCTGGGACTTGAATCATACAAAGCCTACAATGCACAAGAAATGTTTCTCTTGAAGCAACTACATAAAAGTTTAAGATATTCCTTTTGGGTTTAAATTTAGTTTTTAAAAACCCTCAGGCCACCTTAACCTTCTCAGCAACTAATCTTCCCAGTTCACTAATGAATACTAATGGATTTCAGGTCAGTTAATTCAAGAATAAAAATAAGCAGAAGTGATTGCTTTCTATACTATTCAACATCATTTTTGGAGAGAGGGATAAACATCAATTTGACTAATTATAATTTAATTTGTGATACAATAAAAAACTGCAATGTGGACGCCTCAGATTTTTCATACTTTCATACTTGCTTTTCATTTCTCACCACTGGTTTCTGTTTACAGGCTATTTTAGCAACATATTTCTCATTTAGGTTATGACAATTGTCCTTATGGCCAATAACAAGATAATCAATCATTACACAACAGCTGCAGATGGGATCCCAATATATCTGTTTCCAATCCCAATATTCAGGTCCCTAGAGACAGTTGGCTTGTAATGAACAAGCCAAAGTAAATTTTTCATATGTCCAAGCAGAAAAACTATTTTGTTAGGAAAAGGTAAGAATTAAAATAATCATGGTCAGATTTACTAGAAAAGAAAGCAACACTTGAAAGAATCAAAATATCTAAAGACAAATTTCCTGCCTTCTATCTGCCCAAGTTCTTTCCCTTGACAACCAATAGATGAGAACTAAAATCAGGCAACTAATACAGGTGCATTTTAAATTTCATATATTTTATAGGATATAAATTTTAAAATGTGTTCCAAGAGCCCTTCCAAATCTGATCACTATAATTCTTCATCATATTATAGGAAGGAAATCTTCATCATTGAAGAAGTCCACTTCAGGGCATCTACCAACTATCTAACTAATATAGTCAGTGTTTTATTAGTAATGACAGACATATGTCAACAATTATTCTAATTAAAGACCAAAAGCCATTTCTATTTCCATTAGGCATACTGTCTTGATTTGTTTTTTGAGGATTTTGTCTTTTCCTAGGTGAGTTCAGTCTTGAAGGAGCTGTTGATTAAGGGACTCTGTCCTCACAGAATTAAATAATGGACACATGACCCACACTAAGTTAAGGGAACTCCTTCTCCCAAGAACTTGGAATCTTGCTTGGAGTAATTAATTAGCAACAATACTCTGATCAGATTATCATATCTACTAGACTACTAGTAAATACTGGTTTCTGCCTTTCTTGATCCTCAATTACCAGCATTTCCTTTAATTCTCTAAGCTACTCAATATCTATCCAACAACTCATTTTCTGCTTAAAAATTTTTATTACCTTGAGTACTGCATATTCTTTTTTATTTATCTTTATTGTTAAAAGTATTACAGATGTCCCCCTTTTTTTTTCTCCCATTGACTCCCTCTACCCTGCACCTGCCCCTCCTGGGCCTTCACCACACTATGGGCTATGCATAACAGTATATGCATAAAAATTCCCCAGTTAATCTCTCCCTACATGCTCTGCTTAAATGTATACAGAGTCAGTTTCTGTTGTGTGCAAGAAATTTTTTTCTAAGGGATAATCTCTTTTTTAAATGAGAAAATTGATGCTTAGGGTGAATAAGGAAATTGTCTAAAGTCAAACTGTTGGTAAAATGCAGAGCTGGGATCTTAACTCAGGTCCCTCTGATCTAATAAAGCCAGTGTTCTAGATAAAATGGCTTTGTAACTGAAAAGAAAATTGTATTCTAATCAAGGTAGAATGTTTTTTTAGCTATTTTTAGAAGTCTGGGAGGCTGCTAGCATTGGTCCTGGTAATTTATATTGTGAGGGAAAGGCTTTAATATGAATGGGTAAAGATGGCCTCATGGCCCAAGTTCTTCCTATGGTTGAGACAGGGGTGTAGCTAATCAGGCTGTATAATAATGAGTCAGATCCCATCTGGGAAACAGTATTCCGCTATGATTTGCTTAGAAAAAATAACCATAAGTAATATAAGATTTTGGTGAGAGAAAATAGTAACAGTTTAAAAGTATTTTGTGGTAAAGAGTTTTTCAGTTCTTAGAGAAGTTAAATAAAGAATCACCATATATGTTCCAGCAATTCTACCCTAGTATGTACCCAACAGAATTAAAAACAGAGTCTCAAACAGATACTTGTACATGCATGTTCATAGACACACCATTCACGATAGCCAAAAGGTAAGTCACCCAAATATCCATCAATGGAATAACAGATAAACAAGAAGTGGCATATATATACACAATAAACACTACTCAGGCATAAAAAGGAATGCTGATACATGCTACAATGTGGATACACCTTCAGAGCATCATGTTAAGTGAGAGAAGTCAAACACAAAAGGCCACATATCATATGATTCTATTGTATAAAATATCTAGATCAACAAATCTATAGAGACTAAAGCAGATTGGTGGTTTCTAAGAGCTGAAGGAAGGGGAGAATAGAGAGTGACTGTTTAATGGATATAGTGATCTATTTTTAGGTGAGGAAATGTTTAAGAACTAAATAGAGATAGTGGTTACTAAATGCCATGATATTATACAGTTTAAAATGATTGGTTTTATTTTATGTGAATTTTACCTTAATTCTAAAACATGCTTCCTATGTGCTAGGTACAGTTCTAAATACCTTATATATAATATGCATTTACTTATAAAAATAACCAGTCAGTGGTAATAAACAACAATCATCTTACCATCACCTTGCTGAAATGCAAGATGGAATAAATTTAGAATAAAATATTAGATGAGGGATATATTTTGAAATAAGATATATTAAATATTTGCTATAAAAGATTTGCCATAAATGTAGTTGCAGACCTCAATGGAGCTTCATCCTACAAATATCTTTTATAAGGTTCATTTCTATTTGTCTCTTCACCAAAGTTAAATTTATTTTTGTTTCCGGGCCCCAGTTGTCATGTTATTTGTTACATTTATTTGTTTGTAATGCCTATCTCTTCAGTACAAACAACCAGGATTGCCAAGGCAAAATAAACATTTTTCAGCCAAAAGTACCTCAGGCACACACCAGTGCACAATTTATAACCATGACTAAAATTATTCTCAAAAAAGCAAAAACAAAAGATATTAACATTACCCTAAGCCATAGCCAGTTGTGTTAATTTATCACAAATTAACCTTGTACCTTGCATATGTCAAATACAAATGAATTACTTTTATTTGTTAAAAAACAATATTTGAGTCATCATGCCAGATATACACTAAACACTGAAATGCAACAGCAACGAGCAAAGACAAACATTCTTGTCTCATAAAGCTAGAAAAATAACTCATAGCAATTAATAGTTAACATTTATATGGAACTTAGCATGTTCATGTATAAGTTGGGGGGGACAATTATAGGAGTAGTGTGTTTGTGGATAAAGATTGGGTGTTCTACTTTGGGCATAATAAGTCTGATGACCAAAAGATATATAAGCTTAGAAGTTGAATAAACAGTGTTATGGAGGGGAGGGAGAACTATGGTAATAGCAGAGTATGGTTAAAAAAATGAGGCCAGAGAAAGAGAGAAAGGGATGGATCAAGTAGGAGCTTATGGATCATAATACAAACTTACTAGTTACTTTTTTTTTTAATCTGAGAGCCCAATAGTGTGTTTTGAGCAGGGAAATTATCTGAGTTAGGTTCTAGGAGACCAGTTGATCTAATGAGTTTTTGTTTTTTTTTTAAAGCTGCTGAGTCCTAGCTGGTTTGGCTCAGTAGATAAAGCCTCAGCCTGAGGACTGAAGGATCCTGGGTTTGATTTCAGTCAAGGGCACAAACCTTGGTTGCAGGCTTGATCCCTGGTTGGGGTGCAACCAATTGATATGTCGATATGTGTCTCTCACATCAATGTTTCTCTCACTGTGCCCCTCCCCCTCCTTTCCAGTCACTTGAGTGAGGATTAACAAAACAAAACAAAACAAAACAAATAAAAAAGACCTTGGGAGATTGAATAAGAGGCTGGGATTTGTGACTTCTGTTAAAAATGCTAATGGATATTGACTGGAGTTTGAATAGTAACATAAAATATAGGTCTGGGTTTGAGGGGAAAGGTCTATACTGGAGTACTAATTTGGGAGTCATCAACATATACAAGGTACTTTAACCTATGAGACAAGATGACATTTCTCAGTGAATAAGGGTAGGTAGAAAGGTGTGGAGGTCCAAGTACTGAGTCCTGAAATCTTAAAACATTGAGAGGTTGAAGACATAGAGGGATTGATAAGGAAAGGCCGGAAGAATACCACGAAAGCAGGGCAAGTGTGATATCCCAGAAGGCAAGTGAAGCAAATGTTTCAGCATAAAACTCCAGTCTCTATTAGTGGTTTTCTTGAAGCCCCCAGTGGGCTTGAGGTGAGGTAGGAGGCTGGGGGCATTAGGAAGTGAGGTGGTGGGTGAGGAAAAAAAAGGCAACTCCCTCCTCTCCCCAGGAATGGGAGGGACAATGTCCCAGTCCCTCCTAAAAAAGGTCCATGGTTCTTTGCTCCTCTCTACCCCAAATCCTAGACAAAAAAATGAGGGGCATTCCTCTATCTCATGTCCTGCAGGTCCTTCAGAATCTCTCTTAAAAATGTGAAATTACTTTCCCTATGGGTTTCGGGCCTCAGATAATAATCACATTCATATAAAACCTCTCAACTAAAATCCAGCAAATATATTTTGTGCTCCTTTAACAGATATTTATTGAGCGCTCACTGTTCTTGGTATAGAATGTGTCTAGGAGGATATAGTCTTCTCTCTCCCCTGGTTACCTCTAGGGAATAAGTGGCTGGTTTTTTACTTTCTCTTTTCTCTCATACAATTTTATACTGTGGGGCTTTTTTTTTAGAATGGTAGAAAATTTTTATTTCTTTTGCATACATGCTTTTAATTTCTTTACCTAATATAACCATTCGGTTACTGTATTTTGAAAATGCAGGATGCTGGTCTTTTCCCTTAAGTTCATGACATTCTATGACCATTGCTTACAAGCTTTAGGAAAAGAAGAATCTCTGCTGTCCCGGTGACTTGTTTTATTTAGTAAGTGTAATTACTCCTCTATACGGCATTGATTAAGCTTTAGAAAGTGAAAGGGCAGATGTAGATTTATGCAAGATAAGACCACCTGTTACTTGCCAGCCCATTCAAAAATGACTTTGCTACTTGCCTTGTCCTTCTTTGTGTCCCTCAACGATCTCTTTAGGATTTATAACCACTAATTAGAATGTATATCCCAGCTGCAATTAGCTTCTCTCAAAAGTCTCACTTATCTGGAGGAATTAGCTGTTTATTGCATCCCTAAAATCAATGAGAGATAGATCTTTTGCTTCAAATGTGGGAGTTATGAGAAGGGGGAAGAGGATACACATCAAACACCGTGTAGGAAAATATCAAATACCTATACATTAGTTGTCTATTGCAGTGTAACAAATTACTCCAAAACCCGATTAGCTTAAACATTAACCTTTTTTCTTATAACTTCTGTGAGCCAAGAATCTGAACATGACTTAGTTGGGTACTTCTCTTTCAGGATCTCTCATAGTCTGCAATTAAGATTTTGGCTAGCGTTGCATTCATCTTGGACAAGAGAAGGATCTGTTTCCAAGCTCACTCACAAGGTTGTTGGCAAATTTTCACTGACTACTGTCCTCGGGCATCTGTTCTGGGCCATGTAGGTCTCTCCTTAGGGCTATGCACAACATGGGGGCTGGCTTCCCTAATACTAACAGATTAGAGGAAGAGAAAATCCGTGATCCCTCAAAATGGAAGCCGCAGTTTTGATAAATCTAATCTTGAAAGTGATAGCTCATTGCTTTACTCTAGTCTGTTATAAATGAGACTCTAAAATGAGCCCATCCTCAGAAAACATTATTATATTCTTCCTTTTCTGCAGAGTCAGTAACGAATAATGCTGTACAAGGGTATGAATACTAGGAGGCTGAAATGTTTGGGGATAATTTTAAGGGCTGCCTACAACCTATTTGACATTTTTATTCTCTACCCTGATCATCTCCACTGCCTCAAAACTCCTATTCTTCACCAGACAGAATATGTCTCTCATTCTTTCCTTCCTAGGCAGTCTAAAATTCTCTTTGTTTTTTAATGTTACAGCTCCTCAGTTAAGACACCCCACTTAACAAAGGAAAAATACAGTAATTTAGCAGAATGTGGAAACTGTTGTTTCTTATATATGCCCCTTGAGAGATCTCAGCAGTTTATATGGAACCATATAAACTTACTATAATGTTCTTCTTAGGATTAATTATTTCATATAACTATATGGCAATTAAGACTTTATTACTATAAAACACTGGCAGTAATCTCAACAATTGAATCTTTTAGAAAAGAGAAGCTATGCTCAGTTGAATTCTGTGTTACCATTGATCATATTTACAATGAGATTTCCCTAAATGAGTTGTGATTGTCAAAAGAGTTTTTCTTTTTTCAAGTTAAATTTTATTCAAGCAAAAATGTATGTATGTTTCCAAAGTCTCTCCTTATCGCTCTTCATGCGCCTCCAAGTAGTTCAATTACAGTAAAGAGGAACACACAGCTTTTGACATTTGGGCAAAGAACAATGTTGGTTATTAAACTCAGTCTTATCTCGGAACAAGCTACCTCTCAGAGAACATTATTATATTTTTCCTTGTCTACAGAGTCAATAACGAGTAATGCTATCCAGCCCTGAGTGCTCAGTGAACAAATGATACAGGCCTTTGAGGCTTAGTGGTTTCTTTTCCTTTGCTGTTGATACTGTGATTTTTCTCTTGTTGTTCTTGGTTAAATTTAAGCTCTTTCCTAGGCTTGTCCAAATTTCAGAGGGAATAAACTTTTATGTAATAAGTCTCAGACAGGCTTTTGCCTAGTTTCAACTTTTCTCTAAACTTTGGAAATGAATTTTTTGCTGATCTCGGCAAAGAGAAATCACCCACAGTCAATCAGCTAACTATCTATAATAGCATGAGTTGACTATCCTAGGATTCTCTTGCCCAGGAAGAGAGAATCGCAAAAAAACTTTATTGGTGTTTCAATATTTTTTTTAAATCCATTGATCTGAGTAGAAGACTCAGCCAGCCTTCATGAGGGGACTTAGGACAATATCAAATGACTGTTTACTTCTCCAGAATCTTAATTTGGAACCGCAAGTTCACTATCCACGGTCCAATATTATTATATCATGAATTTTACCTCAGCCCCAAAAGACCTTCACAGTAAAAGACCTTCTTTAAATAATATTTCCCAAACCTCATAAATATTTTGTCTTTTTGTTCCTTCCCATCTCTGGACAATATTAAGACTCTAATAATGGAATGATCTCTCTTAGTTTGGCAGAGAACAATCTTATCTACAATTGAGTTACTTTATCTGGCTTCATCAACAAGTTGTTGCAGTTATTTTGAGGGAATGGATAGTTGACAGAAACAACCAAGTTATGCCTAAAATGGGAAAGAATTTATGTGTTAATCACTGTTTATTTATCTCATATGAATCCTAATTTCTTCACTGAGGGCTATAACAATATACTCAAGTTGTAAAATCTAAAAGTGATGAAAGAAATATATCTAGGAAAAGTAAAACAAATTCCTTAAGTGAAAATTATATAAAGTTCTATAGTGATAATAGTGACATGTCATATTACCTGAGATGAAATATGAGACATCGAGGAAGTCAAGCAAACAATGAGTTGAGGAATAAGTGACAAAGTATGTTGTATACATTATCTCCTTTCATCAGAGTTATGCAGAAAGGAAGTAATAGAAAGGAAGCTTTAAGAGAGAGCTTCTACACGCATGCAAATTGCATGGTCCTACAACTAGAGTGTTTACTTTGCAGATAATTTTCATTGAGTGTGAACCTGAATGGCCAAGACTTCAAGAAAGCTCAACAAAATGTTTACTATTATAAAGTTGAAAACATGAAAATAACATTGGTTATAGTGATGTTTATAGCAGTCGGGGTGGATATAAGACACTGTCTCCTTAAGCACTGCTATTGAACATAAATTTCCCTTCCAGATATAGATATGCATTTTCATTGTACCAGCATATCTAAGAACTCTGATGATCAATTTTCTGTCTAGTTCAATTAGAAAAGAAAGATATCACCTTGTTTCTCTGCTGAAGTTGTCCTTGAACACCAAGCTCTAGCTCTCCAAAGGTGGTCTTCATGTCATTGGATTCCTGCCACCTTAGTAAGCAATATTCCATCCACTCAGCATTGCATCATGTTTTAAACCCAGTGGACATCATTGTCTCCAAAATAGAAGAACACTTGATGTTCTTATCAAGGAGTTCTTGGCCTTCCTCTATGAAAAACCAGAATAATGGCAGACTGAATCTCAGGTAACATAAAAAAAGGCTTCAGGAAGGGAGTTAAGCAGCCATTGATTTGTTCCCATATTAATATTATATGTAGAAGTATGATGAATACATCTTCTCGCTTGTTCCTTTTTTTCTCTATTATTTTACTAATAAAGAAAATGTACATGGGCAAAACTTTGCATTGTTACTTGATGCTATATTGTTAATTTTTTGATTGTGTCATCCATTTGCTATTTTGTGAGTTAAGAAAATTAAAGCAAATAACTTGATAAATAGACTACCAATGGTCTAGCAAGTATCTTTATATTAATAGCAGGAATCAAAGTATATTTTCCTTATAGAATTGTGGTAGCCTTCTTATCTTTGATGTTTACCATTTTTATTTGGAATAACATAGATTTTTCACTTCATGATACCAATCTGTTCCTGAAAGTGCTTGTCAAATTCATTTCCAATTCATGTAAGCATACTGAAATGCAATATTCAAATTAAAATATACATACCTTTATCTATCACAAGATCTGGGGAAACTAAATACATGCAAAGAATGCATACACATTTATAAAATTTTATTTTTTAATCTAAGACTTACCTTTTCTGATACTAGACTCTGTTTTTAATTTATGTTGCAAATAGTATTCATAGATATTTTCAAAATTCCACGTTAATGAAAAAATCATCTCTAATTTCAACATTCTTTTTCTGGCATACATGAACATTTCCAATTGGTCTTTTTTAAAACATCCTCTTCTAAATAAAAGCCAGCAAAATAATGGTTGTTTTCTTGTCAAAGCCATATCAATGATCAGTTTTCTAGTGTTGCATAAACAATCACCCAAAAACTTAGTGGTTAAAAGAAACCATTACTTGCACATGTTTCTTTATGCTGGGCTGGGCTTAGTTGGGGGCTTGTTAAGCAGGGCTGTTTTTGGTCACCTATGCATTAAATTGGGGACAGGACAGCTGAGGGTTGATGCATCCTGGATGGCCTCCTTCATGTCTAGAACTTCAGTAAGGATAGCTTGAAACAGCTGAAATGACTGTCACATGAAGATAGCAGCATCCTAGAGAGAAAAAGTAAAAACTGCAAGGCTTCTTGAGATCTTGTTCAGT
Source organism: Myotis lucifugus (assembly GCF_000147115.1). Classification (NCBI taxonomy): domain Eukaryota; kingdom Metazoa; phylum Chordata; class Mammalia; order Chiroptera; family Vespertilionidae; genus Myotis; species Myotis lucifugus. The sequence continues at coordinate 13,002,521 of NW_005871051.1, forward strand.
CACATAACATTCCTTGTCTCATTGTATTGGTCAATCAAGTAAACCCAGGTTCAAAGGGTAGGGAGATATATTCTGCATCTTGATAGAAGAGATTTCAAGAAATTGTGCCCACTTTTATTCCATCACAGTTAGTATTAGCAATGTTATATGAACATAATATTATAAATTCATTTAGATATGAATAAAAACATGTTTATAAAGACTATATTTACTCTTAAAGGAACACTATAACCAAAATATTATGATTTATTGCTGAAAGTTAAATCCTAAGCCCAAACAATAATAATTCTTATTTTAATTGGATTTTAAAATGCCTGATCAGTTCTTAAATATATGTGTTAGAATAAATATTTAGGATCTCCTATTAATATTGAACTTGAAAACAACATAATTATTTCAAAATATTTAACTACAGTGATGAAAGACTTAACATAGGTAAGCTATTTTAGAATTTATGAATGTGGTAATCAAACTGAAATCTGAAAATGTGACACATGCTTAACTCCTTAAATACAAAAACAGAATACAGAATAATGTAATCGATTTGGTAAACTTGAATGATTCACCTCAGATTTCCCTTTTTTCCCATTACATTTCTCATAGATAGAAAAACAAACATAGAAATACACAGAAAAGCTGCAAAGAAAGAGCAATAAGAGGAGACCACTTTTATCAGGTGTTAAAATATACTATAAAAATCTCTATAATTAAAAGCATATGGTACTAATGAATAGATAAAAGAATTTATTGGATATATTTCCAGGAAAACCATATAAAAATAGAAAATATTTGTGACTTTGGGCAAAGGTTTTTTAATTAAGACACAAATAAAATAGAGAAAGTATAACTAATTCTACTTTTTGAAAATTAAAAACATTTGTTTTTCAAAATAAACTTCAAAGAGAATAAAAAGGCTATAAAAATGGGAGAAAATATTTGCCCAAGTATATACCTGATGAAGGACTTGTATTTAGGTTATATAAAGTACTCTTACAACTCAATAATAAGAAAATAGCCCAGTTAAGAAATGAGCTAAGTATTTGATCAGACACTTTACAGAAGTAGATATGTGAATGACCAATAAGCACAAAGATGCTTAACATCATTAGTCATCAAGGAAATGCAAATTAAAACCACAGTAAAATACTAACACACATCAAGGCAAAGGTTTAATAAATACATTTCAATTAAACAAAAACTGTTTACAAAGATTATATCTTCATTTAATGAATTCTAGAGAACATACTTCATGAATATGGAGAATGACCCCAAAGAATATTTGATATGCAAGAAAGAGCAGTAAACAAACTCATAAACATGTATGGAAATGTAAGCAAGCAGTATACGTGTAAGTATTATTTATTATAAAATCTAAATCAAAGGGTTAGAAAATCAAAGAGTCAAGAGGATGCAAAGGAATGAGCCCTGAAGCCAGGAGGGTTAAAGCTTAGGTTTCACTCCCTAATTATTGATGCTCATGGCAAAATTCCTTTAAACTTTATATCTGTAACTTTATATGTTTAACTCTCCTTCCCATTTTATAAAGTGGTTTTATGTATCAAAGCTATTAATGAATACAAAGATTTTGAAAATTGTTAAATATAATGATTAAAATATCATGACTGTTATTAAATCATGAAATAACTAGAAAACACTTTTAAAAATCATTCATCCTTTCTTATGTTAGATGGGAAATAGAGGAAGGCTAAGTGGCATGTCATAGATTATATGTCCAGTTAGTGACAATGCTTGTACTAAAATAAAATAAGTTCCCTGACTCCTAGTCCAGTACAGTTATGTGCTGCTTATTGACTGGGATACATTCTGACAAATGTGTGGTTAGGCTATTGTATAGCCTATGGCTCCTAAGCTACAACACTGTACAGCATGTTACTGTACAAAACAACATGAGATTAAATCCAGCACAAGAAAAAATGATGTGATCAAGAGACTTGGTAAACAGGAGATATATGAGGTTGCTGGCAGTGTAACAGGGCATACTGTTTTACACCAAACTTTTTTTATAAGTAAAAAGAATACATTCTAAATAATGATAAGTTATAGCATAGTAAATACATAGACCAGTAACGTAATTGTACATGCCATACTTCTATATACCTGGCAGCCCAGTAGGTTTGTTTATTTTTACTATTAATCTTCACCAGAGGATATTTTTCCACTAATTTTTCAGAGAGAATGGAAGGGAGGCGAAGAGCCAGAGAGAGAAACATCAATGTGAGAGAGACACATTGGTTGCCTCCCACATATGCCACAATTAGCAGATCGAGGAGCCTGCAACCGAGGTATGTGCCCTTGACCAGAATCAAACCCCGGTTCAATCGTGGACTATTGTTCTCTGTACTGAGCCAAACCAGCCAGGGCACAGTATGTTTGTTTATACCACGATCATCAGGAACACATGAGTAATACATTGCTCTCTGCCCTAATGATGACTCTGACATTGGTAGGATAGGAATGTTTCAGCTCCATTATAATCCTATGGAACCACCATTGTATATGTGACCTATTGTTGACCAAATGTCGTTTTGTGGGCACATAACTAACTGTATATGATTTTTAAAGCACTAACAGGAATGAACCTGGATATGAAGTAGAAAGAGAATTGTTCCCTACTACTATTTTTTTTTCAGGGTGCTTCCATGCCTTTGTGAAGAGAATATCATGGACACTTTGAGCATACAATGCAAAGGTCTTATATAAGTATCTCAGCTTGTTTCTCTTAGGCCTATTATCTTTATAAAATCAAACTTATTATAAAAATTCAGCTGAAATGTAATATCTTCATATACAGATACCCCTCCACACACATACACAAAATTATTCTTTGCAATTAGCTTAAGTGAGTACATTTGATGAGCTTATTAAGGCTAATATGGTACCATTGCCTTCTTTATTATCTTTTTTTTTCATTAAGCCTTTATCAGAGGCTTTTTTCTAGATGTGGTGCAAAGACAGAAATCCATTTCAGGCCAGGGAGCCAAGTCATTGAAAAGAATATGAAGTAGTGTTTTTTTAAAAAGCCTTTGGTGTCCCATAATGCTTTACACACTTCCCGAGGAAAATAAACACACACATACATACACACACACACACACACCATGCACACTCACTCAACCAAACTTTGAATAGATTGTCAGGAGACTCAAGGGCCTAAAGTTATGAATTCGTGGTCTGGAAATGGGGGGTGGGGGAGGAGGGGGGAAGCAGCCTAACATATATCTGTTCTTCTAGGAAACATGGCTCAGTTTCTGTGTCAGCAAGCACCCAACTCCAGATGGGAGTTATATTCCCTCAAATAAAATAAACCCTCTCAACACCCCATTCCCAGAAACTTCAGCTGGCAATCTCAAATCTTCAATATCCCTCTAACACACCCCCAGCCCCAAGTAGAGTTCCATCTTAAGCTTAAAAATCACTTTGTTCTCCAGTAACCTTAATCTTTCTCTCTACCAACTTGCCTTTTCCCTGTTGTCTAGTTTATGTTGTACCATGGTATCTGTATCTATTATTTATTTATTTATAATTTAGCTTAATGCACTTAGCTTTAGAAAAGAAATCCTAACGCTTCAGTGGCCCACATACTAGTAAAGCCAATGAGTCTCCTGTGTGCCTGGTGGAACTCAGAAAATTTCAAAAGTCTTCATGTTACTACCAAGAAGAACATCACAAATGGTTAAAATGTTGTAACCTTGAATAACCTGACCGCATGTGAACACAGGCAAATTGTTAGTGATCCTCTGTCATTCCTCCAGTCCTCCATGTCCAGGTGTCAGGTGGGGACAATTCATCATGAGGAGGATACAAAGCTCTGCTGTTTTTTCCCCTCGGGTTACAGTCTTGCAGGATTTCGTCTCAGATTTTCCATGAAAGCGCTTCACTGCTTTCTGCTTTCTTTGCTGCTGTGACCAGATGGAAGCATTCCCTTCTCTTCCAGAAAGTCTATGAGCAGGCAGAGTAAAGGTGACAGCTCACACGGAGTAGTGCCAGATGCTCTTGTTTATTCCAGAGGGGTAAGGGATATTTATTGGCAAAAGTTCAATGGTTTGGGGGAGAATTTTCCAAAGAGGTACATTTTTGGTGGGTGGTGATGGCAAAAATGCGCCTCTGTGTGCAGCTCCAATAAGAGAAACAGACTAGCCTTAGCTTTTTTTTTTCTTGGTTTACATTCTTTCCTCAAAATACAGGAAGGTTCTTTAAAACCCAAGTATGTGTACTTTACAGGGATGCAATATTCTTGTCAACCTGCTCTCTTCAAGAAAATTGAAAATAGGAACTCAGATTTGCAAATTTGCCCCTTACCTTTCTTTTATTTTACTGAACCTGGGTAATAATTGTATGGAATTGAAGTAAAGGTTATTTAAAAAATTGACTACAGAATAATCAGTACCAGGCCTGTTTATTTTACTATAAGCTCAAGCTGTCTTAAGACTTGGGAGAATAGCTATCCTAGTTTTGTTTAATCAACAAATGTCTCAGAGTACTACAGAGGATGCAGTATTGTTAATGCTTAGGAGTGTGGGCTTTTGAAGCTTACTACTATCATCTTGGCAAGTTTATTTAACTTCTTTGTTCCTCAATTTCCTCATATGTAAGATCCTCATACACATAGTACTCATCTCATAAGATCTTTGTGTTGGCTAAATGAGTTTTCTCATAAAACATGTTTAGGAAGGTACCTGACACATAATAAGTATTCAATAAATGTTAGCCACTACTACAACCATTGTTATTATTTTATTATGCAACCATTTTATTTTGACTCATTACCTTATAAAATGTGTATTCTTTTTTCTTTGGGTAACATCTGTTTTAGGAAAAATGTGTCAAAAATACTCTATTTAAGATGGCAAGAATCTCAAGAGATTTTCCAATTTCAGTTGTAACAAATAAATTACAGAAGAAAATGTTTATTTTGGGGGGGAGCATTCTCAAGACCCAAAAACCAAAATTAGCATTTCTTCCATGCTTTATAAAAAAAATTAAGCACCCTTATGAGCAAAAAAGAATAGTGTCTCTCTCTCTCTCTCTCTCTCTCTCTCTCTATATATATATATATATATATATAATCACCACATCTATTAATAAATAAAGCCAATTTTTAAAATGAAAAGTTAAATTACTTAAAGTTTTAAAAATAAAAATAATTAAATGATAATTTTTTAAAACAAAAATGAGAAGCCTTTGAATTTTATTAAACGAGAAATCCTTTACTAGTATGACTATTTTTTCACTTTGGGGGAAACCAATTTATTCATATACATTTAAAGCTATATATAAAAGGAGACATTTCATCAGATAAACTGTAATGAAAATATCTCTACCTATGAATTCTCAAGATTTGGATTTCAAAACTCAGGTGACTGATTTTTAAAAAGATTAATTTATCTTAAAAGTTAACTTAATATAGTTAATTATAGAGCTACAAATAATATTTAAATGTGCTGAAGTTTGGGTAGCTTGTCAAAGTGAACCAGCTTTCATAATTCTAGAATGCTTGTTTTTGTTTTAAAAAATATGGATTGTTTTAAAATGGTAAAATACAGCTGTTAAAAATGTAACTTTTGGCTGCATATAGCATAAAAGTATGTGATGCCAACTTTGATTGTTTATATATAAATCATTTCTTTGACTCTCATTAACTCTGTTCCAAGATAATAATAAATACTTCTTGAAAGAATGAATCTAAAAGCGGAATTTGGAATGGAATCTACAAATCTCAGTTGTAGTGACACCAGTTATTGATGGCACACCTTTTGCATAACTGCATAATGTGCAATTCCATCCACATTTGTCCCTGGCTCTAGCCATATGGCAATTCTTCCTGAATGTTTTGGCTTCTTCCTTTTCTTTCGCTATCATTAGAATTATTATGGCTTTATTCCCGTTAATCCTTGCCAGATGGGAAGCAAAGAGAGGATTATTTTTGTCTCACTTATTTTTTATCCCTATTTGAATATTCTTGGTTGCCTTAAACATGAACTTCAAACTGCTTGTATCTACAATTTAAAATACCCTATCCTGTTCATAGGAACTGTTCTATTAAGTGAGTTTTAGGATCCATATTTCTTTAATACACCTTATTGTTCAATTATCTTTTAAAGTGAGAGCTATGGATGGACACTTGAATTCCTTGGGTTACAGATTCCTACAAATCATGTGCATATAGTTGGAAAAAGCCTTGAACACATCAGTATTTTTATGGTTGTTTTTTTTGTTGTTGTTGTTTGCTAATCCTTACTAGAGGATATTTTTTTCATTGCTTTTCAGAGAGAGTGGAAGGGAGGCAGGGAGGGAAGAGGGAAAGAGAGAGACACATCAACTGGTTGCTTCCCATAGGTGCCCGGATCTGGGGAAGAGGGAGAAAACTGTAACCCAGGTATGTGCCCTTGACCAGGAATCCAACCCACTACCCTTCAATGCTCAGGCTGACGCTCTAACCACTTAGCACACCAGCCAGGGAGTCAATGTGTTTTTTATAATGTGGTCTCCTGATTATAAATTCCATAGGGGTTGGCTCATTATGGCCAAAAGAATATTCCTCTTATGGGTAACAAATTTGTGACTTTTTTTTTAATTTTTCACAGCCATATATAATAATGCTGGTAAATTGGACAAATTGGAGATTACCCCCTGTCTTAGAGAAAGTAATGTATAGCACTGCATTTTGTAAATAAGAAAGTTTCTTTCCTAAAAGCATTAACCTGAAGCCAGCAGCAGTAGGCCAATGGCTTTTATCATGAGTTAACAGGGACACAGGCCTCTGCTTAGTTATCACAATTAAACCAGCCTCACAAGAGTACATGCACACCTGGAGAGGGTACCTGGTGAGTACTTTCCTGTGGCCACAGAACTGTCCATTATCAAAGGAAACATCTGTAAAATGTTGATCCTCAAAAGGAATTTCTTAACAAAGAACTATAACCCTAAAACCAGAAAATGATCCACCATTTATTAAAATAAGGGACAGAAAAATAGACAACAAAACATAACTGAGATGCATTTGGGGAAAAGATTTACAGTGATTCACATTTTACTGACCCTGAGTCACCCGGGTGTTATGGACACTTTTGTTATACAGGGCTGCACTTGTTTGAGATTCACAACCTCCTCCCATTACATATGGTCTCCGCAAGTTACCAAAATGTGTTCTTTGAAATTAATAGTTAACTAAAAGGATGCCATAGGTTTAATTGTGTATTTTTTTTTTAGTTCTTTTGTGTGGAGGAAGGAGAACATTGATTCAGGAAAATGGAATACATAGGAAATTTCCTTAATGGTCATAAAATAGAAATTATCATGCTTTAATTTTCCAAGGGTTCAAAAAAGTAATCCTTTCCCTGGTGATTGAATCTTTAGCAATACATGTATTTATTTAATAATCTATTCAGTGTAATATTTGTAATCTGCAAATTTTCATTAAATTTTTGAGCCCTGAATCTATTTCTATATGGTCTACCAGTCAAGAAACACAATAGAAATGTTGTACTCCCAAAGGATGTGTCAGATGCATGTTCTGTGGTAAAACATGGCCAGTCAATAAAGATCCAACAGTGTTATGAACAGAAATAGATAATTACATCCTAGATTTTTCAATTATCAAAGCATCTTAACCACTTGCCAGGGAAAAAATGGTTAGCGAGCTTACATTTAGATGGTTCTGATTCAGTCAAAATGTTTTTAGCTAGAATGTAATTTCATGGGCATGTGTGAATCTCATCCATATTTTCACAGTGTTCACACTGTCCACATTTAACATGTGAGAACCTATAACCTCAGCTAATTGGGATGAACATGAGCATACAGTATTTTTTTTAATAATTATGATTTTCAAGGAGAAGCACCCTCCTCATAATTATTTCCACACTTATTCATTTGTTTGACATTTATTGGCCACATAGAATATTACCACAACAGAGATGCTCAATACAAAATTGAAGAAGACTCAATTATGGCTATCAGAGGGTTAATTGTCTCGTGGGAAAGAAGCACATCACGCTTTGTTGCTGCTCTGAGTGATGTGTCTTATAACAATAATGTAGAGTTCAGTGAGAAGAGAAAAATGGGGATTCACATTGTAATAGTCATAAGAAGGCATCAGGGAAGGAAGCTTCCTTGAGAAAATGGCCCTTATTTTAATTTTGAAGAATTAGATAACAATATATCCAAGACATGGAAATAACTCTGCAAGTCATTTTATATTCTATAGAAGACTGAATACTCCCTACCCTCTCACACACAACAGTGAGGGTACGAATAAGAGTAAGAAAATGAAAGAGGGGTGTGTGGGGGTGGGGGTGTGTCCATTGAGGGCTGGAGAGGAGGGAAATGGAAGAGGGCACCCAGGATTTCGAGGAGGGATATTATGTAATAATCTAAGCTCTGTGCGTTCCTTTCTGAATGCTGTAGGGCAGATGTCAAAGGATTTTAAAGAGGGGAGTGGTAGGATCAGGTTTGCCTCTCTAAAGGCAGCAGTGGAAGCTTGTTTGGAGGGTGCTAGGCATGTAACTGGGCCTCATGGAAGTCAGCCTTGTAGGAGTAGCAGCCTGCAGTAAGGCAGGAGGCAAGATCCAGGCATTGTCTATAAAACATATACCTTTTATGACTCTTGGCTCTTTGGAGAGCAAAAGCATGTTTTCTTCTTAAGGAAAAAAAAATGAGGTTGTCCCTCTTTTCTTACCGAGTATATTATTTTTCTACTGCGGCTATAACAAATTACCACAAACAGTAGGTGAAATAACAGATTTATTATTTTCTAGTTCTCAATGTCAGAAGTCTTAAATGGGCCTTGAAGGCTAAAATCATGCCGTCCACAGAGCTGTGTTCCTTCCGGAGGCTCCAGGAGACTGTTTCCTGGCCTGTTTTAACTTCTAGAAGCCTCCTGCCCTTGGCTCTTGGTCCCTTCTGCCTTCACCAAAGTGCTGTTTCTGTTATCATATATCCTTTCTCTGATTTTGACTCACTTCCCTCCTTGAGATTGCACCAAGGCCCACACAAATAACCCAGGATGGTCTCCCCATCTCAAAATCCTTAACTACATCCATAATCCCTGTTGTCATTAAGGTAAAATGTTCACAGCTTTCAAGGACAGGAACTGACTACCACACTGAATATCTAGGAATCATTGAAACCCCTCCCATAGTTGGGAAATAGGATTAATTTAGTGCCTTTGTCTATAAGACCAGACTGGGGACCTGCTGGAGTCTTATTCTGCCCTTCTTTAGCCCTCCGATATGCTCATTCATTGGTTTAGCATACAAAGAAAAAAAAGAAAAAAGCTATTTTTGCTACTATAAAACCTTCTAACCTCCTTTGCCCACCTGCAAGGTAAATATGGATTGCTGTGTCAGATACGTGTCATATGAGCAGCTTTCGCTTATGTGTATTAGACCAGTGAGATATTGAGGTTAAAGCATGTTAGTCATCGAACAGGGTTTGTTTAATATATTCCCTAATTGAAATTTGCTATGCATGTTGCTTCCAGTTAAAAACCATGCCAAAAAGTTAGACTAGATGCTAGAAAATCATTTCTTTTTTTCCTTATCTTTGAAAAAAAAATTACATTTAAAGAAAACCTAAAAATTGTTGTTCTCCATAATGCAGTGGGGAATATTCATGCTCCCTATATTATCTCCACTTTCCCTATGATATAATAGAGAAATTGAAAAATTAAGATTCTGCCAATTGTAACACATACTGAATCGGTACGAAAAACATGCTGTGTTAACTAGCTCACTATTCTTCTTTAAAGCTTGAAAATATATATTTTTCTTTTTTTCATTTAACCCCTCTCCCCTATAATAGATTCTTAACTGTACTATCTGACAATGTTACTTTCACTCGGAAAGGATTACTAGTACTTGAGCTTTCTTAACCATGAAAGCCAACAAATACGGCTAGCAGTCCCTAAGGACATCCCCAATCCTGTTGAGGAGAAATAGCAGATTTAGGTCTTAGCTTTTCAAAGTCATCTCTCTTCCTAAGCTCATGTTTATCTGAAAATGAATATAATTTGGATCTGTCGGCTGTAATAAATATGAAATATTTTGTAGGTGATGTTATAAGGCAGGTACACTTTATGACTTACATTTTATAGGCTGTCCTCTGGGTCTTTCTATTTATTGAATAAAAAACCAAACACTTAGGTACAGGGTGAGGCAAACGTAGGCTTACAGTTGTTGAGTATGCAAGACACAGAGTGTATTCTTATATTATTATTTATTAATTATTACATTATTTTCCATATGAACAACTGTAAACCTACCTTTGCCCCACCCTGCATACGCATGCACAAACACACAGTCTTTGCCTTCTTTCAGCCTTGAGAAAGAGCAGCAAGTTTGACCATCTTCACACTCGTTAAATCAGAATATCTGATTTCTTGGTTGAATTTATTTTCTTGGTAAGTCTTCCCTTTAGTATGCCTAAGTGAACTCATTCTAATATATACAATTTGTTTTCCTTATGTTGCCACTCAGCACAGGAGTAAATTAAATCCTAAAATCAGGAAACATATACCTGTCATTGGCTTTGAGAAAGATTGAATCTTTTCCTGGTAAATCATAATTGCTGATGACTGCTTATCTCATGCACATTTTGACACATGTGGGGCTATTAATGTGGCAGTGCCCTCAATGACATTGTACAGCTGCTACTAAAAGGGCAAATTGTGAACAATATGGTGTATCTCCATGGTCTAGGGGGCCAAGTCAGTGACTGGAACGCTCCCATAGCACTGACTCTGTTCCACATAAAAGACCGTGATAAAAACAAAACCGCACCATTTTCTTAATTTTTATTTGGAATTAATTATGAATATTTTAAATCAGTTAACTTTAATTATAAATGAATTTTGAAAAGGATTTTAGAATGCTTATGTCTGAAGCTCTGATTTAAATAACCCACCTTTCTATATCTCTACAGTTTTATGATATTAAGATGAAATCAATACTGACTTCTCTGTTCTATTAAGCTTCCTGAAATATTTATCTATAATTATGTAGTTGAATCTTAACTTGCCTATGATTGTGTCTCTACTGCATTGTTGATGCCTTAGCACTAGAACAAAAAGGATCGTGTGTGTACGCGCGCGGGCGCTTTAAACATATGTTTAACTCTGTATTGGTAAGAATGCAAGGTTAGTTGAGTAATAAGATAAAGACCAAATAACAGCTATATATAAGATAGAAGTGAATATCTCTCAGTAATTGAACAAGTTTAAGAACTATGTTGTTTATTTTGTCATTGAAACTCTTAGGATTTAGGTTCTTTTTCCCTTGTTCTGCCATCCTTAACATATAGCTTCCACTTTATAGTTTAAATGATTCCTCTAGCAATATCAACAGGAGGAGAGAGGGGCAGTGGAAGGCACAAAGTTTCATTTTAAAAGTATGATCAGGAAATTGCTCATATCACTTCCTCTCCCCTTCCACTGATAAGAACTTAATTATATTATCCATCTGGCTGCAAAAGAATCTTTAGCATAAGCTCTTTTAAAATTAGAATTTCTATCACTAATGAAAAAGAAGAGAATGGGTATTGATATCCAATCAGCAGCCTCTGTCATTTACTCTAACATTACTTTGGAGTGCTTTGAAAATTACTATGTCAAGGAGATCCAGAGACATAGAATCACACCAAGAAAATGTTATCATTGCAAAATTTGGCTGTCCTAAGCCAACTTTTCTTTTCTTGTTTCTTTCCTTTCCTTCTCTCTTTCTCCAAATTATCTCTTCCTATATTTCACTTTTTTATTATCATTTATATTTTAGATATTATAGCACAATATGGTAAGTGTTATTTCAACAATACACTGGAGAGAATTAAATCTTAGGTGGATCAGGATAGCATCCCCAATAGGTGACATTGAAATTTGATCTTCAGAATGGAATATGAGTTGCTACATGATACTTAGCCCTGTTCTTTTCCTTTGCTTGGTTGAGAGCTCAAATCCTACCTAAAGACTTTATTGATCCCTAGAATACTGATGTCTGGCATGAATGACACCACATTTCTCCCTGTTATTTCCAGCTTACCTCCTTCCGGGCATGAATTAGGATGGCCTTTACACCCTCAACTTTAGAAGTGGCCATGTGTTTTGTTATGTCCAAAGACAGGTGAGTAGAGCTGAGAAGCATTACTTCTGAGTAGATACACTGATAAGCTCATACATTATTCTCTCTCTGGCCCTGCTGAGGTGGTAGTAAAATTACAATTTGATGTGGAGGTCCAAACTGAGCTATCACATGCAGGGCAGCTATCTTTACCTGAAGTACAGTTCCCATAGAAATACATTTTGGCTGCTTTAACACAGAGATTTGTTGGTTGTTTGTTAAGCACATCATCGAACCTACTTTAAGAAATACATCTAATCACCAATTCATCCTGCCATTGCTCTTCTCAGGTGCTCTGACTTTCATGCTCATACTCGTTTGTCCAACGATGAGGTGATAGTGGTGATATAATTAAGGGCAGAAATTAGAAAATTCTGGAGTTTCCTCAATGAAGTAAATTCTTAATTATCCTTAGATAGTGAATGTTTTTATTAGCTAAACATGGTGATTCACTTGTCTTTGTACAGGTCATTTGGGTTCATTTTAAATAGATAGATTTTAATTTATTCTCTTTAGAAGAAAAAAGAAATAACATCTTGCCCTGGCCAGTGTAGCTCAGTTGGTTGGAATATCGTCCCGTGCACCTAAAGGTCACCTGTTCAATTCCCCATCAGGTTGTGGGTTCAGTCCCTGGTCAGGGTGCATATGGGAGGCAACTGATGGATGTTTCTCTTTCTCATCAATGTTTCTCTCTCTCCCTCTTCCTTCCCCGCTCTCTAAATTCAATAAAAACATATTTAAAAATATTTTATATCAAATAAGAAAGCAAAATATATGACATTTGCTCAAAACACAATAAGTTTTCAAAAGTGGGAGAGCAAAATAGATGTAATCTGTTTTTTGCTAAAAGACATTGCAATATGCCATTTAATGTTACCAGTTCATAATAAAATCTATTCGAGGGTTTTTTTTAATCTTTTACATTATTTACCCATTAAGATAAGTCTTCTCTTTTACCTACATAAAGCCTACGTTATCAGGACGTGTAATTATTAAAACATGTAAGACATTATACGTTTTGGCCCAGCAGAAATATATATCAGACAGGGAGCCCTACAGGGGTGTACCCTGGGTAACTGAGCCTGAGAAAATGACCCTCCATTCACTCACTCTATTAGTAAGCATTGAGGAATGTGCTGGAGTTATCACTGGCTCTTTGTCTCTGGAACTAAAGGCAAAGGGAGTCTTGATATCTTTCAGGAGGAATCAGGAGAGTATTAGAAATAAAGGGCTGAGAGAATGGTAAAGAAGACTGGAGGGATAGGTCCAGATATGCCATGGGATGCTCTATTGGGACTTAAAAGGCCAAAGAGGCTTCTCCTACAGAGAGAATGCTGTTTTATCTTTATAGTCAATGTTCATACTTGTGCCATTTGCTCATTTCTGTTGCTATCTCAAGCAATCACCATCCCTTTACTGAAAACTACCCACACATACGTCTCATATTACAACAATGGACAAAACTTTTATGGAATTGCATAGGTGGAAACTTAATCTTTATTTACTAGGAGGTTTATTTACATAATATTCTGACTTTAAACATATAAATGGTCTAGTCAATTTGATAGAGAAATATTTGATTTAGAAAAATCAGATATATATGTCTGTCCTTGTTATTATTCATTAAAAATATTCAAGGTTAACATAATTAAATGGTAGAGTAGGATGAAATATAAAAATCTATCAATGAAATAATACATGAAAAATTCAGCACAGGTAGTGGGAAAGAGGATGTGATTAGGAAGGAAAGGTTTCAATTACTAAAACATTTTTCTTTCTCAAACTGGATTGAGAATTAGAACATGAATTTTGTAATAATATTTCATGCCATTTTGAACATCTGAAATGTTTCCTAATAATTGAAACAAATTTTCAATCTCATACTCTCATTATTCCCCTTAACCTATTTCATTTTTCAGATATTTTATTGAAATATATTTTTATCAATTTCATAGAGGAAGGGAGAGGGAGAGAGAGATAGAAACATTAATAATGAGAGAGAATCATTGATTGGCCGCCTCCTGCATGTCCCACACTGGGGATCTAGCCTGTAACCCAGGCATGTTCCCTGACTGGGAATCAAACCATGAGCTCCTGGTTCATAGGTCGACACTCAACCATTGAGCCACACCAGTTGGGCCATTTTTCAGATATTTTGGAAGTTAAAAAGCATGAAAACAGTAAATCACTTTTAAAAATTAGTCCAATCATTGATTTTTTTCTTATTTTGTTTGAATTCCTTTGTTTCCTCATCTTCACCTACTTCTGAACCCATTTGATCAATTCTGATGTAAATATATTATTACTTTGTTGTTACTGTTGTGAACTATCAAGAGTGTTACTTTACTTTGATAAAGTGAAATTAAAATACACATTGTGGAATTATACTGATAATGTAGACAAAAAGTGTATATTTGTGCTTTTATAGGAACTTTTGGAGTAGTGATTTGAGGTTTAAGGGCCTAGATTTTCTAAGTAACTGTAATAGCTGTCTTTTACTTTGGCATTATAGATCAAAACAGTGAAACCACTAGTTCCAAAAGATCATATCATTTCTATTTTTGTTTCATTGTTTTCATCTATTCATCTGTTCTCATCAGCAGAGAAGCCATACAATAGGTTATGTTTTCTGATGACAAAGAGATTATGTCCTGTGGGCTAAGATAAATGGGTCATGTTTTGAATATTTACGGAAAAACAACAACTGTGCAGAAAGTGATATTTTAAGTGTGTTTTCTTGCATTAAATTGTGATTTACAAAGTCTTATTATGAACATGGGGGAAAAGGCCTGCTATTTCCATCTAGCTGTGTTTGTTTCTTAGGTGCAGCCTCACTTGCTCTGTTTACATTTTTTGTACCTCGAAGTATGTACTTCTCTAAGTTCAGGGTTTGTTTGTTTGTTTTGAGGGAAAGAAGGGTTAGAACTTGCATTGAACACAAGACATGTCAAATTTTAGGCCATTTCTCTGAGTTTATCTTATGCAAAACATGCACATTAATTTACATTTGACCTTTGTAAAACCAAACAAAGAAGGTGACATGAGGGTAATTTCCTAAGCTTAGCTAATGAACTGTTTATCCCCCAAAGCCTGGGAGTCTGAATTACAATGGAGACTGGAAAGTTCACTTCAAATCCTGAGGGGCAAATTAATCCCTGAAGTACATTTTTAATAAGCAGTTTGTATATTACACCAGTATTTTAATTGTTTGTTACCGAACCGCCCAATACCAAGAGATCAATGTTTTGCCACATAGAAGTATTGTCAAGGCTTCAAAAAGTTTAATTTTTAATTATTTCTCTGTATCTGAACTATTGCTCTTTTAAGAGTCCTTTTTATTGGGGGAGGAAAGAAAGCGACAGAAATTTTCTAGAACATATATAGTAAGATACATTTACAGACATTTTCACTTAAGTTTTATTTGTTCTCTAGGGCAAACAAATTTGGTGAATAAACAAATTAAGAATATTTGTATTATTCTCTCCCCATATATATAATTTCTATACAAGCATATGGAATAATATTTCTAAATAGGTATCTTAAGTGGTTGCCATGGAAATTATTTTGACAACATTCCAGTATATAAATCTTCCCTATCATAGCAAATTCAAAAGAAGAGAAATGATTTACATTTGAGACTTTTAGACTCAATCGATACACTACGGTTTTAAACTCATCTAAGCCTCCATGTTTAAGGTTTAAGGGTAAGGTCTGAACCAGAGACAGTATGTGTGATAAAAAGGACATGATTTCACATGCTTGCCAACTTAACACTGATGTTAACTGATTGATCAATGTTGACTGATGTTAACATTAACTGCTTATTTTCTATGTACATTCCTGACAACATTTTACATTAATTAGCTGTATTAACAGCTGTATTAGCTGTTTCATTTAAATGTTGGTCAGACTGGTCTACTTATACAATTATGGATGAGTGTTTCACATAATTGATGTCTATGTTCCCTAATATCATAAGACTTCCTTTCTCTGTGAGATATTGATCTAAGACCTGAGTGCCTCAGAAGTCCTCCCACTTTTCAAGTTATTCTAGATAAAGGCATTAATTTAATATATATGACAATGTCATAATCAGAAGATGAAACCTGGACTTTGAACTTCACTGAATGCTTTTCTTATATTTATTAAGATTACCATATTTGATAGATTGCGTTAATAAACCATAATTAACATATTCTTATATTCCTGAATAAAATTAAATATATATAAATTTTTATTATTTGTTTGCTGGATTTAGTTTAAAATATTTTATTTCCCTTTTTTTTTTTAAAGAGTTTGTATAAAACTGGAATAATCTTTCCCTTATTGTTTGTTAAAGCTGGTTTGGGGAGGTAGGTTTTAAATTGTGGATATAATTTATTTTCATGGTCATCAGTTTATTTATCATTGTTAATTAATTTTGAACAATAAGTTATATTTTTCTAAAAAATGTACATTTTGTCTATTTTTCAAATTTATTTCATAATGTTCTTTGATTTATTTACTTTTGCTTTTATTTTTTCTTTATGGAATAAAAGAGTTAAGCTTTTTTCAGATAATTCTTTTTTAATTATATTTTTATTGATTTCAGAGAGGAAGGGAGAGGGAGATAGATACATCAACGATGAGAGAAAATCATTGATAGGCTGCCTCCTGAACACCGCATGTTGGAAATTGAGCCCATATCCTGGGCATTGCCCTGCCCAGGAATCGAACCTTAACCTCCTGGTTCACAGGTTGACGCTCAACCGCTGAGCCTCACCAGCCACTCTCAGTTAATTTTTAGACAATATTTCAGATCCTTTTAGTCTCAAATGCTTGTATAGTGACCAGCTCTACAGAGAAATTAACCAACATCATGCAGGTTAAACCTTACAGTGCCTGGTATCCAAACCTCTTGTCCCTTGCGCTAGGTCATCTTTTATACTTAGTGGGGACTCCATGGGATCACATTCAGGCCCCACTCTATGATCACATTCCCTAATAAAAATGTAGCACCTTTCTTTACTGTCTTAGGACTTGCATTTAAGTTAGGACTAAATAGTATTTAAAAAACACACACACACACAAAAAAAAAACAGCTTCTGGCTTTATTGAGCCTCTTTATTGTATTATTCTTTTGTTTATATAGTTATTTCAGTTCTTATATTTATTATTTTCTGCTTTCAACTTTATTTTCATTCTTTTGTTTTTATTACAATGTTTGCAACTGTATACTTTGTTAATTTTAGTCTTTCTTGTTTTCTAATATAGGTATTTATTGCTTTAAATTGTAATCTTTATTCCCACTGACTTGTATTCCACAAGTTTTGATATACAGAATTTTATGTTAAATTTGAAGTATTTCTGACTTCCATTTTTAATACTTCATGTTAAGAAGTTCTGTTATTTTCAAATATATGCTTTGCTTTGTTTTATTTTTAATTTCTTGTTGGTTTCCACTTTATCATATCGTACCTATTGTATCTAATTCATCTTTATGATACTAAGCTTTACAATTTGTTGAAGTTGTTTTATGGCATAGTATGTGACAGTTTTCCAATATATTCCACATGTGCTCAGAAGATATTAATTTCCTAATTGTTGGCTGCAGGATACCACATATGTCCTTTAGATTAATGTTGTTGTGCTGCTCAAATCTTCTATATCATTATTAAGTTTATGTCTGCCTCATCTATCAGTTACTGAGAGAAATATATTAAAATCTTCCACTATGACGGTCAATTTCTATTATTTATGTACAAATGCACATACATAAATTTGAGGCAATGCTATTAGCTGCATACATGTTTACAATTATGTAGAATTTTAGTCTTGCCTTTTATCCTATTCTCTGTTTCTAAATCTTTTTTTGCTTTAAGTCTCCTTTGTTTGACATTATTATAGCAACTGCTTAATTTTAAAAGTACTTGTTCTGCACACCTTTTCTATCCTTTTCATTTCAATATTTTCTTGCCTTATTTTTTTTCCCTCTAACAAACATCATATAGATGACACTTAAAGAAGAAAGTTTAATTCTGTAACATTTTTATTTTAACTTGCAGATATTAGTAAAGTATGACTCTCGGACCAAATAAGGCAGGCTTTCTGTTTTGGTAAATAAAGGTATATTGGAACAGAGCCACACATGCTCATTTTATATATTGTACATTGCTGATTTCATGCCACACAATGACATAGTTGAATGATCATGACAGAGACCATATGGCCAGAAAATCCTAAAATATTTACTATCTGTCCCTTTGCAGGAAAATGTTTCTGACTTATGGATGAGTGAATTGGTATTCAGGATAATTGCTTATATATTTGGATTTTGTATTTTTTATTTGATTTGTCATTGTTATATGTTTCCTGTTTTCTTTTGCATTTGAAAAATATTACACTTTCTCTGTACTAATAAATGGAAACTTACAAAGCCTATTTTTAGTTTTTATTTGTCACACTTACTGTTGGTCACACAACTCACAAAACAGTATAAATGAATAGCTCAATCATTCTTCAGATCAGTAAAAGGATTGTAAAGTATTGTCACGTTATTACCTTATTCATAGCTTATATATTATTTGTTTCAAAATTTTAGTCCAATTTGTATTTTTCACAAAAGATAGACATTAATGACATATATATACACGAATATATGTTCTATTAATTTATATTTATCTTTTGTTTACTAATTTTTTTGCTATTCATGCTTCTTGCATTTCATACCTTCATTCCGAATTTATTTTATTTTATATTTTGTTATTTTATCCTCACCTGAGGATATGCTTATTGATTATAGAGGGAGAGTAGGGGGTGGGGGGGAGAGATGAACATCAATATGAGAGAGAAACATCAATCAGTTTGCCTCCTCTATGTCCCCTACTGTGCCCTGATGGGGGATGGGGTCTGTACCTTAGATATGTACCCGGACAAGGGGTCCAACTCACACCTTTTCGTTTATAAGATGACTATCCAACTAACTGAGCCACTTAGCCAGGGCCATTTATTTTATATATTTTTCCTTATTTTATTTTTTTCATCACCATTTATTCCCTCTATGCACTCCTCCACTGCCACCCACCCACCCTCAATCATTCTTTTTTATGTATTTCCTTGATCAGTTCCTTTACTGTTGGTAAGTTCCTGAAGTATTTTCAATGTATTTCTTTTTTATTCTTGTATACTTAGTACAGTTTATATTTAGAAGAGAATGTACTTTAGTTTTGATCATTATTTTATCTTATATTTTAGAAAATACTAGAGGCCTGGTGCATGAAATTTGTGCACTCGGGGAGGGGGGCGTCCCTCAGTCTGGCCTGCACCCTCTTGCAGTCCAGGACCCCTCAGGGGATGTCCACCTGCCAGCTTTAGGTCCCCCAGGGAGCGGGCCTAAACTGGCAGTCAGGCATCCCTCTGGAAGCCCAGGAGCCCTGGGGGATGTTCGACTGAAGACTTAGGCCCTCTCCGCAGTCCGACATCCTTAGTGCTGCCAAAGAGGCGGGAGAGGCTCCTGCCACCACCGCTGCACTTGCAGCCATCAGCCTGGCTTGTGGCTGAGTGAAGCTCCCCCTGTAGGAGTGCACTGACCACCAGGGGGCAGCTCCTGCATTGATCGTCTGCCCCCTGGTGGTCATGCACATCATAGCAACCGGTCGGGTCGTTCCGGATTGTTCCACTGTTAGGGTCAATTTGCATATTACCCTTTTATTGTATAGGTTTCCTCTACGATCTTTCAGTTTTTATTAATGCCCTCTAGAAAATTACTGCTTCATAATGATCTTCCTTTAGTAGGTCGCTTTCTCTTTTCCATGGCTAAAGTTAGGATCAGATTTTTGTCTTTTGTGTTCATCAATTCCATTAAAATATGTATATGAGAATGTTTTTTATTTCATGTTTCTGTGTTTCATAAATCTAAATATTTATGACATTTATCTCTGATTATCCTCTTAGAGGTTGTTCATAGAAACTTTTTTTACATGAGAAAATGCATATTAAGCATATTGCTCTCCCTTGTTTTGTCACTTAAAGATCCCTAGCACATCATAAAAATTTTGGGATTGTCATAATGTTTAATCTTTTTATACATGTTTAAATTACTTTTAGTTTCTTGTTATAAGCCTTAAAATGAGTAATTTTATGCACATACCATTTTATATGTGTAAATATAATAGTAAGATAAATTCCCATAAGTGGGCTTTTATTTGCAAGAGTATATATATTTTTAATTTTGATGGATATTTCCAAATTCCCCTGTAAATATATCAATTTGCACTCTGACCAACAATGTAATTTCATATAAATTAATGGTTTTAGAAGTACAGTAGAAGTGGTCATGGTGTGTTTTTTAATTCTCATTTTCTATTTTCCTTTGCTTTATTTCTGAAAGAAAAAAAAAAGCAGAGGTAATGGACTATAGCCCTTCCATATTTATACTATAATTTCTTTTATAAAATTTTAACTTGGAAACCAACTGTAGAAAAAGTAAAACTTTAGTAAGGTAATTTGGAAACAAAATTATTTTTGGAGAAATAGGAAAAACAGAGGAAAGTGATAGAGTCCAAAGTGATAAGGTCACTGATCATTGGAGATGCTGATAAAATATGCTTACACTTTATTTTTCCAGTGAGAAAAGGCAGGGAGCCAACTGGTCCTGAATATTATTCACTACAAGGACAGTTGAAGCAGGGAATTTCAGAATCACAAACCTATGAAGCATTTCACCGGCTTTCTTAAGCAAGCTTGAAACAGCAGATACTTTTGTAAGGACAGAAAAAACAACCTTAATCATGATTTTAGTACGGACATAGACCTTGTTAGGTAAAATATTTCACCTTGGAGAAAACCTAATTAGTCAAAGCAGCATTAATCTACTTGACTGATACATATTACCTTTGATTTGTCCCTTCTTGATGTTGAGAGTAATTTTATAAATGGGACCAGCTGGCCATCATCTTCCTCCGTTCTATGAAAATGCACTCTTTGTAAAAGTTGCTCATAGAAAGGCTTTTCCCCTTAATCAAGTACAGAAAAGACAATCATGTAGGGGTAAAAGTTTGAGTAATGACTCCTTCCTTCTCATGAATTTGGGCTCCTCTCTTGTTTCTATAAATTGCACACAATTTAAACAAAGAAAGGTAATTGGATGAACTAACCAAAGACTTAATTTTGTTCAGAAAATGAGAACTCATCAAGTATAGTTATATGATGCTCATTAACATCTAGTGTTATTCCTATCAGAATAAAAGCTATTCACCTTGTATTATAATTAAAATATGATTACTAGACCTGAAAGGTTTATAATACTATACTTACTGGAACTCACAGCACCAAAGTATTCATTTTCACATCTGTAAAATTGAATGGAACTGACAGCACCAAAGTATTCATTTTCACGTCTGTAAAATTGAATGCAATTATTTATAAATGATAAGGTTCTTTCAAGTATCTTCTCCCAGCCCATACAATATTAAAGGCAATGTGTGGTCAACAAAAAGGCATATGAGAAGCCCTAAAACTATGAACATGACTAAATACCTTTTAGGTCTAAAATCTGAAACTACTTAGAAGGCTTTACAATTTATGAGTACTTTAGCTTTTATAAATTTTTATCAAGTGTGGCCTTTAAAACTAAAGTTTTTATATATATTATATGTAGGGTTTATTTTTGTTTGTTTTTTGCACAGCTAACACCAATTCTATATAAACCCTTATTGTCAGAGAATAGCCTATCTGATAACCATATGTTTTGAAAACAATTAATTCAAGCCTAGTTTAGGAGCAACTTGAATTGATTTATAATCATTAACTATACAGCTTCCATGGGAAGAGGGAAAGAAAAGATGAAGCAAGGTCATTTCTTACATATTCCTTGATGATTATCTTTTAATAGGTCTCTCCAAATCAATCCCCTTTGGAAACACATTGTTAGAATGCTTTTCTCTTCCAAGAAAGTTGGGAAAAAGTAGAACTAAGTTGGTGAATTTAAAAGTTGACTTTTATTAAATAAACAAAATGATTTGGGGAAGGGGTATACATTTTACTATGTTTTGGCTAGTTCTTATAGATTATGCCATGTTTGGGCTAGTTCCTGTAGATTCTTCATGTTATATTTCATTTCTTCTCTTAGAAGAAGACACAGCATTTCCTCAACCAGATTATGTTCACATTTAATGTTACTTTTTGATCTGGTGTCCAGAAGAGGTGAAGGATCCTGAGGGGCTCATTCATCTCAATATATGATCCAGCCTGGGAAGTGTGGCTCAGAGGTTGAGCATTGACCTATGGATCCAGAGGTAACAGTTCAATTCCAGGTCAGGGCACATGCCCAAGTCGTGGGCTCAATCCCCCATGTGGGGCATGCAGAAGGCAGCCGATCAATGATTCTCTCTCATCATGATGTTTCTATTTTTCTCTCCTTCTCCCTTCCTCTCTGAAATCAATAAACATATATTTTTAAAAAATCAATATATGAACCACATTTTACTCAGTAACTTCCTATTGGCTTTCAACTTTTCAGTTGAAATCATCCACCAAAATATGGTAATGATATATTTCTATAGAAGCAATTGTTTCCAGTTGCTGATTATATCTAAATCTCATTTTGAATGCTAGTAACATGAATCATAGGGCAAACAATAAATATTTTCCTATTACTCTGTTCCGAGATTATTTTGAAAATAACTAAATCAATTATGCCTTTAGAAATAATATATTTAGGTAAACAATGAGTTTTAATGTGGAATGCTACAGAACAATTCATTTAGAAAATGTCTGATTTTTGTCTTAAGGTGTGATTACTAGGAAATATATAATAATTTTGTAAACTGAATAATGTATACTGACATTTGAAGTTTCTGCTTCTTCATGGGAGCTCAGGTTTCAAAGTTGTTAGCTATGAAATATTACAGTAGACATAGTGAAGCAGTTTGAAAATTATATCTTGATTACCTGTGTAAGACACTATTTTGTTTTCTGTATTTCCAATAAGCATATGTTTGGAAGTGTGTAAGGATGACTTCAACTTCAAATAATCTCACTCTTCGCATTAACCACCAATGATTCTGGAAATACCTGTTTCTTTTAGTTTGGGTCTCTAAATATCTCTCTCTACACCTCTGTGTTGCATGTCCTACCAACCCTATCTTCCATGATCAATTGAAAGTTGCATGGAGATCTAGACATTTGCTCTAAAAAATGTATTTCATCAATATGTGCTTCCCTTATTATCTTTGTTTCCTATGGTTGAGCTTTTATACACACACACACACACACACACACACACAGTGGGTCCTTGATTTACGAGTGTCCCGACTAACGAATTTTTTGAGATACCAGCTGTCTCTCGGCCAATTTTTTCCATTGAGTTGACAGAGTAATTTGAGTTAACGAGCTCCTTAACGAGCTCAGTCTCAGAACGAATTAAACTCGTAAGTCAAGGCCCCACTGTATAGATAGATAGATTTCAGAGAGGAAGGGAGAGGGAGAGACAGAAACGTCAATGATGAGATAGAATCATTGATCGGCTGCCTCCTGCTTGGCCTCTACTGGAGATCAAGCCTGCAGCCTAGACATGTGCCCTTGACCAGAATCGAATCAGGGACCCTTCAGTCCACAGGCCAACACTCTATTCACTGAGCCAAACCAGCTAGGGCTGATTGAGCTTTCTTATTCTTTGATTCTTCTGATGTCCAATACGACCAACTTTATTAACTCATTGGCTATGTTCTAGGCTTTAAAGTGTGTCTGTGTTTCTTGATTTCTGATCTTATCCAAGTCCTGTACCATAAAGTATTTTGGAATCATGCTGTAGTTTGGAATGACTCAAAGTCCCAGTTACTGATATTGTGTGTAACTCTTACCCAGTTCTGTACACAAAGGTATCCTGAGCATCTGCAATTGAAAAATCAGCATTAGAAAGAATTTTAATAACTTGTATTAAAATATAAAAGCATGAAAACAACACAAGGTCATAGCCTGCAGTAATATTGCAATTATCCATGAAAATTCATGCATGTTTGCTTTTATATTAAGAAACAATGAGACCTGGCGAGACCCATCTGGAATGCCAGTTAAAAAACTGTCTTAAAGAGAAATACAATAAAAGAATAGCACTCTGCACCAGGGCTAAAACAAATACTTATTGCCAATACTACATCAAAATACTAAGAAGAAAATAATGGCACTTAATTCTAGAACTATACTCCAGATATATACATATGTTCTATAAATATATGGGCACATTTACATTTTACAATATTTTAATAACATATAATCATATATAATAAGAATATGTAAGTTTAATCTTTTCAACTAAATTTTAGTTTTGCTTAAAAAGTCACTGGTAAAATAAATATTTCGTATTTTTCCACAATGTCTTTTCTTTGGTTTGGATTACCTGCACAGTTATTGCTAACAAGGCATGCTTAACTCTGAAATCAAAATATTAACAAAGACTAACTTGTTATGACTACCCTCTACCTACTTGAAGCTATCGATTTGTGGACTATGGTACATATTACTTTTGCATCAAAGCTAGCAGCAACTTGGAATGAAATCTTTTTCGTCAAGAAAATCTTTAAGTATGTGAGGATTATGTAGATGTGTATGTATCTTGCATTATGTATTTCAATATTACAGTTTTATTATTTTTCTCTTTCTAGTTTATTCTCATTCTTGGCAAGAATAAAAATGTACCAGAAATCATACATTAAATTGATTCTGAGCCTTAAAAAAAGTCACTGGTTATGAAAGCTTTAGTTTGGTATTTTAAAAGAGAGGTTCTAGAACAAAAACTTATAACCAACATTTGGCTTGGTTAATTCCTTTTCTTCATTGGGAAATACAAGTTAACTATATCTCTCAAATGAAGATAATTTAACAGGATAGGATAAGCTGAGAACATGTGCAAACTTCAAAGGAGAGTTAAATTCCTAATGTTCCTACTTCTGAAGAAGAGTACGTCGGTATAGCCTTTGTTGATTAATTATAAATTGGTGACCTATACATTACATTTCCAAGACTAATGTTGAAGTGGTACACTCCCTACAGCTGCTTGGCTGGCAGCTATTCTGATTGACAGTACCTCTGCCATACAGGCGATTAAACTCTTTTTTTAATCCTCATCTGAGAATATTTTCCATAATTTTTTAAGAGAAAGTAGAAGAGAGGGGGATAGACAGAGAGAAATATTGATGTGAGAGAAATACATTGATTGATTGCCTCCTGAACATGCCTTGACCAAGGCCGGAGTCTGCAACCGAGGTGCATGCCCTTGACCGGAATCAAACCAGGACCATTTGGTCCACAGGACTACACTCTATCCACTGAGTCAAACCAGCTAGAGCCAGGCCATTAAACTTTTGGAGAACACTCCTGTGAGCCAAAAATTCCTTCTTGTGGTATGCTCTCATTCAAAAAGAATATATACATATATATTCTTTGCAGTAATTCTTTATAATATCAGAAATTACAATTAAAGACATTTTACCAACAACTGTAGACATAAAAAAAGAAGATTTTGATGTGAACCATCATGTTGCTTAAGTTTTTACTGGAAACTGGAACATCAAGTTACCAACTGCTGCTCCCAAATGGAGCCTGGCGGGCCCACTGCTTTAAGTCAGGCATTGTTGGTAGTTTTTCCACAATCTAACACCCAGTCAGCCTTTAGGAATGCAGCCTGAGAACTCTATGGTATTAGCCCTTCAGTTATGATTGTGCTCTGAGGAACTGATTCACAGTGGCTAAACTCCCAATAAAGAGGACAGATAAACTAGAATGGCAATTTATGCATTCACAATGCACAGATATCTGCCAGGATAAACAGCACCTGTCATTTCCCTGGATTCTCCATCATGATTGTAAATCATCCCAGGGCAAACAAATTATAGATCAGAAGGCTGATCTGTGTGCCAAGGACTAAAACAAAACAAACAAAAAGTCATATGTGTTAGAGATATCTAATCTAATAAAAGACAAACATGCAAATTGACCGTAACTTTGCTACGCCTTAAGCCACGCCCACCAGCCAATCAGAGCGACTATATGCAAATTAACCCAACCAAGATGGCGGCCGGCAGCCATGGAGCTGAAGCGAGCAGGAGGCTTGCTTGCTCCAGTGATGGAGGAAGCCAAGCTTCCCAGCCGGCTCTGAGCTCCACTGAAGGCAAAAAAGTTTCAATTATAGAAGATAAATAAACCCCAGATACCTGCTTTCAGCCGGCCCTGGCCACGTTGCTGGAGCGAGCAGGAGTCGGCTCTGAGCTCCACTGAAGGCAACAAAGTTTCAATTATAGAAGGTAAATAAATCCAAGAATTAAAAAAAAAGAGAGGCTGGGAGCTTCTGTTGCCCGGGGGCTTGGCCAGCCTGAAAATGGCCCTCAGCCCCTCACCCAGACTGGCCAGGCACACTAGTGGGGACCCCCCCACCCTAAAGGGGGTGTGGCCAGCCTGCAAACAGCCATCAGCCCCTCACCCAGGCTGGCCAAACCTCCATGGGGGTGAGGGTCCCCACTGGGGGGGGGGGCTTGACCAGCCTGTAAACAGCCATAAGCCCCTCACCCAGGCTGGCCAGGCACCCCAGTGGGGACCCCCACCCTGAAGGGGGTGTGACCAGCCTACAAACAGCCATCAGCCCCTCACCCAGGCTGGCCAGGCACCCCAGTGGGGACCCCCCACCCTGAAGGGTGTGTGACCAGCCTGCAAACAGCCATCAGCCCTTCACCCAGGCTGGCCAGGCACCCCAGCAGGACCCCCACTCTGATCCGGGACACCCTTCAGGGCAAACCAGCCGGCCCCCACCTGTGCACCAGGCCTCTATCCTATATACTAAAAGGGTAATATGCAGACTGACCCTAACAGCAGAAAGACTGGGAATGACTGGTCACTATGACACACACTGACCACCAGGGGGCAGACGCTCAATGCAGGAGCTGCCCCCTGGTGGTCAGTGCACTCCCATAAGAGGAGCTCTGCTCAGCCACAAGCCTGGCTGCCAGCTGCCAGTACAGCAGTGGTGGTAGGAGCCTCTCCCGCCTCCTCAGCAGCGCTAAGGATGTCCCACTGCAGCTTAGGCCTGCTCCCCACTGGCAAGTGGATATCCCCCGAGGGCTCCTGGGCTGCCAGAGTGATGTCTGACTGCCAGCTTCGGCCCAATTCCCCAGGGAGCGGGCCTAAACCAGCAGGTGGTCATCCCCCAAGGGGTCCCAGACTGTGAGAGGGCACAGGCCAGGCTGAGAGACCCCCCTGAGTGCACAAATTTTTGTGCACTGGGCCTCTAGTTTAAATATGAATCATAATGTGATACACTTGAGACTTAGAAAAGAATTTCTAGAGAATGAAGAATTTGAACTGAGCTGAATCTGTCAATTGACTATCAGAAGGAATGTACTTTAGGTCATGGGTAAGATGATGTACAAAGAACAAATTTTTGATTTATGAGAAACCCTAGCTTTCTTGATTAGAATTTGGAAATATTCCAATCTCAGTAGCACCTCTATTCTAAACCTCTTAAGTAAACCTGTTCGTTGAAATGAGAAATGCCATCTTTTATATTTATTAACTTTAATATCAGAGGGTGCTTTTTTCAGTTTTGTAACATAATTCTCAAGGTTCACTTTATTTGGAGTTTTAGTCTATAGTGGAATCATTATAACTAGAGAAACTCATATCTGACTCTTACTGGCTAATTGAAGAGTTTGATGTTATTTGAATTCCTACTTCATTGCTCTATCCAAGCAAATTCTGTACTGTTGGTAACACTGGCCTTCAGGCTATGAGAGCTAAAATAACCCAGCATTGATTTATTTGGTGTTGAGTATGCATATTTTTAATTTTAATAAAAGTTCTACATTTCTACTGTTTCAAAATCCTGCATAACTTGGGTCAGGATATTACTAATTGTAAGCTATCTAACACTTTAATGTTTAGCCATACACAGCTTTCCCCTCTCTTCTTCTTCACTTGCCAACTTCAACAGCAAAGCCTACATCGTATCATTAGCCTGTTCCCCAAAGGAAAAATACAACTTTAAAAAAAATGTATAAATCCTCATAATGAAAAGACAGTTTACAGCTTAACTCATGCAATACTTTCAGTAATCCTATGAAACTGATGAAATAGGCACTATAATGATCCCAATTTTGCAGATGTGGAAACTGAGGCATTTAGATGTTATATAATTTGTTAAATGTCACACAACCATTTAGTGACAGAGTTGAGATGCTAACCAAGTGTTGACTGGTTCCTAAGTACCATACTTATACTACTTTCAAAAAAAATTCCTGGATCAAGGGATGAATGGAGGACAAGGAAGGTGGTTGAAGAAAATAGAAATAAGTAAGACTTGAGTCCATGAAAACTTAGGTGGACAAGTGACCATGAGATACTGGGTTCCATCATGCATGTCTTCAGCACCAAAAAAGTTCCCCTTCTACCAATACTTTGATGCTATGTGAAACACACTTTGTCTACTGAGACCTATCTGTTACTCTCCGGGGGCTGTTTTTGTCTGAAACCCCAAAATACTTGAAATTGGAAGGTAATTCAATATAGAAGAAAAATAAGATATTTATCACACATCCAAGTTTGTGACCAAGATTTATTTAGTTCATCTTCAAAGAGCAACAGGAGGCTCATTTAACAAATTTGCAAACTAAGTCACAGGATGGTTAAATGGCTTACCTATGACCACTTAGTTCTCTTCAGTGTCCTTCACTATCAATCCAACATGATGTGACAGGGACTTTCAAAATTAATGCTTAGAGAGCCTGTATTTTTCATACTTAAAACTTTAAATTAATAATTTAAACTTGTAATTAAAGTTATTACACATATTTGTCATAGACTATTTGGAAAATGCAGAAAATTTTACAAAATGATCTCTAAGTTTTTCCACTTAGATGTCAGCATTTTGAAAATCATCTTGCATTTTCCCAGTCTTTTATTATGTTTCTGTGTATATGTATGAATGTGAGTGATCTTATAACTTGTATATAAACTCTTGAAAATTTGTTTGTTTTATCACCTTTACATTTTGTTTATATACCCGTGACCTTAAATAATTTTAGATATATACTTCATAGTGCTGCACTGTGTCAAATCTATATTTAATACATCTAATATTTCTCTGTATTCTTTCTAGACTATTATAATAATCAAAACTCTAAATAAACAGCTTTTAATTAATTCTTGATAGTTTTTTTTTTAGGAAAAAATATTAGAAATTATTAGATCAAGGGTCTAAGCATATGTAATATTCTTGATATAAATTGTCAAATTGCCCTCGAAAAAAGCTGTACTATTTTTCATTGAGTAGCTTTGTATAAATTTTAAAAACATATAAACAAATGAAATAAGTCTTGTTTCACCTCATTGAAAACAGATGTTAGGTTTGCTATTAAATTTTATTTTCTTAGCTCTGAAAAAATCATAACATAACTAGCAAATTACTTTAAATAGCTACAATACGGTTCAGTCAGTAAGCAAAAATCTTGCTTTATTCTCTATATTTTGAATCTGGCTATGTTATGTTTGTAGAACAAAGGGGAATTTTGTTTTCTTGTGTTGCTTTTGTTTCTGGTTACTACATTTAAACTCTATATTTTCATCTGGCTAGCTGAAATGGACTTGTTTTTTAAATAAATGAGTAGCACCTTTAGGGTTTCTATGCGAAAAATGAAGCAAAACAATTTAAGTTCTCAGTATTATACCAAACAAAATACATGTAATAGTTTATTTATGGTTTATTTTGCTTTTCAAAACATTTTGATACATAGGATCCTAACTGAAAGAACTAGGGAATAGTCATAGGCCTGCAAGTTTAATCTAGCATTTATCTTTGCATTAGGAATAAGGACCAATTTCCAAACACCCAATTGTAATGTTGTTAGGTATTTCCAGTCTGGCTTCTCTATCTTTGATGATTTCAAGATGTACTTTCTGTGGAATTTAGGGCCTTTATCAGGAAAAGACTTGCAGCAATCTGCTAATTATTTCTGACCCTGACAATAGTGGGCCTGTTTTCTTGATCACAATCAGAGATGATGTTGGTGACTAAAAGAAAGGTGTGATTTCCCTGTACCAAGTTGACTTTAAAAAAAACACACAAAAACTTATTCAAGTCCTTCCTAAAATGAGTGAATATAACACATATAAACTTCTAGAAAGCCTTTCAAAATCAAAATATGTTTTTGTTCTTCAAATTTCAGGGAACCTTGTTTTAAATTTCCACACATAATTTGCAAATGTTTTACACTCTAGTAGGTGGTATATTCATTTAGAGTTCAGGCTTTTGTGTTTACTTATTGATTGTTGGTTTTTATTGCCTTGTTTCTTTTTTTCTTCAACTTTTTGTATTAGAAGTATTTAGTTAGTTTTCAACAACTTGAATTTGAACACAAGCAAATAATAAATCTATAAACTATAATAACATCCTTAAAGCCACCATGAATACAATGGCTTTAAGATAATTATTCTTCCTTAATCATAAGCAAAATAAAACTTATTACTCAAAATTTGCTTCAAAATACAAATGGTAAATTATAGAGATGAGATTAACTTTCATGTCCATGTATTGCAAAGTCTAAAGTCATTAATACAAGAATAGATATTATCTAAAACGATATTATATGAAACAATATTGTAAAAATTGTTTCATGAGCTAACAACTCATGAATAGTTCTGCTAAGTTTCCAATGACAATACATGGGAAAAAACAAAAACCAAAACAATGGTCAAGCACTTTAGCTTTGCAGGTTTTCCCAATGCAGTTCTCCATTTGCAAAAATTATTAGTGGGCATCCAGATTTGAAACAGGCCCCCTTTTAATCATGATCAAACACTCATCCCCTAGGCAATTAGGCAATAACTGTGGTAAATAAGTTTATAGTTTCTTTCTTTCCTTTTTTTTTTTTTTTACCAATTTTCAGTTTTATAGCTATAACTAGAGGCCCGGTGCACTGGGGGGTGTGGGGGTCCCTCAGCCTGACCTGCACCCTCTCCAATCTGGGAGCCCTCTGGGGAGCCCTCTCCAATCCGGGAGTTTCTGTCTGTCTTTGCAATCATATGAGCGAACTGTCTGAGACCTCAACTCAGTTTGGTTTGTTGCTCACAGAATAATAGAAGCATTTTTTTTTCTTTGCTCCATTGGTGGAGATTTCCTGGAAGTTTTAGGATATCTTCCCTTAATTTTTCCTAGACACTCTGATTTTACTTATGTCTCTCACCTTTGCTTTCCCTCCATCCCCCACAGCAACAGTAACTTGCTCCAGGCTCACTTTGCTCTAGTGCAGCGGTTCTCAACCTGTGGGTCACGACCCCTTTGGAGGTCGAATGACCCTTTCGCAGGGGTTGCCTAAGGCCATTGGAAAACACATATATAATTACATATTGTTTTTGTGATTAATCACTATGCTTTAATTATGTTCAATTTGCAACAATGAAATTGGGAGTCACCACAACATGAGGAAATGTATTAAAGGGTTGCAGCATTAGGAAGGTTGAGAACCACTGCTCTAGTGTCTAGGAGATCCGTCTGCCACCAGAACTATGATTCCCAGCATTCCTGGTGCTCCCCATGCTCTGGGCTTCCACTTCCGGTCCTGGGGCTGCCACCATAACTATTATTCCCAGAATTCCTGGTGTTCCTCACACTGCTGGGAGTGACCAAGGAAGCCAAGTCCCCCCAAGCCTCCAGCTCTCCTGCTCTGCTCTCCGCCTGGCGCCTATGCATGCAAATTAACCCACAATCTTTGTCGGGTTAATTTGCATACTCACTCCTGATTGGCTGTTGATCGTAGCAGAGGGATGGTCAATTTACATGTTTCTCTTTTATTATATAGGATAATGCCCTCAACATGCTAGAAATAAATAAACTAATTAAAAATAAGTGGGGATTTATATCTACATTAACAATATCATTACCCAGATTTCATCTTAATGTAATAAAAATAGGTATCTGATAACTTTAAGATATTTCATAGAATCGTGGTAAAACATACTTATTTCTGAAATTTTAAATTTCCTAAATGAAAATAATCAGATGAAGGCAATCCTATATAATAAAAGGCTAATATGCAAATCAACTGAAAGGCAGAACAACCAGTCGCTATGATATGCATTGATCATCAGTTAGCTCAACACAGGAGCTACCCTCTGGTGGTCAGTGCGCTCCCACAGGGGGAGCACTGCTCAGCCAGAAGCTGGGCTCACAGCTGGCGAGTGCAGTGGTAGTGGTGGGAGCCTCTCCCGCCTCTGAGGTAGTGCTAAGAACCCTTCTGGGGATGTCCACCAGCGGGCTTATGCCTGCTCCCCTGGCAGGCAGACAATCCCCAGAGGGATCCCAGACTACAAGAGGGTACAGGTCAGGCTGAGGGACCCTTCCTCCCAGTGCATGAATGTTGTGCACTGGGCCTTTAGTTAAATTTATAAAAGTAAAATAAGAATTTCTAAGCCCCTAATAATGTTACAATGTTGAATTTCATACTGTGCCAAAAAGTTCTGAAAAATTGTCAATTATTTTGTGGAGGTATCTTCTGTAGAAATATCTGAACTCATATTTGATAATATTTTATTATAAAAGTTTGCAAAAGTACAAAAATTTGGATAGAACATCTGCCCAAGGACTGAAGGATTCCAGTCAAGGGCATGCCTCTTGGTTGCAGTCTCTTCCCAGGCCAATCCCTGGTTGGGTGGGTGCGTGCAGGAGGCAACCAATAGATGTGTCTCTCTCACATCAATGTTTCTTCTCTCTCTGTCTCTCTCCCTTCCACCCTAGAAAAGAATAAAATTCCGCAATATTCAACAATAAGGATTGGCCCTGAGGCCATTATAGTAAGTGGAATAAGTCAGACACAAAAAGATAAGTACCAAATGAGTTTACTTTTATGAGGTCATCTAAAAATAGTCGAATTCATAAAATCAAAGACTTGAATGGTTGTTGCCAGGATCTGGGGGAAAAGGTAAGTAGGGACTTATTAATCAATAGGCATAAAGTTTCAGTGAAGTGAAAAAATAAGTTCTAGAGATCTGCTGTAAAATATTGAAATATAGTCAACAGTAATGCATTGCACACTTAGAATTTGTTAAGTTTTCTTACCATAATAAAATTTAAAAAGAAAATATTATGAAATTTTATGGCATAATGTTAATAATTCTGAGATAGTTATAATTTACTACAACCAACTCAAGAAGATTAGAAGCTTAAATATCTTAAAACTAGAGACCCAGTGCATGAAATTCAGGGAGTGAGCCTAAGCCGGGAGTTGGATATCCTTAGTGCTGCTGTGGAGGTGGGAGAGGCTCTTGCCACCATTGCTGCACTTGCCAGCCATAAGCACGGCTTCTGGCTGAGTGGCACTCCCCCCTGTGGGAGTGCACTGACCACCAGGAGGCAGCTCCTATGTTGAGTGGGATCAGGTCGAAACTGGCTCTCCAACATCTCCCAAGGGTCAAATTTCAAGAGCCAAAGGACCCCACAGGTGCACGATCGGGCCAGAGTGGGACGTGGGAGGTTGGCCAGCTGGGGAGGGACCACGGGAGGGCTCCAGGGCATGTCCGGCCCATCTTGCTCAGTCCCGATAGGCCAGACCCCAGCAGCAAGCTAACGGTCAGAGCGTCTTCCCCCTGGTGGTCAGTGCACGTCATAGTGAGTGGTTGAGCAGCCTTAGCATATCATTAGCATATTATGTTTTGATTGGTTGAACGGACAACTGGATGACTGGACATTTAGCATATTAGTCTTTTATTATATAGGATAATTAATAAATTAAATTGGTGACTAAAAGTATTCAAAGTCATTCATATCCATTGCTTGTGGAATTGTACAAATCTACAATATTGTACCCACTTTGAAAAAGGACTTGACAGTATGTTGCAAATGAAAGCACATACTTACCCTGTGACCCCTTGGACAAAGGGGCCACAAGCCAGGGAATATAGGCATCTGCTAGAAACCAGAGTCAGGGAAGTGTATTTGCCACTCAGAGCTCCCAGAAGCAATCAGCCCTGCTGACACCTTGACTTTAGCTTAGAGAAACAAATTTTGTACTTGTGGACTCTAGAATCCTAGGAGAATAAATTTGTGTTGTTTATGCCATTAAGTTGTAATTTTCATAGCAGCAATAAGAAACTAATATAGTCTGATAAAACCATGTGT
Organism: Myotis lucifugus; assembly: GCF_000147115.1. Taxonomy (NCBI): domain Eukaryota; kingdom Metazoa; phylum Chordata; class Mammalia; order Chiroptera; family Vespertilionidae; genus Myotis; species Myotis lucifugus. Next base: position 13,036,787 of record NW_005871051.1, read on the forward strand.
TGATAAAGATCTATATTTTTATACTGAAGGAAGTAAAGTGAATTGATATTACCACTATATAAATATCTTTAAAGTTCAACACTTGTTTGCAATATAAGACCTAAGGATCCCAATCCTAAGTGGTTAGTCAGAGAAACCCTTAAACATGTAAACAAGTAGATATGTACAAAAGCTTCTACATTTTATGTTTGACTTGTAAATAACTCTGAACAAAGAAAATAACCATAAATAGGGACATCTTTATAATAAAAGCCTAAGCAACCATTACAGCAGAACAACCAGAACGACCGGTCGCTATGATGCACACTGACCACCAGGGGGCAGATACTCAATGTAGAAGCTGCCTCCTGGTGGTCAGTGCACTCCTACAGGGGGAGTGCCATTCAGCCAGAAGCCGGGCTCACAGCTGGCAAGCACAGCAGCGGTGGCGGGAGCCTCTCCTGCCTCTGCGGCAGTGCTAAGGAGCAGAGAACTGAGCAGTAAGGAGCAGCGAGCAGGTGGGCCATAGGGAGTGAGGGGACCCAGATTGCAAGAGGGATGTCTAACTGCTGGCTTAGGCCTGATCCCTTGGGGAAATGGGCTTAAGCCAGCAGGCAGACATCCTCCAAGGGGTCCCGGACTGTGAGAGGGCACAGGCCGGGCTGAGGGATTCCCCCCCCCTCCAGTGCACAAATTTTGTACACCAGGCCTCTAGTCTGTATATAAAAGGCTAAGCAACCATCCAACCATCCGACCAGTAGCTATGACATGCATTGACCACCAGGGGGCAGAAACTTAACACAGGAGCTGCCAAGCTGCGGTGACTTGGCAGCGGTGGTTATTGGGTGACACACTCTAGAACCAGAGAGGAGGGAGCCTGATTCTGGGGTGCATCACTCGAGAACTACCCTCTTGCAATCCGGGACTCCTTGAGGGATGTTGGAGAGTCGATTTGGCCCTCTCCCTCAGGCTAGGCCAAGGGACCCCACTCACTCTGCAGATGCCCTTTGAGCCAGGGCACTGCCCCAGGTGCAGCCGGCTGGGGAGGGGCTGTGGGAGGTTGGCTCCAGGGTGTGTCTGGACTGTCTCTCCCAGCCCCACCCTGCTGGCCACCTTCTAATTAATTTCCCTCCAATGTGCATGAATCTGTGCACCGGGTCACTGGTAGATAAATAAATGGTTATGCATTTAAATAATCCAATAACACCTAGCATTAAAAATGAATGACAACAGCTACTCACACCAAAATGGTCTTAAAAATATGGAAAGTGAAAACCAGCATACTTTGAATAAATACACAGTGTCACTTCAAAAGCAAGAGAATATTTTTAAAAATCTAATATGGTGGTTCATTATGATGGTTCTCTAAGGGAAAGCAGAAGCATATGAACAGGCAGGAGCTCAGAGAGAGCTTCAAGTTTGACAATGATAGCTCTTTAGGAGGGTAGGGAATTCACAGATGTGATGGCTTTATTGAGGTGGCAACTTGGCGAGGCTATAATCCCCCAGTTACTCAATCAAACACTAATCTAGGTATTGCTGTGGAGGCATTTTGGAGACATAAAGCCCATAATCAGGTGACTGGTAAGGGAAATTACTTTGGGTAATCTGGGCATACCCAACTGCATCTATTAGAAGGTTAAAATCAGGGTTGAGGTTTTCTGGAAGAGAAGAAAAAAATTCTGCCTGTTGTGTAGGTTCCATTGTGCTCATTATCTTTCCATCTTCACTGCCTGTTTAGACAGCCCCCATAATAATGTCAGCCAACTCTTTGTAATAAATCATATATTCATCCTATTAGTTCTACTTCTCTGGTGGAATCTTGACTGATACAACAGATGCTACTTTAATATTTTCTTATATTATTTACATACTAGAGGCCCAATGCACAAAATTAGTGCAAGGGGCTTGGCCCTTGCAGCCCCAGCTTCATCCAGAAGGTCATCCTGATGGTCATCCAGAAGGTCATCTGGATGGTCGTTCTGCTGTTCAGTCTAATTAGCATATTAGCTCTTTATTATATAGGATGGAATCATAATCATTGTTTTGGAGCAGTATAAAAGGTAGGCTAAGTATGCTTTATTTTTATTTTATGTATTACTAGTTTTTGTAGATAACCAGATCATCAAAAATCTGTCACTGTTTGGAATGAAGGGCTTACATTGTTTTGTAATGATCACTGATAAAAAATAGAAGGTTTACATTTTCAAAATTAATTAAAATAATCTCATAATTCTGAAGGAACATGTAAACTAATTATGGTTTAGATAAGCATTACACAATATCCTCTGCAAATAAGCTCTCATCTTAACAAGTGGGATTGTTTTAAAGCATTTATACACAGATATCTGGCCAGTCTAATTTCACAATCCATTTAAATAAAATATAGGAAGCAGACACACATGTACAGAATAAAATTTTAAAAGTGGATTTTATTTTAGGTCACTACACTGTCCCTTCTTATGTTTGCTGGGAGCTGCCATAGTGCCTCAGAGGTTACCTTCACCTGTCACCTGTCACCTGTCACCTGCTTTCAGGATGGGGCAAACTGATGTTGGAAAAATACTAGTTTGAAAACACTCAAGGGGCTACAATGGGCTACTTTCATAGCTTTGTGAGAAAGAGGAGAAAAAGAAGCCTGAATTACAAAAACTGCATCAATAGGAGCAGCTTTTTTGTAGGATGGATGAGCTGAATGAATAAATGATTTGATTAACCAAAGGTAAACTTTCCTCAACAATTTCGTCTGCAGCAGGTAAGAAGAAAGGGAAGGATTAGCATAAATCGAAGAAAAAAGTAGGTGAAGAAAGTGACTGTGCAGTGGGTGACCCCACTCTCTCATATTCCCTGGATGTATGACCTTGGATAATTAATCTTCTTAGAATTGGCTTCCTACTCTGCAAAATGGGAATGCTAATAGAATCTACAATACAGGCAGTGGTGGCTTGAGACTGTCTATATCAGAGGATTTTGTGTGGCAACCTAATGACAAGCGGAGGAGAAGATGGAGCGTTTTCTTAAAGCTCTGAAAGCACACACAGTATTTTACATTAGACTCTTTTTATTTACTGCTATTGAAGGGGAAAGGTGCCGGGACTGCTAATAGGACTGCGGTGATGAATAATGAGATGATGGATACAAGGCAGTGAGCACACTCCTGCCCAATAATAAATACTTTTTAAATATAGCAGTAATTATTAATATTATGCTATTATACTTTCCTCCTTCCTTTCTTATTTCTATATTGAGGTTTGTTAATAATGTAATATTTGTAAGTGAGGTGATTGTAACATAAAAATTGACTTTATTTATGTTATGTGATATAGCTAAATACCTGAGAACTAGTGAATATTTCTATTTGGAAATATTTTATAATACACTCATAAAATGAAAAGCAAATAATCATAGTTTATTTTAAATCAAAATATCTTAGCTAACTTAAAAATATTAATAGTGCATTTAAAAGCAATTCTAAATCACTTCCACAATATCCATTAGACATTATATACACACTAAAGTAATTATATACACACCCAAAAAAGTCCAATTATTTGTCCTAGGTATGTGACCATATTTTGTTGCTTTTCGTCTACAATATTCACTAGTGAACATAAATGATTATTTTATCAAATTAAAGTGATGCTATTACTAACACTTTTTACACATTCAATAAAATAATCCAAAACACATTACTTCTAGAACTAGAAAATCATTTCAATAACATATAAGCTCCTCAGTGATATAGTAACTAAAATGGTTGTTGAAGTTATAACACAACAAACATTCCAAACTGAAAATACACTCAGTGTACAGAGAGGTAACTGTCATCATCATCATCATCATCATCATAGTAATAATAAATTATACCTCACCTGAAAAGAAATATGTTTTCCATGATTTATATAGGCTGACTGAATTTAGGTAAATCCATTATAGTTGGAAGATTAAAAATATCATGGGTAGTGAACTATGACATGGTTCTCATGAAGGCATAGCATTGGAAAACTTTACTTCAGTGAAACTGGCTCTCTTTGGAAATGTACTGTAAGATTTTTAAATTAACACATGATATTAATTGCAAAGTACAATTATCAAATGGGTCTTCCTAGTGATCTTAGAGTTTAGCACAAATTAAACAAGCAGGGTGAAATTATTTCTTTCTCTGTTTCTCCAACTTTATATAGTGAGTTCAAGCTCTAGAATCATAGGTATAAGAACTAGTCAAATGCATTTGCTATTCCCCAAGAACATCATTAGATTTTCTTCAAACTTAAATTTTCACCTTATTAACATTTATCCCTGTTGTAGGTTTGCATATTTCTCATATATTCAGTTTCCTCTCCTGATTTTCCTTCTCATGCCATTCATCCTCTTGCTGTACCAATTGATGATAATAGCAAACATTTATATTGCATATTTCTGGGTCAGGCAAGATTCTAAATGTATCAGTTGCCCCTGCCTCTGAAGAGCCTTCTGTTATACCACTGAGCTATCACAGAATCTTAGTCCTCTATTGCCTAGGATAAGATACTTACTTTGTATGGAATTTTTGTATCTTTTATCATATCTAAACATATTAAAACAATTGATTGGTGTATCGCATCAGTGATATTTTTAAACAAAATGATGTGCCTTTATCTTTGTATTTCTAGTATCCGGTCTATATCTGATTCACAGTGAGGGTACTAATAAATATTTCTGAGCGGAAATGTGTAAATGAACAGATGAATACAGGATTGACTGAAATGGAGATGCTTAAAAACCACATAACATCTAGACAAGGAAGGATTAAGGTTAGAGGTTGAGAGTTATCAGTTTAAAATACTAGCTACAGAAAAATTCAGGACCCTGATTCAAAATCCCAAGCATATCATGATGTGTTTTTGACATATTAAAAGAAAGAGTAGAAACTTTGCATTATATTGTAATATGTAGAAAACAACTTTGGGTAACTTAAGAAAAAGCAAGTTGGTTACCAATATAGAACCCTGAGAACTAACATCAGAATTGATGTAATAGTCTGGGAAATGGGAAGGCTTGGAGCTGAGAGACAGGAAGTTCAAGAGCAGGCATAGTATCTTCACTGGAAGGAAACCGTCTCTCGTGTTCTCTTTTGTTGTTGTTGTTATTTGTTTGTTTGTTTTTGCCACTATGCTTAAGATTCAATTTTCAGGAAGAGATCATCAAATCATGAAAATGTAATCTCTTCTCTGATCTTGGACTGAGGGAAGGCCAGGTTCCTGATTTACAGTTCTACTGGATTACACCCCATGGAAAAGGGACAATTCCACTAAAACAAAAGTGGTGCTGTTAAGAAGGAAAAAATGTATACTTTAATTCCTTTCCAAAATTCCCAGAGCTACTAATATTTCCAAAATATTTCTGAAGTGCCTTCACCAAGAGTACAGCTAAGAACTAGACAAACATGAAACCTGCCTTTATGAAGTTAATAAAATGTACAAGTATGGTAATTGTCACAAAAAGTGACAATTAGAGAGTGCTATGGAACCATACAACAGGAATAGCTAATTCAGCTGGGTATTCAGAGCAGACCTCCCTGAAGAATAAATGTATAATCTGAGTCCTAAAAGATGGGTTAGAGTTACTCAAATAATGAGAAGGTGAAGGATGTGCCAGGACAGAGGAATAAAGTGTGCCTAGATATGTCCAGGCTAGACAATGAATCTCCTTTACTGAATAGAGACAACCCCTTGGAAAAGAAAATAAGCTTTGTACAGAGCCCTAAAAATCAACAGATTAAGTGTGGTTGCTGGTTTAAGCGGTGTCAAGAAACTGAGGACAAGGAAAGAAGAAATGCAGTAATGTGTGTTGTGATGAATATTAAGGAGAGAGAAGGTTGAAGAAGGAGAAAGTGATCAGCAGTACTGTGGCTGCTTGAAAATAAAATAAAAATTTAAAATTATTGGCTGGATTTAATTATATAGAAGCAGTTGTTAATCTAAGTAAGGAAAATTCAATAGCTTGGTTGGGATGGAAGTTGAATGGAAGAAAGTTAAGGTTTAGATGTGAGGAACTATAATTAAAAAATAGAGGAAACTTTTTTAGAAGAGTTGATGATGAAAAGGAGGCAAGATAAGTAGTTATGGCAAGGGAGAAAAGTTTTAATCCTGTTACCATTGGCAGTTGGAATTTTGGAAGCCACTATTGGATGGTTGACATGTGTAAATCAGTCTCTTTAAATGGGCATGACACTGAAATTGGATTATTTTTATATACTTTGAGTAATTTTGTTTTATATCAGTGATCTTCAACTGTTTTAACCCAAAGAGCCACCCAAAACTGGAATGGCAAATACAACCCTTTGCAACACAATTCTTCAGGCAGCTATTCTAAAGAGTAATGGATTTGGAACTCGTAATGGTACCTAAGGCTGAATTTGGACTCAACAAGAAAGAGTGCCATGATTGATTAGCCATGTCTGCCACTAGCTCAGAACTAGAGACCGATCCTGCCAAATACTTGCCGAGAGCAGCCTAGAAACTTCATTCGGCAGCATAAACTTCTTAAAGGATTGGTTTAGATGATAGTTAAGGAAAAGTAATTATGATATAAACTAGAAGCCCGGTGCATAAAATTTGTGCACGGAGGGGGGGGTCCCTCAGCCTGTCCTGCACCCTCTCACAGTCCAGGACCCCTCAGGAGATGTCCAACTGCTGTCTTAGGCCTGCTCCATAGGGAGCGGGCCTAAGCTGGCAGTCAGACATTCCTCTCGCAGTCTGGGACCCCTCGCTCCTTACCGCCTGCCTGCTCGCTACTCCTTATCGCTCAGCTCACTGCTCCTTAGTGCTGCTGTGGAGGCGGGGGAGGCTCCTGACACTGCCGCTGCACTCGCCAGCCGTGAGCCCGGCTTCTGGCTGAGTGGTGCTCCCCCTGTGGGAGTACACTGACCACTGACCACCAGGGGTCAGCTCCTGAATTGAGCATCTGCCCCTTGGTGGTCAGTGCACATCATAGTGACTGGTCGTTCCGCTGTTTGGTAGATTTGCATGTTAGGCTTTTATTATATAGGATTCTATTTGGGCCTCAAGTCCTCTTTATGCTCAATGTAGGATATAACATATATTTATAATACAGAACCTATCTTTTATTTTTTAATCTAATAGTATTGCTTCTTTATATTTTGACAATATATTTGAACACAGCTGTCTGGATTTATAATTATGTGGGGTTTTTTATTCTCTACATTTACATAGTGGTTGAGATAGTTTACATGCAATAGTCCTATTAACATTAACTTTTCAATGTTAGCACATAAATGTTTATTTCTCAAATAAATATGCCCCTTGTCTGAAAAACGTCTGATTGCAATATGACCAGCATCTTGGCTCCAATGCTGTCACGAGGGGAAATGCATCTTGGAGGTTCTGTTGAAATGTGTGTGTAATACAGACCTTGTCTGAACTGCAGATTACATCCACCTCGTTGTCAGTGCTGCACAGGGGTCTGAAAGCGTGAGTTTTATTTCCCCACAAGTGAAGAATTATGGCAGCAAAAGAAAGGCAATTGAGAAATAAGCAAAGCATCAATTTTAAGACGAAGCCTTCAACCTGAGTGTTAAACCTGAAAGGATCGGGTCATAAAAGGAAGAAGAGATGTAAGGAGAGATCCCAAACTATTATTTGAGTGAGAATGTTCCTTTGCTGTGAAATGTACCCCAAGGGTCTTATTCAGTCTCCCCAAGCCAACTTCACTGGAAAGAAGACTACTAGATAATTAGAGCGCAAGGGGGACCATTTATTTTCTGACCATGTCTCTGAGGTGCCAGTCAGTTGAATGTTAGAGGAATAAGCTCACTGTTTAGTTCATCTTCTTGGTAGCTATCCCTTTTTGGTAACAAGTTTCTGTTATACCTAAATGTACCTCACCCCACCACTAAAATATTAGATTATGAAGAACAGACTATGATGTAAATACATTTTAAAACATATATTTTAAATGTGTTAGAATAGAAACTATTTCTCTCAATTGATTAAATAATAATTCAAATGCTATTCAGATATTATAAATGAATGTTAGTCTTCAGATGGTTTCAGTTGATTTTACAGTTTCTAAGATCATTTCATGATTTTGTTTTTAATAAAAAATGAATATTGACTAATATGAGACTGTAATTTAAATAAGTGGTTGGTAAAACAAAACTCTAGGGAAAATGACTTATCATGTGGATGAAAACAGCAAAGAAGCAAGGCTTCATTGAAATTTGAAGAAACAAATTATTCTAATGGGATAATGTAATTGAATGAATATCGGCCTAAGTAAAACTGATTTTATTCATAATCTGCTATTGGTATTTTTTTATTGGCTTCAAAGGCATAGTCATAATGATAAAGCCAGTACCTTGGAGTCCTATGAGCTGAGCCACTTAATAGAAACCTATAAATAAATAGAATTCATAAGGCTTCTGTCTGCACACACAGGATTATTAGATTTGAGATCAATGAGCTTTCTTTCACCACATCCACAAGTCATTTGTGACCACTGGGAAACTTAATTTTCTAAGAATGATCAATGTTTTCTTAATATGTAAGAGGCACCCATGTTGATGCAATAAAAGGAAATAACATTGAGAAAATAAAGTTCTTAGGAGAAATTCAGTGGCTAACTATTGAGAACATAAAAAACGTGTAATCTGAAATTTTCTAATAAAAAGTGTGAGGATGATTTGTTCTATAATTGTTCAGTAGGGAGTACTATCAAAAATATTTTACCCTCCAAAAACAAACAAAAAAAACCCCAAAACATTTTATTTATCCAAGAGAAAAATTTGGAGTGTGCTCTCCTAAATACATGCCTACATATATCAAACTACTTTTTCTAGTAGCAAGAGAAATAAATTATCAGTCTAAACTAAAGATCCTATCATAGCAGAAAAAAAGTTGTTTTTTTCCAAATAAAAATAATTTTTCTTTAAAATTAGTTTAAAATTTTATATATTTGTTTTAAATTGTGGAAACCACTTGATTTATCAGAAAAGTGGCTATTATTTCTTTCATTTTTGTATTCTTGTTTCATTTATTTAAGTTTCATAGTATGTATGTACTTTTTCAGCTACAAATAATAAGATAAAATACATTTTTGATAACCAATTGTAGAACCATTATTGTGTGATATGGCGTGGAGTCACCTACTAATTACAATATAAATCAGTCCAATGATTTTTATAACGAACGACTTACATTCATCCTCATAAAATGTTCAGAAATTGATTTTTCTAAGCACAAACACATTATTTAAAAACAAATAGCAGAAATGTCTTTGAATTTAAAAACTAATAGATCAAAAAAAGAAAGAACAAAGTGATAGTGATTAAATAACAAGTGTCTTTGGAATTTTGGAATAACTCATGATGAATTATATTCATCAAAGGCAATTGACTATTCTTAAATACTCCAGCACTGCTCACAATGTGCCATCAAGAAGACACAGGTAACTATGTGACTTGCTTTATTTGTATTCAAAATGAAGCACAAACCAAAGTCTCAAAAGAATGTTATTCTTGAATTTATTCCACAGCATTACTAAGTTCCATATTCTAAATCCAGGTTCTAAAATTCCATGCTCTTTCTCTGTGTCATACTTGATATCTCCCTTGTTTTCCTCACTTTGAATATTGCCATATTTAGTGTTTAAATATGCTTACCCTGACACCCAATATGCTGCTATTTAAGATTATAGCCCAAGCACTGGTGAGAGGGCTTAGGCTCCCATTTCTACAGGAACATTAATAAATACTGAAGGTAGAAAGAGTGAAGCAAAAACAGTGCTCAATTTTATTAAACTGAAAATCACCAATTTTATCACTGACTTGTTTCTCAAGGCCCATTTCATCTAAATCTTAACCCTGGTATTACTCCATTTTATTTCTTAGGCCTTTCCTTTCTAAAGGCAAAATTGCCTTATTGGACACAAGTATCTGAATTCGGAAATGGGTATTTCTGGAATGTAGTAGAATAGACCTAAAATTGGATCAAGAGGGGCTTCCAGAGAAGATTTGACTTCTTAGCAACATATGAAGTTGAGTGGAAACCAAAAGTGAATTACCACAGTTTCTAAGGGGCTACACATATTTGAGGCCAGGGCATCCAAAGCGGATCAAGACTAGAAGGGGTTGCCATTGTGCCTGTGGCAGGGAGAGAAGTCAGGGCAGCTGATGAAAGCCCACAAAGGGCTGAAGTCACAGATGAGCACAGGGGAGTACAGAGGAGTCAGTGTTCAGAAAGCATCCGACCCAACACACCCACGCCTGGGACTGCCCAGCTGGCTTCTACTCCTGTGTTTTCAAGTTGTGGATTCTACCTCAGGGGAACCTTTAAAGAGTTCTTGGTTCCTAATTACTTAAATGACATGCTTTGAAATAGACACAGGTTAATTTTGTAATTCTAATATTAGAAAATAAACAAATTGGGTGAAAGGAGGAGAGTGTTTCACCAGAAGATTAGAATTCTAATCTGCATAAAAATTGAAGAAAACAGAGATCTTAATCAGAAAACTTCTAAGGAGGAGGTGGGGGCAGACTGGAGGGATCAATGGGGGTAATGGGGGCATATCTGTACTACTTTCAACAATGAATATAAATTTTAAAAAAGAAAATTTGCCGGGTCAGCATGGCTCAGTGGTTGAGCGTCGACCTATGAACCAGAAGGTCATGGTTCAATTCCCAATCAGGACACATGCCCAGGTTGCAGGCTCCATTCCCAGTGTAGGGCGTGCAAGAGGCAGCCGATCTATGATTCTTTCATTGTTGATGTCTCTCTCTCTCCCCACCTCTCCTTTCTTCTCTGAACTCAATAAAAATATATTTAAAAAAAAACAAAAACTTCTAAGGAAAACCAGAGGGAGTTGTATGTTTTCTCTCACTCTCTGTCTTTTTTATTTTTTAACAGCTTGAGAAAATTAATTCTAGAAAATCTACAGTGTTAATTCTTTCAGAAAATGTATTCATATGAATAGAAGGTAATATTTATGTAAAGCAAATTGTCATTTTAAGGCTAAAGAATAAAGCTCATTTTTGACTTGAGAGAGGGAGCGGGAGGGAGAGAGAGAGAGAGAGAGAGAGAGAGAGAGAGAGAGTTGTCTTTCCACTTATTTAAGTATTCATTGGTTGATTCGTTGATTCTTGTATGTGTCCTGATTGGGGATCGAACCCACAACCTTGGCATGATGCTCTAACCCACAGAACTACCCAGCCAGGGCCTCCAGTCTAACTTGTGAAGTTCATTCATTTGACTTTTGAGAATAAAATTTTATGCTATAAACACCTACTTACACTTACCATTTGAAATGAAATCATTCTCTAAAATTATATTTTTAAAAATTTATGCAATATTTGTGAATTCAGACCTTAATGCATCAGATATTTATTTGGATGATCTAGGGGCATTTTTTTAAAGTTAAATTATTCTTCTGTGAATGTTCCTAACTAATGAATTCCACTATACTTTGGCCTAAGACTTAACTTTTTGGGGTCACTAACACATTTGTAAACTCTCTGTGCCTAGAAAAATACAGATGTCCTTATGAAAAAGACGTATTTCCAAGGGCACTTGGAGCCTTAGGTTTAGAATCTTTGGCTTACACCCTTATTTAACTATGTCATCCCTTGGAGTAGGAAAAATTTTTCAAGTAATGGTTGTTTTTTTTCTTCCCCATAAGATAATTTAAAGAAGATAGAAAGGAAAACCGTGTGTTTTCTCTCCAGGATGGTAAGCCAGTAAGATTATGCAGGCTGTGCCCTACACAAAAGCACCTGCAGAGCGGGTAGAGATTGAGTGAGGGTTGAAATCTTCAATCCATTAGCCTTGTCGCTGGGCTGTGGTCCCCCTGGAGATAGAAGCACACTTTTTCCATTTTGTCTAGCCAGAAGGGTGCCTTTTCCATTAAGTTTTGTTAGTTGCTGCCCTGCTTTCCGGCTCTTCTACTTTGGCTCCTCTTGTACAATGAGCATAGAGAAAACCTCTATGTGTAACAATGTGCACACACAAACACACACAGCTTATCAAATCAAGACAGTTTGATAATTAAAAAATGAAATCTTTAATTCATGTCTTTCAATCTCATTTCCACTCTTAGGAAATGATGTTTTTGTTCATGTTTTTAATTTGTCATTGGTATGACAAAACATATATGTATCAAGGCAGACTCTCTTCCTTCCTCATAAGTATAGTCTAACAGTGGAAGGTCATTTTTAGTTAATAGGAAAAGTATTTTGTGTTCCCCACAGCTGTGGACACAAACTATAAGAGAAAAAACACTGGGGATCCCTTAGGAGAGAAGATTTTGATTTAACTCTTGCCTGTGTATGTGTGTGAGGCCTTGCTTCTATTGCCCACAGGGAGTTCTACCTAGCACGGCTCTCACTCTTCAACTGCATTAGCTCTCCTGGATCAGTGCTTGTAGAAACACTGTTGGACGTTCCCTGAATCCACACCTTGCCCACATAGGAAGGCACATCTGTCCCCTCTGACTCTACACAGCCTCAGTCACCATTCAGGTGGTTTCTGTAAAAATGAAACTTGATGAGTCTGAACAACACCACTTTCGCCACCTTATTCGGCTCTACTCAAGCAGAGAGCCATCACTGCCATAACACTCTGGATGTACGCAGGGCCAAAGTCCTCTTCTCCCGAGGAAATCTTTCTGTGTCTTCAGTAGGTTTTCCTTCCACCACAGAGAACCCTGGATGATAGCAGGCCCTGAGGCTTTTTTAATCTTTAAGCAGGAAAGAATTCTGTCATGTGTCTTTATGTGTGTTGTCTAAATTGGAAGATGTTCTGTACTCAAACTTAGTGCAAATTCAGTCTTGCTCCCAGTGTGCTCAGTAAACATGCAATAAATATTTATTGCTGTTAATGAATTCAGGAATGGGACTTGTCCGTGCCCGCTGTGATGGACAGCTGCAGAAGAACTGAACGGAGTCATTGTCTAGCACAGCCCCACGTGCTGCAAATATCTGGAGAGGCTCTCAGACTGGCGGTTGCATGGCGCTCTGCCCTCCATCCCAGGTGTTAGGGCTTAAACCTCCCTGGTCCCGTCCAGCCCCACAGCATGAAGCGCAGCTCAAGTTGTTGCAGATGCTTTCGATTCGCATTCCCGCTGAACTCTCCCTGGCCGGCCTGTTCCTTTGGGCGATACCACAATTTCCTCTTGTTCAAGCTGTCTGCATTCCTGTTTGCCTGCGTTTGCCAATGGAGCTTGAGCATTCAAATTAATATGGACAATAATACAACCTGCAAGGATTCTAAAGCCTCGTTTGCCTCCGTTCTGAGGGGTGGCACGCTATTTTCAGGGCACTATTGTTTTAGATCAAAATTGTTCTCATGCTATGAAAACGCGTGGCATGAAACTCTGCATTCTCAATTTTAAATGCAGCGATCTGAGTGTTAAGGCGACAGCAACCGGCGTCTGACTCCTTGACTGCTGACATAGTTTCTTTCTTGTGAAGGGTTTATTTTCCTCGTGGGCCAAAGAGTCATGTGTAAATCAGAGAAAAATATTTTCGGGATTGTCATTCACTAGTGCATGAAAGTGGTGTGATATTTTTCTTCAGATATAAACAGTTTCTGACCTACAAAATCCTCCTCTGCCGGGTTCTGGTTGTACTATCTGGAGGGTCAGTCACACAGCCTCTAACAGGCAGGGCTGGAGGCAGGGCAGCAATGAAAGGAAAAGGTAGGGAGAGTGAACTGCCTCTCATTCTAGCTCAGTTCTGTTAGAGGGAAACCTTCGGTACGGTCCCTAATTTATAGCCTGTTTCCTTTTCCGAGCAATGGGTCATTTGTGTGGGAGCAGAGGTGCTGACGCCTGGCTTCATGCCAGAATCATCTCAGGAGCTTTTTAAGATGTATTCATACCTGGATGCCATTCAGACGAACTTAAATCAGAACTTCTGGGCCTGGGGCCTAGGTACTGACTGGTATGACTCATTGCTCCTCAGACTACTGCAGTTGCCTGGATGAACAGGATCTTTATACAGACAAACTAACTAACCCCATGTTCAGCCCCACACCTCACATAGGATGTCAGCATTAAAGGGTGCCTCGGAGCCTTGAGTTTTTCTGAAATTTGACATCATGCTCAGGCTGGCTTCTCCTAGGTGTCCTCCTTGCAGTCACTGTTATTCAACATTATCCTCTGCATAGTTCGAGTTTCTTGCTTCAAAAAATTAGTCCCTACCTTGCCTGTGTGGCTCATGAGCGTTGACCTATGAACCAACAAGTCACTGGTTTGATTCTTGGTCAGGGGACATGCCTGGGTTGTAGGCTTGATCACCAGTAGGGGGCATGCAGGAGGCAGCTGCTCTATGTTTTTCTCTCATCAATGTTTCTATCTCTCTACACTGTTCCCTTCCTCTCTAAAAATAAATTTAAAAAAATTTTTTAAAAGCGTTCCAATCTTTCTGCTCTTATCTCCTCGTTTTAAAGGATTCTACCTGTTTCCCCCATTTACTAGTGTTTTAATGGTGCCTTGAGAAAAGATAGAGATGTAAGTATTTAATCCACTGTGTTAACCAGACGTATTTTCCTCTCTCAATATCTGAATTTCTCATTAGATTTGGCGGGAGCTTTGCTAAAGTTCTGCTTTCCCTGATATGCCAGCAGCTAGAGAGCTCAATTGACACCCATCTGGAAAAATATATGGTGCACTTTCAACCCTCATTTTCCTCTGGGCGGCCAACTCACCTGTCATACATCCTTAGTCATTTCTGGTGTCACGGGGAAGAGGAGGAACTTTCCACATTATTCCAGAAGCCTTCTCTTCACCTTGTACTTCTGTTCCACCTCCCTAAATCTGTCAACACCCTCCCTTTTTAGTGATCGCCTTCACAAATCTTACTTCTATTTCCCCTAGTGAGAGGTCTTTCCAACTCCTTGCATATAAACCAGTGTTACAACCAGTTTAAGAGAGAAATAACCATTCAAAAATATTTTTGAAGACAATTAGAATTTATTTAAAAACTCTTTTTAAACAGTGGTAGAAAATAAACTTCTTTACCTTAAAAATTATAAAGATTGCTTACTTTGCAGCTTTTGTTTTTTCCTTTAATATAACGTGGAAGTCTATAAATACCTCCAACCTGCATGTTCAATTTGATGAATATGGAAATGTCTACAAGAAGTAAATAGGGAATTCCTGATCATCTTGAAGAAATACACAATATACAATCTATATGATTTCTTTGAAAATTTGAATGTCTTTCTAAAAGGAAAATTTCTGCCTTAAACTTATACATTTCTTCTGTCTCCAGTTAGTTCTCATTGTTGCTTTAATTATAATTTTAATCCCCTGTCTCTTACTCTTTTTTGTGTGTTAGCAGTAATGGACAATTCAGATGGATTACTGATGCCACCTCTAGAGATATACCTGAATTCAGCTTAAAACAAAAACACCTTGATCTGTAAACACTTTAGGAAATGCACTGAAGCTTAATGACTGCAACTGTTTCCATCATCATATATGACCCTGAAAGCACTCCAATTTCATACATTTCACAATAGTAGCAAAAATAATTATTTTACCTTCAAAATTTTGAAGCTCTGCCAGTGTCAAAAACAAGAGCAAGCTAAAAACACTCTATATGCTAAACCATATTCGCTAAGATTTGAAACTCTGGTTTCTACTTTGAAGCTCATTACAATTTTATGTTCTGTGTCTATGTATCTGTACATTCTTATGCATATGTATATATGTAGATATAGATATCTACATATATATGTAATACAATTATATGGCATATATTTCCCTATTTGTGTATGTGTGTACATACACATGTACTACTCCAGGTTTTAGAAAAATGGAAAGAAGATGACTGTAAAGTTGAATTATCTTTTAAAAGTATTCTCTATTTAGATATTAATCATATTATTCTTTCAGTATTTAAAAATAAATATGTTCAGAAAAATGTTTAAATGTAAATATGATTCTGTCAAATTGGTGATTTTAAGAGCGGATCCGTGTAAACCCAGAGGAGTGGATGCTGACCAGAGGTCTGATTGTGGTGGATGTAGGGACCCACCCTTATCCTGTTCTTGAATGTTTTTCAATAAATAGCTACTTTATATGGAAGAATCTGTTCAGCTTGGTTGGCTGATATGTGCAGTTAGGTTCTTATGAGGCAGTTTTGATTTCAATAAGATGACCCTAGACCAGCCACTTTTATTTAGAGCTGCAAAGAAACGTGTCGAAGCTATTAGACACTGAGAATTGCAGAAGAAAGTCTTTTTCCTCAAAATTCGGGACACCATATTGATTATCCAGGAACAAAAGGGGCTATTGATGGTGGTCACACTATGCAAACTAAACATTTCAGAGGTTAAGTCACTTTAAAACTGTGCAACAGTTCAATTCCATCAAATAGCTCTTAACCATATGAGCTGTGTCTAGAGGAAAAACGATCATCCAGCTGATGAAGATGTGGGTGTTCCTGGGGTCGGGGAGCATGCCTTTGGCCGTGTCGTACACCCCGAAGTAGGCTGCCCGGTAGATGATGATGCCTTGCACGGAGACGTTGAAGCCCTGGTACATGCCCCGGATGCCGTCCGACTTGGTGATCTGCACCAGGCAGTCTCCCAGGCCCTTGAACTGGCGCTCGGCGCCCGACTTCCCCACGTCGGCCGCCATCCGGGTCCGGGCGAAATCCAGGGGGTACACGAAGCAGAGGGAGGTGGCCCCGGCGGCCCCGCCCGAGGCCAGGTTGCCCGCGAAGTACCTCCCGAACTGGGTGTGCTTCTCCACGCCCCCCAGGAACACCTGCTTATACTTATCCTCTAGATAAGTGTCTGCGGAAAAACTACAGAAAGGGGTGCTCTCCTCTCCTTTACAGTCTGAGCTGGTTGCAGAAATCAGATTCAAAATATAAATCGATTTGCGAACAAAATCCATTTTGTTTTTAACATTAGAATTACAAATTGTTGATTTCTGTCCATAGGTCCTCACTGTGCTGGTGCTAAAACAAAACAGCAAAAACAGACATGGTGCCCACCCTCATGGAACTGATAGTACTTTGCTTTATCTCCTCTCTTTTCCCCACTCCGGGACTTGGCCATTTCATTTCCTGGAGTTTCATTCTTGGACACTCACACACCCGCTCCCCCCAACTATGTCTCCATTCCTATACCGAGCAATCACACTCTAAAGCCTTGGGGGAGGTAATCAAGGAAGGCAGCACTCAGCTTGGTTGGTCAGAAGTGACCTGCAATAAATTGGATTTTTCCCCACTCCCTTCTTGCCCTCCTTTAACTCCATGGTTTTGTTGTTGTATGAATGTGATAGACACAAACCAAAGTACTCCTAAAACTGGATCCTTGCTTCTTTCTGGACCATTGGTTGATAGTTAAATGCATCCAGGTAGAAATTTGGAAATGTAGACTCAGTATTTTTTCAAGGATAAGTCTGTTGAGATCATAGAAAAAGGTTATAACTTTAAAATCGCCAAAGAAAGCCCTAACTGGTTTGACTCAGTGGATAGAGCGTCGGCCTGCGGACTGAAGGGTCCCGGGTTCGATTCTGGTCAAGGGCATGTACTTAGGTTGCGGGCACACCCCCAGTGGGGGGCATGCAGGAGGCAGCTGATCGATGTTTCTCTCCCATCAATGTTTCTAACTCTCTATCCCTCTCCCTTCCTCTCTGTGAAAAATCAATAAAATATATTTTAGATAATATAACAATTGAAGAGTTGTGATTATAAGACATAAGCATTAAATTTTAGGGAAAGAAATCCCTTTCTTATCACTAGCCACATAGGAGTGATAGAACTTGATTTCTACTTGCATTGTGACTATGTTTGTTTCTTGTTGGTGCTGTGTTTGCAATGAAATCAGAAGTGATTAATTAACTCCATTAGGAAACTCAAGTATAAAATATTTCAATTCAACTTAAAGTGCATATTTGAAAATTACAAATGATTCTAAACTTTAAAGCTAATCCATCATCTTCCCCACAACTATGTTTTCTCCAGTATTAATGTTGTCTCTAATTATGCACATTTTGCACATGACTATTAACTACAGATTTCACAGTAAAAAAGTCTCAGACTCAAATTTTCAGTTTTAAGATGATTTATCCATTATTTCCCTTCATAGTTGTATAATCCATGCAACCTCCTCTTTTTTTTTTCTTCAGTACTACCATTCTTTCTGGTTTCTCTCCTATTTTTAAGCTCTTCCCTCTCATATCTTCAAGAAACTTTGCTTCAGGAGGAAGCCAAGATGACTGACAACCCTTTGGATTCATCAACACAGTTGTGCCAAGTTCACACTCCACTGGGCTGTTTCCTGTTAATGATGGAGCATGGCAGGGGGACTAGTGCCCACCCATTTCTGCCTTCACGGGCTTCATACCTTGGCTTAGGGACTTTCCATTGGTCTGGTCAATTTTATTTGAAAAATGTAGTACAACATGAGACTCTTCTTACCCAATCCTTCCTTCTCTCTCCCTTTTCACAGGTGTCAGGTCCACATCTTGGTGTGAAATCTCTCCCTTCCCACTGTTCATTCTCCCTTCTATTCTTCATAAATGTTTTCCCAAGTAAATCCCTTGCACATCTAATTCTGCTTCTTAGAAAACCCAAATTAACACATTCGTGTGTGCTTTTAAATAGAATTTTCCTCAACTGCCCTTTTAATGTTGACGTTTTCCAGGGTGCCATTCTCTACTCTTTTTATTGTATACTGTAACTCATTTTAGTTACTCCCATATATACAACACAGGAACCATTTATCACTGCATCCCAAATCTTTATCTATGGCACAACTCTCTTCCTGGGCAACTGGAACTGTGTATATAGCTCACTATTAGACATCTTCACTTGATAATATGTTGATTGTGGCAACTATACTATCAACATATTAAAAACTGTGAACGCACCAATCCCACTCTTTCTCAGTTCCCAGCTTAGTAACTTCTAACATCATCCAATGGGAAACAGTTACCCATGTTGGAAAACTATTATTCCTCTCTGGTTTCTCTATATTTCCATCCCCTCATCCAGTCACCATGGTCTATCAATCCTCCCTTCTTAATTTCTCATTCATCTATTCTTGTAATGCCTTGTATCAGCCAGCTATTGAATTAATGTTTACAGAGAATACCAAGTGACTGTAAGTAGGACTCCAAGGAGAAGCAACTCTATCCATGATGCAGAATTCCAAAAAAGTCTCAAGAATTGGAAACACCATTTATCTCTGATATTTTGTGTAAGATGTAGGGCTGAAAACAAAGGGATTGTTTAACAGCCCTTAAAAGGAGCTTTAGATCCTGCACAGCCAGGCAATTTCTGGCACCTGAAAGTTTCCTTGGAGGGTAAACTGCATCAGACAAGTCCAGGTTTGGGGACTCGGGGTGCAGTAGAGGGCTGGGAGGGGAGCGGTAATAAGAAGTGAGAGTCTGACAGGCAAGACCCTTTGTCCCTACTTCTGCTTGGCTCCAATAACTCTGGTTCATAGTCAGACATAAAATGTCCAGTTTTGCCTCTTCCTTAACATATTAAATCAAAGGAATCTTATGGGGGAAACTGAACAGCTCACAAAAAACAAACAAACAAACAAAAAACACAGAACAATTGTCCTCATAGGAGCATAGAGGGTTCCTGGGAGGACACCTTCAGTGGGTGAAGGTGAAAGAAGTTGATGTATAAAACCAAGCACAGACTAGTGTTTAGAGTGATTTGACAATTCTCTTAGATGGTTTGGGAAGAATTACTGATGAAACACAGGAAATGAAGCAAATGAAATGGCAATAATTAACTCCAGGAATTAAAAAGCAACCACTAGGAAATATCACAAAGCACAACCTAGAAGAGAACAGTCTGAATATAATCAGTGGGATAAAAGTTGTATATTTATTTATCAAAAAGTGTGATATTAAAAAGTAAAAGACTCGTGAAAATAAATTAACTACATGTTTACAGATATCTTAAGGGAAAGGCAATCTGTTCTCAAACATAAGTGGGCATCAGAATCAGCTGGAGTGTTTGTTGAAGTATTAATTTCTGGGTCACAGCTTCAGTAGGTCTGGGTGGAACCCAGGAATGTGCATTTCTAACAGCTTCCCAGGTGGTGCTGCTGCTGTAGGCCTGGGACCCACACTTGTACAACCCCTGCCATGGGACAGTGCACTTGCAATGTTACATCAGCTGACCCCTCCCTGGAAGCATGGCTTATTTTTAATGGATCTTTAATAAAGACAGGATATGACAAACATTGTCAAAATGTAATAATCACAGCATTACTCGCTCTTCCCCCCTCTGTATTTGCTCCCTCCTTATAATTCCTTGTTGTCTAATTAAGGGAAAGTCTCTTACCTAAAGAAAAAGTGGCCCAGTTAATAACCCACATAGTAAGAAGTGGCTTTGGGAAAAGATCACTAAAAAAGTAGTAGTTGGTTATACTTGTATGAAATTTTATAGATGCAAAAAGAGAAGTGAATTCCAATTTTGTGTTCATTTTGGCTCCTTTGGGTATACAGCCATTTTAGACTTCTATGTATAGATTCCTCAATCTATTGTTTACTTAAGAAATGATAAGTGAGTACCTGGGAAAGTACTATTTTCCTGAATCACCTAACAGATGCTAAAAACAAAGAACAAAGAATTCTGAAGCTGGAACATAGCACTTTTATTCTCCCGAGAATTGAGTTTTAACTATTATCTAAGAGTAAGAAGTCAGAAAGAAGTACAGAGCCAGCAAAGAAGGGCTTTGTGTGAACTCATCTGTGCTTGATAGCCAAACCTGCAGAAGCAGTCATGGGACACTCAGCCAGATGCAAATAGAATTAACCTGGATTAATCTCTGTGCTCCAAAGGGAAAAAGCCTTAAGTCCCCCAAATAAAAAACATTGAGAAAATAAATTTAGGTAATCCTACTAAAGTATGCCAATTCTTAATTGTAATACTCATCACTCTTAAATCATCCCCTACTTATATGCTCTCATGCAATGATGCATTTTGTTACTACCAGTTTTCTGCATGCAAACTGTAATGTAGCATTTACGGGAGGGGGCAGTGATTGTTTCTATCATAATGCTTCACATTTTTCTAGTGCTTTAACTACTTTTCCAAAGCACTTTCACATCTGTTATACCTATCATTTTTACCTTTAGAGCCAAGAAGAAATGCTTTGTTTTGGTTTCCTGGGGAATCTGTGGCTTACTATATTTTCTAAAATCGTGCAAGTTTATTGAAGAATAAGTCTCCAGTCCCTTTTTCCCATCTAGTTACTTACATGAAGACCTCAAGGTTAAGCTCCTCTAGCACTTAACTTTCCCTTGAGACAACTACAGAAGCTAGGAAAGGAGCTGGCCCACGTTTTTTCACTACAGAGTAGTGAAACATTGGCAGTCTTCTCCCACTTGTGCACGTGTTGTGAAGAGCAGAGGCTAAATGTGAATCCTTTGGGATTTCATGTGGAGATGATTCAGAGAACTGTGGAAGGGGGTAGATGCTTGTCACTACCTCTCAAACAAAGCAGTCCTTCTCTTACAGATCCCCTCCTGCGGGATGCTTCCTGGGAAGTGTAAGTGAAAATAATCCCAAACTAATGGTAAATAGTGAAATGTATTATCCCATCCATCATTTAGTTTTATGACTCAGAGCTCCTCAAACATGAAAGAGAAAGATGTGAGTGGCATAGTGGTAGGGGATCATATTTATTTACTTCTTTTTAATAGATGCGGTATGCATCCAGTAGTTCTTAAATTTATTATTATTTAATTTTTTTTTTGGTCAGAGGCCTCTTAAGAATCTAATTGAATCCATAGACCATTCCTCAAATAAATCATATCCTAACCTATAAACAAGGTTGTGCATACAGTTTCAAGAGATTCATAAGCTCTGTAAAGCTCCTTTCTGAGGTTTCCTGAGAGTGAAACACAAACTAGCTTTGAAGTTAAAACAGGTTCAAGTCGTAGCCATTCAACTTGTGGCCTTGTTAGCCTTGTGTAATTCGACCTTCCAAGTTTGCAGAGCCTCTGCTTGGAGAATTGACACCACAATGTGTGACCTACTGTCTTCACTGGAGAATAAAGTTGAAATATCCCTAGTACAGTCATCCCTCTATATCCACGAGGGACTGATTTCAGGACCAAAATCCACAGGAGCTCAGGTCTTTTATATAAAACTAGAGGCCCAATGCATGAAGATTCATGCAAGAATGGGCCTTCCTTCCCCTGGCTGCCAGTACCGCCTTTGCTGCGGCCGGACCACCTTCCCACGCTGCCCAGAGGCCCAGAGCGGCTGGGGCGGTGCAGAACCCTGCCTTGTCACCATGGCGATGCAAGCATCCTGCCCTGCCCCCGGCAACTCTGTGCCTGCATATGCAAATTAACCCAACAAAAAAATGGGGTTTTTGTTGGGTTAATTTACCATTTTTTTGTTGGGTTAATTTACATACTCACTCCTGATTGGCTGGTGGGCATCACAAAAGTATGGTCAATTTGCATCTTTCTCTTTTATTAGTGTAGATGGTATGGTATTTGCTTATAACCTACACACATCTTGGATACTTCAAATCATCTCTGAACTTAATTGACCCTTGAACAACATTGGTCTGAGCTGCATGGATTCACTTATCTGAAGACTTTCCCACCAGTAAATACCTATAAAAAACACAAAGTATTTAAGTAATTAACGCACCACCTAAGAATTAGAGTATGGGGAATCATGGATCTAGGGAAAAGATATAGCAATAAACTAAGACTTTAAAGATCTTACAATCTTACCTATTTCTTTCCATAAAATATTTTATGATTTATGAAAGCAGTGCTATTAATAAAGAGAATTTTATTAAATCCCCCTGGGAGAGCCATCTCATGTCTCTCAATATCAATTCCCTAAAGATGTTTTACTTTTCTTGACACATTAATTACAGTTTATTATTAACAGTTTCTGTATTTATCTGATTCCAATGATTTCTTTCTTGATGAAAAGAAAATGTCACTTTCTATAGTGAATTGAGTTGCACGTATTGCCTCTGTGGGACTTATGTGCCTGTATGATGGCAGCTACAGGAATGAGGTTGGCATTATAGGAGGAGAGCGGGTGATTCTGAGCAGTTGTTCATGGCAGCCATTTCCCACAGTCCTACAAATCAAGTCATTTCAGGATTACCTCTTAAGAAAGGGCTTATCTTAAAAAGAATTCATAGACGATGATATTTCAGTCTTCCCAGCTTACTTTAAAGTTTGATCATTTGAGCTGAGCAAATGTATTTTCAGTGCTATTCCTAATTTTCTTCTTGGCTTCTCATTTCTCCTACCACTGCCACACACACAGAAAAATGAAAGTTTGCTAGTTATAGTTTTCTGAATCAATTTGTTAAAATCTATAGACCTAAATATGAAGAAGATGTTTAAAGCAATGCATCACAATATTACTGATATACATTTTTATTTTTTAGGATTTACTCAGTATACAGAAAAGATTATAACGTATAGTAACTTTAGTTTCACTTTTGGGGGGCCTAACAGTAAAAGTTTTTAAAAAAATAAAAGCGGTTTGGTTAGCCTAGATAAGGATGTTCAAAGACTCAAAATAATCAGGGTGACCAGAAATAATACTGAGAAAAATAAAGACAAGGTAACATAGACTGTCTAGAGAACATTTTTAAGAAAATGGAATAAGGATTCTACCAGGAACATCAGTGTTGGCTTATTTTATCCTAAATCCTTCTGGTGTTATTTTCTATCTGCTGTTCTAAGACTGACTCTTCTCTTTTTTTCAGTTAGTCTTTTTTGATGAGCATTACAGCAATATTCCCAGGTTCCTGTTTTTCTTTTTCTTTTTAATCCCAGTATTCATTCTGTATGGGAACAAGTGAGCATGTTTGTTTTTAAAAAACCTGTCAATATTGCTGATTGTGACTCTAGTAATTAAGAAACACATACTCTAAAGCAGTGCTTTTCCACAGGTTATTGCAGAAAAAAATAGCTGAACACATGGCAGCATTTTCTAACTACACAGAAAATTTCCCTTAAAGATTATTATTTGACTATAAGCAACCAGGGAACAACAGGCACCTTGCCTGCCTCCATTACTTTTTACCCAGAAATGAAACTGGCAGATGGAAAGTGTTGGGGAGTGGGGAGAGCAAATATCACCTCTCTTCCCAGACCAAGAAATGCCACTGGCAAGATCCAATGTTAATAAAATGAATAGACCCTATTCTCAAGAGTATTGGGGTAGGAGGATAATTGAGAACTCTCCTCTGCATGTGACATGAGCCCATTACCATTTTAAATGCTTCTTTAAGGCAGAGAGAAGTATATAATAAATAATATTGGTATAAGCACAATAGGAACTCACTGTCATAAACGTTGTTTTAAAAGTTAGCCCATGCCATTCTAACCTCCACATTATCTAGAGTTTCCAACTCAGTGGTCTCAAGAGAAAACAATACGTATCTATTGAAATGAACCAAACAAAGATTAAAATGCTCATTCTCTCTGAAGAAAGATGGTTGTGGTAAATGTATTTGTGTTTTTATTTCTCAATCACATTAAAATTCTTCAAATTTTTTACACAATTGTTAAAAATACAAAAGCTGGAATTTCAAACATGAGTTCAAATTCTTGATCTTCCACCAAATGGCATGCGACTCTGGATACTTTAGTTAGCCTCTCTAATAGAAAATCCATTTCTTCATCAGCAAAATTAGGATAATTATTCTATAGTGGTATCACAGCAAATGTACAAATTATACACTTAATAATAAATGGTAGCTATCATTTTTACATAAAATTAGGTCTGTAGGATATTGACCAATTAATCAATGTATAGTTAAATATGTGTTTCATTCAAGAAAAAGTTTATTTAATTACAAAATTAATTCAAAATAAACAAACAGAAGTGCTTACTTTGGCAATTATTTATAGATTATTCTAGATTTGTTACTAAAGAAAGCTTAAACTAAATGATAAAGGAATTAATTCTGATTGTGAATTTTCTATTCTATTTTAGCACATTTTTCATGAGATAAAAAAGAATAAAACATTCATCATTGTACCCTAAGAACTTATGATTTAATTCAATAATTTATTCAAATTATTGGGTTTGTGTTTTGTTTTCTTGGGGGGGAATTTGTCAGTACAAAATGTTAATATGCAATTAAGAACTACTACTTGCCCCAACCTGCTAAAGTTTATGAAATGCAACATATTCAGAGGAGAAAAAAAAAGCCAAGTATAAAAAATTAAAAGGAGACATATATTAAGAAAACAACTTTTCTAGGGAAACTAAAAGTTATTTTTCAAAGCATAAAAAAACACAGCATAGAAATGAGCCTGAATTAAAAGTGAGGAGACCTGGGAGTTCTTTCTTGGCTACTAATATGACATAAGACTTGGGACGAGGCACTACTTTATAAAACATCATACTTTTTTTCAGCTTTGTTGAAAAATTATTCACATGCATTATTATCTAATTTTAAAGTATAAAGTAGTTCCATTAGTTCCGTTATGTGGTATGGTCTATTTCTCATCAACCAGATTGCTCTTCTCTGAACATGATCCATTTTGACTATGATCCTTTTAAAAGAAAGTCCTTAGATTTGAAAATAAGACTTAAATACAGTAGCAATAAAACATGATTTTACTGAATATTATATTTCTTAATGTTCATTAGTTACTTTTTTCTTTTTTAAAAATTTCACAGTGAATTCATGGTGTCTCTGATGCTTGCTCAGAAGTGTCGTATGTGCATGATACTGAGTGCATATTTGCAAGCTGGAACAATTTGTAGGAGCGATATGATGAAAATGATGATAGGTAAATTGACTGTTTCAATTTTATACTGACATATCCTCTTCAACTACCTTCCTTCCTTCTTCCTCTTAGCACTTTTATTCCTACATCCCAGAAATTCCCAAGCCTGGTTCCTCTTTCAAGGTTAGTTTATTTGACAAATATATATTAAATGGCTACTAAGTGAGTGAATGGAGAGTACTGCTGGTAAAATGCTTTATTGTCCTTTATTCTTCAAGCCACTGGCATCTTCCCAATTCTACATTTCTTTTACCCCATAAATTCTCCAAACTTAATATCCCATGTTTGCCTTTAATAGATTCAATTAATATAAGGAGGTATGAATCCAATAGTCGCCTTGAGTTAGAGACAGGCTTATGAAAGATAATCCTGATGATCTCAACCACGGGGATTCTGCCTGCAGGGTGCACATCTGGAGGCATAGCTGGTTGCCACAACTGGAGCAGTGGATACTACTGACATCTAGTGGGTAGAGGCCAGGGATCCTGCTAAACATCTTACAATGCACAGGACAGCTGCCCCCGTAACAAAGAAGTGTCCGGTCCAAAGCTGAGGTTGAAAAGTCTTGAGCATAATTAAAGGAGACTTTAATCTACATTTTTATAGGGCTGGGTAAAACAGACAGAGGGGAATTATCAATTTGAATTTTAACTAAAAATTTTCAAAAGCTTAAATTTGGAGATATTGTTTAGCTAAAAGAACTTCTAAGTTCTTTTAGCAAATATTCAGAGTACCTAGGCATTTTTTCTTGAATGGTTGCAAGTATATTCCTGCCTGAAAGCACTAGATAAAACGTGAGGATATTTAACGATGTTTACAATATTATTAACATTCTGTGAACAACAGATTGACCTGTTCACCAAATAAAGAGCAGGCCACCGCTTTGCAACTTTTTCCTGGTTTTCTTTTACTACCGGCAGTTATAAAATTATCTTCTTCAAATATCAATATTATATCTTCAGTCTCATCACTGCAGGTTATAATATGTGATATTACCAAAAAAAAAATAGCCTGATTGACATAAAAAAATCTTAGCTCATTTTGCCAAATCCATATTTGTGTTACCTCTGTGGTAAATAGCTGCAATTGCTCTACTCTTTGAAGTTTATTTGCACTCAACTATTTGGAGTTGATTTTGTAGTCAACATTTTAACAATAAATTGTCCTTTCAATTGATAGCTATTTTAACACAAAATACATAAGAATGCAATTCTGTGAGAGTTCTAGTGGGTGTGGGCTCCCTTTCATTTTTGAACAACAGAGCTCATCCTGTGGCTATGTAGATTTTATGTTCATTGTGTTGTCTTTGCTTGTTTTTACTGAAAATGACATTTAAAAAATTATAAATAAGAAAATTCAGGTAACTTGATGTTAAGAGAGGGTTGATTTTTCATAATTATAATTTAAAACACTTTAAATTACAGAAAGTTCCTCCATCCTATATAATAAAAGCCTAATATGCTAAGTGTCAAGTGTATTATGCTAATGATATGCTAAGGCCTCTCAACCACTTGCTATGACCTGCAATGACCACCAGGGGCAGACAGTTGATTGGTCGACCAGTTGCTATGACATGCACTGACCACCAGGGGGCATATGCTCCCACTGGTAGTTTTAGCTTGCTGCTGGGGTCCAGCAGATCAGGACTGAGCAAGATGGGCCAGACATGCCCTGGAGCCCTCCCACAGTCCCTCCCGGCTGGCCAACCTCTCTTGTCCCTTCCCGGCCCTGATCGTGCACCGGTGGGGTCCCTCGGCCTGGCCTGCACCCTCTCCCAATCCAGGACCCCTCGGGGGATCTTGGAGAGCCGGTTTTGGCCTGATCCCACAGGCCAGGTTGAGGGACCCCACTGGTGCATGAATTCGTGCATCGGGCCTCTAGTTAAATTGTATTTTGGCATTCCTTGATTATTTGGAGAGCCCATTTTGAGTGGTTTTGATAGATTCTATTTTTTTCCCAGGTACTAGTGATCTCTGCATTCACTTATTTACCTTGCTTCAGGAGAGAATAGCTTCTTCTATCTTGGATAATAGCTATGTATGTACATGTGTTATCTTTCCTTTTAGATTACAAACTGCAGAGATAAAAAAGTGCTATTCTTAACCTTATATCTCCTAAAACACCCAACCAAATTTTGAGAAAATAGATTTTCATACCGATGCATAAGTCTCTCTCTCTCTCTCTCTCTCTCTCTCTCTCTCTCTCTCTCTCCTCTCTCTCTCTCTATAAATATATATACTTATATATACACACACATATATATGTGATGTGTATCTTCTATATCTACTAGTGACCCAGTGCATGGATTCATGCACATTGAGAGGAAATTAATTAGAAAGTGGCCGGCGGGGCAGGACTGGACGAGACAGGGCAGACATGCCCTAGAATCAACCTCCAATGATTCCTCCCCAGCCGGCCATACCTGGGGTGGCACTGCAGCTTGAAGGGCATCTGCAGAGTGAGCAGGGTCCCTCCAGCAGGTGGGGTCCCTAGGCCTGGCCTGCAGGGATCAGGCCAAAACCAGCTCTCCGACATTCCCCGAGGGGTACTGGAGTGCGTCACCCAAGAACCACTGCTACCAAGTCACTGAAGCTTGGGGGCTCCTCCATTGAGCATTTTCCCCCTGGGCATCAGTGTGCATTATAGAGACTGGCCGGTCGGATGGTCGGATGGTCGCTTAGCCTTTGATATATATAGATAATTAAAGTGGAACGATTGATACTCTAATGTAATAGAAATAAAACACAATTGTAAGTCAAAAGTTTGATATAGCTCTGGTATTAATGAGCTATGTGACCTGAGGCAGTTCATCTAATCTTTTTGGGCATCAAGTCTTCTAATCTATTTATTATTTTTTTATTACCTGTCCACCTAAATATAACGTGACCAATAAGATCTCTTCCCATTTTGTTTCAGAGATAAACAGAAATAAAAGTCCCTTATTCAGACAAAAATGCTCCCTGCTGCCAGATTTAATCAGAGTCTTAAAGTCATGGTCTCTGGCAGCTGTTCTCATACCTGGATAAAGTAGCTGATGACCGCTTGATGGCCTTGGAAGCCTCTGGCAGTTACAGCTTTGCATGGCCTTTTGAAGAGCGTTCTCGAAGTCCATACCTTTTCTATTGGGCATCCAACCTGGAATGTCACTTGTGCCTCCTACGAGGCAAGTTGGCAGGTGATTGGAAGAGGTCCTTATGGGGAAATGCAAGTTTATCACTCACCAAATAGGCAGAAAATCCAAGAGCGGTAAGTAATTAAACTACTGTTGTTCAGCTACAAACCATCCTCCTATACTCTGCTTTATGATCTTGGCACTGGGACTACGCACACCACACTTCTCTTCTATATCTGGCTCCCTTAAGCTATGCTAGCAGAGGCTTAGAGAAAGAGTGGAAAGGTGGAGAAAAGAAAAAAGAGTTACTCTTTCCTCTTTGCTTTCTCTGTCCGTTAGCATCACCCTAGCAGCAACACCTGGTCCAATTTCCAATTTTTTCTGTACTCGCGATACCAGCATCATTGTACTCACAATCAGCCCAGTTGGCTGATGCACCCTTTACAGATGCCTTAGTATGAGCTCCAGAGTGTTTGTACTCCAAGATTCTGTGTCCTGACACCCTAACCTTATTTGTTTGTTTCCCCAACCCCAGCAACTATAGCTGCTTCCTGCACTTGCTATCTCAGTGTTATTTGGTCATCCCTTTACCTTTACTGCCCTCCATATTTATATATCCAATTCCTTATATTAAATGATGCTTTTTCTGACTGCATTAAAACGAATACACCAGCTAGATTCAAATATCCAAACAGGTAGATGCACAAGGCCAATAGCCAACAATGGAAACTTAACACAAGTCTGGGACTTGAAGATGAAACTCTAGTTCCATGATGGTGATGTGTACATACATATGTTTGCATGTGTGTGTGTAGGGCCTGACAAGCTAGAAAAAGATAGGCCCAGTTTACCTAAAGTCCTAAATAGCTTGGAAATCCAAGGCAGTTACTAATACCAAAACTTAAAGATTCTTAAGATGGCAAAATTGCCCAACTGTTGACTTCATTCAGCAACATCAACCTTAAACTACAGCAGTAAAAATAAACTTGGATTTGATTTACAAAACAGCACAAAATACAATAAAAAATATAAGTTAATATGGAGAAAACAAAGGCTGTCTATGTCTGCCATGTCCGTGAGAGGTCAAGGCTAAGGCTAGCCATGGGCAGGAGTGAAAGAAACAAGTCTTAAGTTATGCTCTAACATCTATTGTCTTTGGACAAAGAGGGCCTTCCCCTTCGTCTCAAAAATTGGCAGCAACATCCAGAATACTAGGGCCTCTGCATGATAAAATCAGGAATATACACATATATCAGGTAAGAAGGTAAAAAAAAAAATGTGGACTGAGATACTACCTTCTGGCACTCATTCTTCTGTTAACTCCTCTTAACCCTAGGACTGACAGATTACAGATCAAAGCGAACTACCTTCTCCCAACACTCTTGTCTTGAAAAGAGCAAAAAATTAAAGATGAACAATTGATGAGAGAATTGCTTGTGGAGGTGGAAGCAGGTAGGTATGATAAGCACTGGTTTGGACTCTCCATCCTAGGAAACAGGTGGGACACATAGTAAGATTTATACTCACTGAAGAATACATAAGTATCACACATAAGAATGCTCCCAGGAAGAAGCAGAAAAGAAGACAAAGCTAGAAAATGTAATAAGAACAAAAATAATGCATAACATTAAACCAAAGAAGAAACATTGTCTCCAATAGGAGGCAACAGGGAAAGAAAAAAAAAGTGCAGCATGTAAAAATATGAAATAAGATAACAAAAAATCATAATATAATAATATTATAATATGTATGTAAGTTATCTCACCAATTAACAGCCATTAAAAACTTAATAAATTATAAAACACCAATACCACATATATTATGTTTTTGCCATAATGAAATAAAATTAGAAATTAATAACAGGTTAATAAAAATCCAATGGGTGTAAAATATTCTCATTGAATAATTCTTATACTTAAAGGCCAATTAAGCAATACTTAAAGATGAATATTATGAACATGAAGTGTGAAATTTGTGGGACAGAGCTAAAGTTGTAGAGAGAACTTCAGATTTGTATATACATTTATTATAAAACAAGAAAAGCCAAAATAAGGGAGCAAAAGACTCAATTACAGAAGTTGGAAAAAAGCTATCAAGTCAACCTAGAGACTCAAGCAATTATGAATGGGAATCTGTAGTCAGGAGAACCAGGGTTAGAAGTTGGAGACTTGGTCTCAGGCGGGATGGCTTAGTGACTAGAAATGAGATGAAAGATCAAAGAGGCGGAGTCAGAATCAGAATGAATAGGAGCTAAATCTCCATGGCATGAAGAAAAACATCCTTAAATTCCTCATATGGACACTGTTTTGGTCTGACTGAGGTAGGGGCTGAGCACACAAGTTGGGAAAAACAGTGCTAGTAGCAGTTTAGTTGGACTAATTCACAGCTCAATAATTTACTTTGATCTTTAGTAAGTTACTTCTCCATGTATTTGTTTCCCTATCTGTCAAACAGAGATAATAAAAGGTTCTACCTCATAAGATTATTGTGAGGATAAAATACGCTGATTCATGTAAGTCATTTGGAATAGTAGTAAGCATTATATGTTATTCCTATTATTACTATTACAATGAATTTTTAGAGTATTGTATAGTATGCATATACACTCACAAGAATTCATATGCAATTAATGTATAACCCAGGTTCTATTGTACTAAGTAGTTTGTATTAATTATCTCATACCAGTCATTTGTGACTATTTTTAGCCCCATTTTAGGGGTTAAAAAATTGAGGCTCAAAAAGGTTATGCCATTAACCCAAAATCATATAATTAGGAAGATGTGGTTCAAGCCAAGTATTATGACTGTTCATAGCTAGCTAAGAGAGATCACATCCAATGGGGGACAATTATTGGGCCAGATGACTATACATAATGTTTAATCTCTTACCATTAACTTAATTTTCAAAACGACCCAGCCCAGGCTAGTTTGTGCATGGTTGACAGCTCTTTATTAGTAGTTTTGTTGAGCATGGGATATTTTCATTAGTTTACATTTTGCAGGCTTTATTCCTACGAGATAGCATTTTCCTGGAAGATGGTAGAGGATTAGGCTCCATTTAATTAGGGTCAAAGTGATCATCTGTGTAAGAACTGATATTTAAATGAAGTTGTCCTTTGGAACTGGCCCAGGAAAGGGCTTTAAACTAAGTTTGAAGACACTTTAGTTGAGAACTACCAGAGCAAATAAGAAAACAAGACTTTTTGAGCCTCCCTGAATAAAAAAGTGCCCTTTTTTCAGCAAGGGTAAGAATACATTTTGGAGACCTTTGAAAATTTTGGAGATATTTGAAAATCACATGCAAGTTGTAATACAGAAGTGGCAGCACCTTAAAAATAGAAGAAAATATGCCCTAGCCGGTTTGACTCAGTGGATAGAGCATTGGCCTTCAGACTAAAGGGTCCCAGATTTGATTCCAGCCAAGGGCCCAGACCTGGGTTGTGGGCTCGATCCCCAGTAGCGGGGTTGCAGGAGGCAGCGGATCAAAGATTCTCTCTCGTCATTGATGTTTCTATCTCTCTCTCCCTCTCCCTTCCTCTCTGAAATCAATAACAATATAATTTTTAAAAATGTAAGAAAATAAGTCCCAGAACCACAGAACTTTACACTTAGGTTTCACCTAAAAGCTTATCTCAGTTGGCCGCTTGTGCCCTGAATCAGTCAGAGATGTTATAAAGTTAAACCAGAGCATTTTGCAATGATTTTCCAAGAAGAGATTGCATTGTGTATCTCAGAGTCTATTTCCTTAGGTTGTGGTTTGAGTAATAAGAGACCCTCAAGTTCGTGAGCTCAAGGATCACCAACATTTTCAAACAAAGAAAAAATATCATAGTTCACATGACCTTTTCCAATCAGTAAGAAAGCTTGCATTCTTAGCCAAAATGCAGAACTATGAATGAGCTTTAGGAATATACTGCTAGTATTTTTTACAGTTCTTAATTTAATTGATACTTAAAATAATGGCTTATTTTTCTTTCTATCATCATGAAAAAAGGCAGAGAACCTTATTATATAGACTGAATAATAATCAAGTTGATATCACAGATCTTGAATGACATGCATTCAACTCAAATTTACTGGGCACCTACTGGTATTTGGTCAGAAATTATGTTAGGATGGTGTGGAGTTCAAGAATGAGAACTTAAAAATTGTGGTACTTATGAATAAATTTGGGGAACCATATTTATCGATGGGTAAAATATGTACAGTGAAAGAAACTAAAGTTCATATTTTTGTCCATATTCAGAAATTTGGATGTTTGAGCAGTAAATATGCTATGATTATATAAACAACTGAGATATTCTAAAACAGTTTTGCAGAATAAATCAAATTAAAATAAAGAATTAATTCATATGGTGTCTATGGTTTACTCTTTATCACTCTTAAGTATTGTATAAAGCCGATCCATGAACAATCCCAACAGCCTCATCTTTCAAGACCAAACAATACTCCACAAGAAGTCCAGATAAGAATTCTTTGAAGAACAATATATAAGTAAAGGAGTTATTGTTAGAAAGGTGAGCGAGGTATATAAGAAAAGCAAGACTATATGTGCAAACCAAAACCACTTAAAATTTCAATATCTTCCAAAACCTAAAAATAATCACCCAAATGAAAACAAATGTAAATTCAAAAATAAACTTTGCAAGTTGACAATAAATCACTTGCTATTCTTAGTAAAGGCAGAAGTTTTAAAGCTAAAGAGAAAATTGCTCTTCCAGCAATAAAACATGCTTATCAGAATGTGACAGGACAGGGGTTACACATTCAAATGCACCAAGATTAGACTTTGGATTCCCAAAGTAGGAAGAACTTGTTCAGCAGAAATGGTTTTTATGTCGCCTGTTCGGCTGCTTTAGAATCAATTCTATTTATCTTTGGCATCAGATGTGATTCTGAGAATGGAGACTTTTAGTAAAAAAAAAATCAAACATACTCAATTATAGAATTTTCTTGATTATCAAAATGCAATGTGACATGCTTTTTATTATTCACAGATGACTTGAATTTAATTATTTTTAATAAAATTATAAGATATAATTTTTAAATTGTATTTTCAATGTTTATATTAAATATAAGAACTCCATAAAGGATACTTTAACTTATATACAAAATAAGTGATTTGTTACAAATATCTCTTTTATTCCACATATTTTCCAAAACCTAATAGTTCATTTTTATTAAGTAAAAGAAACTTAAGTAAAATATTTAAATCTGAGCAGCCTTTTATTTTATGCCTGGGCAATATTTTTATCAAGCAAAGCATATGAAAGTAAAAAATGCATATGAACATTCACATTAAGATCATATTTTTCTCTTTCTTAGATAATTTGGCTAGTTTTCTGAACTTCCTAGTTCCCATTTGAAAGTAAAGTTTTTTTTATAAAATAACTAGAGGCCCAGTGCATGAATTTGTGCACGGGTGGGGTCCCCTCAGCCTGGCCAGCCTGGGGGAGGGACAGCGGGAGGTTGGCCAGCCACAGGAAGTTGGCTGTGGGAGCACACAGACCACCAGGGGGCAGCTCCTGCATTGAGCATCTGCCCCCTGGTGGTCTGTGCACATTATAGTGAGCAGTTTTAACAGTGGCTTAGGTAAATAGATGATAGATAGATAGATGATGATAGATGATAGATAGATAGATAGATAGATAGATAGATAGATAGATAGATACTAGAGGCTTGGTGCATGAAATTTGTGCATGGGGGAGGTCCTCAGCCCCGCCTGCACCCTCTTCAATCTGGGACCCTGGGGAGATGTCCGACTTGCCTCTTACAATCTTGGACTGCTGGCTCCTAATCGCTTGCCTGCCTGCCTGATCATCCCTAACCCCTCTGCCTGCCTGCCTGATCGCCCCTAACCACCTCTGCCTGCCTGATCACCCCTA
>NW_005871051.1:13071631-13073217 GCF_000147115.1 Myotis lucifugus
CAGGGCCCTGGGGGGATAAAAAAAATTTTTGTCTCGGGGGGGGGGGGGCTTCCTACCCCCCCCCCGCGCCCCCCCTCTCAATCTTGGGGCCCCCGGGGGGGGGGGGTTCCGCCCTTCTCCCTTTTTAAAAAATTGGAGTGCCGGGGGGCCTAAAAAGCTTTCCTGCCCGCCCCGGAAAATCCCCCCAAACCTCTTGCCCTCCCGCCTGGTTTGCCCCCAAAAACCCTCTGGCTTGGCTGTTTAACCCTAAAACCACTTCTTCCTGGCTTTTTGGTTTATCCCCTAACAACCCTCTTCCCCGCCTGATTCCCTAACCACCTCTGCCTGCCTGATCGCCCCTAACCACCTCTGCCTGCCTGATCGCCCCTAACACTCTGCCTGCCTGCCTGATTAACCTAACTGCTCCCCTGCTGGCCTGATCATCCCTAACTGCTTCTGCCTCACTGCACACCCGGGACCGGGCTTCCCTAACTCTGGCCAGCCACAGGCACCCAGGACCCGGGTCGGCTTCGCCCAAGCCGGCCGCAGCCACAGGGGACTGTGGGTGGGTGGTTTCGCCCAGGCCACAGTGCAGGCACCCAGTACTGCGGGGTGGGTGGCTTGTTCCTCTCCCGGGCCACAGCCTGGCTGGTCCCCATTCCTCTCTCCTGAGCTCATTTGTGCCTGGCTGGTCCCCATTCCTCTCTCCTCAGTGTTGAGTGTCTGAGCAGTTCCTGTGTGAGGGCAGGAGGGTGAGACAACCATTTGTGTATAAGCTCTTTATTATATAGGATACAGATTGCAATAGAGTGAAAGTTTGTTTTCCCCAAAATATTCATATGTTGTCATCCTGACCCATATATGAATACTTATAAATTAAACAACATATTCTTAAACAAGTGGGTCAAAGAAGAAAACAAAAGGGAAATCAGAATATATCTTGAGAAAAATAAATATAAAATACAACATGCAAAACTTATGGAAGGCAGTAAAATCAGTTCTAAAGAAGAAAGTAGCCATTGCCAACAATCACTGAGCTCCTCCACCAAGAGGCTGAGCTCCTGTGCCTTCACCATACTACTAACCCTAAAATTAACCAAAATCTGAAACCTAGCACTAACTCTAACTCTAAGTCTGACAATATCCCTAAAAAAACATTAATCCTTGCCAAAACCGGTTTGGCTCAGTGGATAGAGCGTCGGCCTGCGGACTGAAAGGTCCCAGGTTCGATTCCGGTCAAGGGCATGTACCTGGGTTGCGGGCACATTCCCAGTAGGAGATGTGCAGGAGGCAGCTGATCGATGTTTCTCTCTCATCGATGTTTCTAACTCTCTCTCTCTCTCCCTTCCTCTCTGTGAAAAATCAATAAAATATATTAAAAAAAAAAAAAACATTAATCCTAAACCTAGAACCTAATGCTAACACTAACCCTAATGATAAATCTAACCCTCACGCTAAAGTTAAACCTAACACTAACCCTAACCCAAACCCAAAACATACCCTATCCCTAACCCTAGCCCTAACAAAGCCACAGCCATAAACATAACCCTAACCCTAACAACAATCCAAAATCTAGCCATTAGCGCCTAATACTAACCCTAACACGA
>NW_005871051.1:13074994-13077244 GCF_000147115.1 Myotis lucifugus
ATGGGTTCATCTAATCCAAAAGCCCATATTCCTTCCATTACATTGTTACCTCATGAATAAATGAATAAATACATTTTTAAAATGAAAAGTAAACTAATACATTTGTAAGATAGTCAACTTATAAAATGTAACCCAAATAATTTACACTTATAGGATATATTTCAAAATCCTTTAAATTAATCTAAATTACTAATTCACATATAGGAGGCCCCTTGCTCTCCAATTATGTGTAGTGGTATCACAATTTTTGCTGGGTGAAAATGGGGACAGGGAGTTTCTTCTTAGTAGATGGAAGTCAGATGATGTTAGAGTTTATTAAAAACTTACATAGAAAAAAAACAAATAAACAAAAACCTATTGAATCCCCCTTACTATCTGCAGTAAGGAAAACTTCTAAAAATGTGTTAGCTCTAACCTGCCTCCTACACTATGTTCCTGGTTTAGAGTCTATAATAGTCTCTAAATAGTCTATAATAGTCTCTAAATAGTCTATAATAGTCTGAGCCTATAAATTAACTATAAAATCAAAGAGATGAAGGTGTCTCATAGTTCAAGGATGAACTTGGAATATAAAGATATGGGGAAAGGGTGTGTTGCTAGATTTAATTTCTTATTATTAATGTTTTGGACGTATCAGCTCTGCTAGGTATTGCCTAGTGTTCTGCCTTCTTGGAAAATCAGCTTTGGATTCTGATTACTAAAAGTCTCACATTCCGCCATCTTCAATAATAAAAACTTTCTATATGAATAATAGCACTTACTCTCTGTCTCCTCATCAGGTCATGATGTGGAGATGCCCCCAGGAGGCTGTTCGCTGCACAGTCGGGGGCACGGACAGAGGAAGTATTAGAAGACTGCTGACTGCATTCTCAATCTATGTTGGATCAGTTTATCTAGGGTGAATCAACAGAGTGACTAATCATGCTAAATTTGTGAAGAGAAAGAGGATGGCAAATTTCCTTTTTAAAAGTAGAAGTTGAC
The DNA here is from genome assembly GCF_000147115.1 of Myotis lucifugus. Lineage (NCBI taxonomy): Eukaryota > Metazoa > Chordata > Mammalia > Chiroptera > Vespertilionidae > Myotis > Myotis lucifugus. Next base: position 13,075,976 of record NW_005871051.1, read on the forward strand.
AAAGTAGCATAATTATCCAAACTCTTTCAAAAAATAGCCCTAGAGGATGGATGCTTGATTATGCTAATCATCAATGATTTTTCTTGGTTTGAATTGAATATAGAAATAACACTAAGTAAGGGTGATTTGCACATTCATCTTCTCATGGAAATTGGCCTAACTCCCTAGGCTGGCATTCAAGGCCCTCAAAAATGATGAAAATCTATATTTGATTTTGATCTATTATTATATCTGTCATAAAGTTGCCTTCACATTAAAGCATCACGTAATCTCTCTGTCATTCCTCATTCATACAAAATTGCCCACCCTTTAGGGCAAAGATTGGGGTCGAACTGGTTGTACATACAGTGTCTGACACTGTATGAGCACAATAGATAATTTTGTTGAATAAATGAACACTTATTGGTTATCCTTCTCTTGAAGTTTAGTTTTGTTAGGAACACTATGTCTAGAATATGATACATCACAAACATCCTTAGCTTGAGGGAATTAAGGCACAACATCATATTAAAGGAATCTCACTAAAGTCTACGTGTGCACTAATATTCTACTGATGTATTAATATTTTTCTCCGATGTAGGCTTCAGAAAGATGCCCTAGCCTATTCCAAAAACGGTAAGAATAGCTGACTTGAGATAGGGACTTTTCTCATTGGTACAAATGCCATTTTACTCTCTTTAACTGTATGTAGATTCTGTGTATAAGGAAACTGAATGCTAGAGCATTGGCTTTAGGATCAGACAGACTAATGTGTGCTGTATTCCAGGCTAGTGACCCCGGCGAGCGACCCAAAGTTTTAAAACCTCATTTTATTTTCACCTCTAAAATACAAATAATGATATATACCTCAGTGAGTTCCAAGTATTAAGTAAATATGCTGGTAAATTTTTTTTAACACACTGTCTACCACATAATAGGCCTTCAGTAAATGTTTGAGACTTCTACTTTCTAGAGGAATGGAGGAAAATATCCAGTTTAAACATGAATGGTGATGATGTACTGACATAATATGTTTAACATATTAAATGTAAACTTTTAAAAACATAGAAGTTGTATATTCCAACAACTTAATCTGTACTAATCTATACTAATAAAAGCGTAATATGCTAATTAGACCAGACAGCGAAACAACCTTCCAGATGTCATTCCAGACATCCTTCCGGACAAAGCCATGGTGGCAGGAGCCAAGGCAGAGGCAGTTAGGGGCGATCAGGCAGGCAGGCAGAGGCAGGGTATGGGTGATCAGGCAGGCAGGGGAGCAGTTAGGGG
>NW_005871051.1:13078055-13379735 GCF_000147115.1 Myotis lucifugus
AACCTAGTCCATGTGGATAGATTTAGAGCAAAATGTACATAAGTTAAAAAGCACTGTTCAATTGTAATAACTAAAATACTTAATGCTTCAAAAAATATTTTCCTCTAACTCAAATTATTTTATTTCAACAATCTCCATGAGGTAGGCATTATCGTTCCCATCTTATGTATGAAGAAATTTAGGCTTGAGAAGGTAAGGACATTGCTCAAGGTCATATAGCAAATGATAAATGGAATCAGGACTTGAACTGAGGTACCCTGCCTCCAGAGCCTGAACTTCTATCTATCTTACAAAACTGAACCAAATCTTAGTTACCTTCCAGTGTATGTCTCTTCTCACATTAGTATAACCGCCAAAGTGTTGGCAAGGATGTGGAGGAAAAGGGAACCTTGTGCTGATTGCTGAAGCCACTAAGGAAAGAAGTATGGGGTTGCCTCAAAAAATTAGAAATGGAACTTCCTTATGATTCCACTCTGGGAAGATATCCAAGAAACCCAAACACTGACTCCAAAGAATAGATGGGTCCCTATGTTCATGGCAGAGTTATTTACAATAGCCAAGATTTGGAAGCAGCAAAAGTGCTCATCAGTAGATGAGTAGATAAAAAGGCTGTGGCATATTTACACAATATAATACAACTTGGCTGTAAACACAGGAGGAAATCTTACCTTTTGCTACAGCATGGATGGACTTAGTGGGTATTATGCAAAATGAAACAAGCCAGTCAGAGAGGCAAGTGCCACATGATTTCACTTATAAGTGGAATCTAATGAACAAAATAACACACAAAACAGAAATGGACTCATAGAGAACAGACTGACATCTGTCAGAGGGGAGCGGTTTGGGGGACAGTAAAAATGGTGAAGGGAATAAGCAAAATAATAATAATAATAATAATAATAATAATAAACCTAAAACTCATAGATAGACAATAGTACTATGATTACCAGAGGGAAAGGGAGGTAGGGGGAGGTAGAAAAGGGTATATGGGGGGATTAAATGGTGATAAAAAGAGACTTGACTTGGGGTGGTAAGCACACAATACAATATACAGATGATGAGTTATAGAATCGTACACCTGATACCTACACAGCTTAAAGACAATGCTCTCTGCTGATAAACAAACACAAATTACAGAGAGACAATACAAGAACCTTTAAGAAGCTGAATAGAAGTATTTACAACTCACATCTGTTCATGGCTGTCTGAACAGTTTTGCTTAGATTTCATATTTCACTTTTTATGGCTGGTTTGATGGAAGTCTTAAGAGAATAATATCATTCTGTAGCTTTTCATGATGCTATTGTACTCTCCAATAAACTGTATACTCTTCATTTAGATATGCTAAACAGTTATTTTCCCCTTTTAATAATGGAAAAATCTCTTTATATGGTGTTCAGAATGAAAATTAATATTAATGTTAATGTTGTTCCCCTCTGGGTTCGTAAAATGAATTTCAATATCTTCAATCAGCTGTGGAAGAAAAAAGATGTTGCAATAAATGGACAAGATTCGGGTGAGTTTTAAAAGTGATAATGATTTACAATGAAAGTTGTTTTTATTAATTTAATAATATAAAGTACTTTTGTCATAAGAAAATCACATTTATAAAATCAAATAAGTTGAGTTACTTCTACTAACTGTGTTCAATTTAAATGAGCATTGCTCACATATTCCTGAGTCTTACATGTTAAAATTCATTCGAATCAGAATGAACTCTAGAGAGGGCAGTTAACAGAGTTGGTTTCGTTCCCCATGTTTTGCTTTGGTCTTTAAAGAAAACTAGTATCAAATATCTAGTAAAGCATCTTCCATAATTTTCTTCCTTCTCTTTCTCTGTATGCCAGCTGTAAGATTTCATATTTAAGCAACACTTCCCAGTTAAATGTAAGCCCCTTAAGCAATCATAATAACCAATAGTTCTTTATCTTAACAAAAGGTCAAGAGAAAAGCATTAAATATCCAGAAATTTGTATTTATTTTGACCAAGACTTTGAACTTAGATTTTTATAAATGTCATTCTCATTTTGCAAGGCATGTTTACCAGATTCATTTATTCTCACCGATTTTTGTGAGCATTGTCCTAAAATATATATGTGGAATATGAAAATAGGTATGTGATCACTATTAAAAATGAATGCCCCTAATCTCCAAGGATGTGAACCAGCAATGATGCCTATGGCTGTCAGACATTATGAGTAACAAAGTATAGTAAAAAAAAATTTTTAATACCTGGCCTGGCTGGTGTTGCTCAGTGTTTGAGCATCGACCTTCATGAACCGGGAGGTCCCAGGTTTGATTCCCAGTCAGGGCGCATGCTTGGAGGCAGCTGATCAATGAGTCTGTTCATCAATGTTTCTATCTCTCTATCCCTCTCCTTTCCTCTCTCTCTAAAATCAGTAAAAATAAACTTTTTTGTTGTTGTTGTTAAGAAGAGGAAGAAGAAGAAAAAGGTAAAGATACAAACTATGAACAACAAATACACATCTATCAACAAGTGAATCTAAAAATCAAGTGAATAAATAATCTGATGAACAGAATAAACTGGTTATTATAATAGAATCAGGGGCATAGAAAGGGAGTGGGCTAACTATTCTTGTGGGGGAAAGGGGTAGGGGGGATGTGGGAAGAGACTGGACCAAAATCTTGCACCTATGGATGAGGACAGTGGGCGGGGGGCAGTGAGGGCAGAGGGCGGGGTGGGAACCGGGTAGAGGGGAGCTATGGGGGGAAAAAAGAGAAACAACTGTAATAATCTGAACAATAGAGATTTAATTATTTAAAAAAAAGACAAAAAAAGAAACTTTAAAAAAAGAAAAGAAAAAAGCATAGTGCCTGGTTTCCAGGCAATTTCATCTTTTCATTCTTCTATCTTAACATGAGGATAATCGTTATTAATCTTTCACTGCTTTGTGTTTAAATAAAATATTATAGTGTAAATGTTGATGTTTTCAGCATAATATTAATAGAATCTTGCTCATCCATCTATGTGTTGACCTGGTCTTAAGTTTGGATCAAGTGTGGAATAAAATATATGCTACAGTGTAAGACTAAAAGCAAAGGTCGTTGGCTAGGGTCTAGAGAACTAACTAAGGGAAGTACGCACAGTCACAGTCCAGCACGTCAGCTGTCTGAGAATGAAGCTCATCCTTTATCATTTCAAATACTGTGCAAGGGGAAGAACAAGGAAGGTGCTCAGCGGTGGTCACGGTGGACAAGCTCTGTTATTGCAAACATGGACAGCTTACTGCAGAGAACGCATATTTCAGAGCCCAGCGGAATGAGCAAGCTGTTCACACACAGCCAGTGTGGATTGTGGCTAAACCCTCCAGGTTATAAGTACAACACCACACCACCTCCTCAGAAACAGATCAAGTGTTCAATAGCAAATAGCCAAAACTTATCACATGAAAATGAAAATTACAGACTTTTGAGATAAAATAAAATACAAATGTATAGTACACACTACGGTTAGAATATTTTGAATGGAAGTTACGGAAGCTAACAAAGGCCAGCTTGAGCAGACATAAGAAAATTGTGATATAAATGTGGGTGGTTTATGAAACTAAAATTAAAAGAGAACTTATTCATTTAATTTTGAAGTCCTAGGAAATAGTGTTTTTTAGCCCCAGAGTGGGCCAGAAGGCCTTTTTCCAAGAAAAGTGATCACCAAGTAAAATGTTGCAGTGAGAGGCCCATCTTGACAATGAGTGAGAGCAGATTATGTGGTTATTTTCACTTAAGCAGACTTCCTAAAAGTTTCCTGTTATGGTAAAATTGGCAGGGTCATTATGAAAGGGCCACAAGTGGTATTTCTGGCCAATGATCATTTCTAATCATTCACCTAAAGATTTTAAATTCCATCATTCATTCATGAGACAAATAAGATTTTCCTGCCACTTGTTGAGTCTGGAGTTACTTCCATGTCAGTTTGGGAAACATCTGTTTCTTAGCTAAGAATTAAGAGAGGAATCCACACAGTGATAAGGGAGATATTTCAGGGATTGGAATTTGTCTATGCATTGGCAAGGTAGAAAGAGAATAATTATAGCTAAAGTTTTCTGAGCACTTACTAAGTACTGTTATCTTGGAAGGAACAGTAGCATAGAGAGTTTAAGTAATTTGCTCAAATTTGTATGGCTAGTGATGACGGAAAATCACATCCCAGTCATCTATAAAACTAGGTGACACCTTAAGACCAAATGTTACTTCATGAGAGAGAAAAAATATATATCTGTGTTGGAATTATCAACAGATGAAGATCATTAAATGTCCTTACCTCTTTTACTGTGATTCTGGGAATCACATTTCAGTATTTTGGAAATTGATTGTAGTGTGGCTATTTGCATTTACCTTATTTGCTATTTATAGTCTTATCCTCAGAGCAGATTTTCTTCACTTAGTATTTTCTGTCTCTGACTTGTCCCCAGTACAGTGTCCCTAATACAGTGCTTCTACTTGTTCATCTCCCCAAGTCTCCCACTAGTCCCTTGTTCATAGCAGCTGGCACTGACTGAATCTAAGAGCACTCGGGAAGTGTTTGTTGAGCGAATGAATGGATAAAGAATTGTTCTTTACTGCTTTAAAAAAATCAGTGGCTTAACATTTCTTAGAGAATATAATTCAAATTCATTACCATGGCCTTCAAAGTCTTTTTCAATTGGCCGTGCAACCTGTCTCTTCTCTCACTGTTCACTTTTTCTTCCTATCTTGTGAAACAATTTACATCAGAGACTCTCAACTTAGCTTTCTCCAACAACACTTCTGACAGTTGACATTCATGGCCATGGCATACTTCTATGAGCACAGCCTCTAGCATAAATAGGGAGGGCATGATTTATGGGGCATCAGTTACAACTTCACCCTTTTGTCTCCCACTCAGAAAATTGTATTAGAATGCTAATGAATAGAACTGACATTATTTTAGTGAACACTTTCAATCCACTCTATTTAAAAAAACACATTAGAATACGTCAGTGTATTTTATTATTTTTAAAATATGGTTTGAAAAATCATTCCATCAAAATTACATGGTTGAGTATCACTCTTGTTTTCCAGATATTGGGCAGTGTGAAATATTTTGTCTGTATTGATCTTTATAACAAACTTGTGAAGTAAATACCATTACTATCCTTACTTTATGGAACAGAAAGCCAAAATGCAGAGAACCTAAGTAACTTGCTCAAGGTCACACAATTCATTAGTTTTATGTGTTTTTCAATTAAAGTCCTGAAGATGTTTGTCAAACTCTTCCCTTCCCCTCTCGGCCAGTCATTTCTTGCCTTGAGGGCTTATATTCAACACACAAACACACACACACACACACACACACACGCACGCACGCACGCAAGCAAACACTAAATTTTAAGGTTTTTCAGTACAAATTATATGTTTTCAAGTGATAGGGTAACTGTTAAAAGTAAAACAAATAATCAGTACTTCTTTAGTAGAGCAGAATTCATTACACAGCCATGTGCCAGGCATAGTTGATCCAAGTACATGAAAGTTCAGACTTGATGTCATTTTTGGCATTGTGGCTTCAAGCATTGCCTATGATTCCAAGGCTCAAAGAAAGTATCCCTATTTTTTAAATATATTTTATTGATTTTTTTACAGAGAGGAAGGGAGAGGGATAGAGAGTTAGAAACATCAATGAGAGAGAAACATTGATCAGCTGCCTCCTGCACACCTCCCACTGGGGATGTGCCCGCAACCAAGGTACATGCCCTTGATCGGAATTGAACCCGGGACCTTTCAGTCCGCAGGCCAACGCTCTATCCACTGAGCCAAACTGGCTTGGGCAGTATCCCTATTTTTATTCTGTCACATCAACTTGAATTTTCTGTTCCCCAAATTGATCAGATCCAATCCTGTTGTGTTTGCCTCCCATGTGAATTTACCTCCTTCAAACTTGGCTCTAATCTGATACATATATATTGGTTAAATACCTTTTTTTGCATCAAAGATTATATATAGAACTTAGTGATACCTCCATGAATGCACAGTTACAATTCCTCTAAAATGTTTTCAAAACAGTAGTCTATTTTTTTATCTTTCATTTAATAGGAAATGGAGTTGCATGTGCACACACATTCACCCATGGTGCACGCGTGCACACGTGCACACACACGCACACTCACACACACATTATTTATTCACAAGTATGGCTCTGTGGCACTTTCCTTGGTGAGGATATTTTGTGTAGTCTCCAATTTTTCCTAAAATGCTATGGAAAGTAAACATCTTCTGAGTAAGCTACTAACTGAGTCAGAGGCTTTACCTCAGAAACTTAGGTTTCCCTTTGCATCTCAATGAATACAGCTCAGGGACCCCCATGAGTACCAAGCAGTTCAGTGGGAATAAACATCTACTTCTTCCTTGTTACAACAAAATACAATTTGTTAGTTCATAAAAATGAGCAATATATTAAGAAAAGGTGAAATACAAAATTTTGCAGAATTTAGAATGTTTTCTCTTCACAGGTTGGTGACGTTGAAAAATACAAACAAGGAAATGGAGCCTGCGTTTTAGGACTTGGATAAAAATACAAGTGGAAAAAAAGTTAATTAGGGAAACATGATTTGATAGAATAGTGAAAGTAGACAAATAAATAATATCAGAAAGAAGATGAACTAAGCAATCTAATAAGACAACTTTGAAAATGCAGCCCAAATTTGAAGATAAATAGGAAAGGAGGAGGTGAAATTAAAAAACAAAAACAAACAAACAAACAAACAAAAACAACTTTTCCTCCAAGGACAGGCCAGAATCTTGTTAGACCATCATAATTTTTGAAATATGGAGAGCTTTAACATGTTTAAAAAAAGAATTAAATGCCTCAATATTTGGAAAACAAGAGTGCTTAGGGCAGGGATTCTTTACCTACCTTAGTACTATTGACATTTTAGACCAGATAACTCTTTGTTGTGGGAGCTGTGGTTTGTAAAATGTTTCACAGCACCCCTCCCTCTACCCACTAGCTGCCAACAGCACCCCGTCTCCCATTTAGGATAATTAAAAAGTCTCAAGACATTAAAAAACATTCCCCAGGGAGACAAAATTCCCTCTTAGTTGACGATAACTGGCTTAAGGAAGCCATAATCATTAGTTTAGGCCGGAGGTGAAGAAAGAAACCTGTGGATTCTAATGGATTCTTATATAGAATATACTATTAACTGGTTTTCTCTTCCACCAAATCTCAAATGAATAGCACATAGGATTTTTTTAGTGGGGAAGTAAATCTTTGGGGACTGTACAACGCATCTCAATGGACGGATTTCTCATAGGAATCCACAGTTAAGTATATTTTGCCCAATAGTGGAGCAGAATTACTTATTGTGGCTTTATGCAATTAGCATTTTATTAATTACTTTAGTTTATTATTTTATGAAATAATTAAATATTAAGTTATTCAAACATGTATAGACAATAAGAAAATGCATAACATAAATGTGCAACCTACTTAGATTTAACAATATTAAGTCATATTTGCTTCAGATATATATTTCTTTTTTTAATATATTTTATTGATTTTTTACAGAGAGGAGGGGAGAGGGATAGAGAGTTAGAAACATCGATGAGAGAGAAACATCTATCAGCTGCCTCTTGCACGCCCCCTACTGGGGATGCCCTCAACCAAGGTACATGCCCTTGATCGGAATCGAACCTAGGACCCTTGAGTCCGCAGGCCGATGCTCCATCCGCTGAGCCAAACTGGTCAGGGCTATATTTCTTTCCTGGTTCTTTTGCTTTTGCTGACTTTATGATGGTGTAGTTAATCTAGAACATGCTCTTGCCTTGTCTTCATACGGTCCCTTCATGCTAGGGGTAGGTAACTAATATCCTGAAGACAGTAGGTATTCTTTCTGGGTATGTCTTCATTTTACATCTTGATTACGTATAATCGTACCCATGACAGCATATGGTATTGCCTTTTTAGAATTTATGTGTGTCTTTACATAAATAACATCTCTCTATTTGTAACATTGTATATTTTATTTTTCATTCAATTTTCTATTTGCAAGATTATTCATCTTGTCATATATAGACATTTGCATTTATAGATATAATGAAATACTGTAAAGCAATTAAAATGAATGAGCTAGTTTAATCATTTATAAATAACATAGCTACAGACAAAAGAAAAATATACCAGGCTGTTTAGTTCACTTATACACAAGTTTGGCAGCTAGCCAAGTCACAAGGATTCCAAAGTTGAAAATACCTGATCTGTTTATGACCCTGACATGTACAGGAAGAAGAACTAGGGCATAATCAGAAAAATATTCAGTCTTTGTTTTCTGGGGGGGAACATTCTCCTTGTAGAATCTGAGCGAGCAACAGCAGACAGAAAGCCATAGCACCTGGGTGGGCAGAAAAGCCAGACTCTTCTCATGGGAGAGGAGGCCTGGTGGGCCTTTCTAGTGGCCTCGCCAGCTTGGAGAAAGAAATGCATGGAAAAGCCACTGGGAAGGGCCCTCACACAACAGCAGCTGAGCCCTGAACTGGTCTGTCTTTGATGGGTAGAGTCACAATATAAAGCCCAGGGGACAGCTGGCAGCCAGGGTGTCTGAGAGCTGGAAAACTTTGTGGGTGGAAGGGACAGTGTTCAGAGTTTAACTTTGGCCTCAGAGGGACTTAGCATAGTGACCATAGCTCCAGTGACACTGGCCACTACAAGAGGCAGAAGTAACACTGACAGGAAGGAAACAAGCCCCTGGACATGACTGCAGGCCCTCTCAGTTCAGGCCAGACGTGCAGGTTAAGGGACATGGACAACCACAGCAGAGCCTCTTCTTCAGCCACTTTACAATCATGCTCAAGGTGATACACTTAGAGGAGGCTGAGGGTCCGGTGTGTCCACTGATAGGTGGTTGAGTGAATTACTTTGGTTAATGCTTATTGATGTAAAGCCTTGGCTGGTGGGATTTGGGAAGTCACCTGAAACTTTTAAAAGCAAAGAGTGCTGCTTTAAGTTTAGATGGGCATTTCTTTGACATGGCAACTTTCTTGCCTGACATTAAAGTTTTTTAAAAAGAAACCTTTGATTTGAAGCTTATTACAACTGAGAGGTGCAGGAAGATTTGTTTAGCAAATGTTAATATTTTACTGGCAAGAAGGATCAGAATTCCCAATTTAAGGTATGTATCTTCTAAAAATGAAATTAGGACCCTGGCCAGGTAGCTCAGTTGGTTAGAGCATCGTTCCCATATGCCAAGGTTGCGGGTTCCATCCCTAGTCAGGGTATATGCAGGAGTCAACCAATGAATGCATGGATAAGCAGAGTAAAAGGTCTCTCTCTCTCTCTCTCTCTCTCTCTCTCTCTCTCTCTCCTTCCCTCCCTCTTTCTCTTCCTCTCTCTCTAAAATCAATAAATTTTTAAAAATGATATTAGGGTGTTTTGTTAGTTTGGATTGTCTACAAATGCAGATTCTGAGACAATGGATTTTAAATATGGTTTATAGAGAAAATGGTTTCAAGGAAAGAAAAGAAGTAATGGAGGGAGTGGTAAAAAGGAGGAGGAAAAGTGAAAGCAAATGTGCATTATCATATGAGTCATAAGATCAATCCTGTCAAGATCTCCCAGATGAATTATGGTATTGTCCACAGAAGAGATCAGCCTATGGGCTCATTTTTTATGAATGAAGCATTGTTAACTCCATCTCATTCCCAGGTGGTCCACACATGAGCTCTGAGCAGGCTCCTGCAAGGGTCCCATGAACTAGAGGGCACCTAGGTGAAATGAAGAACCCTCTAGTTACTAGAGGTATTCCAATAAAATGCATTGTTATGGAATTTACAGATCAATTTCATGTTACAAAAATGTGATTATTGATTTTGGTTAAAGGCCAAATATCAATAGGTATCTGCAAATTTTAAGTTAAAAAATCATTACCTTGAGATGGAACATTTTTTATCTTGTTCAATCTAAAATAATCTTTTCAAAAGAGCACATCACTTTTGGTTGGAGACATTATTAATTGTAGTGATTTTTTGGTTTTGGAGGGGGCAAAAAGTGATGGTAGTATTAAGTTAATTATGGTAAATATTACAAAAGAGCATTATGTGAAAAGATTTGAACAGGCTTATCAGGAATAATTTTTGCAGGATTGGCAATCAGACTCCAGATGAATGGAGTAGATCTTATCTTGAACCAAGGGCATTCAGAAGCTGAGTCTGTCCAATTATCATCAGCAGTGTTCTGAGTGAGATAGAAGCCTGTAAATACTGAGAGAAAATTTTACAGTTATATTCTGAAAATTCAACTTTCAACAGGTAGAGAGAATCACACTATTCATTTTCTTTCCATAAGACACCTGTGATCCAAGAGATGTAGTTCAGGAATGCAGATGGATGTACCCCAGAGTCCAACCTGCTGCCCAGTCTAATGTAGAAGTGGTTCAGTACAATTTATCAGGGGAGAAAAGAGAAAAATGGAAAAGAAATAAAATGAGCTCCTTCGGTTACACTTAAATGGTGCTGAATAATGATGCTAAGTTTTGTTGCTAACCTAGCAAGTACACTGATCAATATTGTACACAACCCAATGTAGTAGACTCTAAGCCAACTGCTATTTCAGAATACTTCATCATTTTTGCCCATCTTGTGCTGTGCTCAAAATGGGAGGTGTTTTTTTATTATCTCAGATATAGTGGTTTTTCTTGGACTTTGAGTATAACTGAGAATTCTAGGAAAAGTGAAAAGTCTTGGAAATTCATCTTGAATTTGGCATCATACAAGATAAAAGTAGTTAACAACTTTCTCATATGTAGCTATTTTCCTTAATCTCATTAAAGTAGAAATTAAACCAGTTTTTTAGATTATTTCATTATTTTAGTTGGCTTTAAAGGAATGGTTGCACACAGTGATGCATTAAAACAGCATCAATTTAAAATAGTCGTATAGTAAATTTTGTAGTAGATTAATTACTGGCATTTTAAACATAGTATTTAAACTATACTCATTAAACCATTAATAGTCAAAATGCATCATGACTGTGACCAAATAGATCTACTATTAAAATGAAGAGCACAGGCCTTTTTAGTTGTAATATTTTATCATACAAATAAATGACAGCATATATTGTGTAGGAAACAATTCACATTTTTTACATTATAGTTCTAATTATACTTGTGTCACCATTAACTTTTTTCTCTCCATCATGATTGTCCATCTGACTTTCAATAGAAAGGTGTTTTTTTAAGTTGATATTTAATTTTAATAAAAGACTTTCAAGACATTGAATATATGCCAGTAATTTTAAGAGACTGAAACGCTATTGCAGACATATTGTTCAGGGAATGGCTAATGTCAGGTAGAAATATACAGCCTGAAAATTTCTTATATCTTTTTTATACAAGTCTTCTCCTTGCACATTCCTACTCATTTAGTAGCTTCATTAATTTGGGGGATTCAGTATGTTTTCTCCCTCAGGGAAGACATGATTTAATTTTCAAAGAAATGAAGTAACATTATTTTATAAAAATTGATACATTTAATTTTTTGCTTTCCTTTTATTTAGGTGCTTTATCCAAATGGCATCACCATTAACATGCTATTCTATTTGGAAATGCCAATTTCTAGGTTATAAAAAATCAAGGCTGTTAGAATAGGATACTTGAAAAACTAAAAATATTTTAAATAATGTAAGAATAGGAAAAAAATGCCATTCTGAATGTGTGCTGTTTTCCACCCACCCTAGTATTCAGACAGAGGAAGACATCAAATAATTTGGAGTTTATTTTTTCAACTAAAATTTTTTCAAAATAATTATTTTTCAAACTAAAAATTTACAGGTGTGCCTGGCCAGTGTGCTTCAGTGGTTGAGCATCGACCTGTGAACCAGGAGGTCATCATTCTATTCCTAGTCAGGGAACATGGTGGGTTGCTGGCTTGATCCCCAGTAAGGGGTGTGCAGGAGCAGACAATCAGTGATTCTCTCTCATCATTGCTGTTTCTATCTCTCTCTTTCTCCCCCTTCCTCTCTGAAATCAATAAAAATACTTTTAAAAATAAAAATAAAAAATTCACAGGTGTATTTTAAAATACCCATAGCATTCTAAATGAATAATTATGATTGCTTTCCAAAAATATTTTCTAAACCCAGTTATATTCCAGTAGTAGTAGTAGTAGTAGTAGTAGTAATAGTAGTAGTAGTAGTAGTAGTAGTAGTAGTAGTTGTTGTTATTCTACATATTCTGGCTGGCAGAAATTTTTATATATTTCCTTCTATCACTGCTAAAAACCAAGTCCTCTGGTAACATTCCCATGGCCTAACCCATTAAAGACTTGACCCTGTTTTCCCCCTGTGGTGTGTGCTTAGAAAACAGATATTTTTGTTTTGGTTTTCCTTATTGGGGGTAGGGTATAAAAAGTCATGCTTAAAGAGTTTACCTAAAGAGCCCCTTAAAAAGCAGTCAGGGCCTATTGAACTGGGATGATCTGAAAGAGCTACCCCTAAAATTTATACCTAGCACTTTTACTAATCCCCCAAGCCTCTGCTCTAGATGTATAAAGCTCCACAGATCAGTGAGGATTAACAAGTACAAGTATGTTGGACAAGTTCCCAGAAGACAAATTTAGTCTTCTTTAGTCACACCCTGTTAAGGTAAAAAAGAACTAACAGCAAGAAGTTTTAACACAATTTGTTGGCAAGATGTGCTGTATACAGACAGAATATATTGGAGGTCTTTTGGAAAATTTGCAGAAACCTATGGAAACCTATTGATCACTGCTTTACCACAAATTTGTCATAAACCTAAAACAAATAAAAAAATAAAGTAAAAAAAAATGCTGAGTTTAGTTCTCATATCCCAAATATGCAAATTATATTCTTAAAATTTAAAGTATATTTGCAATTAAAAGCATGCCGATGACAGAGTGATAAATCAATAGATTATGTAGCTAGATATTAGGGAGTTATTGAAAGCAAACAACTATGTAATTTACATCAAATGGTAGATCTTTTTTTAAGTTATTAACAATAAACAAAGAGCCTCTGGCCATAGATAATATTTCTACAAAATATAGTATTTCCATGATAGCTAGAGTGATACAGTGGACACCAGAACAGAGGATTTGAAAATTGAATAGCAGTGAATTCTATGTTAAGCAATTTCTCCTTCCCTTTCCATTACCAACCTCCATCTATGGACTCCTATGGAGTCCCAAGACCCAAGACCAAGAGGTGAATAAACTGGTGAGCTTATAAGACATTTGAGATTCAAAATTAACTCTTGCAGTGATTCTCAGAAAGATTTGTCACTAAGATTTGATGGAATAAGGTCTATATTTGCTTAGAATATGATCTGAGTTTATTTAATAGTATAGAATTATAGCATTCTATGTCAAAAAACTTGTGGCTACATTAAAATATAAGGCAAGCCTTTCCAATAAAATTTGAATGATGATAAATAGATTAAAAATATAGATAACTACTTTAAAGACCACCCATTCAGGCTGTGCCTATGAAAAATGCTTTCAACATATATACTTGAAGGTGCACTCATGGACAAAATAAAGTAGAGATACCCAATTGAATATCCTATGTCTAAATATTACTTGGCAAATGACATATTGCAAAGACTTGACTACCCTTGCTGACCACTTCATCTTTTATGATATTAATAAAGCAATGAGTGAATTTAATGTTCTAAACTTAACTGTGATCAATAATGACATGATTGGTGAACTATAGGTGTTTTTGAGAAAATGTAATGGTTATTAGAGAGGCAAAAGGAAATTTAGAAGCACATTTAGTTTATAAAACTAATCTTAGGGACACAGTTTAATAAGGGTTTCTGACCTATGTGTTGGCTATTTCAGCAAGTTTCAGGTTCCACTCATCTAATGTTATTTTTATTACACCCTGAGTGGTTATGTGAGAAAAAATTGGATGAATGTTGAATAATTTTATACTCTTTGAGTCCAAATTATACTGAAATGTTTTAGATCAGATGATTAAACAATCTAAATTTTAGAATATTTCCATTTCTGGGAATATATCACAAGAAACACTAATTTGAAAACATATACATCCCTATGTTCATTGCAGCATTATTTATAATAGCCAAGATTTTGAAGCAGCTCAAGTGTCCATCAGTAGATGAGTAGATAAAAAAGCTGTGGTACATTTACACAATGAAATACTACTCAGCTGTATAAAAGAAGGAAATCGTACCATTTGCAACAGCAGGAATGGACCTGGAGAACATTATGCTAAGTGAACTAAGCCAGTCAGAGAAATACAAGTATCATATGATTGCACTTATATGTGAAATAACACAATGAACTAACAAACAAAATAGAAACAGACTCATAGAACAGACAGACAGCTGTCAGAGTGAAGGGGGGCAGGGTGTTGTGGAGCTGGGTGGGAAAGGTGACCAGATTAAACAACAAAAAAAGAAAAACTCATAGACACAGACAACAAATGGTATGGTGATTACCAGAGGGAAAAGGAGGAGAAAGAACAGGGTATGGAGGCCTAGATGGTGATGGAAGGAACTTGACTTGGGGTGGTGAACACAGAAAGCAATATAGAGATGATGTATTATAGAATTGTACACCTGAAACCTACATAATTTTATTAACTAATGTCATCCTGATAAATTCAATAAAAAATACCTTCTCAACTTTAGAATCTAGTAAAAATAAGATGATAGACTGGTAGTCTTTTTCATTTAAAGCAACTAAGAAATCAACAAGCATCCCTTATATACCTACTTATGTGCTAAGAAATTAGTGTAGCTGAAAATATTTATTTGGTTATTCTTCATCCTTCTTTTTCTGAGTAATAGTCTTTAATTTTTTCTTCACTTAAATAACTTTAACATAAACAATGAAATATTGTACTCTAAATGCATATTTAGTTCTCTCCCTGAATTTTACATTTAGCCATAGTTAATTATTTTGCCTTTAAATCCTCTTTAGATGGTGCAATTTGTTGTTAATGCCTTGCTTTCCTCTTCAGTCACACAGCTGGAGTGGAACATGAAGACTCCATGGAGCACGTCTCTCTGGGTGAACGTTTAAAAAAAATCACAACTAGTAGGCAAAAAGCCATTTCCTCTAGTCAGACTGTAGTTATCTTGATCTAGCATGACAAATTGGTGTTCCCAGTGTGGCTGCAAAGTAATCAGACTGTGACAAATGGTTTACTTATAGCAATTTGTTTCCATTTTACCCGAAAATTTCCACAGTCTTAAAAAAATAAAAAGGCTTTTAATGGTATTTGAACATTGTTGAAATTGAACTGCTTGAAATGGCCAAAGCTAGACTCTAGAATTATTGTGATCTTCCATGAGATCTGGCCAAAAACAGGACTTCTTGGGTCATGGATTACTAGAAGGAAGTCATACTTTCATCCAGTGGGGACAGAACTGAGTGACCCTCAATCTTAGATAGAGCCCTTTAAGACTTTGCTTTCATCCTAAAGGATCGGTGGTATTTAGTTTGGCACAATTTATCTTCTTTAAGGGTCTGCCTCAAGTCTGGAAAGGTCTGCTCTTGTTGCAATCAAGAAATGTCCATTTGGGCTTGGATTTCCCACCTCCTAGCCCCCTTTTCTGGCCATATCCCTGATGACATATACTGATCTTTCATCAAGCTCTCCTTTTGTCCCTGATTGAACCCTGCATGGTGACTCACACACTGATTCATCCTATGCCTGATTGATCTTCCTGGCTAATGCCGTCTTTTGTCTCTTTCCCACTTCAGTGACTCTATGGATGGTCTTCAAGTGATGCTCTCCAGATCTTTAAAGAGACCTCTCCCTTCTGCCCTACTTTTTAGGGATTGGGCATAAAAGAGCAAGGTTTACAGCTGAGTTAGCTCTGTGCCAGGCAGACATCAGGTAAAGAGATTTGCCTATGTTATCCCATTGCACCCCATGAGGTCAGCATTATTTTCCCCATTTTATAAGTAAATGTGACTCAGAAAGATGAGTGAAATTGTTAGAGATTAAGAATTCCTGAAGTCTTCTTCCTGTTTACCCCGAATACCATGCCTTAGATGTATTTCTCAAACCATCAGTAGCATAAGGCATTCTTCCTTTTCCATTGGTCTGTATTGTGAGTTAATACCAAAAAAAAGTGAGAAAACTATCCATGAGTTAGTAGAGAAATAGTTAATAATATAGAAACTCAAATAGGAAAAAAAACAATTTCTTAAAGCCATTACAATGTTAAGCTTCAATTCATACATATCCCATTTAAAGCCACTTGCTTAACTCTGTACCTATTGGTTATTTTTACATTATATTACTTCTTTACTTATGTTGTTCCCACTGTAATCTAAATAAGCACTGGAAAAGAAGAGTTTCTACACAAGAAATAATGTGGTATTATTTACTTCAAATTCTAAGAAAAGCTTTGAGATATACACACAACTCTGTTTTGTCCACAGAAGAAAAAAGAGAGTTATTTAATTTTATTTAAATAAAATATATTTTTTCTCCCTTTTAAATGAAGCAAAAATCAGGTTTACAGAAGACATGGTTCAAACAATCCATTGTCTATATAATCACAGACCGCTTGCTCAAATACCATTGCTAATCTGATTGTATTTGCACTTTTCCTTATATTATTTCAAAATATTCTTTCCTGTCTAAAATAATTTAGCTTTATTGTTCTAAGAATCTAGGACAAATAATTAAAGAGCAGATTTATGAAAATGTGTAAATAATATGTAAAGAAAAACAATGATTTCCTTAATCTGCCAGGACTTCAATAAAAATCCAGAAATCATATTTAAGGATTTGTTGTCTCTTGATTTTTAAGATATGGGTTTTACATTTATCAGTAGAGTATGTATCTAAAATTTACTTTTATTTTCATTTATACCTTCAATAAAATTTCTTTGTACTATATCAAATAATTGACTTTTGGAGGAATTCTCTAATTATTTAAAAATTAGGAAGAATCCATTCTTGTTTAAAGTCATTGTGTTATTTATTGATTTAACTTGATTCAGGGTTTGATGACAAAGTCATAGTGGAAAAAACTTACTGTATATATGGTATTATCCTTTTAATGCTTTGGGAAAGTTTGATTAAATAGACATGCTAATAGAAGGTTTTGGGAGGGAAAGATTTTTGGCTTTGCCTACGAATTTTAATATAATATCAGGCTACAGTATAAATATTAGTTAAATAATGTAACATTTATTTATTTTTCTAGAAAACTATATACTCAACATGACTAACGCAGATTGATGGATACTTAGTGCAGGGTGAAGAGATTCTCTCTATGCTGCTCTCCTCCCAGTATGGATTGAGTGGATATTTAGAAGCTCCTTGAGCCTTTGCAATGACCCCATGGCCTTCTAGTCACTTTGAATCACTATGATTTCATTAAGAGGTGAGTATTGATGTGGTGATGTGATTCCTTCCATTGCTAATGGAACACTAGACTCAAAGCATGTCTTCCAGCCTCATGCTCCAAGTGAATCTAGTAAAGGTAGACTAATTAAAAATTATGAGCTCCAGCCTAGCTGGTTTGGCCCAGTGGATAGAGCGATGGCCTGTGGACTGAAAGGTTCCCAGTTCAATTCCAGTCAAGGGCACATACGGGTTGTGGAGGCATGCGGAGGGCAACCAATTGATGTGTCTCTCTTACATTAATGTTTTTCTCTGTCTCTCCCTTCCTTCCCACTCTCTCTAAAAATCAATGGTGAGAATTAACAATAATAATAATAATAATGAGCTCCAAACTCAATTGGAGCATGAGCTTTTGAAGATCTAATCTATATTCTTTCCAAAGATCTTGGAGAGAGTTTATTGAAGAGCCATTCTCTAAACCTGACCATATCTCTTTAGAAATATTTCTGGATTCAGTAGTTGCGAGTATTCTCTTGAAACATAAATGCCCAATCAATCTATTTGAATAGTCAACAAAGACCATTGCTTACTATTCTTATCTAAGTAATAACCTTGAGGATAATTACTTCAATTATGCCTCTCTTCCCTCTCATGGTTAGCCACCAACCCAAATTCAAAGCCCTCTGTTAATTATCCACTCACTTAGTATCAGATTGCATAATTAAGCTCTCCAGTTCAATTCCTCCTTTTACAGCTGGCTTTTCCTTTTTACCAGTGGCTGCTGGAACCCTCATGCTCTTACTATACTGCTTGGTATCCTTAACCTATTCACAGAAAAATCCTGCTACCTAGTTTTTTATTTGAAGCCTGGAACTCCCATGAAAATATATATTTCCTTGTATCCCAGTTGAGTGAAAGCTTCTTATTCTTCCAAACCCAAAGAACATGTAGCTTAGAGTTATTACTGGTAATTTCCTTGCTCCCCAATTTTTTTTTATCCTAAAGCAAAAATCATTCTTTATTGTTGTTGTTAATCCTCACCTCCCATTGATTTTTTAGAGAGAGTGGAAGGGAGTGCAAGGGTGGGGGGGGGAGAGAGAGAGAGAGAGAGAGAGAGAGAGAGAGAGAGAGAGAGAGAGAGAGATCTGTGAGAGACACACATCAATTGGTTGCCTCCTAGGGTGCCCCAGGTCAGGGCCAGGGATCAAACCTGCAACCCAAATATGTGACCTTGACCAGGAATCAAACTTCGGTTTCTGGGCCAATGTTTTAAGCACTGAACAACACTGGCCAGGGCAAAATCATTCTTTTTTTAATGTTTATGATAACTGAGTATGCCATCATTTAGCCCTCTTTATTGATGCTATGCTCTGCAATTTTGACTACCCTTATTCATTCCTGACTCTGAAACCTAGCTCTCGGTCATCTTTATTCCCATAGTAATATCAGCCATTGTCAACTAGGTAACTTCTACATGTAGATAAATATTTCCAACCAATAGTTTCAGTTACTTGACTTCAATATCAACATTCCTACCCCAGTTCCCTTCCCCCTAAACTACCACCAAAACAATACTATGGACCTCATCACTCAAAATGTATGAAAGCTTAAAATCCAAAATGTCATCATCCTAACCAATCTCCTGTACTTTTGGGGTTTCTCACTCTTGTTCTTTTTGTTCATGAAGAACTATGGATTCTGTTTCCCTTCCACTTATTCACAGTTCACCACCCCTCATAGTTTTATTTTATTTTGTCTTTTTGCTTGGCACCTTAGCAGTTTGCATCAACACTTTTTTTTGGTTAATATCTGAACACTCTCATTCCATTCTGAAAATTTTCAGATCATCTATCTGAACACATTGGTATTGGATAGTTACCAGTCATGTTTATTAAATAGTTATTTTCTGAATTACATGTCCTATAGTTGTTTCTTTCCAACTTAAAAATTAAATCTCACGAAGTTTCAAAAAAAAGTTTTATTTTATTTTTGTATTTAAATAATGTTGCTCACTCCTGAGAGCCACAGGGCTTTTCTAGGACATGTAAAATCTTACAACTTTGTGGCAGCTGTTATTTATACAATGTGCATGAACTTCAACATTTTATTTTATTTATCTATACATGGCATTTGGCTGAATATCAACAGCTGAATGATGTGAATCCATCATCAATCTAGGTAATGGAGAAGTATTGGTGTTAAAATACCCAGAGAAAAAAGTTATTAGTCATTTAAATAAAATTTATCCACGTCTGTCTTTAATGTATTTAATATTATTCACTGCTATTTTGACTTAAATTATAGCCAATTATATTATCAGTCATATTAGTATGAGGACTTCTCCAGTTTAAATCTATAACATGCTGGAAAATCTTTTTTGCAGAACTAGCTCATTAGCTCACTTTCCTGTTGCAAGTATAATTGAACACTGCTTCTCATTCCTTCCACTTAAATATATCACAAACTTCTCTATTTCTTTTCATTTCTATCAATATCAGTTTCCTATTCCTAATGTAACCAATTATCACAAACTTCGTGCCTTAGAACAACACATATTATTATTTTATAGTTCTGGAGGTCAGAAGTCCAAAATAGGTCTCAGTGGATCAAAAATCAAGGTGTCACCTAGGCTACATTTCTTTAGGAGACTCTGGGGAAGCATTCATCTCCTTGCAGCTTCCAGCATCTCAAGACTTCCTGTATTTCTCAGTGAAGCTCCCCCTACCTCCATCTTCAAAATCAGCACTATAACACCTTCATATCTCTGGGTCCATTTTAAAGGATTGCTGTGATTACATTGGGCATACCCAGATAATCTATGTGACTATAAAAAAATGAGTGCTTACCCTTTGAGACAGCATGGAGGGACCAGAAGATTGTTATGCTAAGTACGGGAATCAGATTTTCTATTTTCCCCTTCTTTTCCAGCCTCAACTCCTACACACACAAACATGGAAGGAGACAATATAATAATGACCAATTACATCTACTAAATACTTAATGTATTTCATTAATTCCTAACAATAACCAATTAACATTGAAGCCCATTTTACATTTTTTTTTTTTTTTGATGAAACAAGTAATGCTTAGAGAGGGAAGGAACTTACTGAAGATAAAACTTACCACAAAGTAAGCAGAAGTTCAGAGTATTGGGAAGCAGGGATTTGCTCTAAATGTTGTTTCTCTTTTTTTCAAAAATAGATAGTGGCAATGAAAAGGATAATAATTGAGGTTCTTTCCACCGAGTGCTCCTCCACAAGTGAGTCCAATTTAAAACTGGGTGTGTATGTGTGTGTAAGTGTGCATATATATGCATAAGAGATGGAAGATAAAATGAAGAATGGATTATTATTATGTCACTAGAGGCCCAGTGCATGAAATTCGTGCACTGGGGGGGGGGTCCCTCAGCCAAGCCTGCACCCTCTCCAATCTGGGACCCCTCAGAGGATGTCTGACTGCCGGTTTAGGCCGGCAGTCGGACATCCCTATCATAATCCGGGACTGCTGGCTCCCAACGGCTCACCTGCCTACCTGCCTGATTGCTCCTAATTGCTTCTGCCTGCCAGCCTGATCCCCCCTAACCACTCCTCTGCCAGCCTGATTGAGGCCTAACTGCTCCCCTACTGGCCCGATCACCCCCAACTGTCCTCCCCTGCCAGCCTGGTTGCCCCCAACTGTCCTCCCCTGCAGGCCTGGTCTCCCCTAACTGCCCTCCCCTGCTGGCCAGATAACCCACAACTGCCTTCCCCTGCCAGCCCTCTTGTGGCGGCCATCTTTGACCACATGGGGGCGGCCATCTTGTGTGAGGGCGTAGAAGTCAATTTGCATATTACCTTTTTATTATATAGGATTATCATTGGGGAAAAACTTAAAATATGTTTTTATTTTACATTCTAGCCATCTTAACTTTAAGATTAGAAAAATATGCTATAGAATTAACAGAAATTTGTGTTTTGGGTGTAAATTATGAAAGTTTCCCATAGAATCTTGAGCCATACATGATTTATCAGTTTTAGACAGGAATCACTCCCATTGTGACCAAAAAAAAAACCAACAACAAAACAACAACAACAAAAAAAACCCCTGTTTGTTGGGCATCCCTGGGGCGCCACCTTCTTACTACACCTGATGATCTATGAGATCAGTACAACTCAATTGACAGTCTATCTACTGAGATCACTGTTTTTGCCCAGAGAACTAAGAAGTTGGCTCTTTCTCAGGACTTCACAATTACTATCCAAATGTGAAAAAGTGACCTCCAGATCTTGAGGCTAGCCTGATTTTTCATTGTGCCTTTCACATTTCCAAAAGTAGCTCACTTACCCATTTAAGCTAACTAAACTTCCTTTCTTTGGGGCTGCCTGGGTTTTGCCTTTGAAGTTTAAACCTGGGAGCAGTTATCTGCCAGCTGTGATAAGCACTCCCAGGGCTTCCACGGGCAGCAGTCCTAACAAAGAAGGGATAAGACCTCTGAGTGCACTTTGCCATCTACCAACCTGCAGCAGAAAAGAGAGCAATCAGGGTTCTTTTCATGGGGTGCTCCAAGAGTGAATCCCATCAAATTAGAAGAAAGTCAGAGAAAAGAGAAAATAGCTTCAAAAGAGAACCCACAGCTATGGACTTGCCTGTCCATCAGCAGGAGCCACAAGCCAATCAGAGGTGAAGTAAAACATTGTTTGAAATGAAATGCATTAGAATCAGTTGAATTTCACCGGAATAGGGAAAAGAGGAAAAAGATAGTCAACTGGTACAAGGTGCAGATAAAACGGATAATCTGTACATCTAAATGCATCAATAAAGGCCAGACATGCCTAGCTGACTTGGCTGGATTTCTCTGTGTCCAGCCATCATTTTGCCATCCTTATAGGTTATTGGTTATAATCTCACAAAGTTAATTCTGTTGGTTAACAGAATTAACAAAATTCTTAAATAAGTATATTAGCTACTTTGTTAGGCGAATTAAATTTAGTAATTTGTGTGATTTTTTTTGCCCTTGGCTCATGTAGGAGTGTGCTTACCCATCTTTAAAAAGTAGCTAAATCCTGGTGTTCCTAAATATAAGGAGTTCTTATACTTATTTAAAAAAAAAGTGGCCACAGTAGAATTTTCCAGGCAATACCATGCCTGGAAAAGATCAGAAAAGATCTGATTCATTTAAGCACTGGTGCTGGGTAACCTGTGAGTAGGAGGGCAATGAAGGCTTGGAAAGGCCAGGAGTGGCTAGATCAGACAAGACAGGTTAGTTTGCTGAAATGGGGAGATGATGAACTGCAGGGAGTTTATGGGTCAGAAACCTGTGACCTACTTGCCTGCAGTGCCATTGGTGGGGGGATGATAACAGGAAGCTCACTGGCTGAACACGTGTTGAGGCTTTCCAAGGGATCTATGGACAAGTCTGTAGTTGGTGGGGTGGAAGGGCTATGAGGAATCATTGTAGTCTCTTGGAGAAGTAGAACCTTACCTAAAGAATAATAAAGATAATGACAATAAAGGACCCAAACTAGGCCCAACCCTACTTTTTTCTGGAGGTCAGAATCCTAACTCTCCAAAGATGTCCACATTCTAATTCTGAGATTCTGTGAATATGTTACCTTATATGGCAAAAGGGAATTTGAAGATATGATTAAATTAAGGCTTTTACAATGGGGAGATTATTCTGGATTATCTAGGTGGGCTCAATTTATACAAGGGGCATTAAAAATGGGAGACAGAAGAGTCAAAGTTAGAGAAGGTGATGTGAGAATAGAAGCAGAGGTGAGAGAGAGATTTGGAAATGTTACATTGTTGACTTTGAAGGTAGAAGAAACCGTAAGGCAAGAAATGCCATTGACTTCTAAGAGGTAGAAACAGATTTTCTTAGAGATACCCTGCTAAAACATTTTGAACTTCTAAATTCCAGAACTATAAAGTAATATACTGGTATTTGTGCTATTTTAAGCCAATAAATTTGTAGCTATTTGTTACAGCAGCAATAGAAACTAATACTGGCATCTTTTAACATAAGTATTCTTGTACAGACCATGAGTCCATGAAATACTTTTGCAGCTTTTAAAAGTGTATTCGTACATACATATGCAGAAAGCCATGGGTATGTCTTACATAAACACAGTGCAGAGTGAATATTATAACAAGAGAGTCTATAACTCAATGTATATTATAAAATAGTACTACATATTTTGCTATTTTGCATATTGAAAACGTCAATAGAGGCGCTTTTGGTGAAGGGGACCAAATGGGAGTAAGGGAAAAAAATGGGGGTAAGAAGGAAACAATCAACCAATTATTCAAGAAAGTATGAGTGTCTCTCTACTTTTTGCACCTCAATTTCAAACATTTGAAAAAAGCAGTTACAAATACACTGTCCAATATATTTTCACATGGGAATTTAAACTCTATCTATGTAATAGTAAATATATGAAGGGACATGGCATCAAATTCAAGACCTAGAAGATATTATAATTTATCCCATCAAGTGCACTACTTATGGAAAATTACCAAATTTAATGATTAAGCAGAATTAATGAAAATTTTGTCTACCATAATAAAAAATGTCACTTAATTATTCTTTACTAGGCATTTTTTGATCATCACTGTTGAAATGAACACCCAGTACTCTACATCTATCACCTTCTTTGCATTTTCTTATAGAAATGAAATGTCATTGACTATTTTGTAAAAGTAACAATGACTCACTAAGAAAAATTGCTCTTTAGTCTTAATATGATCTAGACTTTCAAAAAGGAGGTCAGATTGACATTTGGGGTCTACCAATTTCTGAGTCACAGATTGATCTGATGACAACTAGGAAGAATCCCCTGAATCCACTTGCAAGTAAGACATGTAAAAAGAAAGAGTGAAGGCCCAGCCGGCATGGCTCAGTGGTTGAGCATCAACCAATGAACCAGGAGGTCACAGTTTGCTTCCTGGTTGGGACACATGCCCGGGTTGCCGGCTCCATCTCTAGTGGGAGGCATGCAGGAGGCAGGGAATCAATGATTCTCTCTCATCATTGATGTTTCTTTCTCTCTCTTCCTCTCCCTTCCTCTCTGAAATCAATAAAAATATATTTAAAAAAAAGATTGAAGTATAGAGGAAGGAGAAGGAAGGGAAGAAAGGAGGAAAGGAAATAGAAAAATATTTTAAGCCAACAGTATTTTTTAAAAAGCACAACAATATAAGAATGAAATATTTTACAGATCTTATCTAAGTTGTAATTATTAAATATAAAGCTAAGGAAAACCTTGATGTACTGGGAAAAAATGCATCTTAGAGGAAGAGGGAAGGAAAGACAGAGAGAAACATCTATGTGAGAGAAACACATCCATTGGTTGCCTCCTGTACACGCCCTGACCAGGGCCTGGGCTGGGGACAAGCCTGAAACCAAGGTATGTGACCTTGACCAGAATCAAATCCAGGACCCTTTGGTCCACAGGCCAATACTCTATCTACTGAGTCAAACTGGCTAGGGCAGACCTCTGATTTTAAGAAGAATTAATTTGGTGTTTATCTTTGAATAATTCAAATAAAAGTGATCTTCATGTCTGTGCATATGTGTGGCTGTGTTCTCTTATGATAGTTTTAATACTAACTAAAAAAAGGTCTCTTTCAAGAAATTAGCATTGGAGTTCCTAAAGAAAAGTTAGTTTTATCCAAACATTACACAAGGGTTGTAGTGGTATCAATAAAAATTTGAAAATATTTTATTCTAACTTTAGGAGAAAATAGAATAGGCAATTTATCTGAAAATATGTGTAATATGAAAATTTCTTGGCATTAATTTGGAAACTTTAAATATAAAATGGATCCTTGTGATGAATCAGTTTCCCATGGGATGAAAATGATGATACTGACAACTCTTCTCTTTTTTCTTTTATATCTGACTAGTGCCCTGGTATATGAATTCATGCACATTGAAAGGAAATTAATTAGAAGGTGGCCAGCAGGGCAGGACTGGGCGAGATGGGCTGGACATGCCCTGGAGCCAACCTCCCGCAGTCCCTCCTTGGCCAACCACACTTGCGGCGGCACCGTGGCTCAAAGGGTGTCTGCGGAGTGAGCAGGATCCTTCTGGCAGGTGGGGTCCCTCAGCCAGGCCTGCAGGGATCAGGCCAAAACTGGCTCTCCGACATCCCGCGAGGGGTCCTGAAGTGTGAGAGGTGGTTCTCAGGTGACACACCTCAGAATCGGGCTCCTTCCTCTCTGGTTCCAGGGTGCATCACCTGAGAACCGCTGCTGCCAAGTCACTGCAGCTCAGCAGCTCCTGTGTTGAGCGTCTGCCCTGGTGGTCAGTGCGCATCATACCTACTGGCCGGTTGGATGGTCAGACATTCACTTAGCCTTTTATATATATAGATAGTTGAAATGTTGTTCTTTCACCACCCAAAATAGTTAACACATATTTTACCTAAGAAAGACATTGAGAATATCCTATATAATAAAGAGCTAATATGCTAATTAGACCAAACAGTAGAACCACCATCCAGATGACCTCCCGGACGACTGTCGGGACAACCTTCCAGACGAAGCTGGAGCTGCTGAGGGCCAGGGCAGCCGGGGCTGCGAGTGCTGAGCCACTTGCACGAATTTCATACATCGGGCCTCTAGCAGAGAAAATAAGACTCCTCCTATGATTCCAGAGGCTGCACAAGTAAATACCACCAAGTAGGAAAGAAAAATAAAAACAGCTGCTTGTTTTAATTCTATATATTTTCTAAGCAACTAAAACATAAAATTTTACAGCCTAAATTGGCATTGAAAAAATAGGTATATCCCGGGAGAGCAATGGACTTATGATGACAGATTAAAGGCTTTTTAATTTCTCAGTGGAGTCACAATCATTTCTTCCAATTTTTAATAGAATATAATTACTTTTTTTTGAAAAGTTATTTAATTTCCCAACATAAGCGGTTTTTGTTCTCTGGTGAAGATGATTCTCCTCAAACAAAATGAATCAAATTGCTCATCAACTATGAAAAATATTCACAAAAACATTCTAACAAAAGAGAGATATGTTTCAATTATTACCAGTCACGCTCCTGCCCAGAGAAGTGACCTTAACTATGTTTAAGGAATCACTAAAAAATGAAATCCTTTTGAAATGCTTGTTATTATTTTAAAAATGAAATAACAGGCTGCTGTCTTCCTTTGTTTGGACCAGCATTCTAGTTGAGTATGCTTTCCTCTTCTACAGATTTTATTTCTTCACAATCAAATTCAACCCAAATAGTTCCTAGCCTCTTTTAATGAGGGCCAGCACAGAATGGTGGTGTACACATGCTTGAATTATTTTCTAGAACATAATAAAATGACCTTAATAGCTCACTTGAATCAGTGCTTCTTTTGCATTTGAGCTTTTTCCTTGTTAGTGATAATAAACTATTACATTTGAATTTGATTCAACATATTTTACCTAAATAATGCCCAATGAATTTAAAGAAAAATCTCAGAAAATTGTAGTGTACAGTATAGTCAAAATTGTGTGGAAACGAGTTTCAATCATTTTTTTCAATAATTGTTTGGTAAGATTGATTTGAACAACTTGTATGATTTGAATGATACAGATATTTTACCAGTTTAGAACTTTATGCTGTCAACATATGTTGACAAATCAGAAATGGGGTTTATTGAAGATACATTCCAAATGAGGAGCGGGTTGGCAAATGCTGACAAGTGTCGAACTTCACTGTCCCATGTGGTAGCCATTTGGCTACTGAGCACTGTAAATGTGACTGGTGCAACTAAGAAACTGAATTTTTAGATTTATCCTATATAATAAAGAGGTGATATGCAAATTGACCATCACTCCAACACGAGATGGCCAGCCCCATGTGGTCAAAGATGGCTGCCCCCATGTGGACACAAGATGGTCATCAGGGGAGGGCAGTTGGGAGGGACCAGGCCTGAAAGGGAGGGTAGTTGGGGGCGATCAGGCCTGCAGGAGAGGGCAGTTGGAGGGGATCCAGGGCAGCAGGGGAGGGAAGTTGGGGGGACCAGGCCTGCAGGGGAGGGCAGTTAGGGGCAATCAGGCTGTCAGGGGAGCAGTTAGGCATCAATCAGGCTGGCAGGGGAGTGGTTAGGGGGTGATCAGACTGACAGGCATAAGTGATTAGGGGCAATCAGGCA
Source organism: Myotis lucifugus (assembly GCF_000147115.1). Classification (NCBI taxonomy): domain Eukaryota; kingdom Metazoa; phylum Chordata; class Mammalia; order Chiroptera; family Vespertilionidae; genus Myotis; species Myotis lucifugus. Next base: position 13,105,495 of record NW_005871051.1, read on the forward strand.
GGTGAGCAGTTGGGAGCCAGGAGTCCCGGATTGATAGAGGAATGTCCAACTGTCCGTTTAGGTCTGATCCCGGTTTAAATGGGCAGCCCGACATCCCTCAAGGGGTCCCAGATTGAAGAGGGTACAGGATGAGCTGAGGGACACCCTTGTGCCCCCCGCCCCCCAAGCACAAATTTTGTGCACCGGGCCTCTAGTTTGATTATAATTAATTTAATTTTAGTTTAAAACATGTGAAAGTACAATACTTTAGACATTTTGGGTTAAGTAAAATAAATCATACATATTCATTTCACTGGTTAAAATTACATGTGTGGCTCACATTATGCTTCTAGTTTAAAACTTGTATTCAATTTAGTTATTAGAAAACTCATGAGGATATTTTTAAAAATTGGGTTCTATGAATCATCCTTTTCAATTGTACATTTTATGGAATCTAAATGCAGATAAAATATTTCCCCCAAAAAATCTTGCTATCTGAATTAAGATGTATTGTAAGTATAAAATGCACGCCAAATTTTGAGGATGAAATATAACAAAAGGATATATCCCATCAATATGCTTCATATTAATTACATGGTGAAAGTACAATAATTTAGATATGTTGCCTTAAGTAAAATACATCCTACATATTCATTTCACTGGTTACAATTACATGTGTGGCTCCCATTATGCTTCTAATGAACAGTGCTGCACTAGAAGACAAAGGCATAGCTTAGTGCAGAAGCCACACACTGGTAGAGAACACTGAGTGTACAGACTTCTGATGTTTGTCCATGTAATGTTTTTATCTTTTGTAACTAGATGTCAGCATATATATATATATATATATATATCTATATTTTTATCTATATACTAATTTTTTGAAAAATCATGATATCTGTCTTCTGAAAAATTACTGGAACTGACAATGGCTACCACCCCCCTCCAGCTAGGTGAGAGCTCTTCATTTTGCAGAGCCCAGCTGCCAATAAAACATAAGATGGCTCTGCCAGACCTCTGAAGATGTTTGCCTTCAAAACCCTTGAGGCGCATGACAGGATGATGTAAAAGAAGTGGGGATTTTACCCATTAAATTTGTTTTTACAAATGGTCTCTGCATTGGGGCAGTTTCCCTTTTTTTTAGCTACAAAAATTGATCAACGTTTTACAAGGTGAAAATGCCATTGAACATTTTAACAGCTGCCCATAAATCAGGTGACAAAGCCAGAATGCAGCCACATCTTGCACTGTGGTACAGAAAACCCTAGTTATATTTAATACAGAGCCTGCTCCTTTAAATCTCAGGAACCTCCCAGGTCCTCTCTGCACTATTGGCCTATATGACAGGCTTTAATTAGCACAGATTTTTCACGTTCGTGGATAGATTGGAAATTTGGAAGTACTTAATGAAAAAGGTCTGTTACCTTGACCACTCTGAAATTGCAGTTAGAGGACATTTGCTTGCTCCAAAGGCTGACTGCATACAAATATATGAATATTAACACTATGCATATAAAAATAAAGTTTTAGAATTTGAAATTTAAAGGAATAATCATTTCAATCCACTGTTATAATCCTGAAAAATGTGAGTGGCATTTTGTGTAATACCTATGAATTAAATATAACTAGATTTTTTTTGTCATGTACCAAGCATCATAGCTTTCTTTTACCTGTTGAATTAAAAAACAAAAAATGTGGTGAAAAAATTATGTTATTCATCTTGTACTTTAGCTTACTTCCCATCTGTAGCTTACAGTCTAATAGGATAGAGAGAGTAATAGGAACACAAATAGATACATACATATGGAGGGATTCAGAATAAGTCCCCCTAAAATGGCACACCAGACATTTGTTTACTAAACATTAAATCTCTTTATCTCCCTGTGAATTTTCTTACTGCCATTTGAAGTCCCAGACCCTCCTTCTATTTAATCCACAATGATACTAGAAGATAAAGGGTGATCAGGAAAGACCTCTTTGGAGGAGTAAAATTTGAGATAATATTATTGCTGGGCTGTCCTCTGTGTCCCCACCTATTACTGATGGAAGTGGAGTTCTTGGGGTGCTGTGAGAACAAGAATTTCCTGAGGCTCCCACGAAAGCATGAGGTATTGTGGGAAATTGTATTTATGATGAAACATGGAGGGAGTTCCCTTCCCAGGTCCCATCTCCCTCTGTTCCACCATGAAAAAAGTCCCATCTTATCCTCAGCAGAGGCAGAATGAAAGCCACTGCTCAGAGTCTTCTCTCCATATTACAGCACAGTCCAGTCCAGCACCTGACTAGCTTAGCCTGTGTTCCAGCTGCAGCCCATTGCATGTGGGGTCTGCATAACCATGTGCCATGCGGCTTCTAGGGTCACATGGCTATGCAGGAAGGGTGGGTGAGTGCAGCTCACACAGCAAGAGAATTCAAGGAACCACCTTCCCTACATCACCCCGGCTGCACTGTGCATGAGCCCTTCTTCACCTTTGTTGGACCTCTTTCCTGATGATTTGCTGGGAATGGTCTGATGGTACCCTGGGGAGCATAAAGCTTCCTGGTGAAGTTGCACAGAAGACCGTGCATATAATGTCTGTCCTCCCCTTTACTCTCTTCCTAATTTAATATTAGCTAGCTTTTTATGATGATAACAGTTAGACCTGGAGAAAGAGATGTCTAGAGCAACGTGAAGAGCAGAAGAAGGTTCCAAGCTGAGGGAGGAGCATGTACAAAAGCCTTGAGACAGGCATGTTTATTTCTAAAACTGGGAGAAGCCCAGTATGGCTGTGACACACCCAGACCTGGCCACCCACCTGTGGGCCATGGAGCAGACCCCCCTGGGCACTGTCATCCTGTCTCTGGCACAGCACCTTCTTCACAGGGGCAGCCAGACACACCATCTCCGGCAGGCTCTTCACATGCGCAGCATGAGCCACTCAGCCCCCAGTACTCACCTAGACCAACAAGCCTACATGTAACCATCCAACCAACAGTGCTAGAGACATTTCTCTCCTTAGATGGATTCCCATGTTCCCTTTTTCTTTTTTTGACTTTAAAAGACCTACCCATTATCCCCTTGTTCAACTTCCTCACCCAGAGCCAAAAGTCTGTGCTAAATTGGACTCCTTGCTGGAGAGTCAAACTTCTCCACTCCCTGCTCATGCTTTGGTCTCCTAGCCTTTAATATTTGAATATTTCTTTAATATTTGAAAAGAAGAAGCTAGAGAGCAGTATAGATGAATTGGGGAGGTAGAAGTCAAAGAACATAACTTGGAAAGAAATTTGGACTTACTTTTAAGTGTAAAGTCAGACTAATGGAGAGTATTAAGTAAGAAATATGACAAATCCTGATTATAATTTAAGATGATTATTCTTACTGTTCTGCAAAACAATGTTTGAAGATGAGTAAGAGTGGGAGCATAAGAACATTAGGGAATAAGGTGTGTAAGGGTGTAGAAGTCACTGCACTGAATGGATGTGAGATCAACATGTTGAATTAATGTTTACTGTCATGCTAACAGTAAATGTTGGCAATTTCAACAATTGATGAGGAGAAAAATCAATGTTTATTGAGTACAAGGTACTTTATATGGTTTCTACATCAAACCCTTGCACAAGTCTATGAGTATGTTATTGAGCTCATTTTCCAGTTAAGAAAATGCAGACTCAGATAGGTAGCCTAAAGTCACACAGCAAGTAGCTGAGATCTACCAAACCAGACTATAGAATTACTGAGCTTGCACTATAACAGATGTAAGTTTAAATAATTAACAAACATTGCTGAGAGGCTGTTGTTTGCATTACTCAATAAAAGGAAAACAAATGAACACTGAAAAAAATTTAAGTCTTTGATTATTGTTATATAATAAATAAGATTTATTTTTTCCTGTACAAATACAGGAATAGAAATTATAACTCAAAAGTCCCAAGTTTTTAACATCTATTATTATCAACTAGAGGCCTCATGCACGAAATTTGTGCAAGGGGCTAGGCCCTCATAGCCGCTGCAGCTTGCCTCGGCCCTTGCATCCCCGGCTTCGTCTGGAAGGACGTCTGGAAGGTCCTTCAGCAGTCCCGTCTAACTTATTACTATAGATGGGATTTTTAAAGGTGTAATTTAGTCCTATATGCCTTTTTATTAAAAATCTTCATCTGAGGATATGTTAGATAAAGGGAGAGAAAGAGAGAGAGAGAGAGAGAGAGAGAAAGAGAGAGAGAGAGACAGACATCAATTGCCTTCTGTATGTGCCCCACCTGGAATCGAATATGCAAACTTTTGGTGTTCAAGATGATGCTCCAACCAACTTAGCAACTGCCAGGGACTGTTCTAGATCTTAAAGATAATTTTAAGTTTTACATAAAGTTAATGAAGGAAGCCATGTTTGTATCTCCTTTAAAAATCTGTAATTAGTGGATTTAGTCCTTTTCAAAGGTGGAAATGGGTAGGAGATAGTGAAGGAAATCAAGCCATGGTCTATCAGTGGTTCTCAACCTTCCTAATGCCGAGACCCTTTATTGCAGTTCCTCATGTTGTGGTGACCCCCAACCATAAAATTATTTTCGTTGCTACTTCATAACTGTAATTTTGCTACTGTTATGAATCGTAATGTAAATATCTGATATGCAGGATGTATTTTCATTGTTCATGACCCACAGGTTGAGAACCGCTGGAAAAAACTATTGATTTGTTAGTAGCTCTGCTGAAGCTCTTTTTTTTTGGGTGACTAAACCCAGGCACAAGTCAGGAAGATGGATTACTGTACTAAGTAACCTCATGGTTACAAAAACAAGTCACCTTCCAACTCAAATCAGGAACATTCACTTCTATGTACCCAGCCACTTTGTTCCTTACCCAACCTTGTTGTGTGTGAGAGATGAAGGGGATTGTTATTCTGTGTCCTAATCATACCCTATTAGCACTTCTTTTATTCCACATATCCTTGCTTTTTGTTTGCTTTTCTATTTCAGTACTGAATTTTGGGTATCTGTATCATTTTAGTTAAAGCTAGTCATTTAACAAGGCAAATTATTTTTAGAATGGAAAAACAAACACAATTTGCTTTCTAAGACCTTCCACTGAGGCACATGAATGGTCCTTTGGCTACAAAGGTGTAATTGTCTCCAGTGGTATATTGTAGTATGCAAGCCCACCTGCTCAAAAACAAACATTTTGGTATCCTTGCATTTCATCGGACTTTTCTACTTCCTGCCCCTGCTCACACCCCGTTCTGGGAAGATAGCCCCAGGCACTGTGGAACTGTTTTCTTTATCAACCCCCCAACTTCCATGAAATTAATTAAATGATGTCATGCTTCATTTTATCTGATTTGGAAGCAATTCATCACCCTTTTGCTGGTTGTATTAGTCCAATGATCAGCATATTAATTCATTCGTGAGAATAAGCTCAAGGGTAATTACAGTGAGGAGGTTTAATGCTTAAATGTGTTAATGTCTGTAATCAAAAGTATTTTCTCAGTACGGAACAATTGTTAGACAATTACTGCTGGATATGATTGCCCTGGTAGACAACAGACGCAGTGTCAAGAGGGAAATAGCAAAAGCTTGTTTTGCAAGTTCTGTATTATCAGCAAGTTCTCTCTTTTTCCCCCAACAATATTTTCTACTTTGTTCAGCTCATGTATAACCCATCCTAGTGCTTATTCTTTACAATGTTAAGTGAAAAAGTTGTATTTGTTATGTAAGAGGATCATAGGAGACAGATTGGTGCTTCCTGAAAGTCTTAGCCTTTTCTTATTCTTCCTCTTCTGGTGCTTTGAGTTCCTTTGGCATAAAATTACCAACTTAATAGCTTCCTTTTATTTCCCAATATGCCCCAGAGTCCCCATTACTTAATTTTTTTTCCTGTAATAAGAAGATTCTTAGGTTTGACTGAATATCAAGGCCCAAACACTCTTAACAGAGGGCAGTCCCTCTCGATTAGCAAGTTGCAGTGAATTGGATAAACACAGTGGGAAAACTTGATTATTGATTAACGTTCATTACTCTGCCGGAGTGAATTTGAATTTAATCTCCATTACTTTTCATTTCCTTTTTACTCAAAGCTTTATGATATAATTAAACATGGAAATGCAATCATAGTCTCCTCTTTACATGGTACTGCTTTCCTGGACCTCTTTTAGAAATGTATGGGATTGTATCTAGTTGCAAAAAAATCAGAAAAGGACCTCAAATAGTCCTAAGCAATAACACATGAAGAGAATATATTACCTTGTGTATTTGAAAAATCCCAAAGTAGAGGAGGTTTAAGTATGTTTAAGCAAAGACTCTAGTTTCTTTTACTCTAATTCTATGATTGCCACACTCCACTCTATGTTAAAATATTTTTAATGTTCTCACTACCAAGGTTAAAAAAATTTTTTCAGGGGTGCTGAAATTGGGCCAATCCTGGCAAATTTTTTGCTACAAAGTGGGAATGAAAACAAAGCATATTGTCCTCAGTAACTATTATGGGGAATACATCCTTTTAGTAAAACAAAATGACTTAGGTATTGTAAAGAGTTTGATAAGAGAAGGTAGATGAGAATTTCATAACTCAGTTCCCACAAAAAGTGTAATAATAACAGCTATTGTTTAGATAATAATTATAATTCTTAATAAAGAAATAGAAAGACTTACACAGAGATACAAATGGAAGAGAAAAGGAGAGGATTAGAAAAGAATGAGAAAAAAGGTAGAAATGATGGTGGAACCCAGTTAATGGCATGTATCAGTGAGAATGAGAAACTCAAAATATCATATGCTTAGTGCAGATGAACTGGTAATATTAAATTATTTTAATATCCATCTACAATAACCCAACACCACTCTAATAATATCTTTAGAATTTATTTTTATTTAAAATTATTAGGGCCCAGCCAGTGGGGCTCAGTGGTTGAGCATCTACCTATGAACCAAGAGGTCGCAGTTTGATTCCTGGTCAGGGCACATGCCCATGTTGTGAGTTTTGGCCTCCATCTCCAGTAGGGGGCATGCAGGAGGCAGCTGATCAATGATTCTCTCTCATCATTGATGTTTCTATCTCTCTTTCCCTCTCCCTTTCTCTCTGAAATCAATAAAAATATATTTTAAAAAATAAAATTATTTGGTATTACATTAGAGTTGTACAATATAGTAATTTTTGTTAAGAGGCATGTAATGAAACTGTTCCAGTCCATTTAATTCCTACTATCAGTTTGAAGAGCCTTCTTCAACTAGTTTTCATGTAAGAAACATCCTTTCTTCCTATTTTTTTTTTTTTACTTTTAGGCTCTTCAATTCTAAGGGGCTTTTTCTGTTGGATGCTGTATCTACATGACACTACTATTTGAAAATAACTAAACTATTTAAATCTTATAATCATGGTTACCTGTGAATAATTATTGCAAACAGCATATCCTAGAACAAGAAAACAAGTTTTCAATGTCATTTGAATCAGTGAGAGGTTCTACTATTTTAAAATAAATAAGACAAGAGGGAATAATTATGGATTTCATAAAACTTAGAGTTAATGTTGCTTTAAATAAACAAGCAACAACCAGAGTGGAGGAAAAATAGGATTCCATACCTAAAAATAAACAAACAAGCAAAACACTAGGCAATTTTAGGGGAAAGAAATTGTCCATTGGCCAAGAAGAACCCAAGAAAGGAAAAAGTATAATCATGAAGGGAATCTGCCATAATAGCTCATTAGTACATAGAATAAAATTTCCCAAGACTACTGGTAAAATAACACAGTAGGGTGCATTGACATTCTTTTGAGAGTTAGAACCCATATGGCAAGACTGACTGACCTATTAAATTCCATATCAAAGGTCTTTGTTTCTTTTTATACTCCTTGGTTGTATTATGCTAACTTATCCTGATATTTATAGTTCCATATTCCTTTGGTGGATATTATTGAAATGAGTTCATTTTCAATAAAAATCTTACAGCTTAAGTTTAAAAAAGAAAATAAATTTAAAAAATCTTCTTGGTCTCTCATATACACACCCACCAGATGGGTGAGATGTCTTCAAACCAAAATCTGACATGTTACTATTTTTTACTAATATTTCTTAAATCTGAAAAACAACTTCATGACTGCAGTTTAAAACCATCTTTGAAATGTTCACAGAAGCCTTCTTCATTACAACATTATTTCTGAATTTTTCATTTGCTGCCATGGGCTGTTCACATTTTCTACATCCATTTATTATTTGCAGACAGCTTACTTCAGTAAATTGAAGTGGTTGTACGAAAACATTTCTCTAGTCATGAATATCTAGCCTTGATGGTATCCAAACTTTCCTGAAGAGCTCAGAAACTAAGGACAGGATGTAGAATTTTTCTTTAGGAATGGCATTAAAGATACAGACTGGTTTTGTGATTTTTATGTGCTAGCTAGTCAATATTTTCATGGCTCAGTGTTAAGATGTCAAAAAGCATTAAAAAGAGTTGTCTTGTAATCCTCCTATCTTCTGGCCAAATTGACCTTTAAAATTCTTTCCTTTGCAGTTATTCTCTAATGATAGGCAGAGCCACTACCCAGTCAAACAACGTGCTTTGGCATATGTGCTAGATATAGAGAGACCGTAGTACAGACCAAAGAATTGTTATGTCTTCATCGGCACATCTACCTTCCCTCTCAAGTGCATTTCTTCCTCACATTTTTTTCTCATCTACCTCACATTTTATGGTGAGCATTTTCATAATAGTCTTTTCCTTTATTGTAAACTCTCATCATTTTATGGGTGTGTATTTTTTTTCAACTTGTCTGGAAAAAACACATCTTTGAATGGATCCAGTGATCCTTTTTCTCCACACTTAACACTTGAATAAGCATCATTACCGAAACCAGGTCAGAGTGATTCCACTAAAAATTCATTATCTCACCACCTGTACTGGGACTTCCACAAGGTTTATTTCTAGGTCTCCCACTTCTCTCAGTCTTAACTTAGCAGGAGATCCCATTCCACCTGTCACTTCAACTGCCGCATATAAACAAATTGTCCTTACATTGTATCCTCCAAGCTCTCCACTGGCATGATGAACTGCCTAAACAATACCTCAAGGTGCCTCCAAAGCATTAGCTACAAAACTGAACTTAGTGATCTCTCCCAAGCAATAAAATTCTTGATTTTTTTTCTATTTGAGACAAGGGCAAAACCATTTATCTAGTTATGATCATCAGCCCAAGCTGGTTTGGCTGAGTGGATAGAGCTTTGGCCCGCGAACTGAAGGGTCCTGGGTTTGATTACGGTCAAAGGCACATACCTCGGTTGCAGGTTCCCCAGCTGTGGTTGGTGTGCGTTCAGGAGGCAACCAATCAATGTGTTTCTCTGTCTCTTCCTCTCCTTTCCACACTCTCTAAAAATCAATGCAAAAATATCCTCAGGTAAAGATTAACAACAACAACAAAAAGAATAGTTAAAATAATCATAAATTTAGGAATCATTCTTTTTAAAAAAAATATTTTATTGATTTTTCACAGAGAGGAAGGGAGACAGACAGAGAGTTAGAAACATCGATGAGAGAGAAACATTGATCAGCTGCCTCCTGCACACCCCCAACCGGTGATGTGGCCACAACCAAGGTACATGCCCTTGACCAGAATTGAACCTGGGACCCTTCAGTCCGCAAGCTGACGCTCTAGCCACTGAGCCAAACTGGTCAGGTCAAGAATCATTCTTAATACTTCTTTTTCATCAATAAATCCAGCTATAAGAATATCTATATCTATATACCCATATCATCTGTATCCATATCATTTTTCATTTCTTATATCACCATTCCCACCTCTAGTCTAGTCATCATCTCTCAGCTGAACCACTGCAAATAGTCTCTTAACTAGTCCCAGCATCTACTTGGGCACTCTTTAAACTATTCTTCTCACTGTGAACAGATAGAGTATTGGACTGCAAATGAGATTATGATCATTTAGGTCATCTGTTTACCCTTCAATAACTTCCCAATATTCGTAGAAGAAAAATCAAAATCCCTAACGTGATCTCTAATGGGCTGTGAAGTCTGAGTTTTATTTATGTTCTAGCATGATCTCAAACTTCTCTCTGCTTTCTTCTCATTGGACAAAAACCTATCCTTTCTCTGCCAGGAGTTCTTCGGTCTTGCCTTTACATACTCAGTTTTCTCTCACTCGTATGTCCTTTCTTTCCCTCTTTGTTCAAATTATTACAACTTACCCATTTATATCCTAGCTCAAGGGTCAATTCCTTGAGATCCTTCCCTGGCCACCTTGACTGGCTCTAAAAGTTCATAGCACAAGATAACTCTTTTTATTACACTTACTCTTGCAAATTGACTTTCATTTGTGTGCCTCTCCACTACCAGTGTGCGGCAAACTGCACTAGACCATAGTTCTATAGCAGCAGGAGACATGTTGGTTGTATACAGCATTAGTTTTCATTCTCGATCTCTAACGTATTGTTTAGTTAACACCTCTCCAAGGTGTGTGTGTGTGTGAGTGTGTGTGTGTGTGTGTGTGTGTGTAGGTGGAGAAGGAATTGTTGAAGGTATTGGAAGAGATGAAGTAAGAATACATCATTATAGTTTGAAGCCTTAATTCTCCCATTCTTGTTTCTCATCTTTGTCATCATTATCATCATCCAGTAATATTCTCTGAAAGCTTGCCATGTGCCGGGCATTAGCCTAAGGATTTTGCAAGCATTAATGAATGTGTTATCTCATTTGACCCATTTTTCTTGGGAGAAATTGAATTTCAACAAAGAGAAGGCATCCAGGTGGAGTTGTAAATTTAAATTAAATGTTTTCTGATTCCTGAATCTGAGCTCATATCACCTCACAATCTCCCAAGTCTGACTTAACCTTTACCTTCTCTAGGGAATTATCTTAAGTTGTACCCATGAAAATTAATGCATGTTCAATCTTCACTCTGATTCCACAAGCTAGTACTTTTGTATAGCACTTATTTATTTCTCACTTTTATTATAGTTAATTGTTTATAACTTTCTTTTCTCTTTGATGCAGTTACTAAGTCTTGCTCCTCTCTCTACCCCCAAACAGTGCACATAGAATAGTGATTTAAACATGGCAGATAGTCAAATACCTTAAAGTGTTACATAACCATGCTTATTAAGCTGGGGTTGGGTATGAAAAAAATAATGATTCTTAAAGAAATCCATATTCCTGGGCTCAATTGCCAGAAAATTACTATTGAATCAGAATGAGATACAGCTCAGGCATCATGCTTTCATAAAATTCCTGAGGTGATCCTAAGCACAGTAATTTTGGCAGTCTGGGGGAGGGAGGAGAGTTCATTGAAATATGACAGGACTCTACAAGCCCTGAGATAACATGAGGCTGCCATGTGGACATGTGGATGTATTACTGGGTCATGTATTTATTTATTTTTTAATCTTTGTTGTTGAAAGTACTACATATGCCCCCTTTATCCCTCTTCTAGCCTGCCCCCACTGTCCCTCAAGGCCTTCACCACCCTATTGTCTGTGTCCATGGATTTCTGCATATGTGCATACACGTTCTTTGATCTCTTCACCTCTTCCCACTGACCCACCCACCCATCCACTCCTGCCTTCCCTCTGAGAATGAATCAGTATTTAATCATGAAATTCTGTAGACTAGAGATAGGGGCAGAGAGGCAACCAAGGACCTTTTTGTTTTAGAGTCTGGAGGATTTACTTTCACTGCTTAATGTACACCCTCTGTAAATTAAGAAGTGTAAAATTTATATGAGAGTTATGACTAAAGGTAATATAAAGATTTTATCAATATATTTCCCAAATTTGAAATTATTCTAAAGACAATGTCTAAGAGTACATTCTCTTTTTAAACAATGTTCTTTTAAAAGTCAAAGGTTAATTTGCATAAGTTAGCATTGAAATTTTAACTTTAATGTTCCATAGCATCGGATCCAGCTATCAGTCTCTCTTTATCAGAGTCCACCCTTTTTTTAAAAAAAAATATCAATGTGAGAGAAACACATCGATTTGGTTGCCTCCTGCACATGCCCTGACCAGGGCCTGGGCCAGGGAGGAGCCTGCAACCAAGGTACATGCCCTTGACCGGAATCGAACCTGGGACCCTTTGGTCCGCAAGCCAACGCTCTATCCACTGAGACAAACCGGCTGGGGCAGAGTCCACCCTTCTTAGTGAGACCCATTCCTTTATGATGATTGTGTTTCAATATGACATGAAAATACAAAATTTCAATCTCTTAAAATTTTTGGAAGTGATACCCTATAAATAGTGTATTAGCTTTCTAATTTCTAATGTCTAATTGTTGATATCACACATGACCGCATACTTAGTGCCTTACAATAGCACATTCATTATCTTACAGTTATGACAGTGAGAATTCCATAAGCAGGTCTTACAGGCTAATGGAAGTGTCAGCAGGGCTGGTCTCTTTCTGAGGCTACAAGGGAGAATCTGTATTTAGCTTCCAGATGCCACCTGCATTCCTTTAGCTCTTTGTTCCTTCCAGCAATGGCATCACTCTGACCTCTGCTTCCGTCATCACATCTCTGTCTCTGACTCTAAACCCTCCTGCCTCTATTTTATAAAAACTCTTGTGACTGTAGTAGGCTCATCTAGATAATCCAGGATATACTCTCCATCTCAAAAATCCTTAATTTGTAAGGTTAAATATTTACAGATTCTGGGGATGAGGATTTGGACATCTTTGGGAGGCCATTACTCAGCCTACCATGGATAGCATCTCAATTACAGACTACCTAATGCCTGAAACTTCATATATAAACAAGAAAGTCTAGCTTTCAATTTATTGCATTTAGTGATCTTTTTAATGTAAGTATATTGCATAGATAGGTAAATGATACTGTAATGCTGCAATTTATAATAAAAATATACATTTGGTCTTTATCTCTGTTTCTGGCAAAGAGCTTCTAAAACCCTTGGAATTTCCTGAGAAGAACTATACAAGTGTCTTGTTATTCGTAACAAATCCCTTTCAACCACTTCTGAATTCATGTTAATGAGGTAACTTTCTGAAAGCATTTAAGGATGTGGACTGGTTACCATGTGACTAACCATGGGGAATTAACCATGTGATTAGAGAGTTGGAACTTTTAGTCCAAACTACCCTGACCTTCTGGAAAGGGAAGAGGGGCTGCAGGTTCAATCTATTGAAAATAGATAATGATTAAATCAAGTGTGCTTAGGTAATGAAGCCTTCATAGAAACCCAAAGAGCGAAAGTTTGGAGAACTTTTGGGTTAGTGAACACATAGAGATTGGAGGCAGTGGTGCACTCAGAGAGCATGGAAGCTCCATGCGCCTTCCCCATACCTTGCCCAATGCATTTCTCCCAACTGACTGTTCCTGAATTATATCCTTTCATAATAAACACATAATCAAGTCAGTAAATTGTCTCTCTGAATTCTGGGAGCCATCACGTAAATTAATGGAATCTAAGGAGAAGATCATCGAAACCTCCAATCTATGGCAGGTGGGTCAGGAGCACAGAGGCACTGGACTTTCCTCTGAAGGGCAGGTGGGCAGTCTTATAGGAATGAGCACTTAACCTGGGGATCTGATGTTATGTACAGGTAGATAGTGTCAGAATTGAGTTGAATTGTAGGATACCTAGCTGGTAGACAAAAATTGCTTGGTGGTATTAAAAAACACACACACACATTGGCATTTAGTGCAGAATATTAGATGGATAGATAAATGGATGGCTGGATGGACGGACGGATGGATGGATGGATACATACATAGAGTTTATAAATTTCCCAAATCAACTGGTAAATCACATAGAACTCTGAGGGTCTAGAAAAGTCTCAATCAAAATGATAGTTGAGACTTAAGAAATCTCATGAGAGAGCCTCTCTGTGTGCACAATGTACTTGTTCCCACAAAGACAGGGGCTCCCTATTCTACACACACACACACACACACACACACACACACACACTAATTTCATAACATTAGGAAAATTACCTTCATAGATGTCTGCTTTTTAGTCTAAAGCACAGTTTCTTTATAACAGGTGTGGAAGACAGTAACATATCTCCCAATTTGTAAAGTCACTAAAGATCCTTCAAAAGAAATCAGAAATCATTGAGAAAAACATTTTTTCTCTTTGCATCCTCAATTGGCTGTGACTACAATTTTATACTTCAACTCATATTGTTTCTGTTTTTTAAACATGTTTAAATGTAATGGATTTCTAACTTTTTTCCCACCATCTCCCTAAAAAGCCTGTAAGTTTAAAAGACAAATGGTAAGGGTGGGTAAGAGAGGCCTGGATGCCACTGTGCTCACAATATCCATAAATGTTCTTTCTTTTCTCCCCTTTAACTTTAATTTTTTCCTTACTTTTTAGAAGAAAATTCTGTTTTTGAGAAGTGGTGGGGCAGAGCTGTCCTCTAATGTTTTATAAATTTTAGTGAACATACGTTCTTAAACAAGCCAATTACTGTCTTGAAATTCAGACTCAACTATATGCAACAATGCTCATTGAAGTTGACTTGATTTAACTACAATGGGAAACTGATTATTTGCTTGATTACGTACCTATTTTATTATAAGAGACTGAGTTTGAATCTTGTTTTTTCCTTACCGAAGCATGTTGTGGAAATTTATAGACTAGTCTCATAAAAACAGAGTATCTATCATTCTGACAAGTTCTAAACCCACAGTCTGTTGTCTGGTGAACATGTAAAGAACAGCCCTTCTGTAAGAATAAACAATTGTATAATGTTTCTCGCTAAGGGTATGTTTACTAAATTGACAGCAGAGAGTAACTACATTTTATTTTTTTTTAAATATATTTTATTGATTTTTTACAGAGAGGAAGGGAGAGAGACAGAGAGCCAGAAACATCGATGAGATAAAAACAGAGTATCTATCATTCTGACAAGTTCTAAACCCACAGTCTGTTGTCTGGTGAACATGTAAAGAACAGCCCTTCTGTAAGAATAAACAATTGTATAATGTTTCTCGCTAAGGGTATGTTTACTGGCTCCGGCGAGAGTAACTACATTTTAAACCAGTTAGTCTACTTCCTCCTTGCCTTCATCAGAATACCAAGCACCCTGCCTCCTGGGCCAAACCTGCCACCTTGTCATTATTCACTTTGGCCCAGCATTAATGACAACCGATTCCTAAATGTCAGTCATACAGTGACAAAAATGCAAACTCCATGCGGACAGCAGAATCTATTTATTGGAAATTCCCAAAGTATGTAGCTTACTCTGCATTTGAAATTTTCCATGATTTAAAAAAACAAACATTTGGAGATTGATGGATATGAAGAAAGAAAACCCTATAATGAATTGTGTTTGTATCATTGTTTCTGTAAGATGATATTTATCAAGCAAAATTCATGAGAAAAACATTTAAAATGGGTCTGTGTGCAGCACTCCACTTCTGCAGGTCTTTCAAACAGTCACTTTTTTTCTTTAAAAATAATTGTCTTTTCAAAGAACAAACACGGCTTTCCCTTTCTTGATCAGAACCACCAATACCTATTTTATTCACCCACAATTTTAGGATTTATAAATGTACTGTAAAAATTTGTTTTATTTTACTTGAACTCCCACTTAAAATAAGCTAGCCTTTAGGAAATATTATTAAGACATTCCTTAAAATTCTTCTAAGCAAAAGAAACAAAAATGCTTTATCATTTCCACAAACTTCTTTAAAATTATACCTCTAAATATATGGACAGCAAAATAAAAAAGGAGCCTGAAGTGTTAATGACAAATCCCTTTGCTCCCTATCCCCTGAGACAGGGCAGGTGATGGCTAAGGCCAGCCATGACCCTTATGGAGTTGAATTCACCAGAAGTTATAGGGAAACTTTAGTTTTCACAAAGGCATTCATACATTATTAAGAATGTAGAAGCCATGCACTATAGACTATTGGAGATCCTTGTTGCAAAATGTAGCACATATTGTCTTCTACTGATGCATAAGAGTTCAGGTATTCACCTCCACAAGAAGTAAAAAAACAAACAAACAACACCCCCCCCACACACACACACAATACATGTTATATAGTGCTATCAGAATAAATTTTTTATCTTTTTTTAAAACAAATTATAATCACACATGATCAACATAAGTGAAACCCATCAATCCAAGTTACTACAATTTACTAAGACCTGGCTTTGAATTGTTAGGTGTAACTTGTAGCTGAATATTAATTAGTCATCAAGTATTCTCATTAGTTAAGTCTTGATATGATCTTTTACAAGGTAACTCAAGCCTACCATTGTTTCTGTTATTTATTTTTTTTTTGATGATTTGATTGTTTGTTTCTTTTGTTTTGTGAAACTATATCTGGGATTTCTGGGATATCAATACCTGCAAAGACAACAGCAAAATTCAAATATAAGATTGTTGATTATCTTACATTTAAACAACGAAGTAAGGATGGTACCAAAACTTGTTAATGATATATGTGGTATGCAGGATTGTTGTTTCACATTCCATTTTTGTTCCTTATCACACAAAAGAAACATAATCCAATAATCATCATGTCTATATGTATGCATATGTGTATAAGAGCTCATTCAGCCAATAAAGTTTCAATTTGTCTAAGTCAGACATAGACATATTTATTTATATGTTTTATATTTTATTTGTATTGAACAGGTTAAAAATAGTGTGAGCACCAACATTTACCAGGCATATCAAATAGAAGCTTGCAGAGTTCTGATGTGAACTAAGCATTAACCAAATGGTATTCTTTAGCAATGTGCACTAAAATCTAACTCCTGTTCACACGTTCCCTTTCTGTATGAATTACAAGTGAATCAGGAGTGCTACCCTGGATATTACTGATGGAGAGCAGATTCCAGGGAGCCCATGATCTCCCAGAGCCTCTGGGAGGAAAGTCAGTAACAATGAAGCCATCAGCTGATTTTTTCAAAATTCAACCATGAGTCAGTGACAAGAGTTTAAAACAACAGCAAAAATTCTAACTTCTGAACTTTCAGTCACACAAAATATAAACACTGTTATCCTCTTAGTAAGACTAACAAAGATGGAAACTACGGCCTGTCCATCTTGAATGGTGACAAAGAATACCATTAACCATGTATGGAATTCACCAATTTTAGAGGTTGGAGTCAAAGGCAAATCATGATAATCCCTTGTAATTAGTCATTAAAATAAACTGCTGCCTCTTAGGCCACGATTTTGAAGGTTTTTACCTATTAGGGACATCTCCAGAAGAATTCTGGAATCTAAGTTTAAGTTTTAAAAGTTAGATCCTTTTCTTGAGGGATTCAAATAGAAATTAACATAATCATTTTTATTTTTCTTGAAGTATTGTGTTTATGATGGTACTTGCTAGAGAAGTACACCAGTATTCTTTTTCCATGTGACATAAATGTATGTCCTCTCAAATAAAGGCATAATAGTTTTACGTGTCACCCCAATATAGAATGGGGAGATGTTTCAAAACATTTATTTAGCAGCTGTCAAAGAGAAAATTATACCACACGAAGTTAACCAGACAATGAAGAATTTATTGAATGCTATTGCAATAGGGGAGAGAGGCTAGAACTCAGTCTGAGCTCAACTACCCTAAAACAAAGGGCTGGAGTCTTTTTAAGAGCTTGGGTGGGGTAAAGGTGAAGACATAGGAGGTCAACTGTGTTTGCTAATTGCCCTGCCTTGACTAAAGGAACAGTAAATTTTCCTGGCCAGTGTGGCTCCTTGGTTGAGCATCGAACCATGAGCCAGGAGATCATGGTTCAAATCCCCTCAGGGCACAAGCCTGGGTTGTGGGCTCCATCCCCAGTAGGGGGCATGCAGAAGGCAGCCAATCACTGATTCTCTCTTATCATTGGTGTTTCTATCTCTCTCCCCTCTCCCTTCCTTTCTCTGAAAAGATTTTAAAAAAAGAAAACTTTCTCTTATGTTCATGACAGAAGGTCATTTTACAACTTGGAGCAAGAGTGTCTGCTGAAGTTAGGCCCCTGTCCTCCCACAGAGAACAGGAGAGAGAATCTGTGAGAGAACTATCTATCCCAGTGATTTTCAACCTTTTTTTTTAATCTCATGGCACATATAAACTAATTAGTAAAATTCTGCAGCACACACAAAATATATTTTTTGCCGATCTGACAAAAAAAGGTATATTTTTTATTCATTCACAATGAACAGCTATTATTTTGTTGCTCCTTGTCATTTTTTCTTTGACAATCTAGGACAGGGATGGGGAACTTTTTTCTGCCAAGGGCCATTTGGATATTTATAACATCATTCGCAGGCCATATAAAATTATCAACTTAAAAATTAGCCTGCTATGTTTGGTCAAACATTTAATTAACTCACCCCTAATGCCTTGGCAGGAGCTGACCAAATGAGTTCTCAGGCCTGATATGGCCGGGCCAGGCGTTCCCCACCTCTGGAGGGGTGAGAGGTCAGTGCCCCTGACTAAACAGGCATTGCATGTTGTGTGTTTTTAAAATATATTTTTATTTATTTCAGAGAGGAAGGGAGAGGGAGTTAAAAACATCAGTGATGAGAGAGAATCACCAATTGGCTGCCCCCTGCTGGGGATTGAGCCCACAACCCAGGCTGGAAATTAAACCTTGACCTCCTGGTTCATAGGTCGACGATCAACCACTGAGCCACACCAGGCGGGCATTGTATGTTTTAAACATTCTTGAAGCATACTGGCTGAAAATCACTAATCTCCCCTAATGATTGCATTTCAACAGGATGGCTCTCCAATCCTTGAGGAAAATAGTCTTAAAGATTTATATCTTTTAAAAAAACTGCAAAGAATGAATTTGTAATAACAAGTTTTCTAAAGTAAATGCTCTAAAGAGAGGGAGATAAGGGGTGTAGACATAGGGATTACCCTTCCTAACGTTTGGTCAAGATGAGGGAAACATTAAGGTCATTTTGGTCACATATCACCTCCCAAAAATTAAACAAAAAACAATATGTTCACATTTTCTTAGAAACTTTCTCACAAATAAAGTATCAAGAAACTGGAAAGATACATTTAGCCTCTCCATGTTCGCTGCATTGAATGGAGTTTTATACCCAAAATGATGTTTTCTAAGGGTAAAAGCTTTGGGTGACAGGCCTGGAAACAGAGGATGTTGGGTCAAGCCTTAAAGCTAAGGATGGGCTGAGCGGGATCTCTGTGAAGAGCGCAGCACCTGGAAGATGAGTGAGTGCTCATTGCAGGAAATTACTCAGATGTAGACTAGTTCACAGCACACCTGGTGGTAATTATGTTAAAGGATATTTGAACAGGAGTCATAAGGTGGAAATCTAAACAAGAGCAAATATGTATGAGAAGGAAATGGCTAATAGTAAGCTTTTATTATTTTAAAAAATCTGTAGATCTCTATATTTTACACATTTTTTTTATATTTCTACTTTTAAGATGAATCACTACTCCAATATGTAGCAACTTCTCTAAACTTTTCTCCTCCAAGTTAAACACGGTATTAAACTCTCTAGTCATCTCAAAGAAGATAACTTCTATATAACCTGGGATGCTGTTAAAAATGCAGTTTCCTGCCCTGCTGGCGTGACTCAGTGGTTGAGCAGTGACTTATGAACCAGGAGGTCATGGTTCGATTTCTGGTCAGGGCACATGCCCAGGTTGTAGGCTTAGTCACCAGTGTGGAGTGTGTACCTTAAACTAATAATGTCAACTGGAATAAAAAAAAAAAAAAACACAAAAAAATCATATGATATGGGAATCGTCCAGGTCATTAACTATTCTTCAGTCTAATTAACTTAATTAGCTCAGAACATCTGAAAGACCCAGAAAAAACTAGCTTCCGTTTTCCATGTGTTCTAGTAAAATAATTCTTCAAAGATATTATCTTTTTAAAATAATAAGAAGCAGGGAATGTTTGCATTGCCATTTATATCATAAGATGACATACTTTGGAGAGAGTTTTCTTCCCCTAGATGTTTGCTAAAATCTTATAAATAAAATAATAATATTTATAATAAAGGAGAAATAGTGAGGAGGAAAATGCATGGAACATTCTGAGCCTTTGGCAAATTTAAATGGAATACCACAGATGAAACATTTATTTGCCAGGGGGTGAAAATCAGGAATTAGAAGGTCAGAGAAATAGAGAAAAGAAAAATGGGAGGGAA
Organism: Myotis lucifugus; assembly: GCF_000147115.1. Taxonomy (NCBI): domain Eukaryota; kingdom Metazoa; phylum Chordata; class Mammalia; order Chiroptera; family Vespertilionidae; genus Myotis; species Myotis lucifugus. Next base: position 13,125,542 of record NW_005871051.1, read on the forward strand.
TAAGGCAATTTTTTTTTTCAATTTTCCTCATTACCAGCTCTTCTAATGAGGTTCAGTTTGTGAAAGATTTACCAGGAAATATTATGTCCATATTTAAATAACTCTGTATATATAAAAAGTGCAGTTTCTTTATCAAAGATAAAAGGAAGATAATTTTATTATTTGCTGAGGAAGAATAGACCCACTGTAAAAATATAATAGCACAAAGGACATAAACAGCAGTTAACTCAATAAATAAATGGTATAATTCTATTTAAATTTAATCAAAAGTGTTTGGTTGGCAATATACACTAGTAAATTTCCAGTTAAAACTCTTTGTGCACCACTTCTAGAATTTTTATGTACATTAAATATTCCAATTGCGTGTATATGTTTTGCTTTGCAAATGTGTGTTAGATCATTTTTCAGTTCCAAGTGTTAGAACACAACTTTACCATCCTGAGGAGAAGAGTGAGATGCAAGAAGGAAAGAAACATCTACTAATAGTGGGCATTGCCCGGGAGAAAGTCATTCCCCTAGTGATACTGAATTCAGAGTGCTTTTAATATGTAATTGTGCTTAATTTTCACAACAATTCTGTGAGGCAGAAATGAAAATAATCTTTATGAAGAGGTGAAAAAACTGAGTAACTGGGAGCTTATCCAACTTGGTAGTGGTGGGACTGACATGACATTAAAGCCTGTTTTCTTTTCTTTTTAAAAAAAATATATTTTTATTTATTTCAGAGAGGAAGGGAGAGGGAGAGAGAATTAGAAACATCAATAATGAGAGAGAGTCATTGACTGGCTGCCTCCTGGGCATCGAGCCCGCAACCCAGGCATGTGCCCTTGACTGGAATCGAACCCAGGACCCTTTAGTCCTCAGGCCTATGCTCTATCCACTAAGCCAAACCGGCTAGGGCCTGTTTTCTTAATTGGTCACTATTTTGTCTTCCACAGCTCAAGCCCAATACCACCTCAATTCCTTCATACCTGGAGGACTTTACAAAGACCCTTGGGAGAGAGTGTATCTAAATTAGTTCTTAACTAATGTTTAGCAAGATTATATTAACAAGTAATTGAGGAATGACCAAGTAAACCTTCTTAGGAAGTGATGAGACATTTGCCTAGTGTTGGGTTTTCCAGCTTTGTCCTGGCAGAGGTACCTGCAAAATGAAGCACTATTCTGTCTTCTATCTCAGCATAGTGCAAAAATGTTCCATGTCTAGGCATTGATTCAGCCTTCAACTGGCATCTTCTAAACTACTTGTAAAAAAACAACAACAACAAAATAAATAAATAAAAGGTTTACGTTCTTTGGGATGGCTCTGGTGAGACCCTAACTTCTTGCTTATTGATTTTTATGTCATTGTTCCTGGTTATGAATTGTGAATTAAAAACAACACACTTTTATGATGACTAGCAAACGAGAAAGGCAGGAGAAAATTCCACCACCATATCCCACACCACCTCCACTAGCTTCTGTTTATTTTTATGTAAATCTGTAAACAATTTGGAAAAAAACCCCACAGTATATAAAAATCCAAAATGTGTCACAGAAAAGCATAAAGAAATTCCAAAATACAAGGTTTCTGAAAAAGGGAGAGTTCCATTCCCCCTGCAGAGGGAGGCGAGCCAGAGAGGATATTAACCTTTTCCTTCCCAAAAGAAGGTGCATCCGATGATCAATAGTGACTTTCAGTCAACAGTCACTGACAAGGAAGGACTAGTGTTTCTGCTTTCATATACTCAGTCCTTTAATGAAGCAGCAGGTCTCATAACTTAATTATATCATTGCAGACAGCTGGGATATGAGGTGTTGCGTTGCTGCTCCTTTGCAAAGAATTAGAGCTCATGAGTCATTTTTATCATGGCTCATTGGCGATTTAGTCCAATCTAAATATATAGTTCACATTTTCTTAGAAACTTTCTCACAAAGAGAGTATCAAGAAGCTGGAAAGATACATTGAGCCCAAGCATGTCAAACTCAAATTCTAATTTGACAAATAGTTTCCTGAAAAACATGTAGATAGGGAGAAATCAAACTATCTCGATATATACATTAAATAACTGGTTTTATGCTTAACAGGGAATACCAACTTCTAAAAAACATTCTCTGCTAAATAAATAGCATTGCCATTTAATTAAAAATCCTGGGCGGTTCCGTTAGAGTAATAAGCTCTTCAGAACAACCACCATTGCCCCAGGACTCAGTTTATGATCAGAAGGGGAGGACTTCTAGAGTCTTTGCTATCAGTACATTCTTTTCTCAGAGATGCTGTTTCTGACCTCCTGGGCAGGGAGGATCAAGTGAAAAGCCACAAAAAAGAAAAGATTGAAAAGCACCATGAACCCAAGGGACAGTGGAATTACCACCCTATGATTTAGAAATTGAGACACTAATAATGACCACTTACTATAAAAAAAAATGAGAGGAGTATTGAAATTTCAGAATGAGCCCTGCCAACTGCCTTTTTTGGGGGTGCGGGGGGAGGGGTACTTTTTATAGCAAATACCTTATGCAGAGAAGTGAATGTGCTGATTTAAACAAGTCTAGTGTATTTAGTAGGTATAGATGACAGCCCAGAACTCCATATCACACGTGGGCCTGTAGGGTATATTCTGAGAAACTTTCCTGGGCTTTCCCTACTGTGAACGCTGATGTGCCCAGCACCACTCCAAACTCTTTGCATATGAATCTTATTACATTTCTCCTGCAGGAAAGTGTTATTCTCAGTGTTTACTCTACACAACTGTAATTCAGAGACATTAGTTAACGACTCTAACAACACTGTCTTAACTGTCAGTTGTCTGGGAGCACGGGGCTCGGGTAAAGTCCAAGACTGTCAGGGTCCACTCAAGCTAAGCAAAATGAAAATGCTGTTTCTGTGTTTGTTTATTTTTTAATCAAAGACTAATGCATCCTTCATAACAGCAAAGAAATCTCCACAAGTGGTCAATCTGACTGGAATAAGGAATTTCTTATTTTTTCTCCTGTCTTTTTACAATCTCAACTGTCAGTAGGAAACCCTTAGATCTGCAGTGTGCCTTTGTTCATTCATTTATTTGTTCAACAAATGAGTCTAGGATAGTAGTGTAGGAAACAGGCCGGCTATGGATCATATTGGGTGCGTTTGACTGTAAACAGGAGATGGGAAAGATTTTCAAAGGATTCCTGAGGTTTTGTTAATGAAAGCAGGTTTTGGCTTCCCCACTGTCCTCACAATTATTTCTTAAGCCTCAGTTGCTTAAGGACCCTGCTTTCCTGTCTTCCAACCCTACCCACCCCCACCCCCCAGTGTGAGCTTTGGTCTGAGTAAAGGGAAGAAGATCAAAGAAGAGCCTTCCAAGCACTCACTGCCTTTCCTCCACATTCTGGGACAACACCTGCTGCCCATGCCTGGGGTACAGCTCCTTCCCGTGACAAGGAAGGAATATCAGACACAGATGGGCCCAGGTTCACCTTGGGTTTAATCATTCTACTAAAAACTTCATTAATATTGCCTTTTACTTTACTAGTATGATAATCTAAAGTTACACAATGGTATATTTCTCTTAAAATCTGCTATGTGAACACAATGATTTGTTGTCCTTTCAATGTTAAAAAAGTATTTAATAAAAGACTTTACCATAGCATTTACTTAAAAATAATTTTACCTTATGTAGATGCAATCCTATATAATAAAAGGCTAATATTCAAATCGACCTAACAGTGGAACGACCGGTCACTATGATGTGCACTGACCACCAGGGGACAGATGCTCAACACAGGAGCTGCCCCCTGGTGGTCAGTGCACTCCCACAGGGGGAGCACCGCTCAGCCAGAAGCCCGGCTCACGGCTGGTGAGCACAGTGGCAGTGGTGGGAGCCTCTCCCACCTCCGTGGCAGTGCTAAGGATATCTAACTGACTGTGAGAGGGCGCAGGCCAGGCTGAGGGACACCCCTGAGTGCACGGATTTCATGCACTGGGCCTCTAGTTTAGAATACTTACAGTAGTGTTAGCTACATTGTGGATGGAAAATCACCAATGTGAGGGTTGTTGAATGGTAATTTAATGTGCTAGCCACAGTGGGAGTTTTAGCTTGTTGCCCACCCTCCCAATCTTCTTGTCTGTCCTTACAAAGAGATGGGAGACACAGAAGGAAAATGTTTTGTGTGGACAAAAAATGTTTAAAGTGCCATAAAATTTTCTCTTTTCTAGATATATCAGTATCAGCTTCAGGGACATTATGATGGGGTGTCAGGCACACACTTTGGAGCAAATAAAAAATTTAGTCACTTGCCAGCCATGGGGTTGGTAATGAAACTGGACAGTCAATGGGCCCAGGCTGGCTGTCACCACTTGAGGCAATCAAGCAGAGACAGAGTTGAATCATATATGAGTGTTTATTCCAATAATGCTGACAGTATCAGAGAGCAGCAGGTCATCCTCAAAAATCTGCTCTGCACCCCATCATAAGTCAGCTGCTTATATTGGGAAGAAGGACAAAGATTACATGGGAAAGTGGGCAAAAGGGATAAGAATGGGCATGCAAAATGGGATGTTTACAGGCAATGCAGGCTGGGGTTTGCAAAGGACTGGGGCTTTGCAAAGACCTGGGGGTATGCAAAGGGCTGGCACCTCTGGTTTCTGCCACAGGTTGTTAATTTTTCCGTGATAGAAGGCAGCTCCCAGATGTGGAGAATGGGCCAAATTTCCAGGTGAGCTCCCAGGTCCTGCGTGCAACTCCCAGCCAGGTTGGAATGTGCTTTCTTTCAAAACAATCACAGTTAACAGAGCATGATTAATATTTCTTATAATTATAGCTGGTCCCCAATATTCTATTTCTGCTCCTAACAGTAACAAATAAAGTACTTGTGAATTTGGAGCTACATGTGAGAAAGTATGTGAGAAAGAATATGTTACTTTATTTCTTTAAATCACACTCAAGCTGACTCCAGGTTTGCTTCATGCTTCCTGAAGGTAAACTTTACATTAGTCTTTCTGAAAGATTCCAAATGACCGAAGTGGCTCATGCAGAGCGAAACATTCATGAATGACAACTCCAGTTTCAATCCACACAGATGACCCCCATGAGGTCATTACTGAAACACACAACGTTCTGTGATATCCAGTGGCTCTGCTACTTCCCTGCTGTTAATGACAAGAGGAACATCGCCCTTTTTCTAGCCTAAACATCCTCCCCATTTTCTTGCTCTGACTGCTCCACCAAAGCAGGAGTTCCTCTGTCTCCTTGCCAGAAACACTACGTTTATTTAGACTTTCACAAATGCTGAGAAGGTGGTTGTGTACAAAAGTCTTGGAGACAATAAATAAATAAATAAATAAATAAATAAATAAATAAAGCACTGCCTCCTGAAATGACAGGCAGAAAATAGAGAGAACAAAATACAAATAACTCTTATTCTTTCTGGTTCTTCCATCACAGAGAAAACAAAATCTAAATTACCATCTAAACACATTTTTCTGCCAATTTGGATACTCAAGGGAATCACCTAAATTATTATTCTCTTCCTTATCCACATGCTGAGAAAAGCAGATGGGTGGGGAAAAATATGATGTAATGGGACTCTTAGTTGGGTCAATGACTATAATACTTCATTGGGTCAATGACTTAATACTTCATATATATATATATATATATATATATATATATATTCATATATTCATATATTTATAGCTATATCTACAAAAGGCTAATATGCAGTGTCCCCTCGAGAGTTTGACTGGGAGACTGGGAGTTCGATTGCTCGCTATGATGTGCACTGACCACCAGGGGGCAGCACGGACCATGGCAGGTGACCAAGGAGGTAGTGTGGTGCTGATTGCCAACCAGGCCTAGGGACCCTACCTGTGCATGGATTTCATGTATTGGGCCTCTAGTATATCTATCTATATATATATAAAAAGCCTAAGTGACGGGAACAACCAGAACAACTGATACGACTGGTCGCTATGGTGCGCACTGACCACCAGTGCGTAGACAGGGGACAGACACTCAACTCAGGAGCTGCCCCCTGGTGGTCAGTGTGTTCCCACAGCCAACCTCCCACACCCGCCAACCTCCCTGCCCTCCCTCTGGGTGATAGGCCCTGATCACCTGATCGGGGCCGGCCCCGGGCTGGGATGGGGAACTGAGGTGGGTGGCAGCGGATGCAGCTCCTTTCCCAGGGGGGGCCGAGGGCCGGCTTCCTCCTCGAAGCTAGTGGCCAACCTCCCCTGTCCCGTCCCTCCCCCCAGCTGGCAGGCCCCAATCAGCCTGCTGCCCGCCTGCTGCGGTGGTGGCACAGCAGCGAGGGAAGGAGGAGGGGGGAGGCAGGGAACCGTGCAGTGGGGGGGGGGCGGGGCGCCAACAATGGCAGCATTGGTGTCTGGCGTCTGTTCCTTCCATACCTGGCCTGGCAACCGTCTCCTCCGCTCCGGCCTGGCCCTGATTGGCCTGGCTCCAATCGAGCCCTGATCGCTGGCCAGGTCTATGGACCCCATCCATGCACTAATTTCATTCACTGGGCCTCTCCTATATATAACTAGATTAGAGTTTTCTCCCAGAAATCCAGAAAAATGCAGAATGTGCCACTCACTGCCTAAAAATGCAGATTCCACGGTAGACTAGGTGGAATGTAGCAGCAAGTCAGGAGCTGAGGTGAAAAACCGAAGAGTAAACTTTGTCCAGAGGCCTAAACAAATATCCAGCCTAGCGTCAAAATATAATCCAATCAAATGTTAAATTCTGTTTTTAAAAGAATGAAAGCATTATACAAATTATGTTATAATTACATTTTTTCTAACTAGAGGCCCGATGTACAAAATTCATGTAAGAGTAGGCCTTCCTTCCCCTGACTGCTGGCACAGGCTTCCCTCTGGCCACTGGCAGGCACCCGGGACCCAGGCTTCCCTTGCAGCCCTGGCTTTGTCCGGAAGGTCATCCAGAAGGATGTCCAGTCTAAATAGCGTATTATGCTTTTATTATTATAGATGGCTTGGAGATGTGCTTTAAGTTGGGAAGTACATTTAATACTTAGAGTCTTAAACCTTTTAGTTCCTTTCAGAAGCCACACAGAATTTTCTGACACAAATAAGACAAACATGATATGCTTCTTATGGGAGGCTTCAGGTGTGAATCAAACACCACAACCTGGGAGCACAACTGTATGAGTTTAAAATTTGGGTGCTTATATGTTAGGCTTTAAATTGAAGGCCAGCATACTTGTTTATGAAATTTTCCTGTTGTCTTTCTTTCACAGGTCAAATCTTCAAGGTGTTAAAAATAATGGGTTATACCACATTAAATCCTGTGAAGAGTGTGAAATGACAAAGAAATAAAAGGGTACTTAGAAGAGAAACTTTAATTCCTAATCTATCAGCTGATTATCATTGTGTTGTTCTTATATCCTTTGTGTCTCTCCATGTCTCAGAAATGGTATTTCCTCTTTATCTCCAGCAAAGAAAAATTTAATTGTTTTCGTCTTGACAGTTTAGCTCATTCAATTTCTCTTGCAAATGAACCAAAGGCTCCTTACTGGGAGATGAGTAGCAGAGGTGGAGGGGATTGAACTCAGAATCTGAAACCCCATTCCTGCTTCTGCATCTTAATAACTGAGACTGTGCAGTCATTTAACATCTTTTATTATATTTTATCTTATTACAAATACTATTAGTAATCTATAATAATAAAAGCATAATATGCTAATTAGACCAGACAGCCAAACGACCTTCCAAAGGTCCTTTCTGACAAAGCCGCAGCTGCGAGGGCCGAGCCCCTTGCACGAATTTTGTGCATCGGGCTTCTAGTACTATTAATAATGCTGTATTCTGTGTATTAGAGGCTGGTCAATGTGATCATTGCTATATAATAAAACCCTAATATGCAAATTGATTGAATGGTGGAATGACTAGTTGTTATGAACTGATCACTAGGGGGCAGATGCTCAACATAGGAGCTGCCCCCTGGTGGTCAGTGTGCTCCCACAGGGGGAGCGCCACTCAGCCAGAAGCTGGGCTCATGGCTGGCGAGTGCAGCAGTGGCAGTGGCGGAGCCTCCGCGGCAGCACTAAGGAGCAGCAAGCCGAGCAGTAGGAAGCAGCAAGCAGGTGGGCAGTAAGGAATGAGGGGTTCCACACTGCGAGAGGGCACAGGCCAGGCTGAGTGGACCCTCCCCCCCCCACCGCAGTGCACGAATTTCATGCACCAGGCCTCTAGTTGCTATATAATATATAAGTACTTGGTAAAATAGTATGTCAGTAAAATAGTTAACCATAGAATTAAAATAAGATACATCGGGATGGATAAATTCTGGCTAATAGCCCCAGGCATTTTCAAAGTTCTCAAACAAAATAATCCTGAAAAGATCAAGTCAAGAAAGACAATTTTGAGATACGCCTTGAACAGATGTTACCATGGGATTCAGAGGAGGCGACTTAGTGAGTATGTGACTCCTGTGGTGGAATCATTTTTTGAGACAATTTCTGTGTTTGTCTCCCAGTGTTTTCCTTTTTTCATTTAGGCAAATGCAAGGCTAGGTGATCCCTTGCCTCAGCTGTGAGAGGATAAAAAACAGAAGTAGCCTTCAACTTTACTTTTTGGTCTTCAAAACCTAAACTCACTGAAAGGATTATTTAAAATGATCTTCAGAAGAGCTAGCACCTCTGAAAAAGGCACAGTTCGTTTTAATGGATTCCTGGAGACCAACAAGGGACCAGAGATCTGAGAGAGCAGAAGGCTGACACTTGATTCTAGCATCATATTGGCAAGTGGCAAGAACTCAGAGAAAAATGGCTGCCTGGTTCCCCAGCTTTTCAGAGAGAGTCTTCCTCAAGCATGTACAAAAGTTGCAGAGCCAGGGACCTGAGATCATCGTGTGAACTGAAACAATAAATAACTTGTCAATAAGGTGTTGATTGCCAGCCACAAGGACCTCCCCAGAGCCCAAGACCTTGAGATTTATCTATTCCTCCAAGGCACAGCCCCAGTTGATCTCATTTGTCTTCTTGGCCAGCATAATCAGCACTACTGTCAAAATTAGATTGACTTTACAAAAGTGCTTATTCTTGCCACCTGAATCATGAGATTTCATAAAAACAAGTGAAATAATAAAAAGGAAACCAACTTAATTGGCAAATCTACCTCCTTTTTCTTGCCAAGACTAAGCTACAATCTGATTGCTTTCTCTGATTTAATTATTATTAATTGGTCAATTAAATCTATTTAAGATATCACACCTGTCATTCAATTAATATCTATGGAGCAGCCTCCATGAACATAGCACTGAGCATGAGAATAATGTAGTTATTCCATGGTAATTGAATTAATTTTATAATACAAATAGTTCCTAGTCTTATGCTTCTTTCACATTCTGGCAGTTATGTGCCTGAATAAAGCAAATTTCAAAACCATTCCTGAATCAATCATCATTCCCCAAACAACATTTTAATTACAGCTGTTATTAAGTAACAATATGAATTATATTGAATCTGTTCTTTTCATGTAAAATTATGGGATTTTAAAGCTGAAAGTGACCTTTGAGAGTATAATTCCTACTCCTTTCCAATTCTTCTATTTAACAAATATGAACACTGAACCAAAAACTTAGCTAATCTATCTAAAGTCACAAAGCTAAATAGTGACAGAAGAAGGGTTAGAATTATGATTTCTGACTTCTGGCCTTTATTCTTCCTTTTACGTTGTGAACTTATGTGCCCTCTTTAAAATGGTTATCTTATCCAGAGAAATTATACCTGAAGAAAAACTAGCATTGAATGATACCATTACTATAAGAGCACTTATTGAGTTTTTACTATATTCCAGGCACAATTCAGCATGAATTTTTCTCATCACATTTTAAAAACAATCCTAAGAGGCAGGTAACATTAGTGTTGTAATTTTACATGTTAAACTAAATTGAACTAAACGCCAATAGAGTCAAGTCAAATGTCTCCTAAGTGAAGGATTTCCTATTTAAACACAGACAGTCAGACACCAGAGCTCAACCTAATGAGATACAGTTCCTCAAATTATAGAAAATTGACCAAATTAATGTTAGTTTACTCACTTTGCAAGTGTTTAAGTCAAATAGTTAAGACTTCTATGCACCAGGCTCTGATCCAGGCACTGGAGATAGACAGCTAATGAGAAGAATGAAGACTCTGAACTTGTAGATTTTGTATTCAGATACTTGTTAGGTGTTCTTACAATGCAAGAAATTAAACCATATTTGGTTATTTCAATTGATAGGCAGTTTAATTAAAGAAAACATGGAAGGTAAGAAATACCAGGAAGCAGGCCACACAGCTACTTAGCCAGGCTTCCGGGGTGTGCAGGCCCCAGCAAAACTCTGGAGCCCTCAGGCATCTGGTAATATGATGAGGTGTCCCCTGAGCTAGTGGTCGGAGATTTTGAGGATTCAGCATAGTTGCGTTTCTGCTCTGATCATTTACTCAGTCTCTGGATGGTTCTCAAAATTCCAAGGAGAGTATCTGCTGAGATCAGCTGTCATTGTGTCACACAGAGCAGGCCTGGTAGGCAGAGCCGCCGTGTCAGGTCGCCACCTGGTCAGCGGCCCACTTATGGATGGCTGCATTCTAGTCAGGTGCCAGCTCTTGTTAAGCCAACTCTGGCAAAGGTGCAGGGTCATGATAGGTAGGACATAAAGTGAGTTAGGGGGTGATGGGACTCAGAGAGCTATCTCCTTCATAATTGCAATATTTCAATTCTATAAATTGTAGACTCACGATTATTTTGGCTACATAAAGCCATTCATTCACTTTTAAAAACAAACATTTGTTGAGAATTAGATGAAACTTGGGTGGGTGGAGTTGCATGAAAAACACTTTATATGCAAATAAAAATAATACTTGTCTTGACCAGATCCATTTAACTGCAAGATAAAATTTAAAGCTTCACACAATTTCAGTTTTTCTTACATTAACAGAATCCTCCCTGATAGTCTCTCTTTTCACTTATATATAGTTCTTTTTTAAGACTTGAAGACAAAAATTTAATAATAAAAAAGACATAGCTTCTTTCCCAAAGATGCATGAGGAAGTAAGACAAGAAAATAAACATGAGTAATACATAAGATAACAATTCACTAAATTCTAAGAGAATCCATGGCAGAGTTATCTTCTGGGGCTAGAGATGGGAGTATGGAGAGGTTTGAAGAAGCTTCCCAATTAAGAAGAGACAGGGTTGAATCAGATATGAGCATTTATTCCAATATTCGGGCAGTATGGTAGAGTAGCAGGCCATCCACAAAAATCTGTTCTACCTCTCCCCATAAACCAGCTGCTTATATTGGGTAGAAGGGCAAAGATTACATGGGAAAGTAAGAATCACAGGCATGAGAAAGCAGGCAGAGTATAATGGTTACAGGCCCTATAATGTCTATAGACAATAGGGCTGGGGTTGTAAAGGGCAGGTGCCTCCAGGACTAGATAACAGGCAACAGGGGCTTGAAGTTTCAGAGAGGCAAGGTGCCTCAGGGACTAGATTGTTTCAGCCACAGGGATGCTAATCTTTCCATAATGATAGGCAGTTGTTGGGAAAGGAGGATGGACTGCATTCCAATGTTACCTCCCATGTCCCAGCGCACACAACTCACAGCCAGGTTAGAATGTGCTTTCTCTAATCAGAACAGAACTGTCACAGTTAACAGAGCATGATTGATATTTCTTATCATTATTGCTGGTCCCCAATACTCTATTTCTGCCCCTAACAGTTCCAAGCGTTGCATAGGATGTGGAGGAGGAGGAGTCATGAGAACTAAGTCTGATGGTGCAGGTTGAGCCCATACTGAGGATTTTAGGAGTTTAGACTTATTCTCTAGGCAATGACTAGTCCTGAGCAGAAAAATTAAACAGAATACTTTGTGATGTCATTCTTTCATTGATTACATGGTGTTATTAATAATAATTGAACATCTCTCCCTCTCTCTCATACTCTCATACACACACACACACACACACACCAGGTACCATGAATGCACATTGTACATCTTGCAACTTATCTAGCATAAAGCCTAAAAGATAGTTGGGCAGTTTTTTGTTGTTGTTGTTTGTTTTGTTGATATATATATATATATATCATCAATGATGAGAGTGAATCATTGATTGGCTGCCTCCTGCACGCCCTGTAGCTGGGGATTCATCCCACAGCATATATATATGTAATTTTTATTTATTTTTAGAGAGAGAGGAAGGGAGAGGGACAGAGAGATAGAAACATCGATGAGACAGGAACATCATCAATCAGCTGCCTCCTGCATGCTCCACACTGGGGATTGAGCCAGCAACCTGTGCATGTGCCCTGACTGGGAATCAAATCAGCATTTCTGGGGAGACACTTACCATTGAGCCACACCTGCCTAGCAGCAGTTTTTTATTCACATGATTTAATACGTGAGCATTTCAGCTCATCCTGGGTAAATGCTGAGTTCTGCCCTCTCCAAGTCAGGCACTGGTGGGCATAGTCAGAAAATCATGTGATAGCCTCAGACTGTATAATTTTAGCATCCTTGAATTTAGAAAGACATTTGTCATGGCTAGTCTGGTTGATTGTGAAAATTACCAGCTTCTGGAGACCTAAGAGAAATCAGTCCCTAACTAACATAATAAGTAAGGCCTTTAAAAAGATTTTTACTTTTTAAAATAAATTCTTGACGACATAAGATATTTTTTCCATGGATACTAAAAAGTGCTGAAGTCTTTTATTTTTTTTATCTTTATTGTTGAAAATACTGCCCTCTCCATAGACCTTCACCACACTATTGTCTATGTCCAGGGGTTATGCATATATGCATATAAATTGCCCCCCCCCCACCATTCACCCACCCACCACCACCTTCCCTCTCATATTCCTCAGTCTGTTCCATGCTTCTATGTCTCTGGATCTATTTTGTTCTTGAAGTTAAAGAGACGTGGTTTAAAATCTCAGCATCATCATTGACTTGTTGTTGCTCTTATAAAAATGTATTTTACTACCTTAACTTAGTATCTCCACATGCAAATTGGGTCCATTTACCCTCCAGCTAATTCTGATGTTCCCGAGTGTGAGAAGTAACAATAATGAGGTAGGCCCTAGCTGGTTTGGCTCAGTAGATAGAGCATCCGCCAAAGGGTACCAGGTTTAATGCTGGTCAAGGGCATATACCTTGGTTGCAGGCTCCTCCTCAGTGGGCCCTGGTCTGGGCACTGCAGGAGGCAACCGATCCATGGGACATTATGTATAAAGGTTCAATATAAGGGACTTGGATGTGTATTTGAATAACAAAGAAAGTGATCAGGGAAGACTTAGTGAATCTAGTGACCTCATAAGTCTCCAAGGTTTTTTTAAAAAATATATTTTATTGATTTTTTTACAGAGAGGAAGGGAGAGAGATAGAGTTAGAAACATCTATGAGAGAGAAACGTCTATCAGCTGCCTCCTGCACACCCACTACCTGGGATGTGCCTGCAACCAAGGTACATGCCCTTTACCAGAATCGAACCTGGGACCTTTAGTCCGCAGGCCGATGCTCTACCCACTGAGCCAAATCGGCTCCGCCCTGGCCGGCAAACTGCAGCTCGCGAGCCACACGTGGCTCTTTGGCCCCTTGAGTGTGGCTCTTCCTAAGCCTTAGGAGTACCCTAATTAAGTTAATAACAATGTACCTACCTATATAGTTTAAGTTTAAAAAATTTGGCTCTCAAAAGAAATTTCAATCGTACTGTTGATATTTGGCTCTGTTGACTAATGAGTTTGCCGACCACTGGCGCGTCCAAGGTTTTTTTAACCAGTTAACTGTCATGTGTCCAAAACAAAAACCATCCCCACAAGCCATGATATTTTGAATTTAATTTAAAAAATCAATTTGCAATGAATATTATAAAAATAAATATGTTACTCACAATTCGGGTGTTCTTGAATATTTCCAGCTGAAGATTCTTACGAAAAATGCTTTTAAAGTTGGTCAGGGCTGCCACTTAAGGAAAACATTTTTTTTTTTATAGATACGCCTGGTATGTGGAAAGGTCCACCGCTTGCGTCTACAGACGCTTATGACGTACAATGGGTTAAATATATTTTTATTGATTTCAGAGAGGAAGGGAGAGGGAGAGAGAGAGAGAGAGAGAAATATCAATGATGAGGGAGAATCATTGATTGGCTGCCTCCTGCAAGCCCCGCAGCTGGGGATTCATCCCACAGCAACCTGGGCGTGTCCCCTGACCGGCAATGGAATCGAACCATGACTTCCTGGTTCATAGGTCGACCCTTAACCACTGAGCCATGCCGGTGGGGCCATGGTTTTGAGATGAGTATAGGGAAGGAAACATATTTTTCTCTATATCCTTCTAAATTCTTAGCTGAGACCCAGGTATTAAAAGACAGGCTAACAAGAATTGTGATAGGCAGTTAGACAGACATGAGCAGAGCAAGGACTATAGGCCAGGTACAGAAGGTCGTCAGGATGGAAAACCCCAGGTGTGCAACGGACCTGGCCCCCAGGGTGGCCTTTGCTCCCATAGCATAGTGCTGGTCATGTGGTTTGGACCCCCTGACCTTTCCTCCCTGGAGAGAACATCTAGGCCTCCATTGTATTTCAGCTCCAGTTCCACATAAACAACAAAATCAGCCACAGCTGATCATCAGGACCAGCTGCATCGAATAATTACCACCTTCCCTGGTGCCGGCCAGTCAATCAGTGGAGACCCTAAAAGGAAAATTGCTGAATCGCCTTGCTGGTGTACCTCAGTGGATTGAGTATCATTCTATGGACCAAGAAGTCCTGGGTTCGATTACCAGTCAGGGCACATGGGGTGGGAGGCTAGATCCCCAGCAGAGGGTGTGCAACAGGCAGCTGATTGATGTGCCTCTCTCATCGATGTTTCTGTCTCTCCTCTCTTTCTCTCTGAAATCAAAAAAAATATTTCAAAAATAAAAAATAAACTGCTGAATATCCTATTGAGATCTTCCATTGGGACTTCCCCTAAAATCTCCACCCTTAAAACTCTTAAGGGTTTTAAGAGCCCTAGCCAGTTTGGCTCAATGGATGGGTCCGGGTTCGATTCCGGTCAAGGGCATCTATGTACCTTGGTTGTGGGCACAACCCCAGTGGAAGTGTGATCGATGTTTCTCTCTCATCAATGTTTCTAACTCTCTATCCCTCTCCCTTCCTCTCTGTAAAAAAAATAATAAAATATATTTAAAAAAACCCTCTTAAGACTGAGAACCCAGCTGGCTCTCCCTCCCAGAGCACTCCTGCACTTTTCTCTTTTCCTCCTCCTTCCCCATCCCCCCACTTCCCCATCACCTGCAAGCACATTACCGAAGCTCCAAGGGCCCTTCCTTTACTGCTTTTTCTACCTCTGTAACTTACCAAGTAAACATTCTCCTATAGTTTGGGTCTTGGCTCTGAATTCTTTCCTAGCCAGAACCCAAGTAACAAGTTTGCTGAACTCAGGTGACATGTGACTCCACCAGTTACTGCAGCATACAACAGAGTGAAACACACACACACACACAACAAAAACAAACAACAAACCCACAAGTTCATTAATATATTAACATCGCCCTAGTCCAGTGATGGCGAACCTTTTGAGCTCGGCGTGCCAGCATTTTGAAAAACCCTAACTTAACTCTGATGCCGTGTCACATATAGAAATTTTTTGATATTTGCAACCATAGTAAAACCAAAGACTTATATTTTTGATATTTATTTTATATATTTAAATGCCATTTAACAAAGAAAAATCAACAAAAAAATGAGTTCGCGTGTCACCTCTGACATGCGTGTCATAGGTTCGCCATCACTACCCTAGTCGGTTGGGCTCAGTGGATAGAGCCTCAGCCTGTGGACTGAAGGGACCCGGGTTCGATTCCAATCAAGAGCACATGCCTGGGTTGTGGGCTCGATCCCCGGTAGGGGGCCTGCAGGAGGCAACCAATCAATGATTCTTTTTCATCATTGATGTTTCTATCTCTCTCTCCCTCTCCCTTCCTCTCTGAAATCAATAAAATATATTTATATATATATATACACATATATATTAACCTCATATATACATGGGAGATATTTAGAAAAAAATTAGTAACTCTCCAAGGTGGCTTAGAATTCAGGCCATCTTAATAGGGAAGGGGGAGGGGAGATGTAGGCCTCTTAGGGGAGAATAAATGATTTTTAGGAAAGACAAATAGGCCCTTGGAAGAATAGATGGCAAGTTTGTGACAAAGTTTGTCTGTGTATGGTATCTACTTCTCTCCTTTCCTGTTTTTAGTCAATCTTCCCTGGTTGATGAAACTTCTGGGGAGCACATTTATAACAGCTGAGTTCCTTTATGTCTTTCAGCAAACAAGGGGAGTTCAGAGAGTGTCTTTCTCAATTTTTATGTTTTCAAGTGCCTACATATCAAAATAGTCAATATGCCAACTTGGCATATGTTGGGGTTGTGTGCCCTGAACTCCTGCAGTCATATTTTGGGGTGCATACTCTGCTACTCTTCTTCAGGAAACTGAGACTTAAGGTTAAATGACTTTCTAAATATCAGAGACTACGCAGGGATTAGAACCAAGACTGCTGTAATACATTGAAGTCAGGGAAACAACTTTGCAGGCTGTATCATTACAGGTCAACTCTTCAGGTCAGAGTCGCTGACAATGATGGAAATAGGAATGGAACAGAGGGATGGGGAATGACTTAGAATTTGTAGAATTTTTTTAAGAAGTAAATTCTCCATAAGCCTTAGGCAGATCAGAAATGAATTAAAAATTCATATTTAAGAATTTTCCTAGAACAACCCTCCACCCAAATAACATTATTGCTATTAGGAAGAGAAAAATAATTGAATAGACTAAGATCACCTTGATGTAAATTACACTCCAAAATTGCAGATCCCAATATGGATTACAGGGGATCTATTTCTCCTACAAATTGAAGAGAATAAATATTAATGACGGACTGATGCCAAATAAACTTTGTGTCTGAAAATGGTGAGGCCGAAAGTGGTTCTTCTAAAAACAAAAACCAAAAAAACCAAAAACAAGAGCAGCTCTAGCTGATTTGGCTCAGTGGATAGAGCATCCGCCTGTGGACTGAAGGGTCTTGGGTTCAATTCCAGGCAAGGGTACGTACCTCGGTTACAGGCTGAATCCCCGGCTCTGATCAGGGTGTGTGTGGGAGGCAACCAATGGACATCTCTCTTTCACATTGATGTTTCCCCTCCTCCCTTCCATTCTCTCTAACAAAATCAATGGAAAAATATCCTCAGGTGAGGATTAACTACAACAAAAATAAATAAATTAATCAACAAACAAAGGAACAGATCAGTGGCAATGCCCCAGGCAGCCCAGGTTCTCAGAGCTTGGGCCATGCTTGGGCCGATGCATCCAAACGGAAAGGCAAGTCAGCTGGAGGGGCAGTGAAGGGAGAGCCAAGGAGAGATGGGCCAAAATACCAGCAGGAAAACATAAATCCTCAGACAAATAAAGTGCCAACTGACAGGAACAAGGGAGCAAAAAGAAAAGAGGCCGAACTAGCCAGGAAACTTACTGAGAAGGGGCTGCAATGAAAGAAACCTGCCTCAGATGAAACAGGAGAGAAAAAAGCCAGATCTGACTCCCATAGTACTTGTGTTATCTGTGCTGCCTGTACCTCCCTCACAATCTAAAAGAATATTTCTATCACCTACTTTATAAGTACAAAATTTTAAAGCTTATAGAGATATAATTTTTTAAAAGGGTGACTCATCCTACTTTTAAAAACACATTTTAAAAAACATAGTTTAAGTGCATTAAATAAGTGAAATCTTGTGCTGATTGGTATTTTTTTAAAATATATTTTTTATTGATTTCAGAGAGGAAGGGAGAAGGAGAAAGAGATAGAAACATCAATGATGAGAGAGAATCATTGATTGGCTGCCTCCTGCATGCCCCCTACTGGGGATCAAGCCCACAACCTGGGCATGTGCCCTTGAATCGAACCCGGGACCCTTCAGTCCGCAGACCAACGCTCTATCCACTGAGCCAAACTGGCTAGGGCATGATTGGTATTTTTGTTCATGAAAATCCAAAACAGGTTGGGATATGAATTTAATGCAGGTTTTTTTTTCTTGTGTGTCAACGTAACATTTCAATGACTAATGAAACAAAATCTGAAAACCACTGTTTGCCAGGGGAGAACTATAAAGACATGGAAAGCTAGGGAAAATGTCATCCAACATACAACCCAGGGCTGTGAACTTTGTGTAAGTTAGTACACACATTCATTTCTGATATGTTATATGCAAGTTAACATAATCTTATATTCCAAATAAACAATGAGAAACATGGACATTTCCAGTAAAGAGGATTACATGACCTTTCCAGGCTAGTGAGTATAAAAATATCGAAGATATTAAAAAAACAAATAGTTGGCACCTAGGGAAATTGGAATATTTAAAAATACGCCTTGAAGAGCTAAATGACCTTTACTTTTTCGAACTAAATATAAAATGCTCACCTGCGTCCAGATTACACATTTATCTATTGAGAGAATTTGATTTGAGGTAGTCAAGCATTTAGACTTAGGGCATTTGACTTGCCAAAACCCATAGCATTAAAATAAAAGGGAGTTTTCCTGGGAAGATTTTTATCTGTATAGCTAATGCCCCAGGAGAAACATAAATGGAAATTCACTGTGATATAGTACTTTGAGCTAAAACACAAAGCAACCACCACCTTCACTTGCAAAACAGCTTTGCAGTTAAAAGCTTTAGTTTCCCCTTTTCTCTAATTTGGCCAGGGAATTAGGGGTTTCTATCAGGCTTAACAGCTATTGTGGTGTTTCTATCTTCTTAACAGCATATTCTAACAATCAGGTAATTAGAGGTGCTCCTCTAGTACTTCTATTCTAGGGCAATAGACTGTTTAATAAGCATTTAATCTCTAATGCCATAAAATTATCATTCCTCATTTCTATGCTAAAATAAATAATGCCTACTCAATAACTAGAAAGAAAAGTTAGCCTGGCCGGCATGGCTATGTGGTTGTGCATTGACCTATGAACCAGGAGGTCACGGTTCCATTCCCAATCAGGGCACCTGCCCGGGTTGCGGGCTGGATCCCCAGTGTGGGCTATGCAGGAGGCAGCCAATCAATGGTTCTCTCTCATCATTGATGTTTTTCTCTCTCTCCCTCTCCCTTCCTCTCTGAAACCAATAAAAAATATTTTTTAAAAAAGTTAAGACTTTAAAAAATTATTATAAATGACTTACTTCCCTTTGCCTTCTTGGGAAAGGATCCCGATAGAGCTTCAGAAGATCCCCATGATCCAGGGTCTTGCTTTCTCTCTTTTTTTTTTTTAAAGCCCTTTCGGTACAGACCATTAGTGGAAATACCCACATGCTTTAAATCATTTGGAAATTTCTCATCTTAAATTCTTCAACTGATGCTAATTTTATTGCATTCAAAGCAAGGTTATCAATGTGAAAAATAGATATAAAAATAGTAGCAGTGGCTACTATTGAAAAAAGGTAGGTAATGGAATGGAAGCAGTTTTAGTGGTAGCTTGAAAGGGGGTGAGTTTGACCTCAAATTCCTTCAAAAGGGTAGCAGGGTCGCATTGGTATTTCAAGTCTACATTATAATTTTTTATGTGAGCTTGATTTTTTGTTGAAAATAATTGATATTACTTCTAAAAGAGTGCTAAGCCACTAAGGCTGTTAGAGAAAAAGTGATGGTATTTGCATAATATGTGTAGTTTTATTTTTAAAATGTGTAAGTGAATGTAAGAACCTGGTCTTTAAAGTGCAGCTATTAAATCCCCATGCTTTTTAAAGCAGAAAATTAAGTATAACCTGTTATCGTGTTTGACTTGCTGTAGCAGCCATGGCATCCTTGATAGAGGAAGGATGGGGAAAAAAACAAAAGAATGGATCCCAGCACAAAGTAGCAGCAATGTCTAATAGCTACCAAGTGAATGCTGAAGGAATCTGCTTCAAATCCCACAAGCGAAAATCACAGGGTTATATCACAAAACTAATGCAACTATTTGTGGTTGAGGAGGAAGTAATTCAAATTAGAAAAAGACATTTCAAGGGCTTCATAATCAGTGCCACTGCTCAATGGACTCCTGTGTTAAAGATGATTTTATATGGAAGGACATCCTGGCCTCTGATCTCAGATCAATTTTCTCTTGCCTGACAATCCATCCCTCCTCACTTCTCTAGTACTTGAATATAATCAAACTTATTGTCACTTGGGTAAAATGTTGCCAGAGAGGATGAGGAAGCTTCCTGAAATAGAGAAATCCTCCAGGTCCTATTTTATGCCAAATAAATAAATAAATAAATAAATAAATAAATAAACAAACAAACACACACACACACACACACACACACACACACACACACGATATTGTGAGAGGAAGCTCAAAGTCAATACCCTTAGCCACACTTATGCACAGAGTTTTGAGACTTGAATAGGCAAAAGTGGTACCCTGTGGGTTATTTGGATTTAAATAACTATACATTTGTCCAGAAAGATCCCCCAAAGCCAGACATGCAAATCACAGCAAATTAAAACATTCTTTCAGAGTTTGTGAAAAAATGCGCACATTGATTGACTACAGAATTCTACTTCTAAGAATTTGTCTGAAGAAAGTAATGTATGATGTACATGAAAGACCAGAGAAATGTAGATGTCATCAATAAAAAAAAATTTGTTAAAAATTTAATATATCCAGACAACAGAATATGCAAATATTATCAACAAACTTTTCAAAGAATGTTTATGAATTTGGAGTATGATTGTGATATGTTTTAAAGGAGGAAAAGAAGTTAATAAAACATATATAGCAAATAATCCCATATTTGCAAAATATTCTGTGTGGATTATTTTAAAATTTTTATTATTTGCTTCTGCGTTCTCTCATTTTTACCAGTACATGTGTATAATTTGTAAAGTAAAATCTAAATTAATTTAAAAAGTAACCTGCCCAAGGTGAAGTATTGAGTTTGTGCGATACCTACTGACTTTTCCGGGCATTATCATCATGCCTGGAAAGTGCAACCTGGCTGGCTTCTCCTGGCTTAAGGATTTCAACACAAGCTTCCCCTCTGGCTTCATCCACTTACTGGGAAAAAGACAAAGCAGCTCCCCATAGTCTAGTCTACTGTTCCCAGGCAGCAAAAGAAAGGTTTCCTAGGTGTCACACTTGTCATGCTTTAGAGCATCAAAGGGTCATGCTCACCACCTTCTTCCTTAAGACTTGGGATGGGATGGGGGAGGGGAGAGCAGGGAATGAAATCCTTGGGCTGCTTTCCCCACCCTACCTCCAAAATATGTCAACAAAGATGTGAGGGAAAAGTTAGCACATCAGTTCTGATCGCTCAATCCTTGTGTGTTTCCAGGGAAGCCTTGAAACTATGATTGATCCTTGGCTAACTCCTGGGACTATGGCCCTCAGAATGCTTTTTATGTTACTAACTGATGGTGCTGTTATGTACACCTGGAGCCAAGGGGCAGGCCGTACCAGCTTGTCAGGACTTGTCAGGATTGACTTGTGCAAGCATGAGGATGGGTGATGTGCCTGATTTCACTACCATGGTTCAAATTTCAGTTACCATGGTTGGTTGCCTACCTGATCACTCCTCCATAAAATCTTTGGATCCTGAGACTTGAGCAGGCTTCCCTGGGCTGTGACACGTTGCATGCATCTCTGCATTTCCCAGCTAGAGAGAATAGTGCATCTTATGTGATTAATAAAGGGGAAGGATTCGGAAGCCTGCTCCTGACTTCTCTGGACTCCTTCCAGAGCATACCCTTTTCCTGTAGCTCTGGCTCCTTTTGCTATAATAAACCATAGAGGTGAATACATCTAGTAAGTCCTTCAAGTGAATCAGAAAACTTCAGGTTGGTAGTCAGACCCCCAAAATATAAGCTCTCGATTCCACCCACAGCTTGCATGCTGTACAGTCTGTGTTACCATTTGTTTCCTACCACATGGCATTTGATATATGTCTGGAGTGCATCTATTTAACAAACTTTCTGCACACCTGAATCTAAGGCAGTGATGGCGCACCTTTTGAGCTCGGCGTGTCAGCATTTTGAAAAACCCTAAATTAACTCTGGTGCCGTGTCACATATAGAAATTTTTTGATATTTGCAACCATTGTAAAACAAAGACTTATATTTTTGATATTTATTTGATATATTTAAATGCCATTTAACAAAGAAAAATCAACCAAAAAAATGAGTTCACGTGTCACCTCTGACATGCGTGTCATAGGTTCGCCATCACTGATCTAAGGAGTTCATCTCAATGGACACCTTTTTGTCTTGTGATGAGTTGAACCCCTACACCCAGAGCTGAGAGCCTTCCTAAGACATGTGTAAAGCAGAAGAAGAAAAAAGTGAACTAGAGAGCAATATAACCAGTGGTGAGATTTCTATCCTGAAGATAAAAGAGAATGCCAGAAGGGTCCAGGCAGGGGTCTGTAAAGAAGGTGGCTGCAGAGAAAACCAACAGAAAGAAGTCAGAGTGCCTAGGCTCCTAGCAGCTGCTTTGATTCTTTTGATTCTTTGGTGTCAATTGATTTTGAGCAATTATTTAGGTGATGTAGTCACTGATGTTCACTGTCACTCAACCCATGGCTTCTTGTGCCTGAAGAGTTATTAATTTCCTCTTCAACCTTTTGTCTCTGGTTATGTGAATTCTATTCCTTCTGTTTTTTTCCTTGGAAATAATTTTAGATAATTAATTATTTTTTGAACATCTCTGAGATGTTTTGAAATGTTGTATACTATGTTTCAGACATAAAGCTTCATTGGTAAATTTTCGCTATCGCTATAGATCTATCTACTAGAAAATCAACAACTACCATTTATATATGTTTCTCCTTTGCACACAGGACATTGCCATGTCCCCTATCCAGGACCATTAATATAGTTGAGGGACTATACACATTTTTTCAAGTATTTAGATTTCTTCGAGTTTCCTGTAATGAGGTAATCTGGGGGTGGGTGGGTGGATGCACAGTACAGTTTTGTTTATTGGCCACTTGGAATTTAAAATCTATGAATCAGATTATAATAATGGACTTTCACTATCAACATGATTAATTTGATTTATAATCATTATTTTTAAATAAATTTAATACTTATTCAGGAGACTACATTAAAAAATAAAAGCAAATAATCTAACATGTCTGAAAAAAGAATATCTTCATGCACATTAGTTCCTTTGGAACTAGTACTTTATTTTAATGGATTTCAAAATTTTCAGAAGGCCCATCATATTTATTCTAAGAATCTCTAAATTCTCTTCAACTAATTCCTGTGGTTGACACTGTTAGATCTATCTTCCAATATTTTCTCTTCTTCCTTCACCTTGAAAGTCATGCTAAACCTCTGACTAGGCAGGAAACAGCAGAGCATCTAATTAGGACCTTGTTATCTATTCTTTGACAACAATGACAGAAGTGTTACCAAATTCAGTTAGAATTCCAATTCAACGCAAAGCAATGTTATAATATGTTCTGCAATTTCCTTTCTATTATGAAAGAAAGATGGCAAAATATTTTTATTATATAACTCTTCAACCTATACAATCTTTGAATTAGCTAATGCGATTAGACAACACTGAAACAAAAATTTATATTTTTTACATAATAGTAAAGTCAATCCATCTGATTCTTGAAGTTTTGAATGCCTTCAGGATAATCCCTACTTGTTCTGTCCTTTACTGAAAGAAGGAACCTAGCACATCACATGAGAGAGGTCACTCATTTTTGTAGAGTGTTAAGCAATTATATTCCTACTTCCAACAGTAAAGTACTTTTGAAATTCTCCTATAAAACAGTACATTATATATAACCCATTGGATACCAAAATGCTCTTTTACCAGAATTACAATGTCCATAAGCACAGTAATTTTATTATTAATGTAAAATTTCAAATTTATTTTTGAAATAATGTAAGTACAGTTTCTCTCCTTCCTCCAGACACCTTCTTCCTCACTCTGGAAACTCCAGGAGACAAGTGGGTACCAAATACTGAGAGTTTGGAAAGCAGAATGAGCCAAGATAAAGTAGGTGTGGGCTTGACAGGCCCTAGAGAGGTGAATACACAGTAACTCAACACATCATCATTCCTAACAGACATGCAAAATACACAGTGTGCAAGACAGAAGAGAGAAAATATCCAAACTGAAGAGTGAAAAGAAAGCCTAATGAAGCCCTACTAAAGCAAATGTAGAAGAGATCAGATCTACTTAGCGAGCAGGATAGCTAAGATCCAGGTGGGCCTTGATCTTCCAGCTGTGTGATTTTTATTAAGTAACTTACACATTCTACATTTCAATT
This sequence comes from Myotis lucifugus, assembly GCF_000147115.1. NCBI lineage: Eukaryota > Metazoa > Chordata > Mammalia > Chiroptera > Vespertilionidae > Myotis > Myotis lucifugus. Next base: position 13,149,830 of record NW_005871051.1, read on the forward strand.
ACTTTAACTGAAAAGCAGGAACCATGACAACATGTAACATAATATTTCACAAGTGCTGTCTTGACCCAGTTTTGAAAGCATGGCTAAAAACTCAATGCTCCTTTGGGAAGTTTGCCAAGTCTACACTCTGACACCTTCCCCCTTATCAGGCTCAACACTCCTGGGTCACAATGCGCACATCTAACTAACTGCAGGAGGCCCCAGATGCCAAATATCTAGGATGGCCTCTTCTTAGGTCAGCAGAACTATTCAAAATGAAACTGTTGTAATTAACTAATTATTATTAATAATAAAAAAGGAGCAAGGCGAAGCCACACATTGTAGTGACCACTCCCCATAGATCACTGGAAAAAGGGGTCCAACAAAGGGGAAATAGATACATGCACAGTGAGGTTGGGGTATCAGGCAAATCTGGGAACAGAGACCATTGGCCACAATGGACAGGGACAGTGCAAGCCCTCGAAAAATTGGGAATACATAATCCCCTAACCAGTGGTCGGCAAAGTCATTAGTCAACAGAGCCAAATATCAACAGTACAACAATTGAAATTTCTTTTGAGAGCCAAGTTTTTTAAACTTAAACTATATAGGTAGGTACATTGTTATTAACTTAATTAGGGTACTCCTAAGGCTTAGGAAGAGCCACACTCAAGGGGCCAAAGAGCCACATGTGGCTCGCGAGCCGCAGTTTGCCGACCACGGCGGCCTAAACAAAGGAGCTTGCTCTCTTGGTGTTCTTGGCTTTGGCTCTCTTGACTTTCTTCGCTTCCTTGCCTTTGCCTGTTTCCTCCATAGCCATGTGCACCCACATGTAATAGACTGATGGGTTGAAACTGGGAACAAAAACTAAGAGAGCCTGGTGCTGGACTGAACACTGCTCCAACATGGCGCAAAATTTCTGGAGACTGGCTTTGATTCTACCTCTGCCGAAGCCACTGCTATACTTCTTCAATGGGAAATGAGAACTTGGAAACTCAAGGATTTAATTCCACAGAATAAAGCTTTCTACAATACCTCATCTTCCCATGGGGGCCTCTGAAAATTCTTATTCCAGGTGTACCCCAAGAATCCCCCTTCCACAGTTAACAAAAATAATCAATGGACATGAAACCTATGAAACATACCTAACTTTACCCAGCATGCCATTCATAAGCTGACTCCTGCATTTCCAACAGGCCAGTATCCTGTCTCCAGGTACAACCGTCTGTGCGGCCTTGCATGGCAGCCTTTCACCCACTGACAGAGCTGTAATCAATAAACAATTCTGCTTTTCATTTCTGTAGTGGTAATTTATTATGTCCCACCATCATCAGAAATCAACAACTGTTAAAATACAGCTCTTACCTTATAATTTATAAAGATGAATGGTGATAATGCATGTGATTTCCTTAGCACAATACCTATCATGTAGGTTGAGTTTCCCTCCTCCCATAATTTTTTTCTTTATACCCTGTGAGGAACACTTCTTCAGGATATAAGATAGGAGACCTTTGGGGTACTACGGGAACAGAACTAGGAAAACAAAAAATATTGGCCTTTAAATTCACTATTAGAAAAATATTGATTAGATAGAAACAATGCTTCACAATGCTCATCCATCCCCACCAATCCCACTTTCCAATCTATAAAAATCCTTAGACGTGAGAGGGAAGAACTAAGATAAAGAAGAAAATGACATACTCTGGTGGGTTCCCATGAATACAATCAGAGTCTATTCATAGAAATGTAATATTGTTCTGCACCCTCCCTCAGATTAAATTTAGAAATGCAAACAATTACCCACATGAACATAGAGAAGGAGCCTCACACAATTTTACATGGCCTTTAGTTGAATGTAACAGGGTAGATGTGTCAGCATGGGGAGCCTCAGGGAGCAGGCCCAAGCCTCTCAGTAGTGTGAGCAAGCATATTTTAATGTTTCCTCTAGAAAGGTCCAGGATTTGCAAGAAAGTCGAAAGATGCAGGTCACATTAAGGGCATATGACAGTGGAATTTGCATTAAACCAAATGATAGGATACTAGGTGAGAGTGTAGACATCTCAGTGGAAGACAGAGTAAAAGAATGACCATTACAAACAATTAGATCTATAGCGAATATCTTAACACATATCATCATAGATTTGGCTAAGGGCTAGACATTACCCTGCATTGTCATAATGTTACATCAGCAATGTGTCAGAAAAATTACGTTCACTCAATATCTATGTGCTCCACAGCTCCCTTGAACCTGGGCAGGACCAAGTGACTAGTTTTAACCAATGAACTATGAGCTGAAGGGATATGTCTTTTCTGGGCTGTGGCAGTAAAAAGTCCTTGTTCGAACCCCCTAACACTTGTTTCTCCGTTTTAGCAATCACAGAGGTAACCTTTTGAGATAGATGAGAAATAAGATAAAGGTAGTGTGGTCTCCTAAGGCATCATTTGAGATAAAGCAGTTTGACACACCACTGAAATTAGCTTTTAAATGTTAAGCCAATGATATTTCCCAGTTATTTATCATGGCTACAGAATCCTGTAAATGTTTACCAATATTGGCCTCCAGAATTAAAAGTAACCCCCAATAGGAAATGATGGAAAAAACTTTAAATTGGCTGAATATATTTTGAATTAATTCTGAAATTTTTTAAATTGGTCACTTTATGTTTTCTACTTCTAGATAAAATGGAAATTTAGGAAAGACACTAAGGAAATTAAATTTATTGCATAACTGAGTTTAAATGTATGAAGAAAAACCACACTTGCTACACCATTATTAATATTATAGATATATACAGTTTTCTCTTGAAAAAATAGGGGCTTAGGAAAGCTGAACCCCCATGAGATTGAAAATTTGTGTATAAATTTTGACGGCCCCATCCCCCCAAAAAACCAAAAACAAAAGCACAACTTAACTTGTCTCTTGGTATCCATGGGGGATTGGCTCAGGACCTCTTGAGGATACCAAAATTTGCAATGCTTGAGTCCTCTGTATACAAAGATCTAGATCAGTACATAGAGTTGATTCTCCACATCCTCAAATTCCCAACTGTATGTGTTAAACAGTAAAGTTATTTATTGGAAAACAAATTAGTGTAAAAGTATTTTGATATCACGTGGCTTTATGACCCAGTGATGCCACTTTTTGGGTGGCTTTGGACAAGCTTTTTTTAAAAATCTTTCTAATATTATCTTTTCTCACTTACTAAAAGAGAAAACTAATGTAACTTATAAGATTGTGGCAAACATTGAGACAATGCACATAAAGTTCTTAAAAGAGGACCAGGCATATAGTGAGTCTTTAATCAATATCTATTATTATTTTAATGTGGTTATTATTGCAATGGCTGGAAATCCACACAAATATAATAACTTTGCATAGAGTAAAGTCAAGATGATTCAATAAATCCCTGAAATACATGGAAGACAATGACATAAGAAGGTATTTAAAGTAACTGGAATGAAAAATTAAGGCTTTATCTTCAAGATATTGTAGGCTATGTTTATGCCTCTTGCAATAGGAACTGGTGGGCAGCTAACAAAATATGTCTTTAAAGCTTGGAATCTTTATTTTACTGTTCTAAAAGAGGCAGAAAACATGGATTATATTATTTTGTAGAACAGTCTACTCATCTTGGAATTATAAGTAAGTAGAAACAGGTTTGCAAGATGGGTATTTTTCTTTTAAAAATCTATGGGTAACTTGCAAGAGCAGGTATTTCAATATTCACATGTCTCATGTGTACCATTTGGTTTACAATCTCCTGATTGCTATCTTGTAGTGAATTGTTCTGTTTATAGCTCTAAAATTGCTATCTGGGTGACAGTCTTCTGTTTCTAATCTTAAGATGGTTGTCTAGTGGCTTTGATCCCCATGGCTCATCATGCAGCCTGATAATACTGTGAAGGGAAATACAATTAGCTAACCATGCACCTGCTCAGTTTAGAATTTTATGAGTGCAACTTGTAATATGATTGACATCTTGGGGCTTGTAATCATTTAAAATAGAAATTCTGTATGAAATTCTGAAACATATAAATATATGTAAATATTTTGTGTAACATATTCTCTCTCTCTTTATAACATATAAACCTTTCCAAAGGGCTTAAAAATTTAAACAATTGTGAATTCAGAAATCTTAGAAGAGAATAGTTTGCATTTTTACATTCATTTTAGTTTTTAACCATCTATTCTATTGTATACCTCACAGCTTCTTCATAATCTTTTCTCTCTTATCATCATCATTTTAATTGAATTTTGGATATTGTTTTGGAATCATATTATTTTATTTAAGTATTTCCAAAGTTCTATCCTGTAGTCATTTATCATGTAATAAACTCTAGAAATTTATCAACTTATTTATAATTTAAGTACTTCATGAGAGGTTTGACTTCTGTTATCAATAATGTATTTAAAACATTGCTAGAGACAAGCATATTGGTATGCCATAGTCTCTGATATATGTAGGGGCCAGGTGGTTCCTTTACAGAACAGATTTGTAAGACCCTGAGAAAAGGACACAACCAGTAGACCATATAATAATTTTATAGAAAGGAGGAAGGAAAAAAGTGGAAAGGAGAGAGAGAGAGAGGAGAGAGAGAGAGAGAGAGAGAGAGAGAGAGAGAGAGAGAGATTGACATGAGAGAGACACATTGATTAGTTTCCTCCTGCACACACCTGACTGGGTCTGGGATCGGACCTGCAAACCAGGTAGTGCCCTTGATTGGAAATCTAACCCAAAACTCTTCGGTGTGAAGGCTGATGCTCTAACCACTGAATTACATAAGCCAGGGCTCTACATAATTATTTTAAAAATATTTTTACTTGTGATTATGTTAAATTTTTCTTTTTTGAATGAAATAAACCTGATTTTCCATCATAAATGAGTTGCTTTTGGGTACTTTGAGGAGGTGAACTGAAGTTTTCAGTAGTTTCAGAAGAACATTTATCAAGGGTCTAATGAAGACCACTGGTACTTTTAAAATAAGTCAGTGTGTTAGCATAAAATATGCTTCTATTAGAGTAAAGTTCTTTTTATGGCAGAGGGATAAAGAGAAGTGTTAACTAATTAGAGGAAGATTTTTCTTCATCAGAAGCTAAAGCTTTGAGGGTGAGTACCACCTCTTGGTAATGGTCACATAACTCTAGATTTGTCTTATTTTTCTATCTGGATGACTAGTATTATTCCAACAAAAATTGTATATTAAGTCAAATGAACCAACATATGCAGAATAAGTTTATACATGGTAAAGCAGTATCAATTAGTGAGTCCTACAACTGCTATGAACTAACATGGTGCTATTGGAAATGTCACCTGTGCCTTAAAGCATTAGAAACACAAGTTGTTACTTCCTCTTCCTCAATTTATCAATGGCTTAAAATACAGAGCACCCTGACATTTGTTACTGTGAACACTAAGGAATGACTATGATCGCAAAAATATGGGCCTAAACATCTAAGGAAGAGAATGTGTGCATGTCCATGCAAATAGCAGGCGGTGTGATCAACAGGATCTTTAAGACCCATACCTGAACAAATTGGAGTAAGAGAACTTACTCCAATATATTGCTGAAAAACATTTCCTATCCACTGACTCAGTTGACATCATAATATAATCAAATAACCATAGCAGCTTTGAACAGTAACATAATCCTGAATGAGGAGTTATTGAAATGTGAAAGTTCTTACAGTGTGGAAGTATGAAGGAGTGAGAAACAATCCTATATAATAAAGAGCTAATACGCAAATGGTTGTCATGCCCTTGTGCCCTCATGTCAGGGCCGGGGGACCTATAGCCACATCCCCCACCCCAGCGCCGGGGCCAGGGGACCTGAGGCTGCATCAGGGGACCTGAGGCCACACCCCCAGCCCTGCAGGGCTTGACGGGGGTGGGGACGGTCAGATCTGGTCTCACGTGATTTCGAGGCATGCGTGGGTGGGTGGGGACTTGACTCAGGGTCTCGAGGAGCAGCCCAGACTCTGACAGGAGGGAGATATTCATATACATTTTACTAATTTTCTTTCATCTCTGACATTTCTATTATAGAGAAAGGGCAAATAGCAATATTAAAATATTTTCTCTAATTAATTCCCTTTTAATTTGCACAAATTTCGTGCACTGGACCACTAGTATTAAAAATAAGAAAATTGGAATAAGAGAGTGTTGAGAGATCTTGTTCATGTCAACAATGTCTCTGAAATCACTCCCACACATGTCTGTGGGCTTGTCTCAAGTCACCAGTCACCAGTTACCAAATAGTGACAGAATCATAGACATAGAGCAGGTTGACAGCTCAAGAGGGTGTGAGGGAGGGCTGAGGGGTGGAGGGATTAAGCAAAAAGAAAAAAATAAATAAATCATGGACAGGGACAACAGTGTGGTGCTTGTGGGGGTGGAGAGGTGTGGGTGGGTAGAGGAAGATATAAGGGGGATGCATGGTGATAAAAAATAAATTAATTATTTTTAAATTTAATAAAATAAAATAGAGGCTTAACCCTGAAAAAATAAAAAATAAAAGTATTAATGGTTTTTGGATATAACCTACCCAATATTCGTTTTTTTTTTAATTTCCAAAGAAACAAACCAACCACAGTTAATGAAGCATAGTCTGTCCAGATAATTAGGCTATGCACATCAGTAGGCACTTGTGCTAGGTGGTAAAAACATATGGAAGGTATCACATTTCAAACAACCACAGGGTTCCTAGGAATAATTAATGAGATTCATAACTATGAACAAAAAGAAGCTCATTACACATCTTCATATTATTAAATCAAGAACAAATCTTCTTCTCCCCAATTGGTTTTTCTTAGAACAAATTTCTGACACAGAAGAGAAAATTTGTTTCATATTTTATTGAATTTCATTTATATTAAATTAAAAATATATTTCTGACAGATTCATGTAACAAAAAAGCAGAACAGTTTTCAAATTGTTCAGCTGGGATGATCAGTACGGAATGAGGCAAAGCAGGTCGCATTCTATAATTGCCTTGTACAGGTACAATTCTTTCCCAAGAGCCAAGAGAGGATCCTTGAGAACTAACTGAAAAGCCTAATTACAGAAATTTAAAAGACAGTGTCTCTTATTTTCAAATAACAACAGAAGTAGGGGGAAGGGGAAAAAGAAGGGGGTGAAGGGTTACAGAAGAAAAAAGATTAAGGAAATTATACTAAAAATATACCTAACATTAAAAAAGTTAGTATGAGTTAAGTGCATAATCCTTCATAGATAAAATAGAAAAAAATCAAAATAACATTTTACAACACACAATTGTCATATCCTATTGTGTAAGCGAGTGCAGAGGTTGAACATGTCACAATAGTGCTGAACACAGAATCACAAGTAATGTCAAAATTATAACTTCCAACCAAAAAGAAACAATCACAAGCCGATTACTTATATACAAATCAACCCTAAAGACAATTATGTTCCAAATAAAGATGTCCACAAACGAAAATCAAAGCAACATTATCCTTATTTACAAATGCAACTAGCCATGTCTTTAACAAGCTATAAAAATACTATTCACATTTTCAAACATACAGTAGTATTTTTTATTTCAAAAGGCAGCTAACTTTGAACACTGGGGTTTAAATGAAACACTGATGGCTTACCAACTAGGTATTTTTGCACCTCTGTCCTTTGAAGGTACTTCCTAAGAGAGAGGGCTTGTTTTCTCTTTACAAGTTAAGAACACAAGGAAACGAATACAAACGTATAAAATACCTTAAGCCTCTGTCTTTTTGGTAGTGTCTCCCACTAACACCTGATCTTAGGAACTATTGTGATGCTTGTATGAGATGAGTGTCTGAAAGAAGATTTAACATGACATTTTTTGTGCTATGAATTGTCTTAAGATTGGTCTCATTTTCATTTGATTTTGTTACAATGGTGCTCAGGAAAGACATGAACAACTAGTCATACCATGAGACAACGCGGTTTCGACATGCAGCAATGCAAGTCCCTGGAGCTCACAACATGAGATGTAGACGCAACAGCCAGTGAGATGTGCATTCAAAGTTAGCTGCCCTTGGACAGCTGCTCAGTTTAGTAATCGACCCATTTAACAGCAGTACCAATTTATGCTACATATTTCAAAGTACCTTACTTTAAAAGAACAGCTCACATATCTACATTTAGAAAATAACTTTTGTAGTTGATTACTGTAGTAATCCCAAAAGGGTTCTTGGAGTGCTATGGTGCAGTCCCTTCACTCCCTCCTCCCAGCCCCTGAGAGATCCAGAAATATACAGGAAAATGACTTGCACACTAGGGAAAAAAGTACAACCCTTCATTAACTGAAAAATCTGGAAATGAGATCCAAAAACCAGGTTATGTCAATATATAGGATGCATGATTTGCTTTCCTTCAAAAGGCTACAGGCTGGGGCACACTTTACACATCAGGGATAAAAATAGCAGTAAAGGCAAAGTGGCTTGGACAAGTTAGACTATTGCCTACAGGTATGAAACTTTGTTTTCTTATATTTGTACATTTGTACAAATATAACCACGTCTCACGATATGGGTCAAACTCAGTAGAGTCTTGAAAGAAAAATGTCCTTAGAGAGCATAAGCAGAGAAAGAATGGCAACCTCGTAGACAACATGAATTTCCATTACAGTGAAACTGCACTCATTACATATTTCTTAGATGGATGAATGAAACTAATAAAATATTATAAGGGATTCCCAAAGCTGAATAGCCTTTACTTGTTAGATACTAAGACTCTTCATTTGTGGGGAAAAAAATACAGCAGCTATACAATATTTGCGATCAGGAATAAAATAAGATAAAGTAAATAGGTTAATGTGCTGGCAAAACTAACTTCTCAGTGATATGTAAGGTTTTCATGAAAAGATTAAATCTGAGACCTACCAAGGGCATGTGCCCCTATGTGAGTTTCAAGATTCATCACAGGGCTGACTCATCTCAAATCCTACAGAGAAGGACATAGTAAAGGAATCAATCTTCATAAAAAAACATGAAGAAAAAATTAATATCACAAAGTATGCTATGTGCAGTAATTTATTTGCACATAGTTCAAATGATGTCCAAATTGCTGGGATCTTTTATGAAAAAGTCAGGCATGTGAGAGAAGAGGCTAAGTCATTATTTCACAAAGCAGGGTGTGGGACCTCAGAGATCCTCTATGGCTTAAGAGAGATACAGCATCGAGGGGACCACTCCAAACTAGAGTGGTGGAAAAGTGAAGACAATGGAGGTGGATGTGCCAATGGGAAAGGAAAGAGGATGGTATTTTCCTCTAAGGTCCAGAGAGAAATGAGCATTTCTATGATACCTACCAAGATAATCACTTATTAAACTGAGGGTCAAAGGGTATTTTCCAGGGAAAGCATGAGAACATCCATGAAATTGGGGCTTAGAGTCTTTTCAGCTCATGACCAGAGAAGCATTTTCTTCTGCCCAAAATATCACCTGGCTGGGAAGAGGTGAGGCAGGGGTCCACAAAAGTGGCACATCCTACATTTTTGCAAAACCAGGGCGACTTGAACAGAGTGTCTAAATTTTCTACATTTTTTATGGGGACTTTTCTGTTAATGAACATAACAAAGCAGCCCATGGCTTTAAAAGCCATTTGTCCACACAAAGAAAAGGTTTTCCTGACCCAACCAAGTGTCCACAACAGCTTCATGTTTGTAACTGTAGAAACAACTACTCTGCAAAGACATCTCTGGGATTAGAATATTTTATCAATTCTACCCAGAAATATAAAACCTGGCCCCACTGCAATATCTGTAATATTAAGGCCTCCTCTGATCTTGGCATTTTAAGTTATACCCAGTCTGTCTCTCTATTGCTAGTCTTTCTCAAGCAAATGGCAATTAGAAGACATGAGTCTGCCTTTATGTGTCTACATGGGTACAAGGCTGTCCTTCAAAATTCCATATACACAAGGAGAGACACAGCAGAATTATCTGTCCATAGCATATACAGGAGTGAATTTATCAGATTTTTTTTAACAACTAGCAGCCTACACACCTGGATTTCTTATTTGCTGTATTACAAATCATCAGTTTAATAATTAGAGTCCAAAATAATGGAGATACAGCACTTTGAAATGCTGGTTTTAGCAATTCTTTATCAGAATATTGTTAACTAATTCCTGTTTGTTTTGGGAAACCAGAGGTATCAAGGAAAAAGAAAGGACATACCACAAATTAAATGTTTTGTTTGCTTAGTCAATGGCACCACTCATTCTCTGTCTCTGCATAAGGTAATAGAACATTTACATTTCCTGGACTTCATTTAGAGACCTCTCACTTCAAGTCATAATCAACATATTTGCCTGTTAAACTCTTCAAGGTGGTGCTTGCAAGACAAGTTCTAAAAATTTCTCTTTACATTTAATACATTTTTAAAAGCTAAAGGAGTAAGAATATGAGGAAAAAATTAATTGTAGTTCTTTAAACAAATTTTCACAAGTGGAACCAGCTCTCTACATGCCTACTTTCAGATATACCTAACAAATAGCAATTTTAAAGGGTAAACTTATTTTTTACTTTGCAAAATCCAACCTACACTTTCATATCCTGCATTTTATTTTGTTACATTATAGTTTGTGGTTAATTTTCTAACTTAGTTTATTTAATAATATTAAAATCATTTAATGTCTGATAACTTAACTAAATCTACATCTTACAGCATTTTCATGGTCTGCCCAGTTATATACATGCTTTCATGATCTTTACCTTTTCTATTACCTTATGAACTACATACACTAGTTAAATAATCAACATTTATAGATGGATGATTAATTCAAGTTTTGAAATAAAGGTTAGATAGCTAGAAAAAAACTTGTATTTACATCCTTCCCTGTCGGGCTTAAAGAATTAAATTTTTCTTTTCACTTTCGACACTTCAAGAAGCACACCCATAGTCCCTCTAACTTCAGGTAGCAGCAAACCCTCCCAGTCCTTTTAAGGGTCTGTCCGTGGCATTGGGGATATTCCTGATTTTCATGCCATATCCTGCCTTTAGAAGCTATTAGCACACTATAACACATCTTAGAAGAATACTCTTTCTTCTCCGAAGCCCCAGATAATCATTCTTCTTGATATACTAAGAAAGAATCCCATATTTTTACTTTGTACCTTTTAATATAATTTGAGTATTTATTTTTTTATGCTATTTCAAGATTATTACGTGAGAAAGCTCTCATCCTAACCTGTGGCACTAACATTTGGAAAACCAACCGCTGCTCAGCAGCCCAAGCACCTCCGCATGGTGCAGGGTGCTTTGAGGTGCTGGGTCTACCCTGGTTTACAGAACATCTTTCCTCACCTGTCTAAGAAGTACTTCTTTAAACAACCTTTCCATTATACCATTTTTCATACTTGAAAATAGGATTCCCTAAGGTAGGTATAAACTACAAAATTTAGTGATTTAAAAATATAGTTTGTGCAACTTTACTATTAATTTTCTTCAAATTGACTGAATTGATTCTGCATATTAGCACAGATACATCTAGCCTCAGAAACATGATATTCCAATGCACCTTGCAGGCTTTGATTGGCATTTGAACATTACACTCCACTGGGTTGATCGAGTTATTCTTTGGAACAAATGGATTTTTTTTCTCCTTCTCATCCACTCTGAAATATGTTTTCTAAGGAGAACAAATATATAACAAAAGGGAAACCTTCAAACAACTGAAATCAAGTATGTACTACAAAAATCATTCAAAAGGAACAATAACGTGGAGCCCTCATGAAATATTTTGGATCATTTTAATTTATACTCACATCTATCTCCAGTTATTAGTGGAAGATTACCTGATGTCCAAGGGTCTCATGTTCTTAAGATGGAGGAGATTACATTCACTGGATACATTTCTATTACCTTAAGAGTAAAAAAAAATACTGTTCTAGCCTTCTACAAAATAAACGATTGTGCTTTCCATATCACAATAAAAATTTATGAATACTGTAAATCAAAAGAAAAAAATCAAGTTCCAGTATCCAACAAGGGTGCTGTCAATGCTGAGTTGGTACAGATTTATCCAGAAGTTGGAGGCTTATATTTAAATTTTCATAAGTACTGATGTGAGGTCCCCTTTTCCTGCAGACTCCTCTGAATGGGTGAGAGTGCTCTAAGCTGTCATGCTGTGGCGCCTGAATTATTCTTGGGAAATTTACGGTTGAACTTTATTAGAAAGTATCTCAGAAACCCCTTCCTTGCTTTTCCTCGCTCTTGTAGCTTACCCCCCTTTTCAAAACGTAGAACGAAACTGATCCCAATGCCCCCAAGGTTCTTGGCCAAAGACCAACATTGACTGCTGATTTAATGGTCAAGTTGGATCCAGGCAGGCCAATAGGCCAGTGATGCAACATCCTTCTAGACCGGTTTGTGCTTAGATGATAGCGTTGAAACTATCCTATTTGTATATTTTAGTAACTTGTAGGATCTTTCATTTGTGTCTCAAATGACTTCACTAGAGATCTTTTAACTAACAGCTGATTTTATGACTACTCACAAAAAGTTCATGCAATCTTATTCTTTAAATTTATGAAGAAATTCAAGTGTCATCCCAAATAAATCTAGACTAAAATGTTTAAGTTAGGAATAATATTACATTTATCTCAGTATTTCCCACATAACACAGTGCTTTTAAGAGACTCTAAATAAATATTAATTGAAAAAATAACTTGAAGGTATTAATGGATTTACATTTTCAAAACAAGTAGAAACCTAGATTTTTTTTCCTTTTGCATTCTCCCCTCTAAATTCTCTGTTTTACCATTTGGAGATTTTTAGTCTAATTGCTTCTTATAATAGAGTCAAATTTGATCCCACTATGTCAACATTAGAAAAAAAAATTAAATCCAAATGACCTGGGATGGATTTTCTTAGAAAAGAGAGACATATCCAATTCTCCTAATAACTGATCTGAGGTTCCCTTTTTCTGGAGACTCATTCCTACCATTTGTTCCCATTAATCATATTAACTCAGCAGGTATTCTCTTGAAACAATACATAATAAAGATGGTCCTATTACTAGGATGCTGTGTTTGAGGAAAGGAGTTATTATATAAAGTATCAAAAGATTAGTATGTGGGATATTAAAATAATTACATGAGAATATTTTTCAGGTTTATTTACAATTTTTGCCCCAAGGATCTATCTATAAGCTGTGAATGCTTGTATTTCTTTTTTTGTTATACCAATTTATGTGCAAAGAGTTACCTTCCCCTTATTATAAATAGAGTCTCATACTAGAAATTCCATAGAATTCAAGCCCATCGTTACTTGCATTTCTTAATATTCAGTATACAAACTGGAACAACTTTCCTTGCGTAGCAAATGTGATATCACATGTAGATAACGTGCTGTCCCTGTCATCATAATCCCTGGATACTGTTCCAAAGTCCTAATTTGCTTGGTTTGGTATTTCCATAGTCTTTCTTTCTTTAAGCACTTTTTAAAAAATGTGCTTAAATTAGCTATTTTGCTGGTTGCTTCCATATTGCTTCATTCAAAATCCAAAATGGAGTTCGGAAAGAGAACAAATAAAATTATAGTTTAAGTGCAAACTACATTTCTGAGTATCTTCCAGGTAGACATACCCAATCCAGTGTGTTTCTTCCAGTTCAATGGATTCCCCATTGGATCACCCCTGAAAATATCAGTAGTTTTCATGAACCACACAGAACTGTCTCTTAGTTTCCCTTCTTTTTAAAAAATTACCAACTGCCCATCAAGTACTGTCATTTATGGAGGAGAAGAAAACATTGAAGGATGAAAAGGAATGGGGGTGGTACATGTTCAATAGTGTAAACTCAAAAAAAAAGTGAGATTTGATGCTATATTTGACTAACATCTTGGCCTCCCTTTCTAATTTTAAAGACAATATATTTAAAATAGTGGCCATTCCACTTCCTTTTTAAAATTCTGATAATTTATAGCAATGCATAAAAAATCTTTGCAATTAGAAATTAAAGCCAAAAATAGGGGAGAAAGTAGTAATATGAAGGACTAGAGCAAAGCAAAAACAAAAAGGAAAATAAAATAATAAAAAAAACACACAAGAAAGCCCTCCAAACAAAATTACTAGTTATAACTCTGATGTAGATTCAGAAATGAAAGCTGAGTTAGCCACGCTTGCTTGTCAGGATAGAAACAGTGGGAGAAAGAAATTTGGATTCTCACTCTGTTATATTACATATTATAGAAAAGGTTATCTTTTACTTATTCTAATGTAAAGGTTATTAGGGCTTTCAGGGATGCTGAAACTGTACACATCAGTTCCTGTAGACAGGAACAGATAGCATGGGTCTTTCAAGACTCCGCATTTAAAAAAAAATAGAAATTTGAAAAAAGAAAAAAAAATTGAAAACTTGTTTGACAGCAGGCAGTATTGCCTTGCCTTTGCTGGTTCTGTCGCCTGACCAACCCATGCAGAGAAATGAAGAAACAGTGTGGTTTTTCCTGTCTTTCTCTTTCAGTCCTTCCTTCTAATGTTCAAGTTAGATAAGCACATAACTATCATTGCATCTCTACAGCTTCCCCTGGGAAGTTTCAAAACTACTGGCCTTGGGAGTAGAAGGGAGACCGTAAGAGAAAGAGAGGTGGCAGGGAAATTGGAGCGGGCATGTCTTTCCACCTTAAAACCACTGTTGAGTTTACACCACAGTATTCCGGTGTCTGTAGGGTGGAGGAGGCAGCACAGTGCCTGGCTTCAACGAGAACTCGGAGAGGTATTCGGGATTCTCTGCCACGATAGGCCGGATCCGTCCATTTTGTTTATAAAAATATTTTGTGCTGTACTCCTGCAGGTAGTCTGGGTGCTGAAAGGTGCTCCGGGGGGGCAGGCTGTGGTTCCAGTAGTCAGGGTTGTCGAACGCTTTCTTGGCCTTCTCCGGCACAGACAGTACGGTGTTCTTCAGGTACTCGGCATTCCCCAGCGTGTTGGCAAAGGTGTTGAGGTACAGTGGCTCATTCACATACTCATCCTCTGCCTTGGGTGGACCAGTGGAAGCATTGTGGTATTCGGGATTATCCAAAGCTTGAAGGTCTCCGTTTTTTCTCCGAGAAACAAAAGGGTTCTCCTCGACAGGGTTCAGATATTCTGACGGAATACGAAAATATCAGTTAACATCTGCTACCTGGAAAATGTTAATCAGAGCCAATGTTAATACAGAACGGTTAGCTTCTTTGTTTAGAACAATAAAGCCAGGAATTCTCACAAAACTATTTTGTTGATTACTGCTGTCATATAAAAAAAGAGTAAATGGGTCAAAAATGATAAGGACAAAAGAAGACGCCTGCAGGGCTGGTATCAGTGTTTCTGTCGCCTAGATTGTTCTTTTTCCCTCTAATTGCATTCGTCTCTCCTACATATGGAGCCAGTTATCCAAACTTATGTTGGAAGATGAGACAACCTATAAGGGTTAAATAGCCTTTAAGTACTGAGAAATCAGAATTTTTTAAAGGATATTGAAAAATAAATATAAGCTGAATTCTACTCCAAGATCAATAGATGAAGTGAAAGAATAGCATTTTTAGCAAGTGAGGTTTACTGTGGTGTCTGTATAGTAACAAGGATTTGATTATAGATGTTTTCCAGAAAGCTTTATCCATAGGAAGAGAAACATCTAAGAAGAAAAATTCAACTCCTAAAACAAACCTGGTAGACATCTAACATGCTTCTAAAGTGACTTGCTTGCCAATACCTATGCTTAACAATAAAGTATAACAATTTCCAGTGGCTAATGATAATCACAAAATAGCAAACTATTAGTTTGAATCATATAAAATATCACTATTATGTAGGTTGGAAATGATCCATTAGTGGCTATTTTGTGTGATTTAATCTAATAAATTGATCTAAAATAGGTACTGGCCCAGAATTTTTTTAAAAAAAAATGGTGCTAATTAATGTTGCTCTCCTCAAGCTTAATTTCTCTATATTATGACTATATATATAGACATGTATCTGAATATACAGACATATTTTTGTCTTGTCTTTTATATACACAAAAAAAAGACACTTTAGCTATTCTTACTTTGCTGAGATGCCAACATTCTGAAATAAACTTTGTATCCCCCATACTTAGTTTGACATGTAGAGAAAAAATCTCATCAACTCAGGGTTATTTTCCTCTGGATATAGGTCTATGGATGTACTTAAGTATTTAGCATGGTAATGAATATCTCATCATCATATACTACATGGATTACAGTTCAGTAACGTACAAGGTAC
This sequence comes from Myotis lucifugus, assembly GCF_000147115.1. NCBI lineage: Eukaryota > Metazoa > Chordata > Mammalia > Chiroptera > Vespertilionidae > Myotis > Myotis lucifugus. The sequence continues at coordinate 13,166,032 of NW_005871051.1, forward strand.
TCTCATTTCATCCTGCATCAATCCTGTGAAAAAAGAGGTGCAAGCTGTATTTTTCCAGCTTTATAGGCAGAAAACAGAAATTCAATAATGTATGAAGGATCCAATTAGCAATGAACTAGACTTCAGACCTTCTAACTCCTCCTGAGTAATCCTCTTGTTCTTCTGCACTGTTTTCATTATTGCCCCTATAGGAGTGTGGTGAACTTTACCTTTGATAAAATGTTTTAATTTGAAAGGGGCTCAAAGCTACTGTCATTTTAAGAAAAATATATGAATAAACCTAAAAGGGAGCCAGAAATTGTTTTTCCCCCCAGATTTCTGAACTTCTTCATTAAAAGCATAGGAATGTCTATCAAGTGGTTGGCAAACTCATTAGTCAACAGAGCCAACTATAACAGTACTTCTTCAAAATAGACTCACCCAGGCTGAAAACCGACTTCTGCGCATGGGCCACGAAGTTTCAATCGCACTATATGCGCCCCCATCTCGGTACTCAAGGGGCCAAAGAGCCGCATGTGGCTCATGAGCCACAGTTTGCCGACCACAGGTAAAATGCTCTAGTCTTTGAGAACTAAACATTCCTTCTACAGAAACCTGGTCTCTTAGTATTCAGAGGCAGAATCTGGGGATGTTCTACAGTGAGCCTATACCTTTGCCTTTCCCATTGAAGATTTTTGTTACCTTTTCTCAATACAATCTACTTATTATCCTAATGCAAACCATGTAACCAACTATGTGGTTATACATAGAGGAGTAACTCCGTGGCAGAGTTGAGAATCTTCCCAGAGAATATTCTACTTTCAGGGGGATCTGCCAAAGCCTCTGAAAGCCTCCATTTGTGTCACTACTGGGTTACTATAAACTTCATATATTACAATATAAACATCATATAAAATAAGTTCTTCTATATACCTAGGTGTGTGTATATATATATATATATATATACACACATATATGCTATTTACAATGTGCATTTCACATTTTATAAAAGTAAATATAGCCAATATTACAGGACATAATGGGCCCTCATACAGAGTCTTAAAATACAGTTTGCTGTTGACACTGAAGATGCTGAGACAGGATCATCAGTTTTGAATAACAACCATCTATTTTCTTTTTGTGATGCTTTTAATGTAGAAGGAAAGAGGCTTTTTCAGAATGGATTTGGGTGTTTAACATTTCCACCGCTAACACTGCATACTAGTCCCCCCTCATCCATGGGAGATATGTCCCAAGACCCCCAGTGGATGCCTGAAAGAGTGAATAGTACAGATGCAAGTGTGGATAGTACGAAACCCTATTTATACTGATTTTTCCCTATAGATACATAACTTCTCACTTACAGGAAGCACTTTATGACTTTTCTTTGGCATCCAACTTGCCAGCCTTTCTACTCTTGCACTTTGTAGAAATGATTAAGTAAGTAAGGGATTGCTTGAGCACCATCACTGTGATACAGTTGATCCATGTGAAAACCTAGATGGTTACTAAGTGATCAATGAGCCAAGAGTATACACAACATGGACACACATCCTGGGTGGGACAGAGCAGGGTGGCCGGAGACTTCATCACACGACTCAGAATAGCACACACTTTAAAACATAAACTGTTTATTTCCGCCATTTTCCCTTTGATCGTTTTAGACTGTGGTTCACCATGGGTAACTAAAAACATGGAAAACAAAACAGTAGATAAGAGGGAGCTACTATGGTGCTTTATGAAACCACAAAGTATGGATATTTTCAAGGTGGAATGATATATGTGTAAGTATATGCAGGGCTAGAACTTTAATTTTTGAAATGTGTCAGAAGAAATCATAATTTTCTGCAATAAACTAGGTCACTTAAATGACACCATTTTAAATGATCCACCGAATCTTTTACTGGTGCCATTAAAATCTTCGGACGCTTTTGCCAACAATCCCAGTCTTTATGATAAGTCCAATAAAACAGTGGTTCTGAACTCTTGTGATATGCTACCTCATTCAAATATTTCAATAAGGATATGTTTAGGTTAGTGTTTCTCAGGCTTGACCATGTTAAAAACTACCTGGGGATCTTGTTAAAATTCAGGCTCGTATGCAGGCAGGGCCTGAGACTCTGATTTCTAAAAAGCCATCACTGCCTCGGCTGCTGCTGGTTCAGACAGTACAGCCTGGATGGCAGCAGCCGGGTCTGTTTCTGGGTCACAGACGATGCAGAGTCCAGAGCTTTGGCCATACCCCTGCTACACTTTGCCTATTTTGATGGATGTGAATGTAGAACGTCAATCATTTCTGAACATCGTGTTTGTACCTTGTTTGGGTTTGTCTCGCATAGGGGTCATGTAGCCTTCCTCATCCAGCTCTCCTCTTGGGCTCCGTTCCGGGGCAAACACTGTGGGGTCGGCACTGTACCTCTGGGTGCTGCTATCTTCTTGGACATGGGGTGCCACTGGCTTGCGTAGGGTGCCATTGCAGCAGGCGTCATCAAACATCTCGGCTGCGGCCCCCTGAGCAGCGGGAGCTTCTGGGATGGTGCTGGTCGTGGCTCTGTAGGGCACGGGCACTCCCTGTTCTGCGGCAAAACCCCCATCTCGGTACACAAATTGGTTCTGTCAATAGTAGAGACACATTCAGACAACAGTTACTGTTAGGAAGAGTTGCAAAAAATGAATGTGAAAAGCTAAAGGATATGGAAGCTCGTCTTTCAGAAACATGTCAGGTTTGATTTTTGATTGGTTGGTTCTTTTAATTTACCTTATTTCCCCTAGTGGCTAATGGCATTCAGTTACAGACTAATCACACCTAAAATTCCAATTTTTCTTAAAAATTTAAGTCATGGAAAACAATTTGGAACTATATATGATCTCTTAATATTACGAAGCACCTACCACCATATGATCTAATAAACATAGTTCACATTTCCCCCCCCCCAATTGCCTGTTTTTGATAGAAAATTCAAAGTGAATTTTCATGACATATAGCAACCTAGTTAATTATAGGCAGTTGCCATTAAGAACGGAAGCACATTGGTGCCATTTGAGTGGCGATGTTTCCTTACTGCATTCTACTCTGTAGTTACTATGACTGTGAGTCTCCAGTACCTAACTGGAGAGTTTCTCACTTTTTAGCACACGGCCTATCATCATGCTAGTCAAGATAACCTCCTCACTAGAGATATAACTTATGAGCCCAGGTAAAAATCAAAAGCTACTGTTGATGCATAAGATCTCCATTTTGGATTATCTACTGAAATAATAATAGATATCTAAAAAAGGCTGCTTCACAATCTACAGCAAATGCTTAACTTACTGTTGGCAAAGGCAAAATGAGGAAATTATAGGGAGACAAGAGAGAGGAGACATGGTAAGCAAAGACCAAAAATCCTAAAAGATGAAGGTCGATTGTGAAATACTTACTCCTGACATGGGGGTGTAGGCGGGAGGAGGGCTGTGTCCAATTTCACTCTAATAGGAAAGAAAAATGGAATGATGGATATAATAAGAGGTAATATGAATGAAAAAAAGAAAGAAAAAGAAAAGCCACACGAGTCGTATGAACCAGAGAGGAAACCATGCACAACAGTGAAGTTTGCTAAAGGGTAAAATTCTATGCACTTTGACTACAAGCAAGTTTATTGGTGTGTTTTGAGGAGATTAAATATTTTAACTCAGTCCCTAGATAGGAAAATTATGTATAAAAAGTAAAATTTTTAAATGGATTAAAAATTAAGTGGACAATGATTATTCCTCTGATTAGCCCTAGGAGAAAGGGAAAAACAGTGAATGATTAACTGTAATTTTAAACAAGGAAGAGTTTGCTTCATTAATGTTAAATAACTGAAATGGCCTCATACCATAGCCATTAACTTTTCCCTTATAAGAAGGCATTTTTTCTCAAAGCAGATAGAAGTGGATTTTGATTTGCCTGGAATATTGTTTTTTCTTTCTAACAACTTACATATATTTTTCACCATTTCGGCAATGGGTCAATTTCTTCTTCTTTTTTTTAAGTTACTGTTTAACTTTAATTTAATTTATTTATTTACTTTTAAAATATATTTTCATTGATTTCAGAGAGGAAGGGAGAGAAACATCAATGATGAGAAAGAATCATTGATCTACTGTCTCCTGCACGCCCCCTACTGGGGATCGAGCCCAAAACCCACAACCGGGGCATGTGCCCTTGACTGGAATCGAACCTCGGACCCTTCAGTCCACAGGTCGATGCTCTATCCACTAAGCCAAACCGGCTAGTGCTCAGTCTTATTTTTTTAAAAGCTAAGAAACAGCAGAAAATTTTAGGAAATTAATTTATTTCCTAGAAACTGCTTTATTTACTTTATTTTCATTTATTTAGAACCAGTAAAATCAAATTGCAGTTAAAAAACAACAACAACAACACAAAACAAGCTCTGGACGGTGTGGCTCAGTGGCTTAAGTGTCCTCCCATGCATGCCCCAGGAGGTTACTGGTTTGATTCCTGGTCAGAGCACAAGCCTGGGTTGTGGGCTCCATCCCCAGTAAGGGTATGCAGGAGGCAACCAATCAATGTTTCTCTCTCATTGATGTTTCTATCTCTCTTTCCCTTCCTCTCTCTCTAAAATCAATAAAAACATTTTAAAAAACAATAGCAAAAATATCTATTTTCTTATAGTTCAATAAACCATCCAGCCTATGGGCTAAGTCAAAGTAGATATAAAAATAAAATAAAACATTAAAGACAATGTTCCTTAGGGTAAGTAGAGGGGGTTGTACAAATACCAACTCTGTTTCTTAACAAAAACTTACATATAGAAATGTAGTCATTAAACACATTGTTGAGAACCTACTGTCTATGTGGCTAGGCACTGGAGATAACTGAGAAAATAAAAACAGTTGATTTGATAAAGCTTGTATTCTCTACAATGTGTCTTTTAATGAACAAAGACAACTAAACTAAACCTCAAAGACAACAACATCTTGCAACATCAATGAAATATAGCTAACTATTATTCCAGGTCAATTTTTTTTTTTTTTTTTACCATTTAGAGATTCACAAAACAATCTAAGAAGAATATGGTCTCATGGAGGTGAGCTGTTTAATGTAATTAGTAACTACTGGATAGTACAATTCCTTTAACTTAGTCTGTTGGACTAGCAAAGGGGCAAGTTATAAACCTGTGAGTTATGCAGAGTTTACATTTGAACTTTCCCCACAACTTAGTCCCTTACATGATGGCATAGAAAATATTTATTTCTTCCCTTCTCTGATAACAAAACTTAAAGACACATTAAAAGGCATGGAAAGTTAGAGGTATAATTAAAATGTAATGCCTAGAAGGTGGTATTCCACATTAAGTAGACAGATCGCCTTATGAGTTACAGTCCCAATTACAGGTGATGTGGCCAGTCATGAAACACCTCAGATCCTCATTTTCATTCTTGGCCTCTCTACCTCATTCTTAGTGCAGACAAAGTAAGTTAATGTTTATAACTGAACTTCGAAAGCTCTGCACATATAGAGAGAATATATAAAATTTAAATATTCACATCTGCTAAATCGGATTTTTAAAGTCAAACAATTAAAATGCCAAAGCTACTCATCAAAAAGGCATTTGAAAATGCTTACCTGTTCTACATTACTTTAAATATAGGTATTTTTTGCTAACTTTTAGAAAGATATGAAATCAGATATATTGTTTATATAATTTGAGAAAGGAATTTTGTGTATAGTCCAGTGATATACAAAATAGATGGATGGTATGAGAAATACAATTGCCTGGTGGAACTCTATTGTATTACAACCCTTGGTTTTACCTTATCATTAAACCCTCATCATTTCACACGCATTTAACAAAGATTTATTAATTCTCTAAAATATAAGCACAGGAATGGTGGGAGATGCTAGAGGTATCACAATGCGCTAAGAAACACATGGTCACTGGCCTTTTGGAATTTACACTGTACTATCACACATTACCTGAGATTATTAGAAGAAATGGCGAGAAGAAAATAAGGCAGCAGTGGATTTATTTCAATTACATGATTACAGATCGGTAGATAAGGTATAACAAAATATTAGTAATTACCAGTGTCCCTTTCACTTTTTACTTTGCAAGAGTTGCTGTACTAGGTGATGTTTGATCGGAATCACACTGAGGAAACAGCCTTGATTCTTCATCAGGAAATACTTTATTATCTATTTTCATGATCTGGGCCAGACCACCTTCAGTGGTAAAGGCGTCATACTAACAATACCGAGCCCTCACCGTAGTCTGTTCAGACACAGGAAGTGAGGCGCTGTCCTGCTAGAATGCATCCACTGTCCCTGCCCTGAGAAGTCTTTCTGTGAACAACCTGCCAACTCCATCTGGATAGACTGCCAGATACCATCACAGGAACAGGAGCGTCTTCATGCTTTTGCTACTTTTAAATGCTTTTTGTTACATTAAAATAGAAAAAAATGCTAAGCAAAGCCCCTTTAGCATTCATTGTTCTTTAGGGTTATTGGCTGCTTTTTATGTTTGTGCTTCCATTTTTCCCCTTTTTTCTCTTTTCTATTTTCCATGATGAAAAGCACCTCATTCATTTCCCCCTGGAAGGGCAGTGCAGCTACAAGGGAACATCTGTGAGGCCAATTAGCTGGGCTGGGAATGTGATATAATTGTTGTTTAAATATATTTAAATTACATGTTAATCGCTATGTCATAATTTATGGGCTTTGAAAATAACTTCTTGTACTTGAGAGCCAAGCCAGATTTTACTTGCTTTTTGCTGTTTTTAGTTTGTGCAGTAAGCTCTTCTCATTGCCTGCCACCTCCCGCCCCCCAACCCCCCACACTTGAAGAGCTGAACTTTAACAGCGGAAAGAATGACAGCTGCAAGTAAATTGGTTGAGTAGAAATTAAGATCCCCACCGTCAGAATGAGCTGGAGTGACCTTAACGTTCTGCCCAGAACAAAGCGGCGCCCTCAGTGAAAGGCTTTTGTTTTTCCGTTGTGCCACTTTCCGCTGTCCATCAAAGCCCAGCCTTGCAGGCCTTCAGGAAGCAGCCTGGGCGCATCTGTTCAATTAGCTGGTGTGGGGAGTTACTGTGAGCAACGTGGAGACAGTGGAGGTGGGTTATAAACGGGCAGGTGATAGGGAGAATTTTTTTTTCCTGGTGGGGTATTTGTAAGGGTGATGGAGAGAATTCAATTTAATTTTGTTGCCATGTCACTGGGACATTGTATGATTAACTCGGACTCAAATGCCAGAGGGTATAGAGAAGGCGAATGTCAGCATATATGAAATACAGTGTGAAAAGCACTTTTACATACATCATGTCCTAAAATTTACTTTTTAGTCGAATGATCAAGATTTGAACCTGTGTTATTACATGCACTGTGTTTCCCGTATTTATTGTTTTAATTAAAATGTTGTATTATTTAATATTGTTCTTGGAAAATTTTGAATTGTTAACCAGATGAACTGTGCCTTATGATTTTAAAAATACATATCATACAAATCTATCTACTCACAAAACAAACAAAAGCACAAGCTTAATGCCTGACTTCCATCTAAATTAAGCATGTTCTTAATGAGAGCCAGTTTTTTAAAATTTTCAGATAATTGTTTCTATCAATATTAACTATAGGATTAAAGTTTCTAAGGCCAAGAAACCCTCCAATCCTTTTAACTAAAATAGCATGTGTCTCTGTAAGATGTTGCTAATGCATCACTACTAATTTATTACATAGACACTACCCATGTAGTAACTTTTAAGGGTTCTCTATTTTATCCTCTCTGACATATATTCTTAACTTCCGATGGGCATTTTTACATTTTCTCAGGCCAGATAGCTGATGGATTTATTGTTGTTGGCCTTATGTACAATTCCTGATTCATGGCTCTATCTTTTGCCCTACTGAGTTCAACATAAGAATATTTGAGACATCTAGATTTAGAATCTTCATTTTTCATAGGACAATTAGAAAAAAAACCCAAAATGTGGCCATATACAAAACACAGTAAGGACTGGGGTAAGCTTATTGAATCTAGGCAGCTGGCTTACACACACACACACACACACACACACACACACACTCATACACACACATATACTATATCCAAATGCATATATTTCACAAATGTCTTTTGTCTATTTGTGTTTATTTATTAATGTATTTATTTATTTATTTGGTTTAATTATGTAGAACACTGATTTCTTTTTAACAGAAACTAGGCTTTTACTCTACAGACAAAAGTAAGTAAATTAATATTAATGATATATAAAAATATAATAATGATATAATATTGCAAGAAATAAACAAGAAGCTAATAATGACCTAATGATCCAGCTGCAGAAATTAACTTGGGCTCTTATCCTTTTTTCACTAACCCTAAAACATTTAATTTTTCTCAGATGTCTCATCCACCCTATTTCTGAAAATTATTTTTAATAAAGGAAAGGTAGGAAAGGTATCAGTAAATATAAATGGGAGTCAATGGATTTAAAAGTTATGGCGACATGGTGCCTTTTATAAACATTAATAATTCCACTTTAAGTCTGTTCTTGAAGTCTCCTTAGTTATAATGTCCATTCTGTTTCATAGATGAATAAATGACTTCTCTTAAGAAAACTGATAAATGGGAAGGGAAACTAACACATATCATGTGCCTACCATATGCTACAGACAATTTTCGGTGTTATTAATGTTTATAAAGTTTTAAGGTCACTATCATGATGAAAACCTATGACTCCCCTTTTACAGATAAGAAAACTGAGGATCAGGGAAGTTAAAAGTTCTTCCCATGTACACACAGCAGCGGGTGGCTATGTGAATCTATCACCCTCTCATTATGCCACATGTAGATTTTGACTTTTCTATTTTCTCCTTGACCCCCCTTTGTCCCTGAATAGTACCTGAAGTCTTCTGTCAGGTAAGTTGTCATGGTTTTTCTTTTTTGGGAAAAAATAATCTCAAGGAAAATTTTTTAAAAACTCACTAGCCTTAGCTATAAAATCCTGATAATGCTTCACAGCCTGGCCCCTTGAGCTTATTTGCATTTTAACTAACTATAGGATTTAAGCTGAAAAGGAAACTATAAGAAGAATGTTAAGTGCTGATAGGAGACATATATTAAAATTTATATATATGAAAAATATTCTTTCCTAACAGTTTTTTCTTATTGATCTAAAATCATAGTGATATATATATATATATATATATATATATATATATACATACCAAAAATGTATACACACACTTTGAATAATTATAAATGCAGGGTTTATTAAAATACATTTCATTTACAAAATTGAGCTATCAGCTATTAAAATGTGTATACATTTTTTGGGACACTCTTTATATATGTGTGTACACACACACACATTTACCTATCTTGCCAAGAGCAAAATCAACCCTGAGCAGGAGGAATTTTTTTTATCCTCACCCAAGGATATGTTTATTGATTTTAGAGAGAGGAAGGGAGAGAGAGAGAGAGAGTCAGAGAGAGAGAGAGAGAGAGAGAGAAATTGCTGTGTAAGAGAAACATCGTGACAAGACAGGTTGCCTCCTGTATGTGCCCCAACTGGGGATCCAACCTGCAACCTAGGTATGTGCCCTGCCGTGAAGAACCCACAACCTTTTGGTGTAAGGACAAGGCTCCAACCTATTAAGCCACCCACCCAGAGTGGGAAATGGTTTGAATAACTGGAGAGCACAATTTTCTATGGCAGCATTCTTGCTTATAATTTAGTTCCTAGTCCAGGGATTAGTCAATAAATTCCTTTACCTGCTTCACCAAAAATAAGTAAGCTATTGTGTCCCCAGGCAGCCATTCCTAACCCTTTCCAAATATCATAGAACAAGAGCATATTCCCCTTTAAAACATTCATGGCTAAATGAGTCAACAAAATGAAGGTGAAAATTCCTCACTTTATACTTTTCTGTTTTAAATCTCTGCTCATATTATTTGATGAAGTAAAAAAAAAGTATAGTCAAAGTAGAAAAGGTATAAAAATATGATTTCATATTAGTGCCAACATTCCTTAGCTTCATTCAAGATAAGCAGTAAGAATTTTGTCACCATTCTTGAGATTAGTAATCACATGGAATTTATATCTCTTAACCCTGGTGTGAGTTTGAAACATTTTTTGTTTGCTGGTTTCTGGCAACTTTCTCTTGCCTGTTATATTTCTTTTCACAGCCTGTTGTGATATTTGAACCTTCACTTACCTGCTAATTAACACATTCAGCTAGAACTTTAAGGATGAATTTTAAGCACTTTTAGGTTTTCTTAAAGACTTCCCAGCAGTTCTTTCCAATAAAAGATGGAATGGCTTTTTCCCCTAAATTTTAAACTTATTCTTAAGAATGTCTAGTTCAATTGCAATATCTTTTTTAAAAATCAAAATAAAATTATTAGCCTTTACTGTGTTCAAATTCTTGAGTAGGTTGGTTACGTCTTCAGTGAAGATTGAGGTTGTCTGTCATTCTGCTTGAGTGCTTTTTTTTTAATCCAACATCATGAACATTATTTTTGCAGACTTCTTAGTACATGAACAATACATTGAGGTTGGGAAAATTTGAAGACAAAAATTCCATAGACCTGGGACAAGTGATCACATGAGGTCCTTCTACCTCTAGGGTTGTATTCTGAAACTTTTTGCCACGAAACTAAGTGGCCATTAACAAATTCCTTAATCTCTTGGGCCCTCAGTTCACTTAACTCTGGAAAGAGGAACGGGGCAATAGAAAAGGTAATGAGAAAATTCACTTCCAACTATCAAATTGTTGGTATGTAAAATGAATATTTTGCCTTAAGCCCACAAAACTGATTGTTAAATACTGTAAAATGCTATTAGGATTAAAGCAAAGACATCTACAAATTTTTTTTTTGCATTAATGTACTTTCCAAGGTACAGTAATCACTCCCCCTCCCCTTTTTCTAAATGGAATATCTCTGAAGTATCTTAGCCTATATGCAACACATAGTTGTATGTTTGGGAAGGCAAGATTATGTTCGGCTGGTGACTTGTGAAAATACAACTTTTAAATAAAATGATTGAATTTAAACTTTAATTTGAGAGATGGAGATACTGATGCTCTAAGAGGTCAGGTTAATTTTCAAGGCACAGGAATGACCATACTAGAGACAGGATTCCCTGAGTCCCCACCTTATGTGCATCCCATTACACTTTACAGCCTCCAACTGGCATCTAATAAATGATAAAAAGTCAGTTTTAGAGTTTTTGAGGCACATTTTTTATGTTTTTCAGAAATTTTTTTTTTTTACTATACCTGAAAGGATTGGCCTTAACCACTATGGTATTTGTTTTTAATTGAAAAACACATCGATATACTTTTATAGTGAATTTAATGGAGCTTCTTTTTAAGACGGATATCACTTTTTCTTATTCAATAGGTTATAAGTTTATTAGATGAAAGTAATATATATATATATATATATATATAGAGAGAGAGAGAGAGAGAGAGAGAGAGAGAGAAATATGCTAATTAACTGGGGCGTCGTAACGGGTCGCCTGGACAGGAGGTTGCTTGTGCAGCATCGGGGGTGGGGCAGCAGGGCTCTCCGTGCGCCTGCACTGGGGGAGGGCCTGATCAGCAGTGTCCGTGGCTGCTTCAAGGGCCGGAGAGGGAGTGGGCGGTAGCGCGCAATTTTGAATCGTGCGCTGGGCTCCTAGTACCTTAATAATACTAAATACTATACGTTAAAGCTGTCCATACATGGATTAATTAAAAGCAGAATTTGTTAAAATACTTTATTTACAAAACAGATTGCCTTCCATAGAGAGGGAGTATGTTATTTAAATATCTATATACTAGAGGCCTGGTGCACGAAAATCGTGCACAAGGGGGAAGGGGGACCCCTCAGTCCGGCCTGCACCCTCTCCAATTCGGGACCCCCCGGGGAATGTCCAACTGCCAATTTGTGCCCGCACTTTTAACAGCTCCATTGTTGTTTTTCTTTTCATGCTTAAACCCATTGGAATTAGTAGGTATTCAAAGTGTGTATACCTTTTGGTGGGACACCCTGTATATCTCCAGTCAGGGGTGAAAGGAACCAACAGGAGATTTGGAACCCCCAGACAGGGAACCTTGCTCATTCCCCGCATGTTTCCCCATTGCACTCCCCACATGTCTCCCTCGGCGGCCGGCCCAGGAGGCTTGGCAGGAGATTTGGAACCCCCAGACAGGGAACCTTGCTCATTCCCCGCATGTTTCCCCATTGCACTCCCCACATGTCTCCCTCGGCGGCCGGCCCAGGAGGCTTGGCTTCCTTCGTCACCCTTGGGTGGTGGCCACGGAGCCAGGCGGAACGGTGGGAGGCTTGGCTTCCTTTGTCACCCCGGAGCTGGCCAGAGCAGGCAGGAGGCTTGGCTTCCTTCATCGCCCTGGGGAGACTTGGCTTGGGCGGCGATGAAGGAAGCCAAGCACCGGTGACAAAGGAAGCCAAGCCTCGCACCCTCTGCCCAGCTCTGTGGCTCTTGCCGGTGCCGCCATCTTTGTGCCTATGGGTACCACAATCTTTGTGGCTATGGGCGCCGCCAACTTTGTTGTGGAGTGATGGTTAATTTGCATATTATCCTTTTATTAGTATAGATATAAAAGCCTAAGCGACCATTATGTTGGAACAACCAGAACGGCCGGTCACTATGACCCACACTGAGCACGCAGGCATGTGAGTGGTTAGGAGCAAGCAGGCAGGCAGGCAAGAGGGTAGGAGTGAGCAGTCCCAATTGCAAGACGGATGTCTGACTGCAGGGATCAGGCCTAAACTGGCAGTCAGACATCCCCTGAGGGGTCCCATATTACAAGAGGACACAAGCTGGGCTGATCCCGCCCCACCAAGTAAACAAATTTTGTGCACTGGGCCTCTAGTTCTACTTATAAAAGTCAGTTATTAAAAAATAGATATATGCATTTTTTTACCTTAATGGTAAATGGTGTTTATGTCTATCTAAAACTATAAAATGAGAGGAGGTCTGGGGATTACAGAAATAGTTTTAAAAATTAAGGAATTTATAGGGCAGGTTTAAAATAAGAAACAAGAACATGAAAACATTCTGAATTTGAATGACATTATTTTAGAAATTAAAATGCTATGCTTTGGCTTGAGTATAATACAGGGTGGGCAAAAATAGATTTATAGTCTTTCATATGGAAAATAATACAATGATTAATAAATAATAATACAAGAATAAACTTTATGCTTCGTGTACTCACAACTATAAACCTAAACCTACTTTTGCCCCAGCCTGTATGTTTTCTTTTGTACTACTGGTACAGACTTTAGCCTGGCCAGCATGGCTCAGTGGTTGAGGGTCAACCTATGAACCAGGGATCACGTTTGATTCTAGGTCAGGCCACATGTCTGGGTTGTGGCTCAGTGCAGGAGGCAGCCAATCAACGGTTCTCTCTCATCATTGATATTTCTATCTCTCTCTCCCTTCGCCTTCCTCTCTGAAATCAATAAAAGTATATTTTTAAAAAGACATTTAAATCACAATTTTAGGCTTTGTGTGTGTGCATGTGCACATGTGTGTGTGTATACATATGTGTATGTATTCATACACACACTAAGAAAATTAACAGCTTAAAACCAGATAGCAAAGGTATATTTAACCTACTCAAACTAAGACATTTTGTTTTATAGGCTGTTAGCTCATTTGTGAGCTTGTATTTTCTTTATTTTTCCATTCTTCACATGTGGATATTATTTATCAGCAAATGACTCTTGTTCACTAAAACACTATGTATGAGAGTGTTCAACTTAGAAGTATTTCTTTAGTGGTTATTTGGAGTCATTTTATTTACTTGCAAATAATAAGGCAATAATAAAATATTCTATATTTTAACCTCCCCCTTAGCAACAATCTAAGCTCGAGAAGTTTTATTGTATATTCAAAATAACAATGAAAATTTTTAAACTAACCTAAATTAAGAGAATGTAAAAATTACGAGGAGCATAGTTTGTGTAGTGAGAGATAGAAAACAAATAATATATAAAATAGAATTGCAAATTTTATAAAATGAAATCTGCCATTTAAATTGATTTTGTGTCATATATGATAGGTGTTGGCAATAAGCAAAAACAATTTAACATAATACAGATAAGGTTTTCAGTGTTCATGTCATTTCAGTGTGGACTAGACTGGAAATATCTTTAGTTATGATAGTTTTATGCAAATTGTTTACCAGATAAAAAGTTAATTTGTAACAATGGCTGATTCATCTAACTATTGCTCTTTAAGCTACCAGGTGGCACAAGCTGTTGATGTAAGTAGCAAGACTTCTAACAGTCCACCTGGAATTAGGACAGCTGGTTGGTGTGAGCTGATCTGAATAATATACTGTGGATACTTGGGTACAGCTACTGACAGAGCAAACAGCACATGGCTGTCCCATCAGCCCAGAGCAAACACCAGTTACATTTCACAGAAACAGGCTGGTATTTACAACTGCTTTGAGCCAAAATGAATATCGGATTGAAGGAAGCAACCCAAGAGAAAAAAGCTCTTCCCAAAGCCCCCAAATATCATTTTGCTGCATATAAAAAGGAAAAAGAAAAGACACAAAGAACTCCTTCATCTATTTGTAAAACACTTTGGAATTTCCTAAAATTAAAAAAAAATGACCAATACTTTCTTAGTTTTCTATTTATATTCTAGATTAGCCAAGACCACAGTCATAATAATTTCCCTTTAAGTTCTAAAATGGTTAAAAATTTCATAAAGAAATATAAAAAAGGCAAACTATAAACTTGAAACAAGAGAATCCAGTTTAAATCTAACATGGATGCCAGAAATCACTGAGTCACATTCTATTTTCAGCTAAGGTAATAGAGATGGCAAGTGATTTTTTTCTCAAGATCACACAGAAATCAATAGGCTTAATTAGAAAAACATTTTATGGTTTATTATGGCTAGGAAAAAAATCTACTTGAAATACCTAGATTAGGTTTGCTTAACTGAGTTAAGGGCAACCCAGGTGAAACTCTAAAGCAGGTGAAGTCTGATCTCAACATTTCCTCTCCATGGTTGACTTCTCAATTGCAGGCCCATGAGTCTTGACTTATCCCTAACAGACTCCAGAGCCCACTGATTGCTGCCCTAGTTCTACAGGAAATCTGACTATATCTATTATTGTCCTATCAAAGATGGAACATTTTGAGTCAGTAACTCACTTCAAAATGGTCCTCGCTTACCTACACTCTTATCCTTTAGGGAATTGCCTCTAGCTGGCCACAGGGCATCCATTTAGTCTGATTAATTTCGGGAATATTTCTCATATTGGTGTTAGTAGATCATAATGGCCCTGCATCAGATAACATTGAACAACTGAATACCAATTTTTACCCATATAATTAACTGTTGTCCTGACTTCTCAATTTGGAATGTTCCATAGCATTTCAAGTGTCACATTTCCAAAACTAAAATGAACATCTCTTTTCCCTACACCAAATCTAATTCTCTTATCTTTCTTGATTTGGTGAATGGCATCAACCACTTAACTACTTGTACTACTCAAATATCTTAGTTTCATCTTTGACTCCTCTATTTTACTCTTCCGTTCTAAGCATCCAAGGTCGAACGTCTTAACACCTTGAGAACCCAACCATCCTCTCCATTCACACTATCTCAGTTGTGGCTAAGGTGTTATATAATTTATTATTCTAACAGTAATACTTTGAGAGTAAAAAAGTGCGGTTAATGATTAAACCAGGATTATAGGAGCAAACCAGGACTCCTTAGCAACAATAAGCACGTGTGATAAACTTAATTATTACATAATTTCTTAACTAGAGTATTTTAATAGTTGCTCAATGGGTCTCCTCAACCTTGGTCCTTCTCTTCACTCCTCTCTAATACTCACACTTCATTCTCCTGCTTTAAAAACGATAATTCTTTATTGCCTCAGGCTAAATCAAGCCTCAATTTCTTATGACATTGAAGGCATTTAGTAGCTATTGTCTTTGTCAGTTTCTCCAGCCTCACCTTTGGCTCCCTCAGTTACCTCTATGGTCCATTACCTCTTTCACCTCCAGACCTCTGCCCAAGATTGTTTCCACAATGCTTTTTCTAGCTTATCTGCCTTCATTATAGGTTTATGCCATGGAAAATTATCATTGCAGTGATTACATTTCACTATTGCTTCAAAAAATGTATCAAGAACTTATGTGCCCTATATAAATAATTTATCAACTATATTTGAATTGTTTATTTACTTCATTAGTATGTCATTTTTCCTTAGACTCTAAACCTTCTTAGAAGAGGACTTACTCTAATTTGTCCACATATTCTTCCTTGATACTTAGCACAGGCCAGAGACATGGGCATGGTGAATGTTCAGTAAAGGTCTCGAATCAAAGGGTGGACACATAGGAAGATACATTAAACCCAAGAGTGTCTCTACTGATGTTAATCTCAGGGACTCCATCGAGCCATTCAGATATGTTTTAAAGAATATAGGATTTTAGCACTCCTCAAATTATATATTACACAGGTCTTACTCTTCAGATAGTCCAGGGAAGTCCTAAGTTGAAAATTGAACCCCCAAACAATGATCTGAATATTACATCTCATCTAGTATACTCACTCTTTCTATCAATTGGTTACTATATCTAGAGGCACTCTTTGAAATATTAATTCTAATAGCAAAAAAAAGTATTCCTACCAACAGTGAATGTTTCCAAATACAATGGACATTTCACATCCAGTTATAAAACTTCAGGATTCTATCATGAGCATGACAGCACTCCCTGGAGACATCTCTGTGTTTTCTACTGCTTTGGAGGTCTAGAAAGCTCAGGCTTCAGCCTGAAGAATATAAATTGTTAACTACGGACAAAAGGAAAGACAGACCTTGAGGATAAATTGCCTGTAGGCAGATGGAAAATGTAATTTGAGCTCATAAAATTAAACACAAATCCTTACAAGTATCTTTTTAAAGTAGTACATACCACCCATCTATATTTCTACACCAAGGAGAATTGCACAGACACCTATAAGGAAGAATCACTTAAAATTTTTCAAAAAGCATTTTTAAGATAATCGTGGCTGAAGAGTATAGCTATAAGTAATTGAAATTCTAAATCAAAATTATAGAGTGTGGTCTCTAGAAAGAGAAGAAGCTGCACTTGTGGGAAAAGCACTGCCTCCCAACAGCTCTGCTGCTGTAGATAAGTTTTCCTCAAAGCTTAGTGTTCTCATCTGTAAAATGGGAATAATGTCTGTCCTGCCTGCTTTATGAGTTTCATAGGTTCATATTCTTGTTACATAAAATAAAATAATGTATTATATGCATGTGCAGCATGGTACGATTTCTAGTCAGTTAAAGGAAATACAGCTGGATGCTAACTTGTCCAACATTCATACAAACCATACTAAATGCTGCAATCCAAATAAGCATACATTTCTTATATACCAGAATAACATTATTTTTTCTTATATACCAGAATAAAAGTGTTCATTCAGCTACATATTTATGTGTAGTGATAGAGGTTTTTTGAAAATTTAGAATTGCATTTCATTTGAAACAAATATTAGAAGTGTTTGGTATTATGGAAGTAAATAAAATAATGGGAAATAATTTACAAGTTTTATTTGAATGTGTATTAATTACTACATCAAAAAGACATTGTAAAACATTCCTTTGAAAATTAAAATTAATGATATGCTTTTCTTTGTGCATCAGTAAATCAAAGCAAGACCCTTTAGAACTCTTTTTCCACTTAGTCTCAGAAAGTTACATATTAAATGTTCAATGATAAAATCCTTAACCAACTAAAATAAATTAACTGAACAACCTAACAGTAGAGATTATGATAAACTGAAATGAAATCTTCATGACTTTCATTTTCTTTAGAAGATGATGGTGAGAGTCAATGAAATACAAACATTAGAAATTCATATTTCCGCAGAATATGTGTTGGCCTTGATTTTCTTGAATCACTTCTACTGAACACTTGAATGCATCCAGACAGACTCCTAATAAGAAATGTCTCAGAATTCATGCTGAGGCATTGTCAACAGGCCAAGGAAAAATCCTCAGTGCTGAACATGTGCTTAGATGAAATTTTTTCATCTCTGGGATGGCTGATATTTTTCAGGGAAAACTGGCACATTAAGAGAGACAAATAGTAATGCAGGAAATGTTTGAACTCTCTTACCCTGTTTGGTGGAAAGAGAATTTCTCTTTCACCTCTTTAATAAATTAATATTGGAAGCGGTTTATAGATTTTATGAGCATATTAAGGACTGGTAAGAAAAACATGTCTCCAAAAGAAAGTAGCTAAGTTATAATAAAGTGCTTAGATTTGCAACCTGAAAAAAAAAACAAAAAACTTAATGATTTGGAGTTGGGAAAAATAAAATAGATTAGACTTTCCTACATATTATAAATCCCAGGCTTTCTTCCAAGGACTACCCTACCAAACAAACAAAAAATGTACTACACAGGTAAGACAGGCCTCTGGTATATTTCCCAGGCCACCTTGTCCTTTATTATACACTAGCACAGATTATTACTTATTATTTTAAAGGAAGATTTTAAGCCAAGGTGAAGCTATGTTCTGACAACAGAAAATATTAATACTTGATCTTATTAATACAATCACAAAGAAAAGTATGGCTGTCTTTCTTGCCATATGTCTTTAATGTTAGGTTCCCCAGGCTTTCTTAGGAAGCTTTACTGTTTTTATTATTTATACATATATCCAAGAGTTTTAGAAACTGTTTTTAATTCATCTGATTCATCTTTTAGGACAACAAGCTCCTGAAATATATAACCAACCAGTTGTATTAGTATCTTGTTTCTTATTTCTCCCAAATTTTCTTATCTAAGTATTTAAAAGCTAACTAGTAGTCCAGATTTTGCAAAAACAGTAAATGAGAAGTGGACATTTTGGTAAGTCCTAGGCTTGATCTCTTAAAGTCTTAGTGAAAGGTCTGGCATTCACCAAAGTTCAGGTAAGAACCATTGATAGGGGCAGAAATAGAATAGTGGGAACCAGCTAGAATTGTAAGAAAAAATAATCACACTCTGTTAACTGTTACTGTTTTATTCTGATTAAAAAAGGCACATTCTAACCTGGCTGGCAGTTGCCTATGGGACCTGGGAGCTCTCCTGGAAATGCAGCCCATCTTCCCCATTTGGAGCTGCCTATTATCATGGAAAGATTAACAATATTGCTGCAGAAACCAGAATTGCCAGCCCTTTGAAGACCCCAGTCTTTGCATATCACTAAGCCCTTTGAAGACCCCAGCCTTTGCATGTCACTAAGCCCTTTGAAGACCCCAGCCCTTTTGCATATCTGTAAACTGTCCATTTGCCCTTTGTGCCTACTTCCCATATAATCTTTGTCCTTCTACCCAATATAAGCACTGGTTTATGGTGGAGTGCAGAGCAGATTTTTATAGATGACCTGGTGCTCTCCTGTACTGCCTGCAGTATTGGAATAAATGCTCATATATGATTCAGCCCTGTCTCTGCTTAATTGCCTCAAGTAGTGACAGGCAGCCCAGACCCATTGACTGTTCAGTTACATAATTAGAAGTAATATTTGCACACAGATGGCACTTATAGGAATTTTATCCAGTCGGTTGCCATACAAAAGCATATTGCATGTGAATTATGCAGGAGGAGAAGATATTTCCAATACAGCTTGATTCAAGACCAGGTTGTGAATTATTTGCTTTGAAATACCTTCACATTCTCCTGCTTGAAAATTCTGGTCAAGAGAAGAGCAAAAACAAGCAGCAAGCTCATCCTAAGCATATGGTCAGGTTTACCAGCCCACAAATGAAATTTTTTAAAATGCTTAATTGTCCTCCTTCACAAGGGAGGAAGGAAGCACAATAAATAAAGGGTTCTTTGTTATATTAAATTTTGGCCTACACCATCATCTTGAGTTTCTAAATAGAGAAGGCCCAAAGGAAGCTTTCACTATCATGCTATTTGAAACCAAGAACAAGTTCATTCCCCTTAGCCATTTCATCTACTCGTTTTCTAACTTCTACCAAGGGTGAATTTACCTTAAAGCACAAAGCTTAAAACTTCAGGCCCTCCATTGCATAGCCTGGAAAGAGCTCAATTCATAGGTTCACGTGATTTGGTAAATTTGAGATTTTTATTTTTATTTTTGCATTCATTTTCTTAGAGGCTCCACCCCTACTCCCAATGATGTATCTGGCTCCACAAAAACCTCATTCCATCCATGCTCTATGCCCCCTTTTCAGGGAATGTTTCCTACAGTTTATTCTTGACCAGAAATCTGGCACTCACCAACAACCATCCTGTCCATCCAGAGGCTTAATATGCTTTCTTGTGGGGATGTTCATTCCATGTTTCAATTTAGGCATCGGAGCCAGGGTTAATGTGCCGTAAGCTTCCACAGCTTCAAATAACTCTTCCAAATTCATTCAAACCCCTCCGCTTCTTGAGGTTCACGCTAAATAATTACACTATAGGCCCTTATTCTTGTGGTTATTATTACAGGCACTTTCCCACACTCAGATTGTTCATTGGTAACACTCAGATTGCTCAGCGATATGTGACTCATTTCTAACCCCTTTCACCATGAATGACACTGAATATCTAAGCACTATAGTTTCCTCCTGGTCTGTAATCTTATCACTTCTTCAGTTTATCTACCAGATAGCCATATCTTGACATCACCAAGAAAAACATCTTGTTGTAGAAATTTTAAAAATAGCCTTTTATCTGGCCACAGCCACCTATTCATTCACTTAGTTGATTTTCTTTTTCTAATTCAATCATTTCTGCCTCCCCTCCTGCCCCCCGCTTTGAGGGCTCCTCAATTAATTCCTTGACGCTTTTATTTTACCAGCATGAGCTTTGAAGTAAGCTACACATGGGTCTGAATCCTCATCTTCTTGTTAATGTTATATTTTATAAGAATGTGTATACTCCTAGCTGGTTTAGTTCAGTGGATAGAGAGACAGCCCATGGACTGAAGGGTCCTGTTTTGATTCTGGACAAGGGCACTCACCAAAGGTGTACCTTGGTTGTTGGCAAAATCCCCCACCCCGGCTGGCACATGTGGGAGGCAACCAGTTGATGTGTCTCTCACACATCAATGTTTCTCTCTCTGCCTCTCCCCCTCCCTTCCACTCTCTTTAAAAATCAATGGAAAAATATCATCAATTGAGGATTAACAACAACAACAACAAAGGAATGTATATAAAGAGAAGTCTATTTAACACTAAGTTCATATTAGGGAGATTATTATATATAAGTATGTAGATAAGAAGATAATTAAAAGTGTAGACAGATGAGAGATAGATTTTAAAAAAAGAACTTACCTATGCTATATGGCTAACTACTTCATGGATCCTCAGTACAACCCTTAGTTCCTTCAATTTCTGTATTGTTAGGTACAGCTGTCTTACCAGCTCTCACCTCTTGATATGTTAAATAATTTTTCTCTCCCTTGCTCATAGTTCCCTTGGTACAATGAACAATGATGCATCCAAGCAGAGAGGTGCCTCTAAAAAGCTACATTTCTACCTTTGGTGAGTCTGAAGATTTACTGGCCCCTAATTAGTCTTTGTTCATATGCCTTACTACTTTAAAAAGTATATATTTTTCTTGATTTCAGAGAGGAAGGGAGAGAGAGAGAGAGAAACATCAATGATGAGAGAGAATCATTGATAAGCTGCTTCCTGCCAGCCCACACTGGGGATCCAGCCCACAATCCAGGCATGTGCCCTGACCTGGAATCGAACTATCACCTCCTGGTTCATAGGTTGATGCTCAACCACAGCCACGCTGGCTGGGATTACCACTGCATTTCTTTTCCACAAGCCTTCACCATTTTTTTAAGCTTCTAAACACATCTCTGTTCTTCTCCCTTTCTGAAAACAATCTTGCTCCCTGTATAGTAGAATATAATCTAAACATCACTATGTTTGATGCCCCTCAGTTTAATCTCTAAATTATAACAAAATGGAAAAGTTATTACTTGTTATGACTTGTTATTGCAACTGGTCTGAATATCTCATGGAAGACATCTACCTGAGTTTGTTAACAATTACCAAAAAATGTTGGTGAAATGTTTGGTGTAGAAGGCAAATCAACCATGAGCCAAGTGCCGAGGCTTCTGATGGGAGGGAAATTATACTACAAGACAAAGAAAAGAAAATTTGGATCCCCATATCAGAGAGAAAACAGAGCAAAAAAAAAAAAAAAAAAAGCAAAGAGTGGGGAAGAGAGCGAGAGAAGACTGCTCTCTAAGCTGTACACAAATTCTATCTTTAATAAAATCTATCAAACTCATAAAGTCTTGGTGTGAATTACACATACTGTTGGGGAAAGGAAGAGACTGAGTTGTGGAAATCAAAGAAAGGCTGGGAGTCCATGAAGAGTGGGAAAGAGGTGCCACCTGTGGAAATTAGAGTCCATAAAAAAGAAGAGCTAACGGCTACTTGTTGACACCTTTTGAAGTATTTCATCTGTATTATTTCACTCAATCCTTATACACATCTATGGTAGATATTATTTGTATCCTCATTTTAGAGAAACTGAGAAGTTAAGTTGGTGGTCCATGTTTATAGAGCTAGTATGTACTGAAGCCCAGGCTTAAATATAGTCAGTTGGACCTCAGTACCCATGGTCTGGTATTACACCTTGCCAGTTTACCAAATTATATCAATAATTACTTTTGTTCCTCAGTGAAATAGAAGGAAAAAATTGGGGAAGCTGTTTGAATGTGTTCCATCTGTAAATTTTAGGTTGAGTAAATTTTTACTTGGTGCTCAGGGGACAGAAAAATCCCCATCAGACAGGTAGGCTAAAATCTCATTCTCAGATTTCCTTGTGTCAAAGATGACCTCCTCCCATCCAAGATGAAACCTTCTTTGAATATATTGGGACTTATCTTCCCCTAGTGCCCTCTGGACTTTTCTCTGCTTACTCTCCTGTTTCCTATTATTTTCTGTCTTTATGATTTTTGCTAGCTCACTTCACTCTGAGAATGTTCAGATGCCCATTATTCTAGAAAACTTCCTCTGACCCATCTCTCACCCTCAACTCACTTTACGTCTCCCTTCTTCCCTTTATACACACAAAAAAATATTTCAAATAAATTCCCACTTCCTGCCTTTACTCTTCAGTCAGTTGTATTTTGCTCTCCATTAGTTCCACATTCTACCAAAATAACTCAAAAAGAAGACCAATATGTTATACATCAATAATAATAATGATTTCAAAATCCAGACTTTACTTCACTGGAGGTCTAGACACATATTCCTCAGTAGCTGGTAGCTATATCTACTTATATTTCAAGATATTATCTATATTTCCTTATTCTGCATCATCTATTCTTTCATGCATGAGTAATTATGTTAACATCTTTTAAATTTCCCAATTAGAAAATTTGGTGTTACCTTGACTTCTCTCTCTATCTCACTCTGAAATACTCAACTGGTACCCAATTCCTGTTAATTCTATTCCAAAAACAATCATTTATATCAAACTTTACATGCTATCTCCTTTGCCTCCAAAGGTAATCAGTCTGTTTTAGTTTACATTTCAAAAAACTGCCAGAATTTTCTCACTATACCCAAATCTAGCCTTTTCAGTTCCATGCTTAACACCAATTTGTTCACATGACCCCTTAAGCATGCTTTGTCCCTATTATAACACCCTTCTCATTGCATTTTATTGGCTAGTTACTTATCTGTGTATTTCCTGAGGGCAGGACTGGATGTGGTCCTAGTAGGCAACCATGAGATTAGATAGATAGTAGACATCTCAATAACTGTTTTCTCAATGAATAAATGAATGAATGGATGCTCTTTGCTACTGGCCTGAAATAATCTGCTATTTGACAGAGGTGAGTAAAATTTTCTAAGCTTGAATAAGTCAATAAACAACTACTAGTAAGACTATCCATTTAGTCCTGAAAGATCAAAATTAAAATTAATGAAAAAATTTGCAAATAAAAATTCAAAAAGTCAAAATTCTTTACTGATGTGCTCATCTGATCTTTACAGTACTGAGTATTAACCGTATACAATGATAAAACAGCAAAAACTCTCAGAAGCAGGGTGAGAGGCAATGCATCATTGTGGTAAAGTGTGCAGCCTCTTGGGACACTAGCACCAGGCTGCCTGGTTCTGTCACTCAATAGCTGTGCCTCAGTTTTCTTACATAAACATAGGCAATCCTAACAGTAACTATCTAGTAAAGTTTTCATGAATATAAAGGAATAAATACTAGGCACTTAATTTATATCGGGCACAAAATAAGTGATAAATAAGCATCTCCTATTATTATTTATTCTTTGAAACACATCTTACTCATACATATGTGTGATTACTAAAAGTAAAGGAATGATTTAGGCATTTCCACGTAGTGAGTATCCAATGGCCTGCTCTCTCTAACATAACTACAGTATCTGGCTCCAATTAAAATGAGATTATACCAGACTCCAAAAAAACTGAATTATGCATGTCTCAGTATCTCTGCTATGCTAAAGAATTTTAAACATTATTATTTTCTTTCAGAGATAGTAAACTATTAAGTATGGATGTTACTAAATAATGCCTATGGTTATTGTTGAAAAAAGCAACCAAATTTGTTGTGAATTCAACATCCAAATTCTTTGCCTCTCTGATTTACAGGACTCTTTTTCATCACAATGCAGAAAACATTTTGTAGCAAATGTATATGGAGATTTTCTCATGGTAGTCTACCCACCCCTTAATTCAGCTTTTGCTCAAGTGTAATGACAGGCTGGTCCACAGAGCACAATTTAGCCTCTCTTTAGAACACGCTGGTGTGCCAGAATTCCAAACAAAAAGAGGAACTTTTCATTTGGGCAGGTGAGGGAGGAAAGAGACCAAGACGCAAGATGCTTGTGATGAGGGGATGTTCAACAGCGGGGAGTGCACAAAGGAAAGCTGATGAGCAAGCCCAGCCCCCACTATGCACAACGATCGTCTCCATTCTGTTTCACGGAGTAATCACGGGATATTCTGAACCTCTCAAAATGCCATCAGTCCTTATTGAGAAAGAAATAGAGCATCTCTCCCTCACGCCTTTGCAGAAATAATCATGGTCGCAAGCTGGCCTGAACAGGGAGCTCTGGCAGACAAAGATGGATTTGTACAAATAAATAAATAAATACATGAATTAACTTCCCCACACTGTGAATGGGAAGTTGATGATAATCTCCCACTCCTATTGTGTCAAGGCTAAAGAAACTCACAATTATGCTCTCCAGGTCTAGTGCATTAAAGAATAGGCTTCCTGATGAGATTGCTTCCAATAACGTACTGTCAGAGCTGGGAGTCTGTGTCAATAATACTAAAAAATAACCATCTCAATGACTTAGATAAAATGTTCATTAACATTCGAAATCTAAGTATCATCTCTAGTTGCCCCTTCCTCCTCTTTGTTTCCTTTCCTAGATCTGATTTTTTTTTTTCGTTTCCACTTTTGAAGGGAATGAAAGCCTCTTTTGATTGTTCAAAAAGGCTTCTTATGCTAGCCGACAATTGCTCAAGTGTGAAATAATTTCATAAAGATCACCAAAAGACTTTCCTTAAACAAGCAGCATTTCTATGGTCCATGCTGTCTTGGTGTTTGTGGGAGCCTGTCTGCAGTGTCTAACTCCAGTACTGATAAGAATCCACAGTGATGCCTGCAGGGTGTTCTTTAAGATGAATCATTATTAGTAGGCCACTCAGTTTGCAGTTAGAAGACCTGACTCTGATTTGGTCTCGAGTTACCAACCTTTTAACCAAGTTACCAAGTCATTTACTAGGTCAGGGATTTTGATTACTGTGTTATTGGGATTCTGGTGTGAAAATAAAATGCCACACGTGTCAGAGATCTTTGTAAACTTTCGAACATTATTTAGCTCTCACCTACTTTTGCAAATGGTCCAAGAATGAAAGTTTCTCTCTTATTTTATAACTAGTGGCCCGGTGCATGGATTCATGCACATTGAAAGGAAATTAATTAGAAGAAATATTTTAATATCGCTATTCCACCTTTCTCTATAATAGAAGTGTCATCCAAATTCACGATCGATGATGACAGATCGAAACACACACGTGTGATTGGCGCCAGCGAAAGCTTTATATGTAAAATGAAAACAGTGATGCTTTCCACTTACCCAAATAAATGTAAAAGCTCAGAGCAGAACCTAATACATAAATATGTGATCAATACATGGCAGCTATATTTAAGTTCATGTTTGAAAACTTTGAGACATTTGTGAAACTTATAAGCATCATTTTATTTCCAAGCATGTTATTACTGAGTCCCAAAGCAGAGATTCTTCTCTCTGTGTTTTTGTTTTGATTTTTTGGCTCTGTCAATTCCATTTGATCCTTCTACACCATTAACTCTTGGCTACAGGGAGTCAGTCTCACAGAAGAATAAGCAGAGGAGGCAAAACAGGAGCAAGGTCTATGGCTTCTCCCTGCACTCCCAGCAGGAACCTTTTAAACCAACTGATACTAAATTTCATTAGACTTGAAGTCAAAGTTGAGATTTCCATAGTTTTGACCAGAAAAACAAATAAACAGACAAAAATCAGGCAGTACCAATAGAGAATTGGATTGATGCTAGACCTATGAATGCCAAACTTAGGAGAGATTGGAGCATGGCTTCCCACCTTTCCTTTAAAGCAAAGGGCACTGAGTTTTATCTTCTGACGCATTAGTTTACACGCCTGTAAAATGAGAGCATTTGTACTAGAAGGTCTTTAGGATGCCCTCCAGCCCTGTCACACTATAAGTATGTAATAACTTACACACCCACTTCATACTACAATGGAGCAGCTCAGTCCCATTACTATATTTAGAGTTGATCTACATAGTTGGGCCAAGGACAAACCACATTCCATTCAGGGAAAATCTAGTTGGAACAGTGTCCAGAGGACATAGTTACTAGGGGAAAGGAAGGAAAAGGAAGCAGGAGATGAGAGGGAAAAGGTTATGTTGTTCGTGTGGTAAGGGGTGCCCAGTGTCTGTGTGTAAATGGGAGTGTGGAAATTTATGTTCAGGAAAAACTTTTTTGGGGGTGTATATTTCCTGCCAACCTCTCCTGCTTCCTCAACTTTGAAGCTGGGAAGTTCTAAATATCTTGTTGCACTTCAGCCTGGGGGGAGGTGAGTGGAAGGGGGTCACTGATTTACCATACTGTAAGAAATATCCCACCTCTATTGCATGCACAAGCATGCATTTATAGGCATTAATATTTAGTTTTAAACATATCGAGGGCTAGAATTTGTTTATAGATAGAAGAGAAAGGATAAGTACTATTTATTGTAAGGAAAAATGTTAAAAGGAATTTAAGCAGTCATTTTCCAACAGAAAAGGCAGAGTCTCTAAAGAATAAAATAACTATAGAGGAAAGCATAATATCCTATAATGAGCCAAGTCCAAATCTGTTAGAAGTGATTTTTATGATACCTGGAGATACAATTTAAAAGAGAAGTCTAAAAGTGATCTCTCTATTACTTAAGAAATTGCAGAAAAGTTTAATTTTGTTTGTATTTCCTAAACGTAGAGTTAAGTGAAGAATCCACTTGTACTATAGAGGGTTTGTTGTGGCCAAAACTTAAATGAAAATCCTTATAGAGTCAGAGTAAAATGAAAGGTAAGTACTGGGTAAAAAATACTTTGGTAAAGAAAAAAAAACTTAGGAAGAGTAGTATAACTTAAGCACTATAGGCATATTTTAAGATAGTCACTGGTAGAGAGGGCATTATGCAAAAAGATACTGATATTTTGTTATATATAAAGTAATGATTCAAGAGGGTGAGGGATACTCTCAAATTAGTAAAAAATTAGAGAGATCAGTACTTTTAAAAAATATCTCTGTAATTTTCAAGAACTTGGAATAATAAATGATATTTGACACTATGTTCTTATTTAGGGAAAAAAGGTATATTCATAACACATAAGCAGAGACAACTCTGTTAAAATAAATCAGCTACTCACCCACACATTCAATCTAAAACAGAAAGCATCAACATGATCTATATTTTGAAAGAGATCAGTGTTGCAATAATGCTTACAGCTCTGGGTATTTGTGTGGTGTGAGCTAGAGAGTAGTAGAAAATAAATTGCAGGGGACTGGTCAACTGGAATGACCCAGGCATTTCCTGGGATAAATGTTCAAAAGTCCTTCAACTGTTTGCGACAATAGGATTATATATCATATAAAGAGGGATCTAATAAAATATGTATCACTCAAGTTTATCCCAGTGATGAAAATGATAGGTGTATTCAAAATAGATGAGGACAAAAATATAAAAGGAAGCAGTGCTGATAAATGATCAGGTGCTTGAAATAGTCACTCATTGTTCCTCATCTGGTAAAATGTAAACACTATATTTAGAAATTGAGTACATTTTTTTTAAAAAAACTGGATGTCAGGGGGATATTGTAGTAATTCCTGTGAAGTGGTGAGGGCCTGAACTAGAGTCACGGTAGGAGAAAGAGAAGTTAGGGATTTCAGAGTTGTTTTTCAAGAAGGACAAAATGCATTTTGTTTTTAATCGGGTGATTTTAATGAGAAGCAAGAGATTCCAAACCTTCATAACACTGACCAAAGATCAGAAAATTGGAAGAAGGCCCATCCTACTTCCTTCGATAACTTATAAGAATTTTCAAGCATGTACAGTATAGAAATATTTTCATTTTAATACTAGGTTTTCAAGTAGATAATAGGCAGTATTAGCATAGCTTTAAGGCTTTGAATTAAAGACACCCAAAACAAAACAAAATACTAGAATATTAAATGTAAACTTAAAAATGCATTTTTTTTGCCTTTGTTCCTGTTGGACTTTTTGTTGTTGTTTGTTTGCCTTCTGACAAATTTCAGACCTGCTCTATCAAAACTCTACCTTTGTTTCAAGCTACATGTTTAAAAGTTCATCCTCCAATAATAACACAGCCAAAATAACTTTCTATAGCCTCGTTAGCTGATATGATTCCCTTTATCTTTTTCCTGTAATACCTGGCATACTGCTCTTAGAATATCATGTCCTCAACTAGAATATAAATTCTATGCAGGCAGAAACCTTTGTCTTGCAACTCTGCACCCTTATGTCCAGCATAGTGCCTAGACCATGATAAACATTCAATATATTAACTAATTTAATTCTTCATCATAATACTTTGGACAGTTTAAGACATTACCATGTAAATAAGAAACATATTGTGACAAAAAATACCCAGTGATATAGAATATCTTAATAGGAAGAGCTCCTTCTCTGGCTTAATAGATAAGGAATAAAACAAACAAACAAAAAATCCCAAGCATCAGACTAAGGATATTTTGCAGGAATCCTTGACATATTTTGGAAGAAATGTAAAACCAATATTCTGAATCTACAATCATTTATCATCAAGTAGCATCTGCGGTTAGAATTGATATTGATCCTTGGTAAATTTCAACCAGAGTAACCTTGTAACATCAACACAAAGTTCTCCCACTACATCATTCAGCTATGAGACGCTTCCTTAACTATGGGGTTTTCCTCTTCTATATTTAACCACATAAGAAAAAATGTTGTGTAGAGGAGTAGCCCAACATACTTTCGGTCATTTTCCAATTAAATACTCTTCACAAGTAAATTAATGCATAAATATAATCTTCATTTTGAAAAGTCATTCTGTGGTAAGGTATTTTTAAAATTAGAAAAAACTTACAGGTGATCTATTTCCATCTCTCATCATTGACACGAAATAACTGAGTCTGATTAAATGATGCGACCGAGGTTGAAGGATCAAAGCATTGGTTCTAGAATGTGAAATTCTTGACATTTAACTTTGTTGCTGTTAGCCAGTTACCATTGAGTGAAACAAAGGTGTTTGTTCCATAAATAGCAAAAAATTTAATAGTAAGTTGCTATGTCAAGAATAGGACTCCATGTGGGACTGTTGAAAGCTGGATGTTCTAGCTCTGCTTTTTATCATTTTGTAAGTTACCTAAACTTTTCACAGCTCAATTTTCTTAACTCTTAAAACCAGACAAATATTAACACCTAATTCATAGAGCTTTGTGAAATAGTTAATATTAAGCACCTAGCATAGTACCTGGGTTATAGTAATCACTCAGTAAGCTTTAGCTGATATTATTATCATTATTTTTATTATTTCATAAAATAAAGGTCATGGTTTTGATTTACTGGACTTCAAAGACAAACCCAGATGAAATTCTCATATTTTCAAATGTCGTTATTAAGAATAACATTATTGTTTTTGCATCATCACTTTGCCTGAATTTCTACTATTTTATGCATTACTAGAAACATATATAGCACAATATTATAAATCTTACAGGGAGACCAATGTTTTATTTATATTTTTTAAGTGATGAATTGGTAAGAACATCAAAAATAACTACAATGTGTGTGGTAACCTTACTAAAATATGTTTATCGAAGTTATGAAATCTTATCTGAGGGCAATGTGATAGTGGTACAAAATAAAGTAAACATAGAAGTCACATATTTTGAGATGTCAAATATTTAGCCTATATTCAATTATTTAGAAACTGATAAAAATTTGAGGTACCAAACTCTTATTTTACTCATCCTTTACTTCTTCTGACTACATTTAGCTATATTTCAACTCATTTATATACCCATCTTTGGGAGAGTGGGGACAAACAGGAAGGATAAAGTACAAATCTGTTAATACAGTTATTCCTTAAAAAATCAAAAAGAAGTTTAAACTATAACGATAAATGTACGGTGGGTCTCTGGCTCCACCTTATGCAGCAGCTATGAGGCTCCCTGTCTCTTTGGCCTGGATAATTTGGAATTAGCTGATATGTTTTCAAAGAGGTGGGGCATTTAATCTTTAAGACTACTCATCACAAATGACTGAATGGTTCTGTAACAATTGAACTCATGCCATCCTCTATAAAAAATGCACTGAAACTTTTACATTAAACTTTATACTATTATTAAAACTAAAATATACTTAGCCACATTAATTTATTACCTATCCATTGATGTTGCATTTAATGTACAGTTCATTATACCAAACAAACACAAACCTAGGTAACTTGAAAGAAAAATAAATCTGCATTAACAGAAAATAAATGTATGCAGAAATTTCAAAACTGTATTGAACATTTAATTGGAATGTTGGGCAAAATGTATTTAAGTAAATATATCAAGAGAGAAAATAACGTAGCAATAGAACCTAAAACCTATTGGTAGATTGATTATACAAACAGACAATGACCCGATCATATGTAAAAATAGAGATCTAACCCACAACTGACAGCAACCTTCCCAGGAAACCGGATGTGCGACACATGGCCCAGAAAGCCAGTTGGCTATGTCAGATTTACTATCTCTAGGAGCAGTTCAGGTTACTATCTCTAGGAGCAGTTCAGGAAGCTAAACGATAACTTGTGTAACAGTTGGTTCAAAATTATCAAGACTTAAATTTTTAAAAAATATTTTATATTGATTTCAGAAAATAGAGAGGGAGAGGTAGAGAGAGACAGAAACATCAATGACAGAGAAACATTGATCGTCTGCCTCCTGCACTCCCCCGACTGGGGATGGAGCCCACAACCCAGGCTTGTGCCCTGACCGGAATCAAACTGTGACCTCCTGGTTCATGGGTCAATACTTAACCACTGAGTCACAGTGGCTAGGCACTAAACTTGTTTAATAACTAACAGCTTCCTTCATTTTTGTCCCCACTTTCAAATTAGGAACAATCAGAAAAAGCAAAATATGTACCCCTAATGAATCACATAAGATGACCCACTTCTATTCCGCCCACATACAGCTTCCTCAGGACAACAACCTCCAAGCAGAACATACTCAAAGCCTTTCTTTTTCTCCCACTAAAGTTTTCTCTCTCCTCTGTCTGCCTTTGAGTCTCTGCCAAAACATTAGCCATGGTGACTGATGCCTTTGCTATAGCACTCTCTGAATAAATAGACTTTGCTTTTCTTATTTACTAGTAGTTGGTTGGTCTTCAATCAAGTATCTTTGGGTGATTCTAAAAAGATGGTAAGAATTGTTTACTTGCTGGGCACTTCAGATACTCTGCAATTTTTCAAAGTCATATGCCTAATAATCATCTTAGATAAATATTAATGTGTTTATTTTACAAATGAAGAAAAAAAGTCGTAAAGTTATTCAGAACATTACCTAAAGTTGCTTGGCTAGTGAGCAGTCACTAGCCAAGAAAACGGAATTATCTTACCTAATAATAGACAAACATGTAAATTAACTATCCTTCCTCTATGCTCACCAGCCAATCAGGAGAGTATGCAAATTAACCCAACAAAGATGGTGGTTAATTTGCATATGTAGGGGCGAAGCAGAGGAGCTAAGATTGAAGGCTTCGTCGGAGTGAAGGCCTGGGTCCCGGGTGCCGGAGGAAAACCGGTGCCGGCAGCCAGGGGAAGGGAAGGCCTACTGCACGAATCTCTTCATGCAACGGGCCTCTAGTCTTATGATAATTATCTTTTAAAGTCCAAAGAATATTCTTAAGAAACATCAGATTAAAATTCACTTTAAGATGTTCCTTTACCACCTAAGTTATCCACAATTCCTAAAACTGAAGTAACCTATTTTCTAAGTATAACATAACTTAGCTTTATAGAAAAGAAGGGGGTAGGAGAATTTTCACATGTTAGAAATTACCATAAAAGTTACATAAAGCCAGGTTGGGAAAAAATAGAATAACATAGATGACTATTGAAGCTTTTTAATTTCTGAAAATGAAAGCGATATTTAAGCATAATTCCTTTAACAATGGCCAGAAAAAGTTAAAAGAATACTACAGATAATATTGTTTAAGTAATAATGTAGAATAAGAAATGATGGCTGAAGACCAAGTAATTCCTCCTGTGGGTTCTACTTTTTTCTCATTAATTCCATTTAGTTACCTCAAATCTTTATTAAACATTCCTTGCATTGAGTATAAATTAAAATGAAGAGAAATTTGGAATTTGAGAATTCTTATGAGTAGAGAAAGATTCAAGCTTTTGATTCCATGTTAAGGAAGGAAAACAATTTCCTTAAAATTTCCCTGTTTTAATAAAAAGCTATAAAGTTTTCACATAGAATTATAAATACCAAAGACATAATTTGGCCATTTTGCTAAATGTGCAGAAGAAAAGAAAGGTGCCCCTTTCATACATCTAACGACTGTTCCTTCCCATTAGAGATTGATTATCAATATCTGTTAGTTGATTTAATTTTTAAATCTTTTAGTTATATCTTCTCCCCACTGGGATGCAAGACATATTTTTCATAGAAAAGAAAAATTAATTGAGGTCTCCACCACTGACTCTTTCTATATCAGACCTTCTAGGCTGGGCAAAAGGTGTGGGGCAGGTTGGGGATGCATTTTATAAGAAAATCACCTGGGAATTCCCCAAATAGCATGTTGCAGTTGATGTCAATAAAAACAACCATATCATGAAAATAACACGTTCTATTAACTCTGAAGCAATAGGGTGTGTAGTAGAGACAGACGACATGCATTAGAAACCTGCTCTTCCATTGGCTAACTGTGTGATACTAGTTAAATCACATCACTTTGTGGCAAGTTTCCTCATTTTAAGATGGGCACAATAATAATAGGATCTCAAGGGACTGAGGGAAGGATTAGAAGACACTATATGTGTGTTGACATATAAGAAATACTAGGTATTACTTTATTATTGCTGTCAACTTTATTTCAGAGAATGAGCAGCAAGGTGAACGTTTTATTATGTCCAGGGTCAAGACAATTAGAATGCTCCTTGTTTTGCAAGTTATAATGTTCTTAGATGGAGGAAGAGACTTAGAGAAAAAAATGGCTCTTTAGAAAAAAAAACTAAGCATCATATTTATGCCTTATCAATGAAAATAAAAGATTACAGACATTATTTTACTGCTTCTCCTTGCTATACAATGGCCAGTTCTTGGTAACAACACTTAATGCTGTACTCTGTCTCTATAGTTGTGTGTCTCTTTCATTTACTGGGCACTGTTGAAGGCAGGAGGTATGGCAAAATTCTTTCAATCTCCAGTGCCTCACATGCAGAGATACTCAATACATGCTGAATGAATTATGAATAACATTTTAAAATAAACATATAAATGAATACATGGATTGACAGTTGTCAGAAAAAGAATGGTATTCATAGAGAATGGGCTTAATATGATAAGTGAAATGCAAATTCTTTTCAGACGTTTCTTTCAAAACAAATCTACATCTTCAGAATGATTAAGCAGTCCTCCTAATATTATTAATTTCATTCAAAGGATTGCACAATTTTCTCTTTCTGCTTCAACTTGACAAAATATTTAATGTTTCTGAGTGAAAGAGAGTTGTATTGGTATTACCTCTTGACTAATAAGTTATATCATCTTATTAAGAAAGAAAAGTAGAAAACCCATCTTGATAAAAAATTTCATTTATTTATACATGTGCAGTTTTAATCATTTGAATTGGTTTTAGAATTTTAAAAATAATATTTGTTTTAACTTACTTAAGATAAAGAAAATGTTTCCCCTTCTGAAATCTTGAAGATATTTCAAAGTGCATATTGTATTCTATACTTTTATTCCAAAATTAACTACATATGGCAAGTTTAGAATAGCTGTTTTTGGTATGGTATATGGTATGTTGTTAAGCTAGCAATCACACTGATTTTGGGTATAAAATTGTTTTATAATTTTAGCCTTTAAATATATTTACATAATTTCATTTCTCAGTAATAATATGATACTAATATGATACTTGATATATAATTACTTCTTACCCTATTTGAGTCAATTCTTGCTCTGGACGTATAGATGGGAGGTGGGATGTTGAAAGCCTGAGGAACCAGGTATTCCTCAGCATCCATCATATCTTCCAAATCCTCTTCATCCAAGAGATTCTGAAAGAACTTGCTGTCGTTTGGACTGGGAAGCTTCATACGGTCATCACCCTAAAGGATTGCCCATCAGAAACACAAAAATTGATTCTTCCTTTTATCTTAAATACATGGCCTTTGCAGTAAATTTATGTAATATCAAAACCAATGTTTGAAAATTCATGTATTCATGTAAAAAATAGTTCTTTAGCATAACTTCCAGCCATAAAGGAGCCTGTAAAATGCTCAGATATGACAAGGCATGGCACATTTAATACAAGAAGAATACACTAAATGCCATTAGAGATAAATAAGGCAAAATGCTGTGTTTTGAGGAAGGCAAAACACATTTCAGATCTGAGAGTAATGGTCGGCTTTACTGCCAACATGGTGTCTGGGATTTGACTTTAAGAATAAATAATAAAGGAAATTGATTTATCAATCTTTGTTTTTAGGGTGGTTTGTTTAATAGTGTAGAGTTATCAGGATGCATAGGCTCCATGATTTTTCCTACAGCACACAACATTGTTGAAGTGACAGCATTCAAAATCACAGCCAACGTGGCGTGTAACATAAATAGGAGTGGGAGAGACACCCAAACCCTTGTTATACTCTTTCTTACCTCATCTATTTCATATTCAAAGTTATGTGATATTTCTTTTGGTAAGTAGACTGCTTATAAAAGTTAATTTGAGAGAGATAGTTGGAAATCATTATCTTGTAATACCTAGCTTTTATCTTCATGTCAGACTATAGATATGAAGATAATCACTACCTTGTTTTATTGAGTGTAAGCCAAGGTCTATTTGTTTATGGTTTAGGTAAAAATCATCACAGAAAAATATTTTATACTTTTTTAAATTACCCAATTCATTTTTTTAATATATTTTTATTGAATTCAGAGAGGAAGGGAGAGGGAGAGAGAGATAGAAACATCAATGGTGAGAGAGAATTATTGATTGGCTGCCTCCTGCAGGCCCCCTAGTGGGGATTGAGCCCACAACCCAGGCATGTGCCCTTGACGGGAATCAAACCTGAGACCTTTCAGTCCACAGTCTGATGCTCTATCCACTGAGCAAAACCAGCTAAGGCTCCCAATCTATTTTTTTTCTAGTGTTAAACATGAAATCTTCTTTTAGCCTGTTATTTAATTTATATGTATATCAATTCATTTTAATCTGAGTTATGCTTAGATACTAAATATATCCCCCCCAAAATTTAAAAAATAGTTTTCTATGAAATAAAATATCAATATATTGAAGCTTTACTTCATTGTCTTCAATCATGGACAAGATTAAGATAAAAATCTATCCTTTTTTGATCTGAAAAGGGAAGATTATAATAATGAACATGATACATATAATGCTAACACGAAGCGGAGTGCTGGAAGGCTAGTCTGAGGATAAAGGCTTTTTATGTAGATGGATAATCATAATTATCTGGCTGTTCAATAGCAGAGGCACTTGAATACTAAGGGAAGGTGCTTAGAAGTGTTCTGACATCAAGTAAAAGCTCTTTCCCATAAGTCATTTCACATGATATTCTGCTTAGTTAATCTATTTGTGAGGGTGATTTCCACAGTTCCAAAGCCCAGATATCACTCATATTTGTAGTGAGTTTGCCATTGGGAAATTCTTAAAAATCTGTCATATGTACTAACCTGAATAACTAAATATCTTTGAGGGTCCCGAGCCATCCTCGAAAATTCAGCAGCCAGTTCCTTAAATTTTGGTCTACTGTCAGCATCAATCATCCAACCTAGAAATTCACATGCAATAAAAATCATAATCAGGAAGAAATGGGACATGGGATTTATGAAAATATAGGAGAAATATGTTTTTTACAGTAATGTTTTGAAAAACAAAGAAAGCTAATGAAAGAAACAATCCAAAAGGCGAAGGTTCTACTTCAAGCAGTTTGTTGACACAACTAAACATAATATACTATAGGATAACATAAGTTTGTATTTTCATGATCTAAATTAAAATTGGTTTCTTCCAAAAAAATGTAACCTAGTTTAACTGTACTAACTTACAGAGTTTCCGATAGTTTTTTCTTAGGTATAGAGAAAATTCTCTTTTAAAACTTTTCTTTGATGGTTATAGAAGAGGTGATTGGAATATAATTTATTATTTTGTATCAGGAGTGCCATGGAATAAAAGCTTTGGTTATAATGTGGTACAATAGTACAAAGGGTAAAAAAAAAAAAGGAATAGAAAGCAACTTTTTAATGTTACCTTTTTCCCTGGTTGGGGGAAATAAAAACAACAACAAACTAATGTACAGTGATTGGTAATGTTTGTTCAGCAATCACCATTAGCTTATTTTAGTATTAGCCTTTTCAGAATAAAAATTCTCTCAGCAATTTTCAGGGTATGCATTATTATTTAGCTGGAAGTCTAGATAAAATGGGTCTCATCTCCCCAGGCTCTGTGTAGCTGATGACAAAAATAAAAGTATCAAGTTTTCCTTGATTTTCTTGCCAAATGACCCTTTTCTTAGGTATGAAAACTCCTAAAAGCAAGGTAAAACTCCCTATTGGGCAAAGTTTTCTTAATTTTTCATTGTTTCATCAGGGTATTTAAATAAAGTATCTAAATCATCCTGTATGCTAGTTATGAGATCAAATTATATAATGTGTGCATGTTTTTAAACATTCTTCCATAGATGACTTCTGGTCAGTGCTTGATCCAATCTATATATATAAAAGGCTAAGTGTCTGTCCGACCGGTAGCTATGATGCACACTGACCACCAGGGGGCAGATGTTCAATGTAGGAGCTGCCCAGCTGAGGTGACTTGGCAGCAGTGGTTCTTGGGTGACACACCCTGGAACCAGAGATGAGGGAGCCTGATTCCTCGCGGGGCCACGTGATTCCACCTTCGGCTGTGGGTTATGCTGTTGCTGGGATACTATTGGCCCTGAATCTGGTTTACTGCACACTTGCATTTGCGTTCCATACCCTGTATGACAGCAGCTTTGCAGAGTGCCCTCTCACACTCCGGGATCCCTTGGGGGATGTCAGAAAGCCGGTTTCGGCCCAATCCTCACAGGACAGGACAAGGAACCCCACCTGCCAGAGAGATGCTGCTCACTCCACAGACACCCTTCAAGCCCGGCACCACCACAGGTGTGGCTGGCCGGGGAGGGACTGCTGGAGGTTGGCTCCAGGGCGTGTTCGGCCCATCTCACTCAGTCCTGCCCCACCGGCCACCTTCTAATTAATTTCCTTTCAATGTGCACGAATCTGTGCATTGGGTCACTAGTAGAGCCAT
This sequence comes from Myotis lucifugus, assembly GCF_000147115.1. NCBI lineage: Eukaryota > Metazoa > Chordata > Mammalia > Chiroptera > Vespertilionidae > Myotis > Myotis lucifugus. The sequence continues at coordinate 13,204,144 of NW_005871051.1, forward strand.
AAAGCTCCTTTCTCTTTTGTCTAGGAGTTCAATTTTTATTCTTATTCTGGAAAGTCCTTGGGTGTCATTTTGTATATCATTAATTACACCTGAATTTTATTTCTCCTAACAAAGTTGAAATGCTCTGTATTCTACATGCATCCTCGGGGAGGGGGGGGGGCGGGGCGGGAGTAATACTTTTGATGCCCAGATGCTAATCAGAAGATAGTGTTTCTAGAACTATTGGAACAAAAAAAGGTTAACTTCACAGCGAGGTTTCAATTTCTTTCTAACTAAATATTGAGTAAATAGAACTATGCTTAGAGAAAAGGGCATGCTGACCTGCACTGGAAAGCACATTTTTTATTTCTTCCCTCACTGTCAGAATGTATCACACATGTCATGAATATAAATAGGGTAGACCTGGGTCCAAAGTCTCTTATTAATAAGATGCTTATTCACCTTCACCAGTTTGTTTCTTTGCTAATCCTGTGCAAATCAAAAGGGGAAAACCCCAAATTACACAAGAAAGATTGCTGAATGTTAATCTCGCTTAAATTAAGTCAGAAACTCCTGAGACTTTTCTAATTCTATTTAAATTAAGAGCCTCGGCTTCTAAAACACATGTCTAGGCATAGAAAGGAAAAAGAAAAGTTAGACGTAAACAAATGATCAAATTGAAGTAAGTAAACATGTGTGATATTTTAGTTCAATGTAGATTCATGTCTACCCACTTCCCCTCTGCCTGGATCATTTCCTGTGGCCAAAAACCCATTTCCATTTCATTCATATTTAAGCTATCAATTTCAAGCTTTCTTTCTTTATATTTTGATCATTTATTTAGCCTGGTTTCTATAACAATAAAAGTATAATATGCAAATTAGACGGGATGTCCTTCTGGATGTCTTTCCTTCCATATAAAGCTGCAGTTGGCAGGGGGGCCGCGGCAGCAGTGGGCGGGGCCGGGGCCAAGGCCCTTGTAAAAATTTCATGCATCGGGCCTCTAGTTTTCCTATAAAATTACTAATATTGAGGCTAGTTACATCTCTTGATGTAAGAGAATTTGATTGTCATGGAAATGATAAAAATCATATAATTTGACTTTATAGCACAGAAGGATGATACAGCTTCATTTTAACAATAATCACAAAAAAAACACAGGTGTTTTACATGCTTCTTCCATAATTATTTTGAGCTTTTATATTTATTAATATACAAAAACATTATGCAGGTAGATTAATCTGTGCTGCCACTTTACTAAGAATGATGATGGTGGTGATGAAATTATTTTGCTCTTACATTTGACCATGACCATGTAAACATCAATAGTGCAGATAGGTGGCTGGGGCAAACGTTCTCCTTTCTCTAATAAATCAGGGATTTCTCGGGTTGGAATTCCATCGTAGGGTTTTCCTCCAAATGTCATCAGTTCCCATATGGTGACTCCTAAATTGGAGATCAAATTCTTATGTAAGCATATTAACAACGTACTTTGAACAACTGAGCAATACACAAGTGACAAAGGAATGCTTCCCAGAGGGCAACTCTTCTGATTCCTATACTCAGGTTTAGACGCCCAATGACAAATCTTTGCAAGAACTTTAATTACTTTATTATTGTCTTGAAAGTTTCAATGGGTAACCAAGACATTTCAGGATGGATGTCAGAATAAAAAGTCTGTTCCCTATTTATTACTTATAAGTAATGCTGATGTTTGCTGACCCAAGTTAAGTTTCACTAGACCGCATTAGAGCAGGGAAAACCATTTATTTACTATATACACGTGTATTCAGCACCAGTAAACACGATTGCAGGTAAAATCTGATATTGACTAAATTCAAGATTAACATATTTGCTATTAAATGCTCTACAGGCTAAGCTGGTGTTCCTGAGTGACTGGCTTTTGTTAGGGTAAATAATTGTGGCTCTCTTTTTAACTAACACAAAGATAACAAGTGGAATAAAAATAGATTCATTTCTTCAGGACACATGAGAACCTGAGTGAGAAATAATCCATATGTAAGATATTATACATGTGAAGTGGGGATCACAAAATTGAAAGAAATTAATAATCATTTTTCTTAGATAATAAAATAACATTCTCGAATCATCAGAACATTGATTTTCTTGGTAAAAGCAAACACCTAAAATATGAGCATGCAGATAGCCAGCTTTGATAATAATAATGATTTTGATTTGAGCAATAATACATACATTACAGATCTCTTCTTCATTATGATCTAGTAATTATATGACTAAATATATAGTTTTCCTGAGAATAAAGACTCTACATTCAGAAATAGGTATCTGGGCAATAGTATTACCAAGAGAAATGTCACTGATGCATATATTCAGTATCTTTTAATATAAAACCTATTAATTAAGGCTATGTTTTCTTTTCCACTGCCATCTGTAATAAATTATTTATTCAAACTGAAGTCTTTTTTAAGCTCATAACACTTCTATGAATGAAAAAAAAAGGTGTTCTATGGAAAGTAACCTCACAGGGTGATCTGATCATAAATTTCTAATTGGGCAGCTCATGGTGGGTAGTCATGTCCTAGGCATATAACTTTTTAGTATCATATAACATTTTAGTATCATTCATTTACCATAGCTCCAAACGTCACTCTGATGGGTGAATTTCCTATAGTGTATACACTCCAGAGCCATCCATTTAATTGGCATCTATAGAGAAATAAAAAAGTGAAAATTTTATAGTTATATAAAAATATTTTCTATATTGATTTCTTAAATGTGAGTCTTGCTTCAATTATATTTTTTGACTGTGTTTTGCAAATGTAAATATGTTGTTTTCAATACAGGGAACAAATAAATTGACCTTTATAAATTCTTAAAATGAGTTAACCCAAAGATATATTTATTTTTTAAATCTTCATAAACAGAGAAAACTAAAATAACAAAATAAGCATCATTTTTATAATTCTTAATTTATGTAGTAATTAAACTTAGCTAATATTGTTTTACAATTCTAAACACCAACACATGTACTTCTATAAAATGGGATCATATTATATCGCCTCCAAAAATCAGATTCCTTGAATTCTCACTTATCCCTTCTTACCCTCAGACAAATGTCAGCCCACCAGTAAAATAGACTCTCCACACTTTCCCCCTTCCCTCTCCTTTCATATAATTTGTTCACTAAAACACCTAATAAAATAAAAAAACCCGAAGTTAGTCTTGCTCTGGTCCTCAACCCCAAATGATCTCTCTCATCTTGATTAGCTAGCGTTGAAAATTTGAACCATTTTCAGTACAGAAATTATATAAAAGAATGTGAGGGAATCAGTACAAAACCCACCGTCACTACAAGCAAAACAACGCAACTCACATACCCTGCTGCTGATGGGTCAGCAGAATGAGTTTCACTATGAAGAGCGGCATTATATAGCTGAAAATATAACTAGATTCTATGGAATAAAGATAAACACTGCTACTTGGCAGTTGAAAGCTTAAAACTAAATAGGCCTTTGAAAGCATGAGGTTGGCTGCTCACCAAGGTGATACCAAGGTAACTCCATGACAGAATCATGGCATTCAGTGAAAGGGAACAGAAGACACATTGAAAATAATTTCCCTATGGGCAAGGAGTTAGCTGACTTTATGGATTGCGGACATTGTGGTGAAGAAGTAAGTTTAAATCACAGGTGGCTTGATAAAGACTTAATGGTTAGTAGGCATTTAAAGCTATAATGAATCTTGCTTTAGACGAATCTTACAGCTGTATGTTCTCAAGACAAGTGAAGTCATGTGATTTATAGACTTTTGCTCCTGTGCAATCTTGCAGTGAATTTCAAAGCTATGGTCTCAAACTGCTGTGATTGGGTAATAAACAGGCAAAATAGGCTAATAAAATCAAGGAAAAAAGCCAGACAATACTACAAAACTGCAGTTGTATTTTTAAAAATAAATTTTGTATTTTTGTGCCTTGTGATAATATTTGAATACATATGGCTATATAAGAACTGAATATAAAAATCAATGATAAGCACTTGGAAGCCTATCACTTCAAAATATTTACAAAATATATTTGGCTGGTCCATGATGAATAAAGCATATAATCAACATACTATTTATGTGATATATGAATGGCAATTTTTTTGTTAGTATTGGCATTGGGTCACCAGAAGTTAAGGCTGCATTTTTGTTTTTTCATTTGGCTTCTCCTGATCTAAGTTCCCCCAAGTCCAGCTAGAAGGACCTCCACAAGAAAACCATACTGGTTGGTTAGCCAAGAATGGGAAAAGACAAGATGTAAGCCATGAACAGCTGGTGAGTTAGAGAGGCAGGGCCACAGCTGTCAGGCAGAGCCTGGGGCTGGAGGGTCAGAAAAGTTAGGAGAAACTGTAGCTATTCAGACCCCTGGGATATAGCAAGTTACATTTCAGTGGAAAGAGTTAGGTGATAAATAAAGTAAATTGGTAACTCCTACACTATGATAAAAGCTAAAAACAAAAAAGTCAGATAAGAGGAATCTGTTTAATCTGTTATGAGGATTAGAAGTTAAATAGGATGGTCAGTCTTCCATGGGTCTAGGTAAGCAGCCAAGCTTCTCTCCAGCCTATGAGAGAGCAATTGTATCCTCTGTAAGAGTCAGTTCTATGCTCTTAGGATCAATGCAACGATTTCTATAGCCCTCCATTAAAGTTTAATTTCTGGAGTCCCTCCCTAAGGACCCGCCCACTTTCCCACACTGGGCCTGACATAAGGACTGCCTGGGTCCAGACATGCATTGTTTTGTTTGAGCTACTTTTGAGAAAGAGAAGTTGGCAATAAATTCTCTCTGTATATTTTTACTCTGGCAGGAGAAAATGTAAATGGTAGAATTGGGATTATGTAATCTCTTAAATCTCAGGCTTATTGACTTCTTCTTATAAAATATAAGTAGATTAAAGGATACCATAATATGCTTACAAGCAACATTGCTCTCAGAAAGATACTCACCTTTCCTCCATCAGCATTATACTCCTTTTCATCTCCTTCCAAGAGTCTGGCTAGTCCAAAATCTGTGATTTTCACATGGTTTGGAGATTTCACTAAGACATTACGGGCTGCCAAATCGCGATGAACAAGCCGTCTTTCTTCCAGATACATCATTCCCTGAAAAACACCGAGTTCCCCAATGACAGTTAATGTCTCATCTTTTCTGTTGACTAAAAGGGAATTTTCAGCATTTAGTTTAAAATGCTTAATTTTTCTAAGTGAAGTAGATTCCTGGAATATTTTCAAAATTAGGGAAAACCTGGGATAAAAAAGTGAACAACAAATAGCTTTTTGCCTTTTCTCCCTGGATTCCTATAAAGAAGAATAAATTACCTGTACACAAGCTAATGTTAGATCATTTTTTCCCTAGAGACTTGATGTTCTTTTGCAAACACTCTCATTACTGAGGTGTGCAGGTGTCTTCATAGATAAGCTAACATATATTTGGAATGATCCACATATTCCTAATTGTTTTCTTCTCAATAACTCCTGTGCCATGTCATCTTCCCCATACATGCCAGCTCCAAACAAATACAACTATTCATAACTTTGGAAGGTATTTCATATAAAGATTTGATGATGCCAAAAATCACTATCATAGGTTCTATCAAGGCTGCAGAATTACATTATTCTTATTAATTATGCAAAAGTGAAGAATACCCTGCAGCCATTAAAAGCCTGTAATTTAAAAAAGGCTTCAGTGACATTTGTAGTGGTTATAAGAACACACGAATGAAATTACAGTTTTAATGATCCTCAAAATAGCTTTTAATATGTTGTCTTCATGAAACATATAGGGTGATTAAAAATAAAATATATTGCTGATTGCTAACAAGAGATATAGCTGACTCACCCTACAATATAACATGTATATATGTGTATATATACATATGTATTCAGATATGCATATGTTATATCTGTCACTTATGTATAGATAACATATATTAGTATTTACAAAGATTGTTAAAATTTCATAGAAACAATAATTATTAATGGTTACCTCAGCAGTAGGGGAACTACGAGTCATTATACACTAGCTTTAATGAAAAGGTTAATATAAAGCCAAGGAAATGAATTCAGAGGCCTAGAGTGAATATATTTTGTTTAAGTAAATATATTTTTATTAAAGAGTTAGAAGGTATTCTTTATTGGAGGATTTCAGTGGTAAAAAAGAAAAGGTTGTCATTCCAAAGCAAATCAGAATTTTTGTAAATGGTTAAAGCATACTCTCATGCCAATTGCAAATCAATGCAGTTGGCAGTTAACATTACAACTTCAGGACTTTGAAGGATTAATGGTTTCTGATATCAAAACAAAAGCTGTGGAAAACAGACACATAAATCACACAGGTCAGAAAATTATGAACTGTGTGCCCAGTGTAGTGTAAAGAGAAGATTGCTTCCAACAACATCATGAGCCAAACTCTATATAAGTGTCCATTAAACACAACCAGTGGAGACAGTGCCTGAGATGGTCCAATCAGTCAGCAGTTGGTGACACCACATGTATTAGTGTTTTCTGAAATCAACCCATGACTGGGATTTATGGGGGTTTTGCCCTCTTTTTTAAACAGTGCTTTCTATTTGATTATGCCAAACCGGACATTCCTAGAATAAAGTGAATCTGAAAACATATAGTCCTTAGGTGGCTTGAAAGATAAAAAAACAAAAAAAAACAACATATTGCCTAAGAGATAATCATCATTAATTTTGTCATCCTAAGAAATGTCTACAATAACATTCATTATTCTCTTTCTTACCACACTCGTATCAGAATATGGAAAGTGTGTAGGCAACTTAATATTCAGATCCACACACAATTACAGGACACACATACTACGTGCCTAGCACTGTGCTAGACACCAGAGAGACAGAGAGTCCAAGTCTTTGCATTAAAAGAGGACAGAGCTAAGTTAATAAAGTGGGCAGATGTGGAATACAAACTCCAGTGGGTCGGGGTGATGCATGTAAGGCATTTAAGACAGCTGTATCTTAAGGACTGTTTGTAGTACAACCTAGCAAGCCTATATGAGAGAGAGGCTTTAAAGAGATACTGAGTGATAAGTAAGATTTGAATAATAGCCACCAGTTGGACAAGATGAAGGCAAAGCTGCAGATAGAGAGAACAAGTACAGGGGCATCAATAACATGGCATACTAGGACAAAGGCATGTAGTTCTGTCTTTCTGAAGAATAATATATAAGGGAAAGGGAACGGTGAGTGGCAAAACAGAAAAAAAAGGAGAAACTAGACCCAAGAAGGGTCTCTTTCATGTCATGGTAGAGAATTTGGCCTTTCATTTTGTGCAGCATTCAATGTAGTGATGCAGAAGTTGTTTTAAAAAAGAGAGGGAGACAATTATCGGTGTCCTGAGGATAGATTGGACACAAATGTAGCTGAAGTCAGGAGCCAGTGCCACAGCCCAGAAGAAAAGAGATGAGAGTGTAAAATGAAGGTTGCATACTGGCAGTCTATGAGCTATATCCATTTTTCATATATATTTTTTCAGTTCCCATACCAGGCAAGTTTCAAACATCCTCTTTAGCTAATTATTAGATGTACCCCCTTGAGAGCATCTGGCCTTCTGTTTCAGGATCCCGCTATTTTGCTAGTATCCTTTATGATACTCATCCAGCTTCTACATACATGAGTGGGCAAATTTTCAACTAAACTAGGCCAGAAAGAATATTAGGAAATAGATTTCAAGGTACATTTTTAAAATAAAATAATTATCCTTGTTAACTGACCAAATAACAAAGGATAATAACTTGAGAATGATTTGTGTGTGTGTGTGTGTGTGTGTGTGTGTGTGTGTGTGTGTGTGTGTGTGTTCTATAATTTGGGTAGATGATGATTCCTTTAAGTAAATATTATCCTAATGGAAATACCATGTGTATATTTCTTAAACATGTGCAGGAATAATGGTATATGCTATACCAATGGGGAACTAACATTCACCAAGACTCTAATGACATATTCTATGTTACAAGCAAAATTTCAAAAACTCTAAAGTTCTTTGTAACTCCTTATACAAAGCCTCAGCAGGTGACATAGTATCCTGAACCTCAATAATATTTATCCAGAAAATGTATTTTCTTCAAAATAATGAAAAGTCAATTCAGGAAACCAGATGACAATCTCTATCCGATTTTCAGCACCCACCCGACCATCATTAAAATAAATAAAAACAGAAGCATCTATGTTAATACCAAGCCATCAAAATACATTTGTATGGTTGCTTTGTAACTTGCAGCATCATTGTTCAGATGCACACTTTCAAATCCTTAATTTTGAATGCCACCTTAGTTCTACTTTCATACCCTGAAATAGAGTGTTGAATCGTCTATGGATTGTTAACAACAGTTTCTGCACATCACAGTCATTAAGATAGGATTTCTTTATTTGAAGTTCTCATTAGAGTCATATTCACTGCTAGATTCCTTCAAAATGAAATCACTCTTTAAATCAGAATGTGATGCAATTATGGAAGTAAGTAGTTATCAGAAACAGACAAAAATAAACTGATATCCCTTAAAGTTCAAAGATGGTTAAGGAACAATCAATCACTCATGGTGATAGAGGGATACAGTATTGATTGAAAAGATACCTTTTATTCTGCCCTATTGAAACTCTCATGTCCTTACCATGCCAGCTCAGGTGGAGTACATTATGGGAACAGTGACACTGACAATCACAGTTAACACTGACTGAGTACCTAGAACATGGCAAACATTAAACTAAACACTTCTACATCCGTAGGTTAACGTAACCCTATGAGATGCATACTGATTTCATCTCAATTTAAATATGAGAAAACTGATGCTAAGAGAGGTCAAGGCACTTGGATTTGATCCCTTGCTGTAGCCCCTAAATCTGCACATTTAAGCCTACCCCCTCTCTCCATAGGTCAGAGTATCATGTGGGCATACAAAAATCTATGTACACAGCACAGTCATATAACTATAAAATATTCTAGTACTTTTGAGAAAAAAATATTAGATATTTCTGTGAATTTCAGGGCATAATGCAAGTGATTATTTGCATTTATATTTAAAATATAGCTAAATAATAGAACCTTTTATAATATAGCAGGGATTTGAATTGTATAAATTGGAAACTCAGTTCTTGCTTTAGCCCCAGGGTATGCAGGATGTGTGGTGGGTTTGAGTGCAGATTCTGGAGTCAATTGCCTGAATCAAACTTGAGCTCTGCCATGTTCCAGCTGTGTGACTCTGGCAAGTTAATTAAAATCTCTGTCACTCACCTTCCTCCTCTTGGAAACAGCCATAATAGCACCTATCTCACAGGTTGTGGTAAAGATTAGATAGATTAATATACGTAAAGCACTTAAATAGTAACTGTCATGTAGTAAGTACAGAACAAGTAAGTACAGCATGTTTCCATTATTGTTCCAAATAGTTCTAGTGTGCATAAGAATCACCAACCCTCATTAACTTGAATTGCCTATTTCAGAAAATCTATGAACCTAAACTAATATATGTCACAGTTGGTATTCAATACATGTTTGCAAATTATGATACATATACCTATAACCTACTTGTTATTAATGTATAGATAGAAATTTGAGAACCATTATTGTTCAAAGTATTATTTTAATACTAGTATAATACACCTGAAGATGCTATCATCTAAGGAGAAGAAAAAATTAGGGAATCTATTAAAAGATTTGGTGCCCTCCATAAATACATCACAAATTCAGGAATTTAGTGAAGACAAAGTTCATGAACAAGATAGGTTGAAATTTTCATTACTGGAGAATATTGTCCACGAGTAAGTAAAACAGTAGATCTGTTGTACCAAAGTCTCTGCCTTCTATCACTCAGTACTGAGGGGACTTTTTTGTAGACTTGTTTTAGGGGCATTTAAAAATATGTTTATATTGATTTTAGAGAGAGATGAAGGAAGAAGGGGAAAGAGAAAGAGAGAGAGAGAGCGAGCTGATAGAGAGAGAGAAACATGGATCATCTCTTGCATGCCCTCTACTGGGGATCGGGCTGGCAAACCAGGCATGTGCCCTGTTCCAAAATCAAACCAGTGACCTTTTGTGCATGGGATGATGCTCTACCATCTGAGCCATATCAGCCAGGGATTTAGGGGCACTTGTCTATTTCTTGGTCTAGGTGCTAAAAGTCTGATTTTATACAAACTATTCAGAATTTATCATTACCCAAAGCATTGATAATTTCACCATTTTTCATACTTGCTCTGTATACTATAATAAGTTTTCAAGGAATGCTTGTTTTCTTTTTTGCTCATACCTCTTAAAATGTGCATCAATAAATACGAACTAGCTAGGGAAAGTCAAATTTTACTCTTGACTTTCAGAAATTCATTTTAATACAAAATCCAAAGATAATTTTATTACAATTGAATTTAAAGTTTTAATCTATGGTAAGAATCAACTCATATAAACTGTTCTATAAGAAAAAAGATCAGTGACTTAATTTTAAAATATCAGTATTGAAGAGCACCTACCAATGACCTTCTTTTTAATCTTATGATATTTGAGTCAGAGCTGTCTAGCAAAACTGCATTATTACTGTTTTAATTCAATGTGAAAATGAATTCTGCCCAGCTGCAGGAAGCTAACAGAAGTCAAGAGAGACCAGACTATTTCTGACAATAAATATTTGCTTCCCATATATAGGCCATGCGACAATTTCATGAAACGTGTGGAGCTAAAAATTTCAAGCTGCAGTCAGCTCTCACAGGCATTAATCTCTGGAGTTAGCAAGAGTGTTTTTTTTTCCTTCTTCTTAGTTTTCATTCTAATAACCTGAAGCTTTCTTAATAAAAAGAAGCTTCAGGAAAGGTAGCTTCAAATGAAAATAACTCCTCTTTTTTACCTTTCCTTCTGAAAGTAATTCTATCCCTGAGAAAAAAATCCAACTATAATTCTCTCTACTGTTAGAGCTAAAGATATGAGCGTGTTCAAGGGAAGAAAGGGACATCCTTAATGAAGTAACTGACTTTATGCAAATAGTGAATGAGGGAAACTAAGGGGGCTCTGTAATTGAATCAACGGAGAAGTCTTTTCAACAAGCAAAAGCTGGTTCATGGGAGCATAGAAAGAACACAGACCTGAATGTTGCAAGATAGAAGTCCTGGCCATGTTGCTTGCTAGCTTTATGACCACAGGTACTCATTTTACCTCTCCTATAAAAGTGACAGATTGGCCTAAATGATCTCTAGCTTTAAATTTTTATTCCATGATAGAAGGAACTGTAAAATATATCTATCTAAAATATTAAATTGTGGTCCATTAATAGACACGGAGAGTAGTAAAGAATGAGGTAGACTAGATGCTCCCCCTTTAAATGTTGAGTGAGAGCCATGAATATGTTTTACCAGAAGACAAGTTCAGTGCATCCAATGTTTAAGGTGACAGACTAGAAATAAACCTGGCTACTTACTAGCTATAGGACCTTGGTCAATTTATTTGTGGTTCACATTCCTTATCCATTAAATGGGGGATAATGATAGCATCTACCCTGAGGATTTTTTTGTAGATTCAATGTCATCATGTTTGTAAAAAACCTTGATATTCTAAGATACCATGGTTTTCTAAATAAACAAATAACCTCCACATTTCATCCCTCTTATTAAAAATAATCTTTGATCACTAAAAAGCAAAAGAACAGTCAGCCAACTGGTTACTCAGCAGGGTTAGGTGAAATACCTTCTGTTTCTCATTTTCTTTGTTCCTGAATGTTCTTTCTATCATTCTTCTCAGAGGAAGAATGCAGATTCACACAACTCTCCTACACTGGCTTGGAGTTAACAATGCTTAATTCTCACATCTTCCAATTGCACCTATGATCTTCAAGAGACCTGGCCAGGTAATAGTTCTTGAGATTTTGAAATATTGAAGACAACCGAATTTCTGTCATTTGAATAATGTGCAATGAAAATATTATTTGTTGCTATTTGAAACATGTTTTTCACAGAGTCCTAATAATATTTTTTGAGTGTGTTCATATGCATATAGTAGATGCTGTGGTGTGCCAGCCAGAAACCTCTGAGGTACCAAAGTATTGATAAGCTCAGCTTTCAAATGTGTTGGCTGCTGATGGCTCTCATTAAAGTTCCATCAGTTTTGAGACATTAAAATCCCCAACCCAACTGTAAAGGGAGCCACGTTGCAAGGGTTTCGCCCTTTCACAGGAGGCAGCTACACTCAGCAATCACTTGATACAGGGTTACAAAGGCCATACCCCCTTGGACAATTATGACAGGCTATTCTGGTTCCAGGGTACTACATAGGATCGGATGAGACCTTAGTTGCAATTTAATGATAGCCCAGAATTTCCCTCTATGTAACACTGCTTTTCACTGCCTTGTAGATGTTGTTCCTGAGAACACTTGCCAGATGATATCCTGCATGTAAGTCAGTCTCAGACACTGTTTTCTGGGAGCCAACCTAAGGTAATGTGTGTGAATTTCTTCTTTGTTTTCTTTTGTAATCTCAGGTACACATCATTTTGAGCTAACCCTACTCTATAATTCAAGTGTGTTATTATTGCTGTTCCCTTCCATTCTCCACCCCAATCCCATTTTTCTATCCATGATAAACATCCACGGCATCATCCTCTTCTAATCCATCATCCATATTTTACATATTTTATCTATATTTTTATAAAGTGTATTTGCTATTTCTAATACATAAATAGTATTATGTCTTAAATAGGTTCATATTTTGCTCATTATGCTTTCTTTAGATTCAAATATGTTGCTATATGCAATCCATCTTATTGCTTATCATTGTTGCATTAAATTCTACACACAAACTCAGACATATACACATATATCACACAGGCATGCGCTGTCATTTTATTGTCTATTTTCCTATTGATGGGCACCAAGCCTATCTCCATGTCTTTGACACTAAACAAACGAAATTGAGCACTAACACAATTTGTGCAATCCTATAAATTTGCTTCACAATATAAATAATGTGCTATTTAGTAGTAATTTTAGCATAGGAGAATCTGGACACACAATAATAGCAATGGTCACAAGGGAAAATACAACATGGAGATGTTTATTATTTGTGAACACTGAAATCCCATGGGGAGGACAAAATATAATTATGTGTGTTATTATTCTGAATGTTTGTGTATATAAAATTAATATTTATTTAAGCACTCTGTGCCACGGCACTGTTTTAAATGCTTCGTATATAGGAACTCAGAAGGACCCAAAGAGATTTGTACTACTGTTATTCCCATTTCAAGATAAGGAAACTGAGGAGCAGAGAAGTAAGATACTTGATCAAGGGTCATAGCTAGTGAAGGACAAAGCTTAGAACAAACAAGACTTGACTTCAGGCAGCTTGACTCCAGAGGCGATAATTGTACCATTATAGCCAATAGACTATGAAATCATATATGAAACTAATAAAAGACAGCTTATGTAACTGAGTGATGATTGTACAGAAAAGGAGTTCTCTGGGAATTCAATGAAATAAAAACTCTTGTGCATAATAAACATTTGAGGCTTATACTGGTAAACAGACCTGTTTAATTTCGCTGGGTTCCCTAGTATGGTGCCTCTGGAGGCACTTTACAAACTGTCTGTGAATTGAACTATGTATTTTTGACAATTTTTAGATTGCCTGTCATTTAATTACATGTTTGTAGTTGGGTTAAATGAATGATAAAACCCAAAATTTGTAAGGTTGTCCAAGCTGTAGCGATTTTTTCCTTGTAGTGCAGGTGGAGCAATTTTCAAAGATTACAGTAGTTGTGATGGGATAGAGAAAAGCAAGCCCTGCAGCACTTAGGCCCAAACCCCGGAAGGTGATATTAGAATATCAGCAGGAGTGTACATGGACGTATTTACAGATTTCTGAAGCTGGCAGTGATAATGGTATTTTTTTTGTCTTCTTGTTCCGACATTTCTCCAAAAATTCCTCTAAAATTGCATTTGCTACCCTACCCAAACTTCTGAAAATTTTCATTGGAAGAATTTGCAGGTCATCCTCCTTGGAACTCAAACTTCTCTTAAAGAACAAGAAAATAATAATAATAAAAAAATACACAAGTAAACAAAGGAAGATTAAAAAGCATAAGTGAGAAGCCACTGCTTTCCTACTAAATAAATTGCAGGTAAAAGCTCATTGGCCTGGAACAAGGGAATACTAACCACAGCACAGTTTTTCCCTCTCCCTGACCTCTTGCCAATATAATTACAATGGGAGGAGTGAATTGTAGAGTGTCCACACTCTCAGAGAAGTATACTTAGAATGGATTACTTCTGCTCCTTAGGCAGCTGATCAATAAAGACGTGGGTTGCATTGAGAGCAAAGATATCTGTGGGATGCAGTAGTTACCCTCTGTGTCTCTTAAGAAATTAATTAGAAATCAATGAAGTGTGCAACCTATTAATACAGCAACCTCTAGATTAACAGATAGAAGCTGAGCCATTCTCTGAGCATACATATTGTGCAAATACATTCAAACGCTATAGGGAAGAGGTTGAGTATCTGACACCTTAGCTATAATTGAGCAGAAACAGATCATTCCTAATATTCTGTACTTTCACAGAATTGCATGCTGCGGGTTGAAAGCCATGCAGTTCAATAAGTGGGAATATGTCTATACAATTTTCTTACGATAATGGTATCAATTTTTCTGAAATATTCTTGTCACAAAGCACAACTTCTGCCATCATGCAAAATTAAAGAGTTTTAGTGAGTGTTTTCTTGAGTGTAGTTTACTCGCTTATGAGTTCAGGCAGTTGAATTTCATTATAACCACTGAATATTTTTAAATAAGTATCTTCTCAAGAAGAGGAAGTGGAATTCCTCGAACACTAAGTGCTCTCCAGGGCCGACTGTGCCAAAGCTTATCCGGCACATGTAACACTCACAGGGTGGTACCCACACACTCCCCACTGGGTCAACTAGCTACTTCCCAATCATCTGCTCTGACCCATGCTCCTCTGCAAAGCCCTCAAAAGGATCTGAACCCGAGCTTTCAGTTTTCCTCTCAGTCCCTTACAGTTGATCTGGAAGCCCAATGTGATGCATCTCCTTTGTGTTAATCTTTGCACGCTCCCTCTGACAGAATCCCAGGGCTTTCTCTCTAACCCCTGCAAAGGGACATAAGAGAAAAAGATTCTTGCTTTATATTTTCGCTCATTTTCTAGCTCAACATCATCATAGGAACATCAGATATCACATAATTATGAAATGAGGATGGCCTATTCCTATTTAAACTGGTAAGAAGTTGTCTTCTGGGTTTCTGTTGTATTTATAGGCTTCAGGATACAGACAATTTATAGAAATAACAAAGATTTCAATTTTTTTCTAGGCTCAACCTGCTTGCCCCTTAGAAATATTCTAGGTATTTCTGGGGTTCCCCAGGGAGCCTCACAGATGTTCATAAATACTTTATTGGTTCTTTATCTCAGGACTCTTTACTGGCATCCATAGTCATTGAACCCTCAGGTTGAACTGCTGTGAAAATGCTGGTGTCTTGTCCCCACCCCCCTCTAACACATGTGTGTACACATGCACACACGCATGCACATGCATAAGCACTGAATCACCTCTTCTCTCCTGTAGCCAAAGAAAGTCCTTAAGCAACTTGACTCTGTTTGTCACTCTAGCTTCTTTTCTTTGAACTCCTCAGCTGTAACTCTATGGCCCAAGCTAACCTGAAAATTCTCTTGGCTTTCTTGTCTTTGAACTTACTGTTCCCTTTACTTGAAACACCCCCTTGCCATACATTACTACACTCCTCCTACCATGTTTTAAACAGATGCTCTATCCACTGAGCCAAACTGGCTAGGGCTGTGTTCTGATGTAAATGAATGTAAATGAATAAATAGTTACCGCTTTCTCTGAATCTACCCCCTACTCTAGTGCTGACCAATCAGTAGAGATCATGACCTTGACAATGACCCTAGCTCCCTTAGTCACCATGATTAATGACTTTTCCTCTGTATAACTCATCCCCTAGAAGCCATCAGGAAGCCAAGTCTCAGCATGAGCTACTTGTGACCCTGGCCATGGCACTATCTCTTTAATAAATCCTTACTTTCTTTGTTGTAAACTCCTCTTTGTGTCTTATTGAGCCTTGATGCATGCAGGCAAATGAACCCCTCAATCCAGTAACACTAACTTTAAGAAACTATAGACCCTTTATCAACCACTAAAAGAATAGTACAATGAAGTAACACACACAAGCCAAGGAGCTAAATATATGGATTTAATGAAACTGGTGACCTTGGGTTATAAAAATCAGTGGGTTTATTTTGCTGTCAGGGAGAATTTATTTGAATCATAACTTCTATATTTCTTTACAATTGTAATAATATTTGGCAAAGTTGGACTACCTTTATATGGCTTCACAGTATTCAGTTTCATCTTAAAAACATCTAATGCAAATTTAATACTTTTGTCTTTTATGAGAAGACTTAGCTCAGTCTGCAATAATCACTATATTAACATTTTTTACCCATTCAAATAGTCCAATTCATTATTACAAAACAGCAAGCTTCCCCAGCCTGTCATTAATTCCTACTGTTTTAATTACAAGAAAAAAATACTCTATGGAAGGCTTTTGTGGATAATGACACTGTAAACACAATCTTATGCAAGTAAATGAAAATAAAGTGAAATAGTACTTTTTTTCTACATAAATATTCTGGTAGCAATACCATATTTTTGCCCAAAAAATCTGTTAAAATACAGTGGTACTTTCTTTGAATTTAGTCACAAAGGGCTCCTTTAAACTATATGTTAATTTTGACTATTTGTAAACCCACAAGAGCTACATTCAATACCAATATTTTTATAAAACAGCTCTGCATCCATTAGGATTAGACATATTATTTTTCTTACTGTACTCCAACCAAACTTCATTCCTGCTCTGTTTATTGTGACTGAATGTAAATGACCTCAGTCTCCGGAGAGTCAAGCTATTCAAACTTTAACATAAAGTGCTACCTTAGCTTACCAGGAAACAAATCCAATTTTTGACATCTGTGATAGTAGAATGTTTATATAAGAGTCTTTACAAAACTGAGCACTTCATTTAGAATGTATGTTTCAAGGACTATGGCAGAGGTTTTGACAAGTCAGGAGAAACTCCATAGTATATATTTGTTTAGCCTTCTTATTATCATTATTATGTTGCACTTAAATCAGAATATATCACTGAGGGAGATTCTTCTGAATTTTATTTTATTTTATTTTTTAATATATTTTATTGATTTTTTACAGAGAGGAAGGGAGAGGAATAGAGAGTTAGAAACATCGATGAGAGAGAAACATCGAACAGCTGCCTCCTGCACACTCCCTACTGGGGATGTGCCCACAACCAAGGTACATGCCCTTGACCGGAATCGAACCTGGGACCCTTGAGTCCACAGGCTGACGCTCTATCCACTGAGCCAAACCGGTTAGGGCTATTCTTCTGAATTTTACATCCCAGAGAAGTTGAGTTTCAATCCAAGTACTCTTGGAGGATAAATAATAGGCAAAATACTCTAGCAGACACACAGAATCTTCTAGAGCCAACGGGCAACTGTACATGTGCACTTCCTCTCAAATCTATGCAACAACACACACAGAGAGAGAATGCATGGCAGATTGTGATAAATACTATAATGGAGGTACAAAGACATATGCATACCTGGGAATGAAAGATGAAATCTGAATGGAGCATTTAACAATGTTTGCTAACAAAAGTGAGACTTAAAATACATTTTGAAAGACCAATAAAATTTAGGAAATATTTTTAGTAGAGATATACCACATTAAAAATATACTTATATACTCTTTGAAGATTAAACACAAGAATAGGTAAAATATTTTTTGATAAAATGTTTAAAATATGTAGAATGAAAATACAAAAAATAAAACTGTAAACAATAAAATATGTATGTAGATCTACAGTAGATGTCTGCTAGCACTGGGGCCATATATCATACTAGAGGCCCAGTGCACGAAATTCTGCACTGGTAGGGTCCCTAGCGGCTGCTGGCTGCTAGCTGGGGCCTCCCTCCCTTCCCCTGGCCGGCCCTGCCCCTTGGTCAAACTCCCTCATGAACTCCCATCAAGGGGACAATTTGCATACTACACTTTTATTATATAGGATATCTCCTTCTGAGAGCTTCACTAAAAGATATGCAGAACTAAGAATTGTGAGAGATTAAAATAATTAAAGGCACCTTTCCTATTCTTATAATATTCAAAATATCTTTGGGAAGGCTATAATATTCAAGGTTACATATTTAATGTCTTTCAGTGTTCTCAATTAAAAAGACCAATCACTAAATTTATTAACCACTATTCTATTTACACATCTAGCATCAAATTTAATTGCCCATGTGAACTAAAATTATTTAAGTCTAGGTAATCATATCCACTAATACCTAATAGTGCATCTGACACATAGAGTTTGATAAATAATGTTTAAATAAATTACTGATGATAGCATTTCTGAATTTTTATCAGAATCATCTGGCAGAACTAGACATAATTTAACTTACAAAGAAGCCGCATTTTCATGTTATTACAGTATTTTCCTAAAATGCTTTAGATGGTATAATATTACTAGCAGAATATTGAAAATTGTATGAAAATAGGATGTTTCCTCAGGGGTTTAACTATTTTATAAAATCTAATATTTTAAATTTGATTGCCCAAAGTTCAACTACTATTTTCATCTATTAACATTTGCAGTTGAAGCATAGTTTATTAAATAAGCAAGTGGTTATTCATTATAATGTAAACATAAATTGAGCTACTACTCATGAATGTGTTAATTGTTCTTTTTTGTTGAGGACAGGAGTTTATATCCCCTTTCATTTCTATTTATTTATTTATTCATGTATTTATTTTGTTTATACTCACTTTTAAAATAAACAAACATTCATGTGCAATCTAGAGTAAATCTAAGCATAAAACAGAAAGCACAAATACCATCTGTGAAGAAATAGCTTCATCCCTAATTAATGTGTATCAGGTATTACAACCCATTTCATTACTAAAGACAATATTGGGTTTAATAAAAGAAATCTCATTTAATGAAAATGAGAAATTACCTACAGGAACATTGTACATATTGGCTACAATATTCTTGGGATATTCTCAAGGATAACTTGATTCCCATGCAAGTTGGAAGTCTAGATGTATTTGTGCTCAAAAGAAGATAGGAAGGAGCCTCTAGCCAGCAGTTCTCAACCTGTGGGTCGCGACCCCTTTGGCGGTCGAATGACCCTTTCACAGGGCTCCTCTAAGACCATCCTGCATATCAGATATTTACATTACGATTCATAACAGTAGCAACATTACAGTTATGAAGTAGCAACGAAAATAATTTTATGGTTGGGTCACAACATGAGGAACTGTATTTAAAGGGCCAGAAGGTTGAGAACCACTGCCTAGGGAATTGTTTATCATTCTAAAAGTGTTTACAGAGAATCTACTACTATATTCTAAGCACTGTGACTTATCAGCAAGAATTTACATAATGGTAAACTCCCTGTCGTACACACTTTATACAACAACCTCATGTAATTCATACTACTTCTGTCTTACAGATAATAAAACTGAGTCATGGCAATGTTAAGTGACTTTGCAAAAGGCACAGAGTAAACAATATAGTTGGAATTTTAACTAGGCAATTTGGCTTCAGGTCTAGGGAATAGCATGTGCAAAACTGAGGTTAGAGGAATTATGAAATTTGGCAAGTCTATAAAAAATCCAATGTGGCTGGGCAGGAATAATGAGATGGGAGCTTGGTGTGAGATAAGGCCTATATGCAGCTCAGAAATCCACTTTAGGGATTTTGACTTTTATCTTAAGAGCAATGAAAGCCATTGGGGTGTTTTAATTGGGAAGGCAGGGAAGCAAAACAACTACATTTTATTTTGAGAAAACCTTATTGGCTACAGTGTGTATTAGGACTGATTAAAGAGAGACGATAAAAATGAAAATTAGAGCTAAGAGGCTATTTTATAGTTCAAATGAGAGTTGATAGTCTGCACTGGAGTGGTGGTTGTAATGGTGGTAGAGATGAAGAGAAGTAGTTTGATATATAAGATAATTGAAGAGCTAATATCAACAATAGTTAATATCACATAGAATAGGAATAAGAGAGAGGAAGTGCCAAAGATAACTTTATATTTTGAGTTAGTGCTACTGGGGAGATGATGATATATGCAGGACTAGTTTTGACATTATTCAGGTTTCTGCTTAAATCTCCTTAAGAAGCCTTCTCAAAGGATTTGAACTAAAATATCACCCTCCCCTCTGTAAGTCTCTAAATCCTTATCCTCTTTATTTTTCTTCATAGTCCTTATGATTACCTGACAATAGATAAACATATTATTTATTTACCTGTTTACTGTCTATTCCACCATCTGTAATAAAAGTACCATGAGGTCACTTGTATGTAAGTTTTACTCTCTACCCTTTAGAACAGTGCCTTGCATATCATAGGTGGGCAATCGATTTTTATTGAATAAACACATGAATGGAAGGAAGAGTCACCAGAATATGTAGAATGATTAAAGCTGTGGATATGGATGAGATTCTTTCAAAGGGAGGAAACATATATGAGCAGTAGGCAAAAAGAAGAAACACTGGGGAAGAATATTGAGATGATAAATTGGGGGGATGGGAGAGGATCCAATGAAGAGTAATGCTGGGGAATCTAATGAACAAAATAAACCGATGAGCAAAATAGATCCAGAGGCATGGATGTATGGAACAGAATGACAGATCTCAGTGGGGATGGGGATGGAAGGGTCAGGAAGAAATTAACCAAAGAATATATATATGCACATATGCACAACCATGGACACAGATAATAGTATGAGAAAGGCCCAGGTTTGGGGGGGGGGGGGATCGGTGACATATGTAATACTGTCAACAATAAATAAATTAAAAAATGAAATGATTGACAATGTCAAATCCAGAATGTCAATATAAGAGGAGTGAAGCAATGCTATTGGAATTGAAATAGGCACCTAGGAAGTCATTTGTAGTGTTGTTTTTTAAAAATATATTTTTATTAATTTCAGAGAGGAAGGGAGAGGGAGAGAGAATCATTGATCAGCTGCCTCCTACACCCCACACTGGGGATCAAGCCCGCCACCCAGGCATGTGCCCTGACCAGGAATGGAATTGCGACCTCCTGGCTCATAGGTCGAAGCTCAACCACTGAGCCAAGCTGGCCGGGCATTAGTAGTGTTATTGAAAAAAGTTTTTCTTAAGTCTTAGGAACAGAAGACAGACTAATGGTTTAAAGAGGGAACTGGAGATGAAAATGGGGAGATAGCAAGTTTATTTTTTCAAGAGGTATGGCTATGAGAAAATGAAGGGAGGTGGGGGACTGGTGAGGGCTGAAGAGAGAAGGGATGATGGGAAAAGGAATAGTAAGTATATAAAGTATATAGAAATTGATGCAAACCTCAGAGAATAGTGGCCATGAGAATTTGATCAAAAGCCTAGCCAAAGCATAACTATTCTCAGCCAGGGAAGAGGGTGGTGAGAGAAGAGCAAAGGTAAGTAGAGGGACATATAGAACCTAGCATATGGACTAAGCTATACTAAGCTGGTTTAAGCAACAAGATCAAACTAAATTCCACCTCTTGCAAAGCTTCTAGGTCAACAAAATTATTCATTCCCCATAGCTAACTTAAATAATATATTCTCATGCTACACAACTTAAGGCTATATAAAAGTATCCTGTCTCAAAACAAGATTTAGAAATAACTATTTAAAATAGTTTCAAGTAGTAGTTGTTAGTGCCTAACTTAAGTGCTGGGCATAGAGTGTGGACTCAAAAGTTATTAGATATTGGAAGTGTCAAGTTAGCAGGAGTAAACTTCTATTATCTGTAAACTTGGCTTGTTTTCTCATACTATAGTCATTATATTTCACTAGAAGTAGTACTCTTGGGAAATTTATTTTTTATTTGTACTTCTTTTAAGTGACATTCATCCCAAGACACAGCTCTAAATATTTGCCACATATTCAGAACTCAAGCACACATAATTATATCCAAGTTAAAGATGAACACACATATTTTTGCTTAAGAAGGAATTACATTTTTGGTTTGTGTTTCAGGTAATGACATTTTTAATAAAAATATATGAATAGATTTTATTTCTTCCCATTTTTTATGTATGGAAAAATAAGTATTACCCCATATGATTTTAATGGATCAACTAAATATTAATACCCATGAAAAATAAAAACAATGAAGTAGCTCTGTAATCAACTACCTCAATTTACAGCAGATTATCTATATGAATATGGTATTGGCCAAATTAAGCCATGTAGGTAAATATTACCAGATATTTCCTTCAAAACCTTCTTCATGCACTATGTATTTCATAGTATAAGACCCTAATTACATTTCAATGACATCAAAATGGTAGGAAACATCACTGAGCTTTATCTAAAATAATGTTATCAGTATTCACAATAAATAATTTGATATTTCTAATAATAGTTTATAAATAAAGCACAACCTAGATAGACATAAAATTATATTGTACTAAATGTGTACAATTCTAGCTGAAAAAATAACAAATAATTAAATATGTCTGTCACTGTGTTTAAATGACAAGACATTGAAAATTTAATTTAAATCATTTTAAATCTTTTAAGCTTTTATAGTCCATTACATTCATGCAATACATCTTTAATTTCTTTTCCCCAATACTAAACTTTGAGTAGAAAATTTTTAGCCAAGCTTCCCAGTGATTTGCTATTGTTTTATTAATTGTCATATGTGTCTTTTCATTCGAGGTGCTAGGTAATGGCTTCAACAATGAGATGGTAACACTTTAAGAAATGGGCAAATTAACATTTGATTAAATAAAATAATTATACTCATCTCATTTTGCAGGAGTATAATTAAATTCATATCCTTAAAGTTTAAGGTCTCTGAAGTCCTGAGCTCATTTTTAAAAGTGTGTTAAAGGTAACAAACAGTAGCTAATACTCGAGGCCACAGCACCTTGCAACTCTATAAAGGACAACTCACATACCAGATTTTGGTTTATTTAATTTAACCATGTTTATTCTTTCTCTTGAATTTTCCCTCATGTTCCCTGTTTCATACTCTGACACTCTTTAATACCTTCACTAATTAATTATCACTTAACAAAAAGAAGAAAACAAGGAAAATGGAATACATTTACTAGACGTATTTTCAAATGAAAAGCTGTAACGTTTTCTTAAATTCATGAAAATTGAGGCACACATTGCCGTTTTCTTAAATTCATGAAAATTGAAGCACACATTGCATTAGTGTACTTTGGTTCTTAACTTCATAGACATAAATCAAACTATTATCTCATCCACGAGGAAATAGCAGAAAAATAGACATGGATCCTGGTACAGAAACTGTTTTGTGTGGCATCAGACTAACTAACATTAAACATGTATCTATGGCAACTAAACCATCTGTCTGCCTGCTATTTTGTAGAGCGTTGTTTATCTGCTTTAATGTACCTGTACATCCCATTTTACAAACCACACTAGCACTGCTTCAGAGAACTGTCATGGAAAGAAACGCCTAACCTACTAAAGTTCAATAGTAGTTGTAGGAACAGCAAATATATGAAAACTCCACATATCCTCCCAAGCGGAGAAAGTCCAATAGTCAACTGTATAAATACTAATTTAATGAGAGTACATGTGTTCCTAAATAACTTTAAGAAAAGACCAGTAAATCTCTAAACATTTATCTACAGTTGTACTGTGTAGTTTTTCCCACCATTTTTATCTAGTAAAATATGCTCATTAGCTTTTTTAAAAAATAGGGTTAATACCATGGATTAATATTAGAGTAAATCTAGCCTTTTATTGTTGCATTAATATATTTTATTTAAAATTATGTATTGATTACATATATGAAATATCCTCCTTTAAGCATATTGTAACCTGAAAATACTTACGCAGAGAATATAAATTATGACCTATTAAGATTTAAGAGCTTCTGAATAAGCTTAGAAGGCATCAAACAGTAAAATATTTTAGTTGTATCTAAGACATTACAAAGTTGAAAATCCAGTTTATTAGAAATCCATGTATTTGCTCACTGCATGTTTCACATGCTTAGGTCATATTTTGCATGTAGTAGATGTGGTACATGTTTTGAAAATCAGGTACCCAATCCACTGATGCTAGAAGACCTCGAACATTAAGATTCCTAGAGCAGATGCATTTGTGCCCTGACTTATTTTAGCAATTTAAAGATTTTTAAGGTGATGTGAGTTAATGCAGGAAACCAGAATTTTAGAGTACATGTGACAAGAGAAACTTATAGAGGATGTCAGTCAAGGGATTATTGTATTAATTTTAAAGGTCACCTCTCCTACTCCCTGTTTTAATTGGGATCATTGTAATCAATGTTCCTTAGTGTCTGAAAAGAGACACCCATGAGAGCTCCATTAGATAACAAGCAAAGGTAATAACTTTTCCTTTTAAGCAAACAAAGACCATTACCAACTTTCATTCGGGTTGTCAGGGAGCCTTCCCGCCAGGATGGTTCTGCCCCCTCCCTTTTGTAAGGAGGTGGCTGGCCCACCAGCACACAGGATGTGTTCTCAATATCTCCTGGTGAGTTTTGAAACAATTTCCTAAATAAAACTCTAATGTTCTATGAACCATTATTTTGCTAACGTATCAGTCTTCGGTTCTTAAATTGGGTCTTATCCTTAATGATGCTCCTTCAGTGTCCTTTTTATTTCTGCCTCCAATAAACTTCCTTAGAACAATGAAACAGAAATTACCCTGCCTAAAATGACCATCTGTTTCAATAGAAAACACTCTTATACACACAGACAGCTTACATGTTTTGAGTGCATGAAGCATAATTCAGTGTTACATAATCTGCTATTGACTACAAGCTGACATTTTTTAAAGGGATTATAATTATGATTTCCTACTAGATGATTTGAGAAATTATTTCTGAAGGTAATTCAATGGATTTGTGATTTGAATGCCATCATATTCTAGGCACTGCAGGGGACAATGGATTCACAGGAGTGTGTGACAGCTCTCTGAGCAGTAAGTAGGTGGCAGCACCGTTCAGCTGTCTTTTGCATGTGTGTTTTTGTTTGTTGATTGATTTGTTTGTTTGGTAAGTTGGTTGGTTAGATTTTTTGCCAAATGAAATCAGTTTTATTTACCATCAGAACCAAAAAAAGGGGGGATTCAAATGTCCATATGCATACATATAAAGCCCATATAGATTTCTCATAATTTGGGAGTAAAAATTAAAATGATTACCTAAGGATCAAAATCACACACACATGTTCATATTATCATACTTTTTTTCTTAGCTTGTTCACATGTGATTTACTCCTTTTTTATTCTGCCCTATTTTACTATTTGGAGTAAAAAAAATGACAACAGTGAAATCGGTCCCCAAGTGCAGTGCTCTGAAATTAGTGCTTCTGTAAGCTTTCATTTTTGACAATTTCAAGATGGATTTATTTTTTGTTTTCTCAGATTCTTCACAATTCACACATGCCTCATTTCACCAATTCCAATAGTAATGATTTACCCTTGAGTGACTTTTAAAAGAGTAGCCATAAGTTTCAGCCAGTTCACAGAATAAAATTTCAATTTTCTGAAGGTTCAGGCATTTAAACATATGGTGGGTGATTTGCTGGTTTGTTTTACTCAGTACCACACATCCACATATGAACACACTTATACATCTGCACCTCAAGTGTACAAACTTATTGTTTATAAATTCATGAGGATTATGCATTTGGGAAGCCACCTCTGATAACTGAGGAATTTGTGGTAAGACACTTCTTTCAAATTTAATATTTTTCCATTGGTTAAGTGGGTGATACCAACGGCTACCTCACAGGTTTGATGAGAGAACAGGATGACATACAGTATATAAAACATTCTGTAATTAGAATTACTCTGTTTTAAACATCATTTGATGCCTGTCTCATCACCAGGCAATAATCTAGTCAAACTATGTAAGAATATCAAATGCGATTTTGTATTATCAGGACTTAGCACAGCGCTATACATGCTTTAGGGACATAAAAATAAATCTATTTTTGTATCAATAAATAATTGAGTTTATAATGTAAAAAAAAAGCTGATTTGGATTTAACTCCTAACCTTCTTAAATAGAGATGACAGCGACTACCATCACAGCCTTTCATGCCATTGCTGGATACCAAATCCACTGCTGAGAGCGGCCTCTGGTCCAGGGTAGGTCTCTATATGCTACTTCAGATCCTTTTGCCTTATCTCCTGGCCCCCTGGCATTTTTTGATTCTGGCTGCCACTGAGTCACTAATTCTATGTGGATTCAAGTCAGGGTAATGTGGGACAATCATCAGCAGGTTTTGCTTTATTCTCACTCAAAATATATCTCCCTTACTCGTCTCCCACCCCGTGATTCTCTGTTGACAGTGAGGCTATGAGACTTGATCAGCTACCACACATGCACAGCCTTGAGAGTAGAGGAGCTAGACTACTGGAGGGTGAGCCTTTGGCCAGTGGGAGGCAGGACACTGTAAATAAACTTCCCCTCCGAGGATTTTTTCCTGAGATAGAATCATTCCCATGACAGATTGCCCCAGGAAGTGAGCAAAGATTTGCCCGACTCCTTCTTTCCTGAGACTGTGCTCCTGAAAAAGGAAATAGCACATAAGCTTTTGCTTCAAGCTTTGCTTTAAGGAGAACCCAGGCTAGAATACACACTGCGAACAAAATAGAAAATCCAAATCAAACACACAAATGAAATCCCTCAACCATTACCAGTCCTTGCAGAATCTCCTGCAAACATTGAAATGAGCAAAGTCACAGTTTTCTACTGCTCTAAGAAAGGTGCAAAGAGGTGTTATTGACTCAACCAAATGTTCTGGAATATGACAGTTTTCTTTATTCTTTTTGCCTACATAGTGATAAAATGATCAAAATTAGAATCTTCTGAATTCAACTGAGAATTTGATTTCACTTACCATAAGTTTTATTCATAAGAGCACAAACTAGACTTTAGATTAACACCTAAATCGTGTGTGTTTTTTTTAAATACTAAGATTAGTTGCCTCGCATCATCCCAAATAATTGGTTATATCTTACATTCCAAAACAGTATTTGTCAGTGTTCAGAAAATCTTAAAGCCATTATTTCTTTAGTAACTTGTAGCACAAATTGTTTCAAGAAAAAAATGAGGACAACTGAAATTGTGGAACAGGAACATGACATTGTGGTCAATGAACTGTTTCTTTGGAGTGGGGATACTCTTTTTATTTGAACAGTCTGCATTCCTTAATATTTTTTTCCATCAAATATGGTAATCCAACCATGCTCCTTCTGGGAAAATGGAACAACATCCAGGGAAGAATAACCCACACACATTTGTCCCTGAGAAGGAAAACTTTATAATTTTAGATTATCTCCTAGTTGTTCATCTTTAGAATCAACACTGACTTGAATCACTACAAGTCAGCCAACTGTTGAACCTCCCTTTGTTACCCTCTGTATTAGCATCTTTATTGAATATACATGCACAGAAGCTTGGTAAATGGTTAATAGGCAATATCAGGCCACTAAAGTTGGAAGCAAGGAACAAAAGAAATGTAAAGTTTAATTAGGGATCAGAATGGAAGCTGAGGGAAAAATGAATATAAAGTAAAGATCCCCACCTTTTTTTTTTTAAAAACAGGTCCTGTAGTTTCCAAAACCTTCCTAATAGCTAACTCTTTCATTACCTCCTCACCCAATTCCTGATCAGAATTCTATGACTGCTAGAAAATGTCAACACTACTATTATAAATAATCGCATTATTTTGCATTAATTTTGTTATCAATAAAAAATGTAGTGTAAGCCCCACTGTCTCTTTCATCCATCTGTACCTCTCTTAAGTCAAATTCTTTCTCTATTGCTGATAATTACCTTCTAATTTCCATAGAACTGCAATTACCTCAAAAACTTGTCTAACAGATTTATGTTTGTAAAACTTTAGTGTTCCACATAGTCCCTTGCATATAAGAGATCAATAACTATTTCCTGAATAAATGGATGCATTTTTGTTGAACCTTAACCAGTCTATGCATTACTAGAACATTAATTTCTTAGAGTGAGTTAATGACCATTGTTAACGCAAAGTTGTACATCACCATAATATATTCATTATACAAAAATGGGAAGTAGACCTTGCAAATTTTAAGCCTAATCATTGTTTAAAAACCAGGTTAATTCAGTTTCCAAATCTGCATAATTTGTCAATAGAATCTTCTTCCTGGCAAAAATCTGATAAGCCACATTCTAGCTATGCACTTGTATCATGTATTATCAATAATCTATGATATTATTGAAGATTACTGCCAAGACCTGGGTTCCTATGTAATTGATGTAATCCAGATTCAAGGGAATTATTTCTGCCTTTTATTTTTATATTTCCTGCTCTTTTTTTCATTTTAATATTATGTGAATCTTTACACATTTTTGGTATAAAATAAAATTTTGTACCTAGACCATATTAGAGGCTGTCTAGTCTAGTCTAATCCCAATTTAGAAACTGTAAAATTTTCTTTCAAAAACTAAAGAAAACATGATTCTGAATTTATGTTATTGAAGTTCTGCACTGACTTCCTTGACCAGGTGTCCTGTCATTCTCCTTGCTAATTCCTTCTCTTCTCTACTCCATCACAGAAAGTAGAAAATGAAGTACAGGAAGGCTCTGCTCTGATAATATGTTTTATATTAGAGAGCTGCTGGTATTCATGTTGTTTCCTTGTATAATTCCTAGAGATTGCAGGACATCTTGCTCTTGATTAGATCATCTTGCTTCATGGTTAATTTAAAAGGTATTTGGCTGCTCATATGTGTCATTTCAAGATAAAAAATTGTATTATTCTATTTTTTTTTTAAAAATCACTTTAAGGCAAAATAAGTCACTTGTTTCTAAAAATAGAAAAATAAAGAGATGTTTGTTTCTATTAGAGGAATAAAATCAAAGTGATCACAGTGTAGTAGAAATAAGGTGGAAGAAAACACAAATACACTTTTGTGTCATTTTTACTGATTAAGGAAGTAGAGACAAGAAAAATTATCAGAGCTGTCAGAGGAACTCATTAGGACAATTTCTTTCTCTTCACTTTTTCTTTTTTGTACTATCCAATCTTCTCAATACCTGGCCTGTAGGAAAATATTTTTCCAAATGACTTTAAAATGAGCATAAAGGCATAGATACTGATCAAATAAACCACTGTTTATATTTGGCCTGGAAAATGTTTTATGGTTGGGGAAAGGGGAAAGGTGCAAGCAAAAATAACTACAGACATGAAAGCATAGACAGAGAGAGATGTACAGTATGAAAATGTGGGCAGCCAGGCTGAAAAATAAAGACACCAACTGAGCACAGGTTATCTAGAAGAATTATTAAAAATAAAAAAATAAAACCTTAAAGAGAAAAAGGAAAATGGTAATGTACTTTTAAAGTACTCTTGGACAGCCATTTTACAAATGATTACATATTATTTTTAAATTGCAAGTGGAAATACAAGTGTAGATATAGAGCAACTGGAGGTAAGGTATAAAAGTGAAGAAGAGCTACTATGATACTCACTAGGAAAAACCAGAAAGTATCAGCTCACAGAAAGCAAGTTTCATGTGGTCCAGAAGGTGGAAGAAGGAAAGGATTGTTTTTATTTTATTTATTTTTTTAAGGAAATAATTGATGCATTGAGACCCCAAAAGAGAGTTTATTGTTTATTCTTGCTTGCTCCAATTTAAAAATGTATATATATATATTGTTGATTTTACAGAGAGGAAGGGAGAGGGATAAAGAGTTAGAAACATCGATCAGCTGCCTCCTGTACACCCCTACTAGGGATTGAGCCCGCAACCACGGTACATGCCTTTGACCAGAATCAAACCAGGGACCCTTCAGTCTTGGGCCAACGCTCTATCCACTGAGCCAAAAATGGTTAGGGCTGGCTTGCTCCAATTTGCATTGGGATGTTAGGCTTCTTAGCATTCTTGGAAAAATTACATTTCCCAAAGCATACAATTGGTATCTCTTTCTAAAAGTCAACACTTTGGAACAAACTACTAATTGAAGGGGAAAATATTTTATCAAATTTTCATACATTTCATTTTAGTCTGTTTAAATAGTTTGGATTTTTAACCTGAAATTATGCTTCTAAAGTTCAAAACCAATAATGATTTTTGTTTTTCTTCAATCCAATTCCAAACTATATTTTCTAGTTTCCCTTTTCTATTTAAATAGAAAAAAATATCTAAGAGCACACCAGAGTTACATCTGATAGAAAACAATTTGTTGCTCCTTAGGGATAACCTACCATAGAAGTATCTTGCGACTGCATGGCTGGTTTAGGAGTAATTTGCCTAAAATTATCCTGGATCAAGGAGCTTTTGGGGACTCAAGGCCTCCGATGGAACATGCTCTTCCGCTGCCTGCTGCGATACCTGTTTCATAATGATTCCAGACCCGAGGAAGGAACTTGGGAGCTCTGAGCTTATCTGTGTAATTGGTAATTCTCCTTCATCTACAAAAAGCACAGCTATAGTTTTTAGTTCCAAGGTTCCTGGCTCAAATTCCAGCAGGGGTTGTTCATGTACAAATTGCAAAGCCACTCATTTGATTAAGAAGGCTAATTTAATGCTGCTGTGTGGATTCTACACACGCACCTCAGAGATTTTGCAAATATCCCTTCCTGGGGACTCACAAGGAGTTTCTAAGGTGCTAGATCAGCTCTGATTTGCAGAAGCATGTAGTCTCTTTGCAGCTTCATTAACCTAACTGGAAGTGAGCCTCATTTAGCATTACCCAGATGGCAACATGGAGGTTGATTATCTGCTCTCTGGAAGCTGAAATGGGATAATGGGTCAGGCAGTACTTCACAAAGTTTAGTGGACATAGGATGCAGCTGAGAGCAATTTAAAATACAGATTATATAACCCTACACCCAAACATTCTCACGCCCCAGATCCCAGTTAGAATCAGCATTTTTATCAAGTATCCTCCAACCTCCTCTGGCAGGCCTTTTGTGGAAGTTAAAGAGTAGATCAGATGGCTCCTCACATGGTGGCTTCCCATCTCATTCATAGCAACAGAGAGAGAGCCCCCAATGACCTTCAGAACCCTACCTGATCTAGGCCTCTTTAGCACTCTGACCCCCTCTCTGTCCCCACGTTTCCCCATCACTCATTTTGCTCTAGCTACACTGACTTCTTTGCTGTTCCCCCAACACACCAGGCATGTCCCCTACTTCCTTCTGTCTTTAGTATTCTTTCCCAAATCTGCATGTGTAGGCTCCTCATTTCCTTTGTCTTATCTCACATGTCACTTTCTCAGGGAGAACTACCCTGCCAACACCATCTAAAATGTTAACCCCTTCCACACTTCTTTCCCCTTTCTTTGCTTTATTTTTTCTTGGGCATATATTTCATTATTTTCTGATTTCACTAATAGAAAATAAACTCCTCAAAAGCAGGACTTTTTGGTCATTTTTTGTTCACGTCTGTAACTCCAGCATCTAAGACAGTGCCTGGAACATATATAATAGGCACTCACTAAATACTGATTGAGCATATGAATTAAGAATGAGACACTGCATGGGGTCATGCAATATTGTGGCCTTACAAGCAACTGGAGGATGTCTACATAAGCCTTTTGTAAAAAAAAAAAATCTTTGCAGGTATAATGGAGTTCTTAATTTTTGGCCAGCTCAACAGAACCTAATCAAAAGCTCACAAGGCAGTATCTAAATGTCAATATGCATTTTAGAGGACAGTTAGATCAGGGGAGACTAATACTTTGCCAGTTTGTGCTAGGGGATATACTGTATATATTGTGATTACTCCATCAGAGTAGAAACAAAACCACTGTTAAAGTCAGAAAGGCTTGGTTCAAGTCCCAGCTCCGTCATTTATTATCTACTTGGTCTTGGTCAAATTACTTAAAGGTTCGATTTAAATAGTATATTACTAAGGTCACTGCTGCATATTCTCTTATCTATAAAAAGACAACAATAACAAATGCTTCTCTTACCCTACAGAATCTTACAAACTGATGTGAGAAAGGAATTTTTTATGCAATAATGTGTTATAGTGCATGAATATTTTAACTTGAAGTGACAGTGGTGGCTCTTAATGAACCATGCCTCACTCTCCATGAAGTCTCACACTGACTCATTCCAACCAAGGAGATATTAGCATTAGGAAACAGGATGCAGAGACATGCTCAGGACCTATACCTGGGAGCTTATAGTCCTGAAAGTCAGCTGCCATGCTGTAAAGAGGCTGGTGCTAGCCTATCCAACAAGGATAAACTGCATGGAGGATATACTGCTGGTGAGACGCTATCTTAGATATTTTCTCCCCAAATGAATTCCCAGTTGAAAGTGTGAGGGGCCTCAGACACCCCATGGGGAGCAGAGGCACTTCCCAACTGAGCCCAGTCAACCAAGGAGTCAAGAAAAATGATAAACTATTGTTTGACTCCATTAAGTTTGGGGATGGGTTGTAATGCAGCAACATATCATTGAAAACCCTAGGGTTTTTTTTTTAGAAAGACACAATAGCCCAAAAGAGTGACTTCAATGACAGAAATTCTACACACTATGTGAAGTAGGAAACAGGCCATGGGAGGAATCAGACATTGACCTGTTTCACTTATCTTTGAAGTCTAAATGACAGCTGGTACATGAGATATTACTCATTCCTATAAGAAAATGGAGTCATTTATGCAAGTCCCTATAAATTAAAATCAATATTGAGCAAAACAAAACAATAAAATATAGACCATACAAACGTCCTATCTGATTTTTCCAAGACTTGTCAATTGAGCGTAACCAAGCCACTACCTGAGCAATGTTGAATTTTTCTACTGTAACTTAAGAGTAGTCACCCTTTGGAGGGAGTCTATTCTCAATGATTAGCACTTCTCAAAGGGAGCAAAATCTCAGTCACTTCCAGATTTACCAGTGGGGATCTGCACCTTGGTGAAAAAGGCACATTGCTGGAATTTCAACCTGGGTCTTAATCGGCTCTAAAGCTAAATTCATGTAATCAAAGGTCAACCCTTTTTGGCTGTGATTCTTGCTTTTATAAGTAAGGTCCTGTTTTGAAGCATTTTCTTGAGCAATTGGCAAAAGGGTAGAAGCCAGGGAGTGAAGTTGTTGTGAAAGTGAAGGCAGTCACAGGTCATTTTATTATCATTTTGTGAAAAGTATTAACTCAGAAAGAGCCCTGACATTTTAAAAGAGATACTGCTAAGCCTCTACTTGAAACCTGTGTCCTCTGTGTCGGCATTGTTGTTCTGCACAATAGCTTTTACTTTCTAAGCACCCAGGTTGGGAAACTTCTCAATGTGAGGCAAAAGGTGTCTTCCTACTACAAGTAACATGTTTTCATCTGTTTTGTAGCTTTCTTTTTTAACCAAGAAACACATTCATGATGCAGTGAAATATGGATGAGTTTCCTTTCTCAAATCTGTGGTTAACATCCTTGTTATTGTCAAGAAACTCAAGACTCAGAGGAGTAACGTTTTGTTGAATCTAGGACAGG
The DNA here is from genome assembly GCF_000147115.1 of Myotis lucifugus. Lineage (NCBI taxonomy): Eukaryota > Metazoa > Chordata > Mammalia > Chiroptera > Vespertilionidae > Myotis > Myotis lucifugus. Next base: position 13,237,697 of record NW_005871051.1, read on the forward strand.
CTGCCAAACTGGATTCTTTGGTTCTTACTTATATGTGACAGCACTGCTATTCAGCAAAATTTCAAATGTAACAGAAAACCAAATACGCTAATCCTGAAACATTTAGTGGTTAAAAAAAAAAGGCTCACCTATGACTAACTAGTACTTTTAATTTCTTACATAAGCACAATGAATTCAACAAATGGAAGAAAAAAGTGACAGGAACATGCTAGGTCTTAAAGGTTTTTGCAGTAATTTGAAGGGCAGCAGAATATGCCACCTCAATACATGCCACTTTGGCATATTGGTTATTTTGAGCTGTAGGCACTTGTAGAAAAGCAAATGCGGGTAGAGGCTTTCTCTGAATTCCCCTTATCTGCCTCTAGAAAGGAAGTCAATTGTCATAAATCCTCTCCCCAAGAGTTTCATCAAAACCAGGGGAGATGAACTCCTTTCACAGGAGAGGAGAGAAGCCAACACCACACCCAGACAAACGTCACAAACTACCCTACATCACATTTATTCTTCCAAGGACCCTGTTATCTTTCCTAAAAGTCATTTATTCTCCCCTACGAGCCCTACACCTCCCTTCCCTTTTTCTTTCTAAGGTGCTTTTTTAATCCTGAATTCTAAGCCACCTCAGGCAGTTACTCATTTTCCCCTGGGTCTCTCTCACATATCCCTGAGGTTTACATGTGAATAAACTGCTGCTTTGTTATTGTTGCTGTCAATCTGTCTTTTATTTCAGGGGTCTCAGCTAATAACTCAGAAGGTTAGAGACACATTATGTTTCCTCCATTACAGACGTATTCCACACAGAGTCATTGGAAGAAGATACACCAATGATCTCAAATCCTGGAGCCTCCAAATTAAAATGCTACAATATAACTACCTTGCTGTATTGGGGAATCTCCCACCTTATAAATGACTAGAGGCCCGGTGCACAAAAATTTGTGCACTGGGGAGGGTGGGGTCCCTCAGCCTGGCCTGCGCCCTCTTGCAGTCTGGGACCCCTCAGGGGATGTCCACCTGCTGGCTTAGACCTGCTCCCTGGGGGATTGGGTCTAAGCTGGCAGTCAAACATCCCTCTGGCAGCCTGGGAGCCCTCAGGAGATGTCCAACTAAGATGTGTCAGACATCTTTAGCACTGCCGAGGAGGAGGGAGAGGCTCCCACCACCACCACTGTGCTCACAGCCATCAGCCCAGCTTGTAGCCGAGCAGAGCTCCCCCTGTGGGAGCACACTGACCACCAAGGGGCAGCTCCTGCATTGAGCGTCTGCCCCCTGGTGGTCAGTGCATGTCATAGTGACCAGTTGTTCTGCTGTTAGGGTCAATTTGCATATTACCCTTTTATTATATAGGATAATACAGGCTGAGGCAAATGTTGGTTTACAATTGTTCATATGGGAAATAATACAATAATTTATAAATAATAATACAAGAAGAAACTCTTTCATATACTCACAATTGTAAACCTACTTATGCTCCACCCTGTACACCCCTTTCCCCATCTCTATCTTTCTCTCTCTCTCTCTCAACAGCATTTAACTATATATAGATTGCTTTCCCTTATAAAATATGTAATACGTGGCAGTGTTGTAAAGTACTTCTTTCTTGGTTTAAAAATATTTTTCAGGCACGATATGGGATATGTTTTACTGGGATTTCACATGTGCCACTGACTGGACTCCAGTGTCCATGTTAGCAATTATTCTAAAAATCCTTCCTTAGAGTAACTGGGTTGTTGTGAGGCTTAGGTTAGATAATATTTATTAACACAATTTGCAAGAGTAGAGTAACATACAGACTTAGATTAGATGTGTTGCTTTTAGGAAGAATCAATCTAATTCTTTTTATTCTCAATCTTAAACAATACCTTCTTGTCTGGATGCTCAGAATGCCTCTACCTGTGCAGGTATAACCTTTATCCATGGGGAGACGTCTATGGAAAAACTGCCCATGGCAAACGTAAATCAACAAAAAGCACTCAGAATTCCTACCTGATAGAGACTCCTTGGAGGCAGTGGAAGCAGGCTAGCATGGAAGGATGCTTGTAATCATCCTTAAAGTCCTCCTGGCTTACAGGACTAAACACAGCAGGTGGAGGCTTGGCCATATTGGAGGAGAGAGGCTAAATTCCCATGGAATCTGGAAACTCACTCCTCCTTCACCCTGAATACCCTAAAAGGTGATTTCTAGATAAAACAAGTGATTTTAACTCTCAATCAGCAGTCAGGAGGTACAGTGATTCCCAAAATACCCCTGACACTGTGCTAATTGGGTTCTTAGCTTGAGTAGGAAAGTGATAAACTATACCTTTTTTGGCAAACCTCAAGGGTCAGTCTAAGGGCACTTTGACACCCAAATTTGAAGCAGCTGCTAACAGAGGCCCTGAAGAAGAGAGTTGGGTAAGGAATGCAGCTCTAAGTGGATGGATTATAGTTAGCGGAAGGCATGTATTTATAGCAGTGGTTCTCAACCTGTGGGTCGCGACCCCTTTGGGGGTCGAACGACCCTTTCACAGGGGTCCCCTAAGATCATTGGAAAACACATATATAATTACATATTGTTTTTGTGATTAATCACTATTCCTTAATTATGTTCAATTTGTAACAATGAAATTGGGGGTCACCACAACATGAGGAACTGTATTAAAGGGTTTCGGCATTAGGAAGGTTGAGAACCACTGATTTATAGGCAAGAAGATTTTTTGGACATATACATCATTATCATCTATCGTCTTTATGCAAACATCATTTTGGGGATACTAAAGAGGAAGGAAGAAGAGGAAAAAGAGCAGAAAAGAAAGAGCAAAGGTCCAGTAATGAAAAACTACCTATAGGCCAGGATGTGCTAACACACAGAAACCAGAATGCGCTGGCAGAGAGAACAAAGGGAAGGGAAGCACAGCCCTGCCAGGGTACATTCTGCTAAGGGAAGATCAGATCCAATGCCCACCTTTGTGAAAGTGAGACGCACAGCAAAGTGGCTGCTCATGCCGAGGCATGTGGGGGTTCGGGTTAGGTATGTGGGACAGACAAGAGCATGTTCCAAGCATGAGGGCAGTTGACAGAGAATGGCACTGTGCTTGTAGAAAACCTATACGAAACTCTTGAAGTTACAGACACGGAGAAGTCTGGTTGCCAGGAAAGTGTACATCTTGTGGCATAGGAGGTGGGAGAAATGGCCACAAACCAACTCAGATAAGCTCATTAGTCTTCGGACTTCAAGCAAATGAAGGTGACAAAGAAGAGCGGCCGTGTTTGATGTTTAAGAAGAAGGACTTATAAACAGAAAAATATTAAAGTGGCATTAATATTTTATACGCCCCAAAATGTAAAATAGCAGAGGAATAACACAGCAGTGTTTTTATTATTAGCCTCAGGACAGAACTGTCCCTGGGTAATTCAGCTCCTGTACAAAAATAACAGCAAAACAAAAACAACAACAAAAACCCAGCCTACGCTTTTAAAAATACAGCATATGTACATTTTCTTCTGTAAAGAACAACAATGACAACAAAGACCCTGAAAGGTGGTGAGTCCTGTGTTCCATGTACAGTGTTGTCAGCTCATCGGGCAGAAATGAGAAAGCTGACAGCCCTCTGGAGGGCTCGAGCCGGGGCTGCGCGCACAAGGCTGGGGGAGCAGAGACCCCATTCTGCATGTAATGAGACCACACAGAGCCGGGAGGGGAACTCTGCTTGCAAACCTTCTTAGACAAAGGATCAAGCGGCCAGCTGCCTGCCTGTCATGCTTCACCTTCCTCTTCAGTGGCTTTTTTTTTTTTTTTGCAATCCTCCAGACAACATCAAAAGGCTATAGTATCTTACAGTTAGGTCAGCAGCCATGTGGGCCACAGTGTGAACATATTCATTTATTTATCCACTTATCCAACATTTATCAAAAGCTTTCCATATGCCTGGTGCTGGCAAAGTGTTTGGGTTGTGGGATAAATGAGATATGCTCTCCACTAGGGAACCTTCATAGTGTGGTGGGGGAAGTGGCGATGTAAACACATGGCCGTGTACATCAGATACGCTTGTACATTTCAAGCCAGCAAAAAACCTCTTTCCACAAGTATGCCAATGCAAACAATAGCCTATTCAATTAAAGAAACATGTCTTTACAAATAAAGAGACATATCTTTACTAATAAAGAGACGTATCTTTACTAAGCTTCTTTATCCTTAAGAAAAAAATCTCAAGAAAAAAGCTAATGGAAGGATTTTGATCTTGTGCATACGATTGGTTAGGAACTAAAGTATTTTTACATTAAAAAGTTATAAAATTTGATTTGACTAGGTGTTAATTAGAATATTGGTCATATATAAACCATATCTTTGTCATATATAAGTTTTTGTCATACAATTATAACTAAGGCACCTAGCTTTGGGGAGGGAGTGTAATAGCTTACCTACTCCTTTCTTTTTAAGAATAGGAAAATGTTTAGCAGAACAAAGATGTTGCTCTAGCAGCGTCCCAGTGGGAAACTGTCAACCTTAAGTAGAATTAAGTGGGCTTGGGAGGGGGGCTCAAGTATTAAATCATGTAATTTTTTGAAGTCAGACACCTGAGGAACTGGGGAGTTCTAGAAATAATCTTACACTTGGAAACATGAGGAACAAAGCACAGCACTTTCCCTCATTTTATTTAAAATAAAAAAATTATAATTAACAATCCCTCCTAAAAGCACTTAGTGATTTCTTAAAACACACACACACACACACACACACAAAAAAAAAAAAACACTTATTGTGGTATCCTGCAGCAATCAAAAAGTTCATATTCAAATGGAAAGAAGTACTTATCCCACTAATGTAAATGTGAGTGGAGATGAAATTTGAAAATTGAGATCCTAATTAACATTGCAAATTTTAAGAGGCTTGAGGCATTCTTGAGGGGCAATGAAGGAGAGAAGGTGGCACTAGCACTTTGGGCTGTGTCCAGACTGGACCCTCTTCTGTCTCTGACTCCCTACACATTATAGTATCAATTTGGACAATATTAAAAAGTAGAGAGGGGTAGTTTTTCTTCATAAGTACATCAGGTAATAAATAAAGAAGAAATGAATGAATTAGAATATCACTATTTTCAACCCTTAAGAAATCAATTGATGTGATCACCAATGGTTGCTAATATCACTAAAAGATAAGCAATAAGCTACTTTATTAAGCAATGAAAGAATGCAATATCATCTATCAACTCGGCTTGCAAAAAAAAGGAAACTAAATTTGATTGAGTTTTGAGACTAACACTACTTTAGAAGAACTACATAAAGCAAAACATGTTATTGTGCTCAATAATGAGTTAAACAATCTATAAATTAAACAATCCAGTTTCTTCAACAAATAAATTACATAGGAAGAAAGAGCGTTGGAAGAGGTAAACCTATATGTAATGGTTAATTTTATATGTCAATTTTCCTGGGTCATGGTGTACAGATATTGGTTAAACATGATTCTTGATGTCTTTGTACATATTTTTTAGAATGAGATTAACATTTACATTGTTGGACTTTGAATAAAGCAGATTACCCTCCATTATGTTGGTGGGCCTAATTCAATCAGCAGAAGGCCTTAATAGAACAAAGAATGACCTCCTCCAAGCAAGAAGGAATTCTGCCAGCAGATTGTATTTGGACTCAAACTGCAACCTTTCTCTTGGTCTCCACCACCCACGTTGGCTTACCCTGCAGATTTAGAATATACCAAGCTGCCACAATTGTGAGCCAAGTGAGCCGATTCTCTCTCTCTCCCTCTCCCTCTCTCTCCCACAATTGTGAGCCAAGTGAGCCGATTCTCTCTCTCTCCCTCTCCCTCTCTCTCCCTCTATCCTATATAATAAAAGCATGATATGCAAATCGACCCAATGGCCAAACAGTGGAACGACCATCCTGACGACCATCTGGGACCACCCTATGACACCCACTGGCGTCAGGCCAGCCAAGGCGGGTGCGATGCGATTGGTAGGGGGCCCGGCCATCACCCCGTGATCGCCCCGCAGAGGGAGGTCCAGGCCACTGGCCGGCGGGGTGATCAATGGGGGGCTCCACGATCACCCCAAAGAGGAATGCCCAGGCCCGCGGCCCTAGGGAAGCCTGGGTCATGGGTGCCGGAGGGAAAGCTGGTGCCGGCAGCTGGGGGAAGGAAGGCCTACTTCTTGCACAAAATTTCATGCAATATATATATATATATATATATATATATATATGAAAGGAGATTTAAAATATATACGAAATGTAAAAAGCAAACCTAAAAGCATAAATTAAAGTGTTTAGGAATATTCACTTGTGCTATAAAACTATAAAGGAAAACAAAGTGATGGCCATAAAAGTCAAGTGAGTGGTTACCTATGGGATGAAGGACCCAGCTGTGATTGAGACAGGGCAACCAAAAAGGGCTTCTAGGGTGTGTGGAAAAAACTGGACAGATAGATGCAAAAAAATGAAACTAGACCACCAACTTACACCATACACAAAAATAAACTCAAAATGGATAAAGGACTTAAATGTAAGATGGGAAACCATAAAAATACTAGAGGAATCCAAAGGCAACAAAATCTCAGACATATGCCGAAGCAATTTCTTCACCAGTACAGCTCCTAGGGCATTGGAAACTAAAGAGAAAATAAACAAATGGGACTACATCAAAATAAAAAGCTTCTGCACAGCAAAAGAAATCATCAAAAAAACAACAAGAAAGCCCACTGCATGGGAGAACATATTTGCCAATGTTATCACCGATAAGGGTTTAATCTCCAACATTTATAGGGAACTCATACAACTTAACAAAAAGAAGATAAACAATCCAATCAAAAAATGGGCAAGGACCTAAATAGACACTTTTCAAAAGAGGACATTCAGAAAGCCAAGAGACATATGAAAACATGCTCAAAGTCACTAATCATCTGAGAGATGCAAATCAAAACAACATTGAGGTATCATCTCACACCTGTCAGACTGGCTATCATCAACAAATCAACAAACGACAAGTGTTGGAGAGGATGTGGAGAAAAAGGAACCCTCGTGCACTACTGGTGGGAATGCAAACTGGTACAGCCACTATGAAAGACAGTATGGAGTTTCCTCAAAAAGTTAAAAATGGAACTCCCATTTGACCCAGTGATCCCACTTCTAGGAATATATCCCAAGAAACCAGAAACACCAATCAGAAAGGATATATGCACCCCTATGTTCATAGCAGCATAATTTACCATAGCTAAGATTTGGAAACACCCTAAGTGCCCATCTGCAGATGAATGGATTAGAAAACAGTGGTACATCTATACAATGGAATACTATGCTGCTGTAAAAAAGAAGGAACTCTTACCATTTGCAATGGCATGGATGGAACTGGAGAGCATTATGCTAAGTGAAATAAGCCAGTCAATGAAAGAAAAATACCACATGATCTCACTCATTTATGGATAATTAAGACCATTATAAACTGATGAACAAAAATAGATACAGAGGCAGAGCAGCATCGAATAGACTATCAAACTATAGCGGGAAGACCGGGGAGTTGTGGGTGGGGGTGGGTAAGAGATCAACGGAAGGACTTGTATGCATGCATATAAGCGTAACCAATGGACACAAGACACTGGGGGTTAGGGGAGGCTGGGGGAAGGTCAAGGGGGTGAAAAAAGGAGACATATGTAATACTCTTTGTAATACTTTAAGCAATAACACAAAATTTAAAAAAAAATTTTCCTGATCTGGCTGAGGATAACAAGGGTATTTATCCTATAAAAATATATTAATGTATATTTAGGCTTTATGCTATTTTTCTATATTTGTTTTAGATTTTATCTACCGTAAAAAGCAAAAGAAACTATAGGAGAAGGATAACACTATAAATTTGCTATGACTTTTAAGTATTAATGTTGAGCATTAATGTTAAGTATTAACATTCTAAAGAAGATATTTTCAATCTTTTTCATCTCATGGTACACATAAACCAATTACTAAGATTCTGCAGCACATGAAAAAATATTATATTTTTGGTCGATGTGACAAAAAAAATAAGTATGATTTTGATTCATTCACACTGGATGGCTACTGTTGTGTTGGCTGTTGTCATTTTTTTTTAATTGACAATCTAAGGGAAAGGAGGTCACTGCCCCTGACCAGGTCAGGTATTACATGTTTTAAAAATGCTTGTGGCACCCAGGTTGAAAACTGCTGTTCTAAAGCAATATTTATTGCATAACATTTCTCTTTGCCTCTGTGGAACAGCTGACCTATTACTTACTAGAATAAAAGAATGATACTGTAACAGCCAAATAACATTTTGCATAGTAGTTGTAAATGAATAAATTCAAAAGACTATTTGGAAGTATGAGAAAGCAGCTCACCTTTTGTGAGTTAGGAGAAGTAAATCAGCTAAGAAGAGGTCCCTCTGGGCAGTTCATGCTGCAACACCTACAACACCCCTTAGCTCATGTATTCTTAGCACTTATGGCCAACAGGAAGCCAGATCTGCTGTCCAGTTTCTGCAGGTGCATACTCAGCCAAATAAATAGATGCCAATTCCATTCATGGGATCATTTGAAAACAGTATACAAAGGATACAGGGTAAAAACTGGAGATGGCATTGGGAAAGTTACATTATCTATACCAGCATTGTCCAATAGCTTACAATGAAGATAAATAATTTACTGAACCTCCAAGGAGTCCTAAATTAATATTTGAATAGCTGGGGGTTGGTATCAAGCAAAGACTAATCATATATCTTGATGTTCTAATATTAAAAAAGAGGTGAATTTCCAGATGTGTGTTGGCTATTTCTACTTGAATGATCATGAGCACCTAAAAGTGTGTATGTTCAAAAGGCATCTAAGATTCCTCCAAAAACATCTCTTCCTAACATCCCTATTTTTATTCTTGGTACAATTCATCTGAATTTCTGGAAACAAATTCATCTTCCTCCCTTCTCACTCTTCATCTCCAACCAGAGGCCAAATACTTTTGATTTTGAAGAACTTGAAACACCTCTTGCATGGTTTCATTTAACAGAGAAAACACCACTTGACTCTATTCATTGCTATTCATTTTTGCTTTCAACATCATAATTCAAGCTCTTATATTTCTTGTATGAACTACTATGAGTTTCCTAACACTTTACAACACAATTTTATCTTTTTAAATTTCTCATGTAAAGTATTACATTAATATTTTTCATAATGATAACATCTGTTTTTTACAAATAAAACCAAAACCAAAGGGAAAAAAATCTTCATATGTACATTATGTATAGCATGATGTTAAAATTCCTCAGTTTGTGAATTTAAGACTCTCTCATGCTTCCCCAACTGCATGTCTGGTTTTGTCTAATTTCCTTTCCCTATTGTTCAGTTATTCACTTGGGCTGCCTTCTGTATGTAGCCTATATTTACCATCTTGTCCTTTTGTTCCAATAGCCTCCTCTAACTCAGTGCTTCTCAAACTTGAGCCTGCATCACACTCACTTGGAGGACCCATTGAAGCATGGTGGCTAGGCACCAGCCTTAGTTTCTGATTCAGTGGGTCTGGGGTGGGGGTCTGGAAATGTATATTTCTAATACTTTTTCAGGGCGTGCTGCTGCTATTGGTCTGTGGATCACATTTTTAGAACCACAGCTGAACTAAATATGTTCTCTCTGTTTCTGCAAGAAACCTATCACTTGAGTCTTCATTCATTATCATTTCCTCCTATATCTGGACAAATGCCCCTAGTCCAAAGGCATGGACATATTCTCTGAAAGCCTATAGTGACGTATTTCTATCCTCCTTACAACACTTAAGATAACCCATTTTTTCAGACAGCCACACGGAAGAATTTAATTTTCCTTATAGACTGTAAACTTTTTGAGACATTTCCATGTTTGAAAATACCAAATCACAGATCCACAGTACAGAGTACAATGTCTTATCAGTGAGACATAAGAAAAATGTTTTCTGAGTGGTAAGAACGCATCTGAAAGGGGATATAATGAGGCTGCCACGATCACCGCCTGGCGGGTAAACTGGCTAAGGTAATATACCAGTAAAGCTGTCTTTTGGTGGAAAGCTTCCTTTTCACTTCACATGTGTCCAATCAATCTGGGACTCCTGCTGCGCTCCCATCTGTTGGAACCAATTACAATGTTTTGGGGCAAAATATTGGGGGGAAATATTGAAGCAGTTCAATGAAAGTATTTTGTCATCTGAAGACAAGAAAAAGAGAAGGCAGTATTTGCCACTCAAATATCATCTATTTAACTCACTCTGTTTCTCCTTTCCTTCAGAGGCAGGGTACGTTTCAGAGCACAGTGATCTTGAATCGAATGTCTCATGGCCTCACAGGAACAAGGTGGGAGGCCATAGCATGCTGACATGTGGCGTAAGGTGTCTCTGTGCCAAAAAACACTTGAACAGCTATCTGATCCTTCTGCCACCACTGGAGCTGATTTAACCCTTTATTTCTTTTTCCTTCCTTTTTTTAAGTCACACTCAAGGTAGCATTTTTAGTCTTCCTGTTTTTCTTTTTGCTGTCTTTAGGGAGGTGACATGGTGTCCCAGACGGGTCCAGGAATGAGGAATCCTGTGTTCTAGTTTTGCTGCTGCCCCTATGTAGCTGGTGAAATACTTTATCTCATTAGGCTTCACAGTCTATCCGTCATATGATAGGGAGGGATATGTTCTGTTTATGACTGGCATTTCTTAAATCTATTTCTCTTGAGAGGAGTAACCTCTATGGCACTATAAGGTAATATATTATTGTCTTGAAAGCTTTAATGAAGCCTTTGGAAGTAGTTTTTATTTGAGTTGGGAATAGCATGCTCATTATTTACATTATAACTTAGTATATTTAGTTCATAAACTGCCAGTTCTATTATTCAATCAATTCCATATATCAGCATGACATAACTGCTCAATATCGTTAAGTGGGACTCGCAACCTCCAGTCAATTGACTTGCCAATTACACACCTACATCTACATCTACATCTCTTTTATTCTAAATAGCATTGCTTTCTTTGTCAGGATTCCATTAAGGGGTTATAGGAACCCGGGTGAAATGTAATTGAATAACACTTTGAACTTATATCAAAGCACAGTGGCATATTTCAAAAGTACTACTGAAGTAAAAAGAAAAAGAGAATTGATACGAAGTAATGAAACTACAAAGTGGAAAAAAAGCTACATAGTGCACATACATGTGTGAATGGTAAGATATCAATGCTATTCTATTAGTTTCAACTTCTAATTGAAACTTCAGTATATCCTCCTGCTATCCTGCATGCATTTCTTAATCTTTTACAGCCTTCTGAGGGTAGGACAGAGTTAATATAGCACTTGTGCTTAAAATATTCTTAAATGAGACTGAAGTTCAGAAATGCTGAACACTTTGTTTAAGCTAACTCATAAGGTGGCAGAACTGGGGCTGGAAATCACTTTTTTTCTTACAAACCAACATCCATATATATAGTAGTATATATTTATGGATACATATTTAATGAGGAAAGATGTTTATTAAGTAATTTTGTGTCTCTCACAATATTCAATATAGCACCTATCATAATATATTTAGGAAAAAGATGTTGAATAAATGTTACTTCAGGGTTTCATTTGTTCTGAAAAATTGTCACATGATTGGTGATGGCCTTCTAACATAGTGGTGAAACCTAGGTATCTACACTAATAAAAGAGAAACATGCAAATTGATGTCACTCCACTATGCCCACCAGCCAATCAGGATGAGTATGCAAATTAACCCAACAAAGATGGTGGTTAATTTGCATATGAAGGCAAGGAGCAAAGACTGAAGACTGAAGAGGCTTGCCTTCTCCTCTGTGGCCAGAGCGAAGGCCTGGGTCCCAGGTGCCGGAGGAAAACCGGTGCCAGCAGCCAGGGGAAGGAAGGCATATTGCAAGAATCTCTTCGTGCAATGGGTCTCTAGTTATCAATAAATAGCATTCTCCTCAGTTTTTTAAATATATTTGTATTGATTTCAGAGAGGAAGAGAGAGAGAGAGAGAAATACCAATGATGACAGGGAATCACTGATTGGCTGCCTCCTGCATGCACCCTACTGGGGACCAAGCCCGCAACCCAGGCATGTGCCCTTGACCAGAATCGAACCAGAAACCCTTCAGTCCACAGGCCAACACTCTATCCACTGAGCCAAACCAGCTAGGGCTCTCCTCAGTTTTTATGTTTATGGTCAAGATGGACAAACAGGGACAGGATTTTCCCTCTCACTTGAAACAAGTATAAAATCAAACAAAATATATTAAACAATGTTACTTTGGCCACTGAGTACCAGGCATTGAAGGAAAATGATCCCTAAGAGATGGGTAACAAAGGAACTGAGCCCTCAGATTGCTCCAGCCTACTGTTTGGAGTAAGTTTCCAGGTCATGGTGCAGGGGGAGGAAACCCAGACCCAGACTCTTATTCTCCCCGGGGTGTGGAGATGATGCTGGGAGCTCTAGGATGACAAGGAGGCAGGAGTTCACAGGGCAGCATAGGCAGAGAGGATAGAGCTGCATGCAGAGAACATTAGAACTGCAATGTTCCTCCTTGAAGATTCATTGAATTCTTGACCAGGTCATGGGTGTGGAGAAACTACCCAAGACCAGGTTAAGAATCTCCAAAATGATAACAGAGGACAGTGTTTGAATTTCACACCAACCCTCAATAGTTCTTGTTCCTTGTAACTGGAGTAGAAAACTTTTCAATTTGGGAAACACTAAAGAACTATGAAGGATCATACCTCAGTAAATGGGAAAAATTAACCTGAGACCAAATGTAGTTCTAGTCTGACCTAACAAAGCTTAAAGCAAATCTGAATGGACCAAAGGTTGTCCAATAATTCAGCGCCATTCCAGAACAAAGCCTAAGAATATTTATGTGAATAAAAATAATCTAGCTCTAAAAATATCTTAAAGTTTCTATTCTAGTTTCTAATCAAATATTACATTGTAGACATAAAAAAGCTGAAAGATACATTTAGAATCATGGGGAAAATAACCAAAACTGACCCAGATATAATACAAATGATACTATGGCTGTATTCCATAAATTTAAGAAGCAAGAGACATAGATATAAAAAAGAAACAAACTGACTTCTAGAGGGAAAGCTAAAAAATCTGGGTTCGAACACATATTGGATGAAACTAAAAGCAGATTAAAATTGCAAAAGAAAGGAATTGATGACTTGAAGACATAGAAATAAAAACTACTAAAATAAAGACTGAAAGAAAAATTAAAAGAGTGCCAGTATGATGAACAAATTGGAGCAGTTCAATGATGTTTAATTGGAGTCCTTGAAGGAAAGTAAAAGGGGGAGGGGGTAACTGAAAACTTTTTAAAGAAATAATGGCCAACATTTTTCAAATTTGAGGAAAACTATAAGCCCTCATGATTATAATGAGTTCTTAGCCCCCTAAAACATGAATTAAACTATTCCAATAATAATTAAATTGCTTTAAATAAATATTAAAGAGAAAAATCACAAAACACTATATATATGTATATATATATACATATATATGTATATATATACATATATATGTATCTATATCTATATATAAAAACAAAACATCATATATATATACACATATACATATATAGAGATAAGGATAACAGCACATTTTTTGTTGTTAACAATGCAAGTGAGAAGACAGAGGATAATATCTTTAAATTCTGAAAGAAAAAAAATGTCAACCTAGAATTCTTTACCCAGAGAAAATATTTCAAAAATAAAGATGAGGCAGACTTTTTAAACAAATCAAAAGCTAAAAGAATTTTAAGCCAGCAGGCCTGCACTACAATAAATGTTAAAGGAAATCCTTTGAACAGATAGAAAATTACAACAGACAAACTGTGGCTCTACATAAGGAAATTAATAACACCAGAAATAGTTAACTACATGAGTAATACGCATGCTTGTTTTGCTTATTATTAATATCTCTTTCAAAGAAAATCAAGTATTTAAAGCAAAAATAATAGCGGTATTGTGCATTTTATATAGAATTAAAAATAACAGTAGCACAAATGATTGGTAGGAGAAAGAATGTATATTCTTATAGGGTTCTCATACTGCATGTGAAGTAGTCAATGAATACTGAAGCTAAATATGATAAAAATATATACAGTAAACCCTAAAGATACCACTAAATTAAGGTAACAAAGAATTATAGTTAATGATTAAACAAAGGAGATCAGTAGAGTTATAAAAATATTCAGTTAATTTTAAAAAGATAAAATAGGGACAAAAAAGAATAATGAAAAAATAGGGCAAAAGGAATTAAAATAGCAAGATATTAGGTCTAAACTCAGTCACACCAATGATTACATTACATTGTCTAAACACCCTAATATACAGGCATTTTGTCAGATTTAATAACACCTCTATATCTTGCCTATAGAAAACCCAATTTAAACATTAAGACACAAATAACTAGAAGTGAAAGGATGTTATAACTTGCTAATAATAACTTTAGAAGCATGGAATGAAAACATCAATAAGAGACAGTAAATTTCTGAGTAAAGAATATGACTATGGATAAATAGTATCATTTAATAATGACAAATGGGTCAATTCTTCAAGAAGACATAACAATCCTAAATATTTAATAACAGAGTTCTAAAGTATTTAAAGTAAAAACCAATAGACTACAAGGGCCTCTGCAAGTATAGTTGGAGATTTCAATATCCATATTTCAATAATTGTTAGAACAAGTCAAAGAAAAGTTAGCCCATATTAACACTAATTGGACAAGTGGATCAGTTCGGTAGTGGGTGCCATACCTTGCTCTAACTGATATAATCAGAATTTTCAAATATTTTGAAATCATGACTGAGAGAGAACAGGCTCTTTCATGGCTGAAGCTAAAACATTAAAGTCATGAGCAGTCATCCCTCATCTTTTCTACCACGACCAGAGTATGAGGGGGAGGCATTATGAAGAGATAAACAAACAAGGAGAGAGAAGAGACTGACATGATGCTCCATGGTACTCTAGTTGCTGGTTCTCTTCCTGATACCTGGCTGCATCTCCTTTTCTGTGTATGTCTGAGTTTTTCAACTCTTAATTGATTTTGTGAGATATCACAGAACCTATTTCTGCTTCAGGATCTAAGAGCAACACAAAAAGGCATGCATAATGGGAACACAACATCTGAGTTTATTTGTCTGGTATCCAAGATCCTGCCCTGCTTCCCTATCGTTGTTCTTGCCTGCTCACTCCTCATCCAAGTGAAAACTGTAGACCAGTAGAGACTATTCTTCCTCTCATACTTCATCCTACTTGGAATAGACTTCTGTTTTTCCTATTTCCTCTTTCTGACCCAGTTCAAATTATATCTCTTCAAACATGACTTTCTAGACCAAATTAATTTCAGGGATCATTCCCTCCCCCCTCAGTCTAAATTCCTAGGCCATATTGTCTTTGCCACTATTATGATACTTAGCTAATTTTCTCTTATCCTATCTAATAATAGGCAAACATGGTAATTGACCATACCTTTGCTATGCCTCCCATTGGCTAATCAGCACGATATGCAATTTAATCCAACCAAGATGGCAGCCGACAGCCACGCAGCTGAAGCAAGCAGGAGGCTTGCTTGCTCCAGTGATGGAGGAATCCAAGGTTCCCTGCCTGCCGCAGCCTGGCTCTAAGCTCCGAAAGCAACCAAGTTTCAATTATAGGAGCTAAACAAACCCCAAATACCTGCTTTCAGCACTCCGTGGCCTCAGAGCCGAGCAAGCAGGAGCCGGCTCTCAGCTCCAGTGACGATAACAAAGTTTCAATTATAGAAGGTAAATGAATCCCAGAATAAAAAAAGAAAAAGAAAAAAAGGAGAGGCTGGGAGCTTTAGTTGCTGGCCAGCCTGAAAATGACCCTCAGCCCCTCATCCAGGCTGGACAGGCACCCCAGTGGGGATCCCCACCCTGAATGGAGTGTGACCAGCTGCAAACAGCCATCAGCCCCTCACCCAGGCTGGCCAGGCACCCAAGCAGGACCCCCACCCTGATCTGGGACACCCTTCAGGGCAAACCAGCTGGCCCCCACCCGTGCACCAGGCCTCTATCCTATATAGTAAAAGGGTAATATTAAAACTGACCCTAACAGCAGAAAGACTGGGAATGACTGGTCACTATGACACACACTGACTACTAGGGGGCAGACGCTCAATTCAGGAGCTGCCCTCTGGTGGTCAGTGTGCTCCCACATGGGGGAGCTCTGCTCAGCCACAAGCCAGGCTGATGGCTGCCAGTACAGCAGTGGTGGTGGGAGCCTCTCCTGCCTCCTCAGCAGCGCTAAGGATGTCCGACTGCAGCTTAGGTCTGCTCCCTGCTGGCAAGTGGACATCCCCCGAGGGCTGCCGGGCTGCCAGAGGGATGTCTGATTGCCAGCTTAGGCCCAATCCCCCGGGGAGCAGGCCTAAGCCAGCAGGTGGTCATCCCTCAAGGGGTCCCAGACTGCAAGAGGGCACAGGCCGGGCTAAGCACCCCCCCCCCCCCCCCCGGAGTGCACAAATTTTTGTGTACCGGGCCTCTAGTCCTATATAATAAGAGAGTAATAAGCCAATTAGCCATTATACCCTGAGGCATAACAACCAAGCATGTCATGACCAGATCACGGAACAGCAGGAGGGTGGGCCAGCAAGGTACAAACAGGCTGTGGAGAGCTACAGGAGGGGGCAGGGCAGCAAGCTATGTGGGGGGGGAGCTACAGGAGGGCAGGGCAGCGGGCAGAGAGCTACAGGAGGGCAGCAGCAACCGACTGGCGCACGGATTCGTGCGCAGGGCTACTAGTTGTTATATAACACCTTGTGTATCTTATGTAAATGTCTTGACCCCCAATTCCGGCTATAAATTTAGTTAGGTGATTGGGCTTTGTCTTGAATATTAAGACAAAACATCCTTCTCTCCAATCTTAGGAAAGTGCTTTAAATAACAGGTATTGTATAACTAGTCCAATTAAAATAAATGATTGGGGATTTCTAGGTTGCTATTGGGATCTTTGAATCAGTTTGCAATTTATTGTTTTATGAAAAAATTTATTCTGATTTCAAACTGCTTTATATCAACTTTCACAACTTAATTCATTCTTACATGTGTTTTCTGTATTAATTTGTAAATGTATTCATACATTAGAAACTTGACTCCTGCCCTGACCGGTTTGGCTCAGTGGATAGAGCGTTGGTCTGTGGACTGGAGGGTCCCAGGTTCGATTCCGGTCAAGGGCATGTGCCTTGGTTGCGGGCACATCCCCAGTGGGGGGTGTGCAGGAGGCAGCTGATCGATGTTTCTCTCTCATCGATGTTTCTGGCTCTCTGTCCCTCTCTCCTCCTCTCTGTAAAAAATCAATAAAATATATTTAAAAAAAAAAAAAAAAAGAAACTTGACTCTATAGTTTTATTTATAACAAGTTATCATAACTAGGCACATTATGCAATTGCTAAAAAGTTTACAGCTATTGGCAAAAATTAATTCACCTTTCTTGAAACTTTGTATCTGCTGATAACTGTAGATTCAAGAAAAGAGAATACCTTGCTTTTTCCCCCTCTTAATTAATGTTGCTTAATGCTGCTTCATTCCCAGGTGCAAAAAGAGACAGTTAATGAATGCTATTAATAAATGGGAAACAATATTAAATATTAATTTTCCACTTTTTCATCTCAACAGCAGAGAAGGATTTCCCTAAAGCATTTTTTTAGTGACCCTGTTGTAAATGGATTCTTTAACTTAAAAAATCATTATAAATATCCTTAATTTTTGAGCAACCTCATCCAGAGTTCATCTCTAACAAAAACAAATGATAGTTGCAAAGTACCTAAGATAGTTTTCTATTAAAAATGTGGAAATGAGTCTAATCATATTTAAGCCACCTTACATCCAATATGTAAGAGCAGTGTCTAGGTTAGGGGCTCAGGTTTTGATTTTAAATGGATTTGCAATCAAATCCCATCTCTGCTGTCACCCTACCTGACCCTGTGTAAGTACCACAATTTCTTCAAACCTCAATTTTCCTCCTATGAAAATTGTGGATGATGTTAGTACCAAATCACAGGTGAAGTTAAAATAAATCAAAGTAGGTTAAGTGCCCACCACATGGTAATTGTTTAATGAACTTTAGATTCAAATATTTGCAAAAAAGGTAACAGTTGTATTTTATTTGAATTGACGAGTAGATTTAGTACAAACTATCTTTATATAGTATATACTAGCTTTATTTGTATTGGAAAAATAATTTATGTTAAAAATATATATGGGGAAACCTTATTTTTCGTTTTAAAAAAGATAAAGTTTTATGTTATCCAACTTTGAGACTGCTTATATACTGTGTTAGCATAACTGGTAATAAAATCCTATATAAAAAAAGGCTAATATTCAAATCTCCCTGACCCTCCCTCTGGCTGGCCCCACCCTCAATCACTGGCCAACCTCCCACATCCCCTCCCCCTGCCAGCCTGGCCTGATTGGCCCTGATCAGGGAGGGCCAGCCAGACCCCACCCATGCACAAATTCATGCACCAGGTCTCTAGTTTATAAATAAAATCAAATATAATCACTCATCATTGTTTTATAACCACAATTCCAACCTCTTTGGACTAACTTTCTCTCTTTGTTTCTTGCTTTCTTGCTTTTTTCTTCTTTTCTTGTAACTGAGTTTCCTGTATACTTTGGCAGTATAGGGACTTATACTCAAAATGTCTCTTTCAGCATAGCGGTATGACATTTAAAAAACAATTCTTTTCTGTTTCATTACAAAGGTCAGGATTCCTGGGACCACAGGAACAAGTGGCATTGTAATGTGTCCACTAATCTAGAGCTTGGATATCACCCACTGGTTAGGCAATTCAGAAGTTAAATATGATCAAAGGGGGCTGTGCCTTTACATAACTAGGAGGAAAGCACAGTAACTACTGAATATTATGTTCTTCCTGTAAATTACACTGACAGCAGAGGGCCGTGGGGTTACAGAAAGGGAGAGGAGCTACACAATAACCAGTGGCCGGAGTAATTAACTGGGGTAATGAAGAGAGAGGAAAAGTGTGTTGGACACTCAAGCCCTGTCCTGTCAGCATTATTGTTCTCCAAGGCTTTGGAAGAACAATGCTCTGCTGAGCCGCCAGTAATTGTTATACATGACTACTCATGAAGAGAGTAATTAAGAAATGTCAGTGCTTCTCTGGAAAAAAATTAGCACTCATACCACACAGAGTGTTCTCCCTGGAAGAATGCCAATATTTTCTCTCTCTCTCTCTCTCTCTTTTTTTTTTGTTCTAAAAATAATTATGCACTTCAAAAGAGTGAGCTATGAATAGCTAAAGAAACCCTAAGATGCAATTGTTCCCTTCCTACCTCCATGCCTACCTCCCAGACTCAAAGAAAAGTCTGAGCACATATGAGCTGGATGGAAACGATTCTGAGCAATGTATCCCAAGTATCCTACATTTCCCAGGCCCTAAGCTGCTCTTTGTCACATCACCCTGTGCTATGGTTTTCATGGCACTCATCACCATTGGAAATTGTCTTTATTAGTCATTTATGAATTTATTACTTCATTTAATTGTAAGTGCCATGAGAATAGAGTCATTGCCCTTCTTGTTCACCATTGAATTTCCAGTGCCTGAAAGATCATGTGGCAGTAGGGAATGCTGAGTATATTTATAAAATTAATTCAATAATAGCATATTGTTCAGAAGAGTCTACTATGGAGTCTCACTCATGCCTTAGGAGGCCATGTCCTCCATTACAAGCAACCATTATTTTTTTTTACTTAAAAATAAAAACTGTCAGGGTAAGCAACACATGAAGAAGTCCTACAAAAATCACAATTTTTTTTGCCTTTAAAAAAACAAAAATATTTTGATTGATTTCAGGGAGGAAGGGAGAGGGAGAGAGAGATAGAAACATCAACGATGAGAGAGAGAGTCATTGATCAGCTTCCTCCTGCATGCTCCCACACAGGGGATCGAGCCTGCATCCCCAGCATGTGCCCTGACTGGGGATGGAACCATGACCTCCTGGTTCATAGGCTGACACTCAACCACTGAGCACACTGGCATGACTTTTTTTTTCCTTTTTATTTAATAGGCTAAATTTAGGTATAAAACATACTTGATAGTTATTGCTAAAAAGTCAGTTTATCTAAATAATTCAAAATATCTACCAAACCAAAGTCCATTCTAATCTAGCAAATGATGAGATGTCAGTAATTTTTCTTACAGAATCAGATTAAGGAAATGAAACCACGGACACTGCAGAGCAGAAAGATGAGAGCACTAATCCTGCACTAACGAGGCTAATCAAGTCAAACAGTGTTCTATTCCATTCCAAGTTATTTACTCTGCACTCTGAATTAAGCATTTGTGTCTATATTGCTAATTGTAGCTTTGATTCTCCAATTTGCTCTTTAATCAGATTCCATTAGAGGTATTTACCTCCCCAAAGTAGTAGACTTTATGGTTGGTAAGAAACAAAAGTTAATGTTTTGCATTTTCCAGGTAGACCACATTTTAATTCAGGAAGAAAATAAGTTGAGCTCCAAGAATGAACAAGATAGTTCATCAATCTGATATAACTTTAGCCGAAAACAGAATTGATCATAATTTCTAAATTTTCATCAAAGCTGATTGTTTACTGTTTTCTTAATTCTGAAATAAATACATAGATAATAGAAATATTTTCTAGCTGCTCCAGTTCATTATCACTACCATAATACAGTATAATGTGGTGCTAATGGACTCAATGGGGGGAGCCAGAATGTCTAAGTTCGATTCCTAGCTCTCTTACTTAATAGCTACATGACTCTGGGCATTAAAACCCTGTGACTCAGCTTCCTCAAATGCAAATTTGGAATAATAATATAATACAACTTCAAAGCACTGAGAAAAGGATTATAATGATTAAACATGCAAAATACCTTGAACAATAACACTACATGTTGGCTATTATTGATACTATTATAAAAATACTCATTAACTGTAAAAATGAAGAGAAATGTGTATATGAATAATTATTGATTTATATTTCAACATGTATTCATTGTATCAGAATCTGTGCTGGTCACTGGAGATACAATGAACTGAATAGAAGCAGCCCCAGGGTTTATGGAACATACTGGCTAAGCAATAAGAATTTAAAAATACATATGCACACATATTCTATGACAAATAGCATATGAAAGAAAGCTACACAGTACTAATTTATTCATCCATTCATTCTTACTCAGCAAAAATATAGACCAACTATATGTCACATTGAGAAGATACAAATAGTGATCATGATATATAAGGTCTAGGTTTTAAAGAATTGTGAATGGAAAAACCAGGTGCTAATGAGTACTACTGAGAACATAGTGGTCATCTGGTACATTTTCTTTGAGTGTCTTCATGAAATCAAACTTGTTGTGGTCTCTTATATAATTTCTGTTTTATAACCTGGAAAACCAGCATTGTTATTTTTTGCATACATCTTTAATTACTGGAGTAGCCTCCTAGGCTAATAGTTTTTAAAGCTGTAGAGACTGTCAGCTCTCAGTGAGAAAATGTTGAAGTCACTTGATGACTTAAGACAGTCGCAGACCCAGAGCAGGGAGTCAAAATTTAGTAGTAGAAATGGTAGCTGTTATAATGCAAATTATTTGATATAATTATCTATAATAATGAAAATGTAATATGCTAATTAGACCGGACATCCTTCCGGACAACCTTCTGGATGAAGCCGGGCCTGCGAGGAAAGCCCTGGTCCCAGGTGCCGGAGGGAAGCCTGTGCCAGCAGCCAGGGGAAGGAAGGCCTATTCTTGCATGAATTTTGTGCATTGGGCCTCTAGTTATCATTATAAAAGTCAATCTTAGATCACTAAAGGGTAGACCATTGTTGTGATTTTTTTCCCCTCTAAATATTCTAGTTCCTAGAAATTTCACTAAAGGAAGTTCACATTATCTTATTTTCAAATATGCTTTTCACTAAAAGTGAAATTGTTATGCACTTACAATATCACCTAAGGAATGCCAAGACACCCATTCAAATAAAAAATAATTTTCATTGACTACTTCAATGAAATAGGATATTCTTAACATCACTTAAATGTATTTTTCTTTTTTTCAAAATTGGGGCAAAGTTTCCTTTCTCTAGAGAACTGCTTCCTCTTACTTGAATTGCCAATATCATATAATATAAATGACCACAGCTTCCCTGAACACTTTCTTTGCTTTCCTGGCTTTCCTCTGGCTTTTTTATTCTGTTTCCTTTGGAGACTTTAGTGCCTGTCCTTGATTTCTTACTAGAGTCACTATAGGTCAGTGCTGGCCCATTTCATACACCGGCTCTATGTGAGCTCACCTAGTCCCACAGATGCCGCCTCTGAGGTGACAGATCTTCGATGAACATGTCTGGAGCTTGGAATGGTGCTACAAGAGTGGCCAGATTATTATGACCACCTGACGTTTGTAGGCAAATTAGCTATAATTTCACACGGAAGTTGCTAGAGGGCCAGACCATTATAAATAGGGAAGCAGATTGTTTACCACGACAGTAGAAGTGATTTTTTTCTGAAGATATGGGTAAACAACGTGATTTAACAGCCTTTGAACGTGGGATATATATATATATATCTGCCAGTTTGACATCTACACGGATGCTATATATATATATATCTGCCAGTTTGACATCTACACGGATGCTTCACAGCCATCTCAAATTTAATGTGTCCAATAGTGACTTTTTTATCTCCCCAAATCCACTCAACTTGTGTTTTTTTTTTCCAATTTCAACAAATGACAACTCAATCCAGCCATGTCACAAATATGATGCATTCTCTGTCATGTCAGAAACAGGGCATTTATTCTTCATTCCTCCTTTTCCATTATCCTCACATCTAATTTAGTCAATTTTAATTCCATAATATACTTTCTGGATCCCTTTACTCCTATCTAGTTCCCCTTGTTACCAATTTAGTCTAAGCTGCCCTCATCTCATATGGAATTTTTACTCCTTCTAATCCATTCCCCATAGAGTGATCAGAATAACCTTTATTTTAAAAAGGTGACATTAGCCCTGACCGGTTTGGCTCAGTGGATAGAGCGTTGGCCTGCAGACTGAAGGGTCCCAGGTTTGATTCCAGTCAAGGGCATGTACCTTGGTTGCGGGCACATCCCCAGTAGGGGGTGTGCAGGAGGCAACTGACCGATGTTTCTCTCTCATGGATGTTTCTAACTCTCTATTCCTCTCCCTTCTTCTCTGTAAAAAAAATCAATAAAGTATGTTAAAAAAAAAAAGTGACATTAATTAAATCCCGCAGGATTTAAGTTTGGTCCTTCAGTTCAAGAAATGAGCTGGCTCCTTCTTCCTTGCCTTCTGCCCACTTTATAATTGCTCACTAAGTTCCACTCATGCTGGGTTTTCATCTTTTCCTCAAATGTGCCCATTTCTGGAATTGATATTCTCCTCACATTTTTTTCTAACTGCTACTTGCCCTTCAGACACACCCAGCAGAGAAAGCATTCTGAACCATATATTTAGGTCTTTGTATTACACTCTCTCATGAAACTTATTTCTTCTTTCAGAGCTTTTAACATAAATAACAACTACATATGTACCCATTTGTTCCTTAATAGCCTATCTCCGCCACCAGACTATGAGTTCCATGAAGGCAGGGTGGTTATTAGTTTCTTGCTAAACCCAGCACCAATGAAGGCATTTCACCTATAGTAGAACTCGGTAAATGCATGCTTAATAGATTAGCGGTTGAGTTAAAAGTAAATTGGTAATTAATTATATAACTAACCTTTTGTAAATCATGGGCAGCCCAGAGAAAGACCTTCAGGAGGTACAAAGGAATGAAAAGGTGGGCCCAGGTTGGAGAACTGACACCAACTCAAAGAAGTGAATAATTCAGGTGCCTGTGGCTTGTGAGATGAACAGGGACGTGTATGGAAGGTAATGTGCTTTTTCTTGCTTTTACCCCCATTGCCTTCCCATTTTTACCCCTCACTTGCAATACAGATTTATAAAACACAGGGGAAGAAAGAGATTTTGATGTCAGTTGTTTGCTCTCCAGAAAGCCATTACATGACCCACATTTATTTTCTGCTGCAGTTGTGTGTAAATTTAAAAATAAGACACTGTAGGGTGTTTCAGTTATTGTTCATTTAATGTGTGCTATCAGAAAGACCAAACTCCTCATTGTTAAATCCATATTCACCATACACCCTGCTTGGATTCTAATGTGATGCTGACTATCTCAGGATCTCCTGTGGAATTTGCGAAGTCTCTGAAATCATCAGGTAATGATGTTTATACTTCCAGGGCATAACGTGTTCACATGAAAGGGAACATTTATCAAAGACTGATTTAGCAGAAATGACTGTAACGGTTTAGTAGCAATTTGTTGTGGAGGATAGTTTTTTCTTTTAAATCTTTTAGAATAAAGCCAAATTTTAGAACTCGCCCAAGCCTCGAAGAGGATTTAATTTGATTCTTTTATTTCAGAGAAAAAGAAACAAGATCCAGAGAGAAAAATTGGCAGAATCAGGATGTGGGTCAATATCTCCTGCCTGAAACTGATAATTGTTCAACTATATAAAGGATGCCAAAAGGGCATCACCACACCATTTATTTCAATAAAACCAATATCTCTTGAAAATGCTCATAAGTGGTTAGTAATTTTAATAAGTATCTGGGGTATTAATTTAGTATGTCTTAGAACCCCGCTTTAATTATAAATATATACATCATCAAATATTTATTGAACACCTACTATGCTTAAAATAGTGTGCTAGGTTTGGTAATTATGTCAGATTATAAATAATAAATCATAAAGGTCCTAGGAATGGTGGTTATACTGTAAATTCATAATAGAATTAGTGTCTTTAGAAAATAAAGTGTGTTTTCAATTTGGAGTTCTAAAAATAAATCATGAAGGAGATCAATGAAAACATTTAAAATGTTAATTGGTTGCAGAAACATCTGTTTTGCTTTGTTTTGTTTTTATTCCGCCACATTATTTCTAAATCTTTTAGTAATGCCTCATTTAGGTCATGTACACAGTAGGAACTTGATAAATATTTAATGATAGTGATAATATTAAAGCCTGAGGAGTCAGCGCCTGAGGCAGGGAGAATTGCAGACTATTTGTACTAATACATTGTTATTGCTGTGGGCACTTAGGGTCCTCCATCATGTGTCCAATCAAGAACATGGAATGTCCATCATTCAGTGGCTAACTTAGGGCATAGGAAATCTTAGCAAGGATGGGAAAATGTGTCATAAGAAAGAAGAAGGACTTGTTTGTAACTGAAGACAATATATTGTAATAGCTAAAGAGTGTGTCATTCAGAGGGCTGAACAACTTTGAGAGCATAGAAAGAGAGTTCCAATAAAATATTGACAGTGCCCATCTAAGAAAAGAAGTCTTAGCTAATACATTCGGTTGACTCTACTGGGGCCACTCAATTTCAGAGTTATATAGAGCAAAGTTCAAATCCTGACTCGACGACTTCCAGTGAAACCTTCGACAAAGTACCGCATTTATGCACTTTATTTCCTAAAATTGAGCTAATAATGGCTATAGTAATACAACTTATTGTGAAGATTAAATGAGATAATACAATAATAATAATAACCTACCTATCACTGAGGATTTATTATGTGCCTGGAACTATTCTAAACACTTTACATGTATACTCTCATTTAATCCCCATAAAAACCCAATGAGGTATATTATACTGAAGTAGGGCAAAAAAAATGGTGTTCAATAATTTTCCACCCTGCTAATCTAAGAAGTGGCAAACAAACAAACAAACAAACAAAAAACACATTGAAAAACAGATTATCAGACCTCAGAGCCCACTCTCTTTTTAATATATATTCCCTTGTTTAACTGAAAATCTCATTATTCAAATCTCTTAGGAAATAATTTTCCCATAGCATAAAATAATAGAAAGTAATTTGGGATACTGAGTACTTAAAACAAAATGAGTAATCAAATGAAAAACAAACAAACAAACATTATCTGACCTCAAAATAAAGAGGAACTGTTCTTAAGATTGTTTTTATTTACATATGACTGGTTCCTTTTCTGATCCAGTCTGTCTGGTCAGGCCCCTCTTGATTTTAGGAGCTAGAGCCTGTACTTACCAAGGAACTCTCATCTATGAAATGGATCCTCATTTGTAAATATTTTTAAAAATATATATGTTTTATTAATTTCAGAGAGGAAGGGAGAGTGAAAGAGAGATAGAAACATCAATGATGTGAGAGAATCATTGGTCGTCTGCCTCCTGCATGCCCCACACTGGGGATGGAGCCTGCAACCTAGGCATGTGCCCTGGCCAGGAATTAAACTGTGACCTTCTGGTTCATAGGTCGAAGCTCAAACACTGAGCAACACTGGATGGGCTGAAATATTACCTAATACAGCAAATTTTCTTTAAATTAAATTTTAAGGCATTGTTGCCTGGAAAATATATAAAAATAATTTGTTAAAAATACACTAAATATAATCTAAAATATTGTTTCCTGTAATTACTTATATATGATAATGTAATAATCAGTCTTTTGTGAAGAATAACTACTTCTACAATGAAAGAGCTATTAAAATAAATTTGTGTGTATATATGTACATGGAAGAAAACTGTTTCATTTTTCTCCTATTTGGAACACCAATGTTCTTTCACATACTCATTATTGTGACAACAGGTTGAATTTGCAATTCACCATCTGCCTAAATAGCATTAACCTTCCAGTAACCTCATAATATCATTGTTACGCTTTATCTGATATTTGAATCTCTCTAATATAAGCTAGGAACAAAATATATTGTCCTGTCTATTAGGAACAAGTCAGTCCATTCGAGAAGCCAACAAACACAAAGTATCACATGGAGATAGACATTAACATTCAAAATTCTTTCAATTAAAATGCATTAAAGAATTCAAAATATAATCAGAGAAAAAATGAACTAGCTAGCAAATAATCTTAGTCAGAACAGATTTGAAATAATACACTGTAACAATGACAAATTTGTATAGCACCCTACAACTTACAAAATTTTGTTCACACTAGAGGCCCGGTGCACAAAAATTTGTGCACTGGGGGGGGGGTCCCTCAGCCAGGGCCTATGCCTTCTTGCAATCTGGGACCCCTCGGAGGATGTCCACCTGCTGGCTTCGACCTGCTCCCTGGGGAACTGGGCCTAAGCTGGTAATCAGACATCCCTCTGGCAGCCTGGCAGCCCTCGGGGGATGTCCACTTGCCAGAGGGGAGCAGGCCTAAGCTGCAGTTGGACATTCTTAGCACTGCTGAGGAGGCGGGAGACGCTCCCACCACCACTGCTGTACTGGCAGCCATCAGCCTGGCTTGTGGCTGAGCAGAGCTCCCCCTGTGGGAGTGCACTGACCACCAGGGGGCAGCTCTTGCATTGAGCATCTGCCTCCTGGTGGTCAGTGTGTGTCATAGTGACCAGTCATACCCAGTCGTTCTGCTGTTAGGGTTAATTTGCATATTACCCTTTTATTATATAGGATAGAGGCCTGGTGCATGGGTGGGGGCCAGCTAGTTTGCCCTGAAGGGTGTCCCAGATCAGGGTGGGGGTCCCACTGGGGTGCCTGGCCAGCCTGGGTGAGGGGCTGATGGGTGTTTGCAGGCTGGTCACACCCCCTTCAGGGTGGGGGTCCCCACTGGGGTGCCTGGCCAGCCTGGGTTAGGGGCTGATGGCTGTTTGCAGGCTGGTCAAGCCCCCCCCCCCCAGTAAGGACCCTCACCCCATGGAGGTTTGGCCAGCCTGGGTGAGGGGCTGATGGCTGTTTTCAGGCTGGCCACACCCCCTTTAAGGTTGGGGTCCCCACTGTGGTGCCTGGCCAGTCTGGGTGAGGGGCTGAGGGCCGTTTTCAGGCAGGCCAAACCCCCCGGCGACGGAAGTACCCAGCCTCTCCTTTTTCTCTGTTCTTTTTTTTATTCTGGGATTTATTTACCTTCTATAATTGAAACTTTGTAGCCTTGAGAGGAGTTAGAGCAGGCCAGGGTGGGCGGGAGGGAAGCCTCCTGCTCGCTCCAGCTCTGTGGCCAAGGCCAGCTGAAGCAGGTATTTGGGGTTTATTTACCTTCTATAATGAAACTTTGTTGCTTTGAGGGGAGCTCAGAGCTGCCGCGGAAGGCGGGAAGTTGGCCTCCTCCATCATTGGGCAACCAAGCCTCCTGCTTGCTCCAGCTCTGTGACTGTCAGCCTCCATCTTGTTTGGGTTAATTTGCATATATTCACTCTGATTGGCTGGTGGGCATGGCTTAAGGCGTAACAAAGGTATGGTTGATTTGCATGTTTGTCTTTTATTAGTGTAGATACTTCATTTATATCTTTGTTTAAAAATATATTTTTATCAATTTCAGAGAGGAAGGGAGAGGGAGAGAGAGATAGAAACATCAATGATGAGAGAGAATCATTGATTGTCTGCCTCCTGCATGCCCCACACTGGGGATGGAGCCTGCAACCCAGGCATGTGCCCTGACTGTGAATTGAACTGTGACCTGGTTCATAGGTTGATGCTCCACCACTGAGCCACACCTGCCTGTCCTTCATTTATATCTTAAAGGGAAACCTATATAACATGCTAAAAATATAACCTTATAATCTCCATACTGATACATTTGTTGGTCACTTTTTTTTTTAATATATTTTATTGATTTTTTACAGAGAGGAAGGGAGAGAGATAGAGAGTCAGAAACATCGATGAGAGAGAAACATCGACCAGCTGCCTCCTGCACATCTTCACTGGGGATGTGCCCGCAACCCAGGTACATGCCCTTGACCAGAATCAAACCCGGGACCTTTCAGTCCGCAGGCCGACGCTCTATCCACTGAGCCAAACCGGTTTCAGCTCACTTCTTAATTCTCATTTTACTTGACTCATCAGTAGCACTCACAGAGTTGATCATTCTTTTCCTCCTGAAAAGTGTAATTAGCTCAGATGGCTCCTTCTTAATCTCTTTTCCTGGTTCTTCCGTATCTCCCCAACTTCCTAATTTGGAGTTCTCTGGTGGTGAGAATTTGGATTTTTTTCCCCTCTTTTCTACCTACTGTCACTCCCGAGGTGATTTTATACTGTTTCATGATTTTAAATGCCACCTAAATATAGATGATTTCCAAATGTGTAGCCCCTGCTGGGATCACTCCCATTAACTCTATACCCCTTTATCCAACACCCTACTTGACATTTCCTACACTGCAATGTATGCATGTATCAAATGCTATATGTCCAAATCTGGACTCCTCGTGATTTCCCTCAAACCAGGTTACGGACCAGTCTTTTCCATCTGTTGCAGCAATGCCATTCTTCCAGTGGCTCAGTCATAATCATCGGTATCACACTTGAAAACTGTCTTTCTCTAACACTGCGTGTCCTCTTGTTGAATTTGTCTTCAACAAATAATCAAATTATGATTACTTTTCCATGCCTCTGTTACTCCCACCATGATCCAAGGTATCCTGTCATGTCTCACCTAAATTATTTGATTACCAGTGTCCCTATTTTAGTCTTATCATCTTCCTCTGTAGTCTGAACTCAACATAGATGCCAGACAAATCCTATTGAGATGATGGGCTATCTCATTTACCTTCTCTGTATCGGACACAACAATAGCTGCTTCTCTAACTCAGAGTAAAATCCGAAGTCCTCGCTAATACCTAGAAAGTCCTAGATGACCAGGTCCCTTTTACCTTCTGACTTTATCTCTTACTACTGTGTGCCTCATCATTCAGCACCTGCCACATAGGATTCTTTGGTTTTCCTCCATTCTGCCAGGAACATTTCTGCCTCAGGACCTTTGCTGGTATTTGTTGTTCCCTTGGCCTGTGTTATCCTCCAGACAATCACATGGTTAGCTCTGTCACTTTCTTCATGTTTTCTCTCAAGTATTCTCTTCAGTGATGCTATCAGGGTTCCATCCAATCAAAAATTAGGCATACACATACACATATACCTGACATTTCATATTCTTTTCTCTTATTGTTTATGTTTTGTCCATTTGCCCTTGAACGCAAACTCCTTAAAGGCAGTATTTAGCCTAATATGTCCCTAGCACCTAGGATAGTCCTAGTACATAGTAGGTACTTAACAAATATTTATTGAATGTATATATGAGCAGAATTAGAGTTGTTTACATAATGTATATGTTATTTCAAAAGTGCCAAAATCAGCTATGATGAAATATAATTGACCAATTTATTGGTATACAGTATTCTAATAATGTAGCTTTATATTTTAATAATGCTTTAGTAACACAGAAACATTTTGGATGAGAAAAAAATGCAGGCCTGATTTAAAAAAAATATTGGAGATGAGCACAAGTGGTAAAGGGCAATCTTTTTCTGGTATTTGCTTTTGCAGTTTCTCCCTTTATATTCTAAGTACTTTCAAGAGAGCAATATGAACAGTATGGTCCCAGTGTCTCAGACAGTTTCTGACACATGGTAGGCAGTCAATATTTGTTGAATTATATATCTACTCATACCAGCAACCCATAAAATCATCACTGATAGGAAATGAGATTGTGGGAAGAAGTGAGGTCATCACCTATTTCAACAGGGACACCCACAGGAATGAAGCCCATTATGGAAAAATTTTCTAAGAGCACTACCATACGAAGGAAGGAGGGACATATATTTAGTTGAAGGAAAGACAGGACTTGCATTAAGTGATTGAATACAAGATAGGGAATAAAGGATGAAAAACAGCCTACTTAAAGGAGGGATGAGGCTCTTCTGAGAGAGATTACTTACTTCATAGAAAGTCCATATATTTGAAAAAGTAAATAAACTACACCCTGCTACCTATGCTGTACAAATAGTCTGATTCTGAAAGGCAGAAGAGTGTAAAGGGGCTTAATTTTTCCCATGACATCTATTTTTGCCTACCCCCCAAGAGGCAGGCAGGAAGAAACTTCAAACGCCAATATGTCCAAGTTGTTCAGCAGCAGGAGAAACAACCATGATGAAAGACATGTTATGGGTGAGGCTCTGCCAGGAATTCACCCATGGGTGGCTGCATTGTGTCCATCACCATGACGCCTGCATACTTTAACAAAGATGATGTTGGTACCCCACGTAGAGCACCATGGGAAGCCCTCTCCCTTAGTGAGCGATGCATGTGTGTCTGATTCCTCTCCACAGTTTGCGAAGTCTACCACGTTCCTCACAATATGGTCTGTTGCCTTCTGGCAACATGGACACCCTTCATAGTGATGTGTGCTCTCATTGGTGGCAAAGTCTTCAGCATGCCTTTTCTTCATGTGGAATTTGCAACCCATTCTTGGTATTTCAGTATCCTGAAGGACGTCGGATTGGAAGAATTATACTCAAAGACATCCTTGTTTTCTTTCTTTCTCTGTCATAAGACTAATTCTTAGTTTATTCAAATCCGGTACATTAATACCAACATATATGTGTGTGTATAATATTAAGGTACACATATAACATGAAATCATATTATCATTTGAACAGTTTGATTGTAATTATTTCTAAATACTGCCACTGCTAGTATATGGTGCACATCTCACAATTACTAAAATCCTAAGACATTATTAAATACACATTATGTTAATTAAATGCTTTCCTAATAAACCATTTTCTCAAGCATCATAAATAGTATCTGGTTGACTCCATAGCAGAAATTTCAAATGTTTCATCAAATGGCTATTCACATATTTTCTAACTTTCTCAGCAGGAGACTGAAAAAGTGACCTTTCCTGCAACAATCCTTCAGATGCCATCATATTAACATTACACTTGACAGAGAGGCCTTATGCATAGGACAGCCTTGAAAGAAGCAGGTCCTAAGCTGTTTATGAGTTCTGAGAGACGGAAGTTAGAAAGCTGTGTAAGAGGAGCACAGGTGCCACCTCCATTGGAAATATAACCAGAGAGCATTATTCGCGGACAAACACTAAGTAAGAATGCAACCGGTGACACTGCATATCTGCTGATGCCTCCATCGGGACACAGATGAGGAAACTCGGTGGGATTGACTAGCAGTGGGGTATGAAGCAGCTCGGCCATGTGCACGCTCCCTAAGGACAGTGGCTTTGTCTGTGAGATTCTCCCTTGTCACTCCAGCACTGGCTCAGACCATGAGCAAACATACAAGCAGTTTGCTCAATTGAGAAATGAATAAGCAAACACTTCTGCCTGTATCCTCATCATTTCTTCCATTTATTAATTCCCTATTATGTATTAGGCTCTGAACCAGTTGCTTATATATTGAACTCATTTATTATTATTTTTAATGAATGTAATACCCATTTTAGCTGGATGAGCTGGTTATTCCATGGATGGAAAGAATGTCTGTGGGGCCTGGGGGTCACCTGAATGTGTAAATATAGAAGGGAAATCACGAAGATTTTCTGACTGATTTCAGGGTATTTTCTTTGTTCTTTTTATGTAAACACTCCTGGTGTTGAGACGGTATATTCGCTTTCTCAAATCGAGGCAGGGCAATCATAAATTTGCCGTGGAGAAAAGTTTTATTGGTTTCAAACTCAGTATCTTATCTCAAGGACTATTGTAGGAACATGTGATATTTCTAAAGCGTAGGTGCCTGGATGACAAGGGGACATTGAAATCATGCACAATGCTATACCCTGCAAGTACGTGGTGTTCACTTCTACCTACTGTAGCTGGACAATGGCATCTTCACCACATGGGACTATGGAACATATGAAAAGGTCAAGTGAGATTGATGGAAGTGAAGTGAGTCTCTGAAAATATTTAGTGTTTATTTTCTCTATCTGCTCATGGTACAGTCTGCCCTGACCTTTTATAAGTTCTGTAGTGACAGATTCATAATTCCATTCATAGTTTCTCTCTCATGTACAGCCATTTAAAAGGGGAGAATTTAAACCACATTACTTAGTCAAATATTTGACACAATATTTCCACTGGTATATGAAGAGCAACAGATATTTTTAAAATTCTCACTGCTTTATACCTCGAATAGCAACTTAGCAGAACTCTAGATAATAGTCTGAAGCTTATTTATAAAAACAAAACAAAAAAACCTTTAAAAATAAAGTATTTGATTGAAAACTGAGTTATTTACAATAATATAGTTTATTTAGATTTTAATTCATTAATAGGTCTGATTCTGTAAAAATATGAATCCAGTTCATTAAAAATACCTCAATTCCCTTTTCATTCCAGCCAAAGGACCAAAGTGCTTCCTCACTATTATTAGCTTATCATTAAATTACTAGAGGCCCAATGCATGAAATTTGTGCAAGGGGCTTGGCCCCCGCCACCCCGGCGGCTGCCTCTGCCTCACCCCAGCCCGCCGCAGTGGCCGCCTCGCCTCGACCCTCACAGCCCTGGCTTCATCCAGAAGGTCGTTTGGTCTAATTAGCATATTATGCTTTTATTATTATAGATTGAGAACTTGTTCCTTGTAGGTCATATTAAAGAAATGGAAATAAACATCTAAAGAGTCACAGTTGCCAGGAATAATAAAAGAGAATCTTTTTTGTTTTAATATTCTGTAAGCATATTATGGTTAACATTTCTAAATTAGCTTTTTGTGGGTTAGTGCTTTTTCCACAGTTTTTTGAAAGCTAAAGTTTGGAAATAGTGTTTGTACACATCTCCCACTGTGAACACTGGTTTGCTAAGTCATTCTAATTATTTCATTTTTTAGAGACTGACTCCTGGTGTAATAGGTTTGGCATTAACGAAATGAAAGGTTGAGACTAAATAACTTTAATGGTCTAACATTTCAAAAGTAAACATTTTTCTTTTGTCTCCAAGTTTATTTTCTCTCATTACTTTAGCTAAGGTTTGAAACACATATTTCACTGGAAGACCATTATCTGTTCATAATTTGTAATTGCATTAAGAACACTACCTAGTTAATTTATACAAGGCCACCTGTAAAAAATAAATAAAAAGATAAGCATCCAATAGAAGCTAGAAGGGAAGGAAGCATTTATGTATCTCATTTGAAATAGAGTTTATTAAAAAAATATTTCCTCAAAGATTTATTAAATAGCATGCCAATACATTTGACTTATTTCTTTTGCTTTTTAAGAAACATAGCAAGATATTGTTTTATAATAAACATAGTAAGATATTGTTTTATAATTCTCCCTTTACTTTCTGAGTGTATATACAGACATACTTGAGTAAATATGTACATATATAGCAATACTAGTATTATATTCATCTAATGATAACTGCCGCAATATAATCCATAGTTCTCTTAAAAAGAATCATTCATTTCACGTGCTTTCATTTTAATCATGCTACTAACACTTCTCTAAAATGTGTTGCACACCTTTAATAATAGAATATATAAAATGTAACCAAAGCATTCTATTACTCTCCACTGCTGTAATAAAGCAATGCCTGCAGAAGCTTGAGTGGTGTAGGGCCACATTGAATGTCTCTGAGCATTCATAAACTATTTGTTTTCATTTCTTGTTTTTCCAGATTCTTCCATTACCTGAGGCTATTATTTTTCAGTACAACTACCTTTAATATCTTTACAGAAATATTTAGGGATCAGAGGTACAAGCTACTTCTACATGGTCAAACTCTATCAAATGAATTATCTGTGCTCAACAAAGGGACAAAATGTAAGTCCACATGGCAAAGAGATTGGGAGAATGACAATAAGTAATAAAGTTAATTCTAAACAATAGTTATGTAATTGTGTGTGTGTGCACACACACACAATATGTATACACTAGAGGCCTGGTGCACAAAATTTGTGCATGGGAGGGGTTGTCCTTCAGCCCAGCCTGCACCCTCTCCAATCTGGGACCCCTCGGGGGTCTCAAGGATCGGGCCTAAACCGGCAGTCGGACATCCCTCTCACAATCCGGGACTGCTGGCTCCCAACATCTCGCCTGCTTGATTGCCCCTAACTGCTTTCCCCTAACTGCTTTTGCCTGCCAGCCAGATCACCCCCAACTACACTCCTCTGCCAGCCTGATAGCCCCCAACTGCCCTCCCCTGCAGGCCTGATCACCCATAACTGCCCTCCCCTGCCGCAACCGCCTCCTCTGCTGGGACCCGCCTCCTGCTGTGTTGCTGACAATTATCTGAAAGAGAAGTTGGGGTACTTCACTGGGCTAGAAAAAGTTTAGCTAAATCAGAAAGCAGGTCTAATTAAGCAAGTTTATTCTATATCTATAAAAGGCTAAGTTGACTTGTGCATGTGCCATACATATAAAGCTCTCGCTGGCACCAATCGCACACAAGTGTTTCTATCTGTCATTGTTGATCCTGAATGAATTAGGTTGACACTTCTATTATAGAGAAAGGGGGAATAATGATATTAAAATATTTCTTCTAATTAATTTCCTTTCACTGTGCAGGAATTCGTGCACTGGGCCACTAGTTTATAATAATTATCATTCACTTCTTCTGAAGTACAGGGGTATCAGTTTATATAAGCAAATCTAATTTATAAAACTACATCTAAGGCATTTCAATATTTTAAGGATGCATTACAATGGAACCAAGCAAGACCCTCATTTACATGAGTACACTACAGAACTTGTACCTCTCACTGTAACATGGAAAGTTGAAAGCCAGCAAACATAAAACAGAGTTCTAGTGTATTATCTGATAATCCCTAAATATAGTATCCACAATTATATTTTCATGAAATGGTAAAATATAATGTTGTGATGCTGATAGGAGGAATTTTTGATGGCTCATTTACAGATCTATAACCTATAAAGAATTTTTAGCTTCATAGATATCTTGCCTAGAATATCTTGAATTTTCTTAGGCATATTTTTCAGATTCTTAGTTATTAAGAGGTTCATACCTATATCTATTGTGGCATTTGCTATTGACTTTAAATAGTTCATACCAAAATGTTGCTCTAAAATGAACTCTGGCTCTATATTTATATTTTTAAATAATTCAAAATACCTAGAATTCTTGGATTTCTTTCATGTGTAACGTTTTTTTGAAATTGAAAAAGGTTTTCATTTATATCACAGCTCTGCATTGTGACTATTAAAGGTAACTTCATGGTTATCTACTCACTTCATTATTTCAGTATCATGTTATTGGTTCAATAAGTGCTTATTGTTTCAGTAGCTTGTCATTTTTTTCTGAGAAATTTCCAAGATCAGAAATGTTAATAATATATTTTTTAATAGAAAATGATAATCTATTTATCTTCCTTTGTATTCTGATATATTTTTATATATTGTATAATACATTTATATCTTGAACCAACATTCAAGAATTATTTTACTTAGCCTGGCCAGTGTGGCTCAGTAGTTGAGCATCAACCTATGAATCAGGAGGTCATGGTTTGATTCATGATCAGGACACAAGCCTGGGTTTCAGGCTCAATCTTCAGTGTGGGGTGTGTAGGAGGCAGCCAATCGATGATTCTCTTTCATCATTGATGTTTCTATTTCTCTCTCCCTCTCCCTTCCTCTCTGAAATCAATAAAAACATATTTTTTAAAAAGAATGATTTTTAATTATAAGGTAACACAGAATAAACTATATAAAACCATAAATAAAATGTATACTGTAAACTTTAAACCTTATGTTACAGCAATAAGTTGTTATAAACAAAACAGAGGTGTAAGAATTGTGATTGGATTAATTTCCACTAATTTAATAAACTCAAATGTAATTACCAAATCAATGTTTTATTAGACTAAAACTGCCTAATCTAGTTTTATTAGACTAAAGCATGCCAAAATAAAATACACCATAATTTAAATAAGACATTTAAAAAATATCTGAAATGCTGAGCATGTATATAATCCTTTTTATATCCTCAACATTGTCTAGCACTGTTTTTTGCACATGGTAGGAGCTTGAAAAAATATATTAAGCTAATTATAGGTGATGGGATCTGCTAGCAATGTCAGAGTTTTTAGTTATTTTTATTGTGTTTCAGAGCATGAGAATGTGCATGTACTTGAATACATACAGAAAGAAATATTATACAATAGCAACAGTGATATTATAAGAAGTGACACAAAAATGAAAATGGACCATGAGTATTACTGAAAGAGAATAATTTAATGGAAAATTCCTGTGATGTTATACCCTGAGAAAGCCAAACTTGAGCCATATCCACCCTAATAAGAAATGACAAACCTTGAAAAGCTATCTATACATTTTCTTGAAAGCAGTATGCTTTTCAGATAAGCAAAACTGTTTTACATTGTTACCAACTTCTATAAATGCCAGTTCAATTTCAGAATCCATTGTTAAATTGTGATCATATCAAAGAAAAATCCTTTCTAGAGAGCAAAAGCACTAAAAAATGGAAAAAGATTATGTTAATAAGGCAAGTTATCTTGTTACCATGGTAACTTTGAAATTAAAATATTCAGAAAAGTGTTTTTTCCCCTTATGCTATTGTTTTTGGAGGGGCTGGTTAGTTGATTACCAGCTGATGGAACCATAATCCTTTTAAATGGTGTCATTTGAAAGGCAGAATATGAGACTTATATGGAACAATAAGATCATATTCCCATGCTTCTGGGGGGAAAAATCATGGAGACATAGCATGTCAGAGGGTACCCTAACCTAAACTATTGGGTGGATGTGAACCGATTTCTTAAAGCATTGGTTTAAACTTAAAATTACTGTATAAAAGCATTTTAATGATAAAGCACATTATAAACTTTAAATACAAAATTCAAAGATACCCTTTGGGAAAAAAAAAACACAACTAGAAACATCTAATTTGGAATGTTGGCTGGCGCTGTGGTCTACAACCCCAGGCACCAGAGTATACAAATGTGTCTTCTATTTTGAGGTATAAATTTTGGAACTCTGAGTAGGAATTAAATGTCACATGTCCCACTTGGAAATTGTAGACATACAGTTCTTCCTTCCACCATTAATGTCATCTTAAATCTTGTTTTATAATACTTGGAGATCTGTTGTAATATGAATAAATTTCAAAGGTAAGATCCTTTCAACAGAGCATTAATTTCAGATCTGAAGAGTTCTCTTGGTTTATTCTACATAAAAAGTGTTCAATACTTTTCTATAGAAGGAAATTTGATGACAACATTCAGACATTTGTAGGCCTATTAGAAGTCACTATTGCCTATGAAAAGTGGACAAACTCAATGATATTTTTAAAAAGTAGTTTTTACTTTCAGAATTACCTCTAAACATACATAATTTTTTTTCCTTCTAATCAACAAAAATTTGCCATTTTAACAGTAAGAAAAACACATCATTTGCTGTTCATTTCAAAGAATATTATGCCTTTACATGTTAACAAAAACAGTTAACCTCAAAGTACAATTCTTTAAAAAGGCATTTTGTTTTGGGTAGGAACATTCTCAGCGGGTCACCCATTGCCATGTTTGGAGATTTGCATAATAACACAACTAAATACCTGACCCATCTCTGCATGTAGAAATTAATAACAAAGATCTTTCTTCCTTCTAGGTGTCCATTGCCATAGTTACCTCACAAGTTTCTGAAAATATGCTTAAATAAAGGAAGTCATAGGCACTGGGGTAGAAATTAATCATTGACTAGAAAATAAGTTTTCATGATGAGGTCAGGCTTTTGTTTCTGGGTCAGACTGAAACCATTAGACAGTATTCTGATTTGAGCAGAACTGATTGCCTCTGGTTGGAGATCTGGTTCTTAGGGTCTCACACAAAACACTGGCCTACTTGAGTGGCCAGGGATGATTGCTTTATGCATTTATTCTCTCAAGCCCTCTAAAAGCAACTTTTGACCACTCCCCTTGGCATGGTGAGCTCTGACAGCAAATCTGTAGTGGGAGTGCAGTGAAAATATCAAAACAAGGACCGGTCTCACGGGAACAAATGACTGGTCTAGATTCTCTAGTGATGGGCCACCCCTTTGCAAGGCTCATTTATGAATAAAGGAATTTGGAATATTTTTGTGGAGATGACAAAGACTAGAATTGTGAACCTTAATATTAGGAAAAAATCAGGAACAGGAAGAGCAAACTCAAAGCTATCCAATGAGAAGAAGAACAACTTAGAGAAGAATAGGTACAGCTTAAATCCCGTAGTGTGTGCAAAGGAGTAGGCATTCCCATGTATGCCTTGCAAGAATGCAAAATGGAACAAACCTTCGGTTAAACAATTTTATGATGTCATCAAACATTTTGAAATATTAAAATATGTTGACCCAACGATTTCATTACAAAGAATATTTCCCAGGGAAATAATGAGAAATTTCTACAAAAAATTATGCATACAAATGCTTGTCCCAGCATTATTCATGCTAGCAAAATTTTAAAAGGATGGTTCCTTAGGACGTTACACATAAGTAATTAGGCTATGTCCAAATATGGAATGTTAAAATTATGGAAAATTATGATAATTATAATATTTAGTTAAAAAGCAGAAATATATGTAATATTTTATGATATAATCTCTATTTAAGAATATTCTTGCTTTATATCAAGATGGGTTGTGGATCTTATAGAAGTTTCTTAGAAATTTCCTCTCAGGTATCTTGAATTTCCTGGACGCCAATTTTGTAATATTTTCCATTCACGAAATGAAAGACTCTTAGTATCTTAATACTGTTCCTAGAAGAGATTAATCATAGGGTAACTATATCTTTTTCAAGTGAAATTTTTGTAAATTTGATCCTAGATATTTTATTTAGAGATTTTTCTCCCTCTCTCTATAAAAATCCTTAATTATTTATATATGTGAGTCAGGTACTTATGATTCAGGTGTATTAAGATTGCCTGGGGAGATCTCTGTCCTGTATAGTCTAAAAGCATTTAGATTGGAAATGGAGAGGAGAATGGGAAAATCTTTTTTTTTAAATAAAAAAATGTCTTTTAAACCCTAAGAAAAGAAACCTTGAAAGTCCTTTCAGTTGCTGAGCAATAGATCTTTGGCAGCTCCTTCCCTCTTCATCTTGGCTTTTTAACCCTAAAAGGACTGAGTACTACAAAATAGGCTCAGGGCTCAAGACCATTGAAACAAGTGATGATGCTAATGGCTGTGTTGTTTGGGCAGTGCATCTAAACATGAAACCTATCTCAGCTCCTTAGTGTCCTGAAACAGACAGGTTTCATTACAATGGAAAAGATCAAAGTGGGGTCAGCTGAGCAGAGTTGGTCACCTCTAATTCTGCCTAAAACCATCGTGCAATGAATGATTAGTGTTTCATGCTTCTCACCATTTCCAACATTTCTATATTGAACACATAATAGGAAAAAATGAGTGAAAAAAAGTTGAAAATTTCCCCAATAACTCAATCAATGCTTTATGGGAACCATCATTACATGCTGACTAAACCAGTCATTTATTTGCTCATTCAGCAAACATTTACTTCCTATTTGAATTTTTCCCTCCCAGGCACAGGTAGAAACACTGGATTTGTTCATTCAATGAAGCCAACTCTCTCCCATCATCCAGTTGTAGGTCACACCACTTTCTTCACTGTGCTTTTGTGGACAAATATTTTAGGATGATGCTCCTACATTGGGAAAAGCCATTAACTTACAAATAAGAAAGCAGGAAATGAATCAGAATTTCTCTGCTTTACCCTTTTAAAATTCTGTTTATATTTTTCTATAATTTATTGAAGATACAATGCATTACAATGAAAGCCTTTTGTACTAGTAGCCCAAAAACTTGGGTTCTAGCAAGAAATCGATACTTTCCTGTCATAAAAATGAGAGTAAATATTCTTATCTGTGAAATAGGGATAATAAAGTCTCAGAAAATTTTTATAAAATTATTAATGAAATAATAAGGGCTACCTTTTTAAAAAGTACATGTTTTTATTGATTTCAGAGAAGAAAGGAGACGGAGAGAGAGATAGAAACATCAATGATGAGAGAATTATCTATTGACTGCCTCCTGCATACCCGACACTGAGGATTGAGCCTGAAACGCGGGCATATGCCCTGACCAGGAATCTAAACATGACATCCTGATTCATAGGTTGATGCTCAACCACTGAGCTATGACGACTTTGCATACGGGCTATCTTTTAATTTTGTACCTTAAGGAAGTGACTAGAGTGAGATAGAAATTTGGCTACTTAGGGTTCCCATATTACCATCTAAATGCAAAGCTTTCCACCCCCAAGATTCTTATATCTTTTCAAATTTGGCATTCTTCAATGTTACAAACTGGAAAGAGAACATTTTATGGGTGATTGCTGATGGTTAGATAGCTTTTTTTTTTCATTTTGTCCCCCATTGCCTTTGGTCCTTGTAAAATGTAAGCACCCCTTGCTTAAATAGAGCTCTGCCTATGACATTTACTAGTAGGTCATTTCCTGCCTAGGAAAACATTAAATTTGTATAAATTATAAGAAAGCAAATCACTATATTTACATAAATTAAATAAAAAGCCAAGACATGCATTATAGAGCATTTGCAAGTTGTCTGTACTTTTGACATGCAGAAAATTAATTGCCAGGCCCACCAAGATAAATAATGATACAAAATAGAGGAGGTGAATTTTATTTTTGATGTCTTCTCTGTTGATAATCATACAAATAAGAAATTAGAGTTTTCTTTCATATTAAGCAGCCTCACAAATATGCCTTCTCCAAGTAGTGTTCTCTTAGCTACTTATCATTTCACCACCACACATTTCTTCATTTCTGCTGATTGTACCTATCTAATTATTTGCCCTCACTAGTAATTACTCAATAAATGTATCCAATTGTATTGCCTGTGATTTTCTATGATTTGTGTGTTTCTCTTAAGACTTCTTTTATTGCATAGTATTTGAATCTGGGCTAAGGGCAAGGTCTAGAATGAAATTTTTTAAAAAAATTATAGGTGTCTCAGTTTTACACATCTATCAAATGGGCATAAAATTCTACCAACCTCACAGTGCTGATAGAAGAATTAAATAAGATAGTCCATAGAAAGTGATGTATTCAGTGAGAGCTCAATAAGTGTTAGCTAGTTATTAATCTTCACCAGAGATAAGATTGATTCACTCTGTCATTGAATTTGCATTTTCTATGCATATTAATGCAAATATACATGTCTATAACATTGGTTGCTATTTCTTTTATACAAATGGGAATATATTATATAGATCTTTTATTAGTAACTTACTTTTTTCATTTTTTGTGTTATATTGTTCCAAGTTCTTACAGATTGGGAACATATAGGTATACTGCATTATTTCTAATTGCTTTATAAATTTTCCTAGGCATGTACCATAATTAATTTCTTCTCTTTTAGATATCACCTCTCTTTTAAACATATAGATAGTTCACTACTTTGATATTATGAACAATGTACACTCTTTTTCCCATGTCTTCTATACTTTAAAATTTCCCTCTCATTTTACTTCAGGCTCAGCTGTCACTTTCAACTGCCTGTTTGCACATATATTTTTATCATTATTCTTAAGCACTTTTTCAAAAAGAGCTCTTAGCCCTTTTTTAAAAAAATTATTATCATAATCCTTACATTATTTTAAAGTTGGACTTTGTAAAGAAAAAAAACATTTGGCAAGTATTGAGTAATCTGTTTAAATATAGATATGGGTATTGATAAACAAATATCCAGAATTACCCAAGTACATGATCTTCTGCCAAAGAAAATGCTGAGATCATTGTCACTGGCAATATCTAAATATGGACCAGATAACCTACTTTCAGAGTCATTTCAGAGGATAAAGTACTCCATGAGTGGTAAGTCTAGATTACTTTTATAAACTTTCCAACCTTGAGATATTAAAACATTTGTAAAGAAGTTGGGGCTAGCCCTGGCTAGTTTGGCTTAGTGGATAGCCAGCGTGTTGGTTTGAGGACTGATGGGTCTTGGATTCAATTCCAGTCAAGGGCACATATCTCTGTTGCAGGCCCTGGTCAGGGGACATATAGGAGGCAACCAATCAATGTGTCTCTCTCACAATGATGTTCTTTCTCTGTCTCTCCCCCTCCCTTCCACTCTCTCTAAAAAACACACACACCAAAAAAAAAAAAAATCCACATACACACCAATGGAAAAAGTATCCTCAGGTGAGAATTAACAACAACAAAATTTGGGGCTAATTATTTGTAGCACATGACTTGGAACTTTATTTTAAATTCATTCATATGTGATAAAATAACAATGGGCTAAGTAAAAAACATGGGCTGAAATCTTTGGTCAAATATGTGCTTATTTGACAAATGCAGTAAATCTGGCTAAACACCTTGGTGCTCATGATTAGTAAAAAGTAAAAATTTCTCAGATTGACTTTTCTATGATTTCAGGTAAATATCAATAGTGTACTCCCATAACTATTGCCCCAACATGACTGATTATCA
Source organism: Myotis lucifugus (assembly GCF_000147115.1). Classification (NCBI taxonomy): domain Eukaryota; kingdom Metazoa; phylum Chordata; class Mammalia; order Chiroptera; family Vespertilionidae; genus Myotis; species Myotis lucifugus. The sequence goes on from NW_005871051.1 coordinate 13,280,926, forward strand.
TTATTGATGCAGCTGCATCAATAAAGAATAAATCATAGTGAATAGTCCTTAGCAAATAATCCTTTTAGTTTTCAGTCCTTCTCAAAGTGGAAATTCCTTGCTATTAGTTGCTGTCAAATAAATAATTATTTACCCTTAATTCTTTTGTGCAGATGTGCTGTTGCAGTAATGTAGGCTGAGCCTCTTACCTTTCCTCATAGCATAGAGACATAATTCAAACATATACTTATGACTTGGAATAATAGAGAATTGGGCATTCTGCATATTAATACATGACAGGGTTAACTCAGTAGAAAGCCACTTTTATTTTCTCTAAAAGGTCTTGCTATTTTAAAACCAGTAATGGCACTCGCTTCAAGAATATCTTTTGGTTATTAACTTTGTAAATTACATAAACTCTCCATCCTCTTATAGGGCATCATTACATTTTGGCCTCTGATGATAATCGTGATTTGAAATGGCCATGGCAACGAAGACTTTGACATTTATTATACTATGGTCTTTTTTTACCATAGTCATAAGGGATGCTGCTTTGTAACCGTCATAATATTAATTGCTACCATTATCTTGCCTCTCATGCTAACTTTTGGGTCAAGTGATTGGTATATGTCTCAATGAGCAGTCGGGGATGAAAAGGACAAAGGAGTAGGAGGAATAGTGGCCAGTTTGAGTCCTGCTGCATACTGAGAGGTAATTTACACAAACAAGCTAGATGAAAACAGATGGGAAGAGGGAGAGGGGGAGAGAGTTGACTAATGACACCTGACTGCCAAATGACCCTGTGGGTTGGAACGCTGGCAGGACACCTAAAACCGTGCCAGCAGCCACTTGGAACTGCCCAGTGCTCACTCACATTCCATTTAACAGGCTCACCTTGGTCTTTCTATTGTTCCCGTGGCCAGGGAAATTTACACAGCCTGTAATCACGATCCAGAAAATATACATTCTAACTGGGCTCTCTCTTCTTTCAGAAGCTGTGTGTTACTGAACTCTTAAGGAGTTTATTGTTATCATAGCCTTTGTTTCCAACAGGGAAAATGTGATATATTTGCTCTTTTAAGAGCCTCTTTTGTAAACCAATAGAGTATGTGGCACTTTTTGTGGCTTAATAAGAGCTATGGTGAAAGAGAAGTAATTATTTATTCTGAGAACATGACTATATTATTAAAGGCATTGTTCATGGTAAAATACCTTTCATTCTGACTAGTGAGGAGTTCCTAAAACTATACATTATAGACTCCTACCTGTCTCCTATTCTCTTTTTCACTTTTGACTCTAAATCTCTTTGAAACTACCAAATTAATGTTCTTGGATGTATACTGAAATGCACCCTGGACTTGGATTAAGAAATTTAGGTAACAGTACATGTTATACTACAAACTAGCTAAGTGAGCTAAAACTTAATTTGGCATTCTTGTGCTTAAGTTTTCCAAAATGCAAAAGAGAATAACATATTTTCTCTAGTGCTATTGTGAAAACCATAATGAAAAATATGAGTGCATATATAAAATGTAAAATCTAGATTATTATGCTTACTGAATCTGTCTAGAATTTATTTCCTTTGAAAATATAGAACTTCCTGGCCAACTGAAAAATTAATAGCAAAGACTGAAATTCTTCTATATTAGCTAAGGAGTGTTAGAATGCAGGTAGTAATTATGCATTATATGCATTTATAAGCAGCATTTGTGGATCTTAAAAGAGTTAACACATATTCTTGAAGACAAATCATCCATCATTTTTTATCTTTAAGGAATAGCAAAGTTAAACAGGAAAGGTAAACTGGGAATACAGACTGAGGTCTAGGCCATATTTAATATTTCTAAACTACACCCTGTTAAATAATCATTACTATTGTAATTTGAAGAGGCATTCTCCTCACCTACCCTCTTCTGACTTGAAAAGGGGATTCCATTTGAAGACCAAGACAAAATGAACTGCATTGTATAATTTTATAACTTGCAAGTTGAAAGGAAAATTGTAGGTACCAATCCGTTCAACATGACAATAAAATTATTTCCCTTTCCACAGCCCTATCATTTCCTATTCCTGCATCTAAAATGGACTCTAAGTTTAATATGTTATTTCATCTTAACTGATGGATAGAGGCCACTGGGTAGGGAAACAAATAAAGCCTAGATTGGGACAACTGAGGTGCCATATAACCAGGCAGCGAACATTTCATGTGCTGGCAACTGAGAAAGAGGCAGGTCCTCAGACATGGCCAACATGACCTGGAAGGTAAGCCTTGGCAAAGACTCACTCTCTGGGCCCTGGAGTCCAGAGATGCTTGAGGAAATGGTTGGGGAGTGTGGGAAGATGGAAAGACCCAGGGACAGCCAGAATGAGAATCCAGAAGAAAAGAGGGAAAAAAACATATGTGATCAGTGAAGATGGTGGTAGAACAAACTGATGGTTGCAAGATGGTAGCAGGGTTGGAGGCAGAGTGAAAAAGGTAAAGGGATTAAGAAGTACAAGTTGGTAGTTACAGAATAGTTATGGGGATGTTAAGTACCGCATTGGGAATATAGTCAATAATGTTGTCGTAACTTTGTGTGGTGCCAAGTATCACTTTGTAAATTACATAAATGTCTAGCCACTATGCTATACACTTGAAACTAATATAAAATAATATTGAATTTCAACTGTAATTAAAACTTTTAAAAAGGCAAAGATTTTCTTTATTCTTTGGTTCTAGCAATGCTAATTTCATAAATTCTAAAGGTGGAATACTGTAAAAGGTATACAGTTAAAGTAAGAGCAAAACGTTTTATAGTTATTTTATAAAATTACATTGAAAAATAGTGTAAAATTAAAATTTAGGATATATTGACTTTCCTCATGTTTGCACCCACCACTGTTCATTAGGAGCCTGTATTCTCGGGGCTTCACCATTTTATCAATTAGCCCAACAGTATGGATTATATCTACTTTCCCAACAAATACGATGGTTTATACTGATATTTATAAACAGAACAAAGAGTACGACATGTAATTTCAGTAAAATGTCAACTCAATTTTTCGGTAAGTTCTTTATTTGAAATTTCTCAAAAGAGTGAAAAAGCTTTTCTTTTAAAAATGTAAAGAAGTGTATAGTTTTGCAATGAGTGAAGCAGGAACACAAGATAATTTGGAAAGCATTTCTCAGAGGTATAAAATGTTAAATTGTACCCTTTCTTAAGTCAGGCCCCTCATGTTAAAAGACATTTTTCTTTTAAAGGAAAGCATTATATTTCTGGGTGCTTTTATGTTACTGTAACTGCTTGTCAGGGAAAAGAGATGGTGGCTGAAGAAAGTATGTTTTGTTAAAGTACATTCTTTTATATCAAGATAAATATAGCTTCAAAATATAACATTATGTCCAATTCAACGTTAAAAATGCTTTAGTGAATTTATACTCATGTCACATAAAATCCAAGCTGAATTGAGTTCAAGTTCATAGTAAAAGAAATGAAACAAAAGTCAAGATTGAAGTTCATTTTGTATTTTATCAATTTGTAATGAGTTATGATACAAAGGCTGTGTGGATTTCTCTAATTTTCTTTTTCTCCAATCATCTTAAGAACCATTTTCTTAAAATCTCCTTTAAAATGTTATTATTGTTATTTTTTTAAATCCTCACATGATAATATTTTTCCATTGATTTTTAGAGATAGTGGAAGAGAGAAGGAAAGACAAAAGCATCAATGTGAGAGAAACACATCAATTGCTTGCCTGCTGCATGCTCCCTGACCAGGGCCTGGGCTGGGGAGGAGCCTGCAACCAAGGTACGTGCCCTATGACCTGAATCAAACCCAGGACCCTTTGGTTCCCAGGCCGACACTCTATCCACTGAGCCAAACCAGCCAGGGCTAAAATCTTCTTTAAAATTTGAGGTTTTTTATATGCACTTTATTAGAAAACTACCATCCTATTTCAATATATAAGTTGAGATGTTTAAATGAAAATAATTTAAGGTTCTGGGTAACACATAAATTAAGGCACACTCATAAACATCCAATAATATGTACTTATACCAGATTATTGATTATAGTTTACTTTAACAAATATAATTGTGGATTTTTAGTCATTCAGTATTTTTAAAGCATATAATCAGATGGGTCTTAAGTTGGAGAGAGAGGTACTCTAAATATAACCTAGCACCCACTCCTCCCACTATAGGCAGGAGATTATCTAGACTACCTAAATACTTCCACTGACAAAGAAATCATGATTTTATAAAGCACCCCATTCTATTTTTATAGAAATCCAAATATTAGGTGTATCTTCTGTATAAAGATTCAAATCTGCCTCTTTAATTTCTATCCTTGGTCTTTCTCTACTGATTTTGAATGACAGATGATTTTACCCTTTTTGCAAGTTACAGCTCCTACAAATTTTAAAGACAATTATTGGATTCCTTACTGGGATGTCTTTTCTATATATAAAATTTCTCAGATGATAAGAATCTCTGACCCCCCCCCCCAGTCTAGATGATCTTATCTCAATTTCATTATACCTAAATTTGACCTGGAAATAAGCAGAGTATTATATATACAATCTATATAATAAGGCCACCAAACCCTTGCATTCTGGTCATTGTACATCTGTTAAGGAGGGTCAAGAGTGAAACAGTGCTTTGCAATACTATAGCAAGGCATTCTTATAAAAAGGTTATTAATCTGGGTTTCTTAGAATTTGTGGTGTACATATGGATGTGTATTTGAGATTCCCACTTAATATGAATATGTGTATGTTGAAGGCAGAAAGCATATAGCTTTCATGGCATTATTTTATGGGTTAATGATTCCATGGAGTTCAGAACCACTTTCTCTATTATGCATTACTATTTGACCAGTTTTCCCCATCTTGTACACTGACTATATGAAACAAAGTGTAGGAATAAGAATTTAATTTATATTTATCATAATATAAACTCCAGATACATGAAACACTTGATTTTGTTATCTAAAAATTTATCAATTTCTGCTAACTTTAGCTAATTTAAAGCATAACTTACAGCCTCATCGATGTAACCAATAAAACATTTGACCCCAAAAGGCTAGGAATAAGATGCTATAAAACACTACTAGAATCACTCAGATTGGTGTTGGTATTTTCATTAAAGCTATTTGGTAAGACTATTCTTACCAAAAAGTAAGTATTAAAAAAAAACCTTAATTGTCTCATGATTTTTCATGTTCTCCTCAATTGTAAACTTTACAAATACCTTGCCAAAATAAGGGATACTTTGTCTATAGAACGTTTCTGGCCCATCCACCTAATAAACCTGTAGATTTGATTTGTTTTAAATGAGGCTATCTGAATCTCTATGCAGCCTTCCTTAGCTAAGTATCAAAACCATGTGTTTAATAACTAGTGACTCGGATATAGTGACTCGGATATAGTTTGCCTTCATATCTGGCACTTTTTTTTTTAAACAAATGTCATTCACACACTTAAAGCCTTCTGGTCCCATTCCATGATAATTCAGGAATTCTGGTTAGAGTTCCCGAGGCACACTACAAATCCTGGCCATATAATTCATCTGAAGTCATTTCAATGACTAAGTGACTCAGTATATCTCTTTACTTGTCTGATGCTTCCGTGCCATCCTAATATGTCTCCTCTAACCTTCCAGTGTGTAGATAATTCCCACTAAGAGTTGTTTTTTCTAATGTTCTTTTTATCATGTCTTGATGTTTCTCAAGCAGCGGAACAATTCTTTCTTCTTCTAAGAACTTAATTTTTAAAATCCTTTCCATTTCTCATTGCAGTTTACATAGCCTCAACTCATCCTGCACTACAGTGTCTGTGATAGTGGTATTTTCAAGTTTGTGCCAGAATTTATCACGTGTCCTTGATTTTAGTTGGTGTTTTCTTGGTGCATATTCTTGATATAATCATAAGTACCACAAAATGCCTGTTAAACTCCAGTGTCGTAAGTCTTGGTGATGTTGCTGACATCAAGTGTATTGCTTTGTGTAAATAATTCAAGCTCATTTTGCTTATTATCCATTCTCTAAGTATTATTATAAATACACCTGCACCCACAAATATTGTCACTGACCCACAGCTAATATATACGTGTGCATACAGATTTTCCCCCATGATATATTTATTTTGAGCTCCTGCTCCACACACTCTGCAGTAAACACTGTACAGGCTGGTATCTACCCATCAGTTGGGTATTGGAGAAAAATATCTGCAAATCATGACAATGCAAAGATGATATTAAATAAGTGTTTTAAGTTCTATGATGGCATCCAGGAGGGGAGCAAATGCCTGGGAGAAGCAGAGAGGAAGCTGGGTAACTTTGAAGAAGAGGATGACATTTAAGCTGAGTTTCGAGTCATCAATAGAGTCACGAGATCATTTTCCCCCAAAAGATATTAAGCAAAGTGAATTGCAAGAGGTCAGGCTGATGAATGTTTCAGGGAGATAAGATAAGAACTGGAAAATTACCTTCGGACTTGGTCACTGAATTTTTTTCTAAGACAGCAATTTCATTGACTGGGTAGAAAAGTAAGAAGGGCATTTTTTGCTTGTTTTTTGTTTTGTTTTTCCACAGCTGAGTTATTGAGACATGAGACATTATATATAATTAGTGTTATAGTATATAACACTAGTGTTATAATACAGTTAGCTTTGAATCCTGAATCTATTCCATCAAAGTATTTCTATATAAAAATTTATATAAATTATAATTTTATCCTATAAAATTATATGTATATATATAAATTCTGATACATATTTATTAGTTTCTGAAAGCAGAGGTCAATTTTCTCTGTCTTTTACTTTGTGACTATGTATAAGAAACTGTTTCACCTGCATTTTCCTTTTTGGGGGCAATGGTTGGGTACAATGTGCTATTGCTGTATTTTTCTAATGGCTCCTTGATAGGAATCGCCAGTCAAATATATTTTTCTTGATTTGCAAGAGATGTATGCTGTTTCCTCAGCAAGACGCGAGAATTTTGTTAAGCCATGAAAAAAATAATAAAATCCTACTCTCAGATACCATCTACATAGTTAGTTGTTTGTTCACTTCCAAAGGCCTCCTTCCTTTTCAAAGTAAACTAAGAAGAAGAAATCAAACTGCCTCTTGTGTTTCTATAGACTATCTTTTCGTTTCCTATTCCCAGCCATCCAAGTCTTGGGATATAATTCTGCTATATTAATAGCATTATTTGTTTTACCAGGATGTGCAGCTAAATTTGGTTGGTTTGGGCGATCTCTTAGATTCCCAGAAAGACAGCCTGCCTCTGAATATCTTGTTGATCATGTCGCTGCCTCCCTTTTCTCTGGAAAGGGTTAGGTAATTACCAAAGCTCACTCTTGGGTAAGAAGCCTTTGAAATTGGTTATGTGAGTTGTTTTATTTCTCTATGGCATAGAAGCTCTTCATCAGGCCTTTCGCCAATAGAATAGTATAGATGCTTACATCTGTTACAATTTCCAGTGATGGGTATTTTCTTCTTTTTCTTTATGGTACTAGTTTGCTTTAATTGTTAAATAGATCATTTTCCTCACTATTATCGTTTATGAAGCTCATCAAGTTTTCACTATGCATGAGGCATCATTAAACTCTTACTATCCAGCAGGCACTGTGCTAAATGATAATAATTCGTTATTTACATATGTTCACTGACATGTGAGTTATGTTAACACTCACAACTATAGCAGGTAAGCACTTCTATTATTACCATTTTCCAAAGGAGGATCCTGAGTGTTAGGAAGATTAACCAGACCAAAGCCAAAGAAGTGATTTAGGGTGGAGGGAAGGCCCATATTTTCAATCTTTATATTCATACCATTACTTAGGTTCTTTTGATTTTCTAGGTTTCTTATTGGATTATTACTTTCTTTCTACCGAGGAAGTTTTCGTCCTCTTTAATAACCTGGAGCCTAGAAAGCATTCCTCAAGTCCTTTCCTTGCATCTCTGGAATGATGACCAGCTTACATTTCGAGCATACAGAACTGAGAAGTGCCTTTAGGCAGAAAGACCCATGGCCTGCAGGTGCTAGGATACTTCCCTCAGTCCCACACTGCTTGGGCATCAGAATGAAGCACTCTTTTGTGGCTCCCCCTGGACATTCTTTCTCTAAAACAGTGAAGAAAAAATATATTTTTGCTGTGGGCTTCTGGCTGTAACACTATAGAATAAAAAAGAAAGAAAAGGAACCGGGATCCTGACTTCACCCCACCCTTTCCATTCCCCACTCCGTTCCCTGTTAGTCTGATCGCATCCCATGTAACTGTGGCTCATAGGACTTATGAAGCTCTTTTCTATGGTTCTGTCATACTTCTGTGCCTTTGGGGACAAATAGTAGATAGAAGCTTTGTGCTAATTTGTGTGATGATACTTGTAAGTATTCAACATGATAAGTGAGCCAAAGTAGGAGGGCTGAAAAAACTCTGAACTGGATGCCTCTAATGAGAGAGAGAGAGAGAGAGAGAGAGAGAGAGAGAGAGAGAGAGAGAGAGAGAGAGATTGTTATACCAAGGGATATAGTTTACCAAAAAGACCAAATCAAAACTGTATGGGAAAGAAAGGCCAAATAAATTTTGTCAGAGCCTTTTAATTTTGGAGTCTGCTAAACTCTGAGAATGAGAAGTAGGCGAGCCAATTTGCCAAGTATTTTAGGGGTAGTAGTTTACAAAGTATTTTACTAAACCTAAGCATTCATCCATGACCAAGTAACTGTAGAAGCCCCTTTTCCTCCTGCTCTTCACGCCCTTTGTGAGATCATCATTTATCTCCCGTGCAAACTGCTCGATAGCCCCCGAAGGGATCCTCCTACTCCCTGTATTTAGATGTTTGTAGTTTGGGCAACTGGTCAAAAAAAAAACAACTAGTAAAATATATGACATGCCAATATCTCATGGGTAAGCATCCTCTGATATCCGTGTGTATTTTGAGTAGCACCTTTCATCGGCTTTCATAATATCAAAATTTGTTAAGTAATTTGAAATCAGGCTTTAGGCCTGCTGGTGATGCATGTGTAAATTCACTTTATGAGGATCAGTGTAAGAAGTCATAATGATTCTATACCTTTGTTCCCAACCATCCAGGCCACATCCATACACACACACATACACACACACACACACACACACACAGCAGGTCCTAAATAACCTTGTTTCATCCCACAGGCATTTGTTAAAACATTGAAAAGATGCCTTAGGAACTTAACTCTTGTTTACGGCAATTACTCTATGGTAAAATTGATTTCATATATGTGTCATTTCACTTAAAGTCTCAGAACCAATTGGCGATGTTAAGTGAGGTCTTATTGTATAACTTTAATAAAATACCACGGCTGCTTTTATATACAGGGTGTCCCCAAAAATGTATACACACTTTAATAGCTTATAGCTCAATTTTGAAAATGAAGTGTATTTTCATAAACAGTGCCTTTATAGTTATTCAAAGTGTGTGATCATATTTTGGGGACACCCTATATTTGTTAAAAGAGGAGGCAAGTCAGAGATTGTCTTAAAAATTTGTGTTTTAAATTTTATTCCACCCACTTTAGGAAATTGGGAATATTATTTGATGGCTTTGACTAAGACTAGCTAAGGCAGTATAACTTCTTCTTTCCAGTTTTTCCCCCTCATTACAGTACTTACTTACAGATTTCCCTTTCCTTACACAAAAATGTGTTTTCAAGTTTTTAAAATTACTAATGACCAGAACTCTCTCGGAGTGATTACTGTTAAGTCCTGAAATCACAGTTCTTTGGGAACATAAATGTAGCTAATGCCTTATCTGACCCAAAATAGAGGTTTTTAAATTCATTCAATACCCAGGTAGTATTTTCCCGTTAATACTTTTTTATTTAGAGAGGTACAGGAGTGAGCTGTCAGAATAAGGAATCCTATTTTCACTGCCTGTATAGTATGTGCTTGGGGATAGAAAAACTGAGAACTTCCCACGTAGCAATGTCTGTTGACAAGAAATTCAATTAAGTTGTAACGGCAGTTGTTTTGCTGATAAAACTCCTGATTCTAGTAGTCCATTCAATGTTGTAACCATTCATAAATTTTCTATCAGTCTTTCTTAGGCTTACCAGTGGTGGGGGGGGATATACTATTTTGGATTGCACCAACATCAGTAGCTTTGAGGATACTATTTCTGTGGGTTGCATTTCCAGTCCTTATTTGTTATTCTCCCTTGCCTACAATCCAATTTCTTTTAGACTTTAGACCCATATGGTGCCAATTTCTTGAAAGCTTATTGTAGGAATATTAAAAATCTCAATCTCAATATCAAATTAGCCCCCAAATCATAAGGACATAAATCCACGTGGGCTCACAAAATTTCCCCTCAGGCCTTGGGATTCTAGTTATTTGTTTCTTTGTTTCTTATGAGGAACGAATTGTTTTTAATGTTGCATTTTAAAAAGGACTTAAAATGTGTTGCTGTCTCCCAAAGTATTTGACTTTAGTGGCATTTTTTAAAAAAACAACAACCATAACTTGGAAAATCTCAATATTTGAGCGATGATAATAAAAATTGCTTTGGGCTGCAATTCTGTATTCTTCATCACAGTCCACAGGAAAATTTCACAGCTAAGAAATAAGCCTGGAAAATATGGGTTTATAATGAAAATGTTGACAGACTCTAGCAGACACTGCTGTAATATCTTGAATCTGATTTAGAAGAAGTTTTCAATAATATTTTTCCAAGCCAGTCTTTTGGGGAATGCAAGTTTAAAGAAAAACAGTTTTCCACTACCTCAATGATTGATGAAAATGTGAGGAATTTGTGGCCAGACACCTCAAGACACCTGCGAATGAGATCATGGGCGCTTGTAACAAGAGAGTAAGCATGGAGAGCTACTGTCCTCCAGGTTAAAGTTAAAGTCATCCATGTAAAGTTTCACCGCACAGGGACATTTTGACATAATGTTAGTTCATAACTGCCCTATGGATGATACTGGTATGTCCTCAGATAAAGGTAGTAATAGAATAGCTATCAATCCATTTAGCTATGTTTTTTCTAAATATATTGTTATTGATTTCAGAGAGGAAGAGAGAGATAGAAACATCAATGATGAGAGAGAATCGTTGATCGGCTGCTTCCTGTACGCCCCCACTGGGGATTGAGCCTGCAACCAGGGCATATGCCCTTGACCGGAATTGAACCCGGGACCCTTCAGTCTGCAGGCCAAACTGGCTAGGGCCACTGGTAGCTATGTTTTAATAAAGAATTATGTGAGGATAATAAAAGAAGCTGTGACTATGTGACTAGGTGATTCTAGAAGTAATCAAATTATATATATATATATATATTTAGGTCAAGCTAAGGAGCAGATTATCTGGACTGAATCACACCATCACGCTTATTAGCTATGTGCCTTTGGACAGGTTACATAACCTCTCTAAGTCTCAGTGTTCTTCTCTGAAATGAGAATAATATGAACAATAATAAGAGCGATATTAACAATAGTTAATGCTGTTAAGTGATGGTATATCCAGGCATTGTGCAAGGTGCTCATTTAAACATACAATAGTATATATCTTATATTTGTTGTAAGAATTAAAAGAGGTATCCCATGTAAAGCTCTTAGCCCAGTGACAAGCATAACCTCAAGGCAAGTGTTAGCGGCTTTTGTTACTACAGGATTGATCTTGTTTCATGAACACTTCGGGTAAAGAGACATAAGGGTCATTATGTCCCATCATCGTTACTGGCATAAACTGTCATTGTCGCACTGTATAAAACCAAACTATGACACAGCAACTTATGCCACAAAAATCTTTGCTTGGCACCAGTCCAGATTAGCTGCATACTAGGGACTGGGAGGGATTCACCAAATTTTATTGAGCCCTCATGAAGGACCATTGGTATACACACTTGGTTTAAGGATTACCACACATTCTTCTACTCTACAGGAGAAACTGAGTCATTTCAGGCTGTTCTGACTTGATGTGCCAAAGTTTAAAGAAATAACCATTTAAAAATGTAAAGTATACTACCTACAACTAGACTCAAACTTTTTAAAACAATACATTTTTTTTTCACAAGCTGAGTACCAGCACCCAGTTAAGAACAGTACTGATATCACGGAAGCTACTCTAACTCTTATTAGCTATATTTTATGGAATTCTTTAACCTTGTATAGAAATTAGCTTAAGAATATGATTTTATTTAGCATTTAATGCATTCTTGGTGAAATCTTTATTAATTCTAGTTCATGTTGGCGCAGTGACTTTGGCAATTCTTAATACATAGCAGAAAGAATATGAAAATATAATAATTCATTTTATTTTAAAAATCAATAATTTAAATTTTAAAGTTTATCTCAGTCTGACATCTAACCTACAAGAGACGTTATAACGAAACCCTTGGCTTAAACCTTATATACTACAGATTCTAATTGAGCAGCCCCATTAGTAAACTTCATTCATGCTAATGTGCTAGCTTGGGGCGATGATCATCAGAGTCCTTCGTTCTAGTCCTTGCCAGAGAAAGTGCACTAGGAGTGGGTGATGTAGTGTTGTAATTATATAATTAGCCTTGTCAGGGCACGGGGCATTGGGAATAGAAGGATCCTGCAGCTTTAAATGTGGCTACCTGATAGATGACTGTCATTAAGCTCATCCTTGGTTCACTCTGTGATGGAGTAGACACAGCTTAGGAACAGGGCTCGTAATGAAGGATAAAATCTTTGACCCATAGCCACTCTTGTTCATGGGCTCATCACCACTCAGCTCTCCTTCCTTTCCACAGCTACACCTGTATCATGTTCATCTCTCACCTTAGCCTGATGAAAAATAACATCTGCCAAGAGCTCTTTGTAATCAATCAAATTCAAATGATTGGAAGTGAAATTTTATACAGATATTGTCTAGCCGAGGACTTCTAATCATGACAACAATGGCTCTCCCCATCCTACACTCCTTTTCATAAATATTTCCTAAATTGCTTGTTGTGTAATTTTGGCTGCATAGACTATTATATATTTAAGACGTAAATTTTCCTTAATAATTATATTAAAGATATATAAAAGCACTCATGCAGATACATATATGTTAATGCATATATGGATGTTCGGATGCACATGCATACATACACATCATGTAAGCCGTGTTTATTTTATTTCATTGTGCATGATACTAAATAAAATTATTCTAAAAGTTTGAACTTGCTGAGAAGATAGGAGATTGGTATACAGACTTAACTGCTGCTTTCTCTCATTCATTTTCAGTTTGTCTTCATTATTAACCTAATTTTCCTCCCTTCTGGTTCCATGCCCTCCTGGATTTGGTTGGGCTATCTCTCTTCTGCAGCAGTGACCTTCTAAACCACTTCTCTATGATAATTAGAAGGTGCAGAAGTAGGAGTGTAGATGTTCCCACCTAGTAATTGCAAGAGGACTTAGTACTACATTTGGATGTTGCATCCCTCCTATGTCACATAACTATGCACAAGCAAGGTCCCCTTTTCCATAGCCACTGTTCTAAAACATGTTTGTGCAAATCTATAGAGGAGGGCCCTTGAAATAAGACAATGTCAAATTAACTAATGCTAGAATAAAAGTGTTCAGAATAGTATATGTCCATTGTAATGTTTGAAACAAATTAAGTTCAGAAGTTATTACAAAATAGGTCGTTATTACAAATATTGATCATGGTGAGACCCAAGTATAATTAACAATAAAAAACTAGGAGGGGTGTGTGTGTGTGTGTGTGTGTGTGTGTGTGTGTGTGTGATTATAAAGGGATGGTATGAGCTCATAAAATAGTTCTATATCTTGATTGTGGTGATAGTTATATGAATCAACATGTGATAAAATTGCATAGAACCACACACATACACGTACACATGAGTTTATGTTCTTGATTGCACACTTGTCTTCAAGTGTACAATTGATTATTTATCCAATGCATTGAACATCTATAACCTCAAGTGTTCTAGCCTGACTGGTGTGGCTCAGTGACTGAGTGTTGACCTAGGAACCAGGAGATCACAGTTCAATTCCCAGTCAGGGCCCTTGGTGGGGTTGTGAACTCAATCCCCAGTAGGGGGTGTACAGGATGCAGCTAATCAATGATTCTCTCTCGTCATTGATGTTTCTCTCTCCCTCTCCCTCCCTCCCTCTTTGAAATCAATAAAAATATATTTTAAAATGTTCAATATAGGTATCTATGAATTATAAACAAACAAAACTATGCCAAGAAATAACCTTAAAATATTTTAAAATCACTAGTTCATCTGAAATGTATTGCAATTTAACAAAATAAAGAGGTGTTTGTTTTTGCAGTTACACCTGTATCAATGCTCAGTGCCTGCATGCAGTATTGTACTACAATTATTCAAGATGTTATCAGTGGAGAAACTGGGTGAAGAACAAGGAAACCTCTCTTTAAATATTTTGTAACTTCCTGTGAATCTACAATTATTTCAAAACCAAAAGGTTTTAAAAAGAGCTTTCTGGAGAAAGAATTGGGAGGATATAAAATCTGTTTCGCCTCCAGTTACACTACAGTTTTCCTATTTCCAGTCAAATCTCTTGATCTCCTTATCCTTTGTTTCTCCTATGTGTAGCAAAATGCAAGTCCTATCTCTCTGAGTTACTGTAAACATTTTAAATCTGTGGGAAAATAACATTGCACGCATACGTCTGAAAGATCATGAATATATACCACAAGTGCCCGAGAGCAATACTGTCACACCCACCTACCTCTACAGTTTTAGAAACAAAAGCCATAGGGGAGCCATAAACTAGATGTGCCAGTCTTGAGACTTTGATTCTGCATTGCAGTAAACCACCGTGTTCCTAAAACCTGCTACAATACCAAGCTTCACATCGTCAGGACTAATAGATGTCATTGTGAGCACTTTCCACACCTGAAGTATAATTTAGTCCATTTAGGTTGGATGGCTCTCAATTTTCTGTCAAAAAAGTACATTAAAAGTACTAGCTAGAGTATGAATTTACAGTAAAGAAATTAAGCTCTTTATTTTCTGAATGTGTGCGGTAGGTGAATGAAGGCCTTTGCCATTTGTAAAGTAACTTCCTGACTGAATTAGAGCTGCTCAGCAGGCCAAAGTCACAGGCAAAGCAAAGCAAGAGGGAAGCTTACTATTCTGTAGGTTAGATGAGAAACCAACGAAATGACTCCTTCTCTGAGAGAGAGACCTTCGTATTTCATGCAAACCCCAGGAAATAATGAAGGCTTCAGTGCCATTCTGGGACCTGTGCTCCGGAAACTGCCACAATAAACTTTATTCTCATCTGGTGCAATTGAGATTCCCTTTTATCCCTCACTACCCCTTATATACTGTTCTCCTTTAAGGCAATGAGAACTCGGCATAGGAATAAAAAAGCATGCGGTTGTTTCAGAGATGGGATAAACACAATTCAAATTCAGCCAGGTGCTTTACCACCCATTTGGGAAGATACAACATTATTAGACATTATAATATAAAGATGAAGAAGAAAAACTATTGGTGGAAATGCGATATCCTATATAATAAAAGCCTAATATGTTAAGTGCCTAGGCATCTGGTCGTCTGTTCAACCAATTAAACCATAATATGCTAATGATATACTAAGGCCACTCAACTGTTTGCTATGATGTGCACTGACCACCAGGGGGCAGATGCTCTGACCCATAGGTTAGCTTGCTGCTGCGGTCTGGCCAATTGGAACTGAGCAAGATGGGCCAGACACACCCTAGAGCCCTCCTGTGTCCCTCCCCAGCCCCAACTATGCACAGGTGGGGTCCTTCAGCCTGGCCTGCACCCTCTTACAATCTGGGGCCCCTTGGGGGATGTTGGAGAGCAGGTTTTGGCCTGATCCCACTCAATGCAGAAGCTGCCCTCTGGTGGTCAGTGCATTCCCACAGGGGGAGCACTGCTCAGCAGAAGCTGGGCTCACAGCTGGTGAGCACAGTGGCAGTGGTGGGAGCGTCTCCTGCCTCTGCGGCAGTCTGACATCCCCTGAGGGCTCCCGGACTGCAAGAGGGCGCCCCCCTCACCCCCAGTGCATGAATTTCATGCACCAGGTCTTTAGTTCAAAAATAAAACACCTTGGAAGCCAAACCAAAAACACTAAAGTACTAACATAAGCTAGCTGCCTTTCACTTAATATTCTATAACTGAAAAAGTTCATTAGATTATTTAAACATTATCACAGGAAGTATAGACGGATTCTCTCTTGTACTACAGTAGTCATTTCCTCTAAATTATAGATGAGGGACCCACAAATCTTGTGGAGTTGAGGTAGGAGATGTTGACTGTCAGTCAGTTGATCTAGGCTGAGCACCTGGGTTGTCAGGGTCCTCTATGAATTCAGATCCTGGCTTTGTCACTGAGAAGCAATGTGGTCTACATGGACTCTGTCACCTGTTGAGCTCGCATTAGTTTCTGGTCTTGGACTCTGTCTGGTACACCAAGTCAAAAAGCCAGTCTCTGGGAGAACCTAGGGAACTCTCAGGTTCCAGGAAGGCCTCTCAACACCCTTGCGCTGCCGCACTTCTGGCTCAGTCTTATTTATTTAGATTTTCAAGTAAGATTTCACTTGACAAAACAATTTCATGCCTTCATTTTTTTTTTTAAATCACAGAACTAGATCATCTTTTGGGGCTCTTTGCTTTGAAAAAAATTTAGCAAGTGTGATATTCATTTTTTTTTCAAAGATTCCCCACCTCCAAAAAAACAAAACAAAACAAAACTGCTCTGGACTGGGTTCTTTCCATGTGATTTTTCTATCGCTTTCCTTTTTTTATATATACACAGCAACATATTTTTTAAGATATCAATTTGTGTTTTGTGCTTGCCTCTTCAGAGTTAAATAGGACAATCTGTGTGTTTCTGTCCCAGCTCTCTATCTTGAAAGGGCTTTTAAGGGTTTTTGTGCCTGTAAGACCTAAAATTGTAATTCCAAGGCACAAGCCTCACTTGGGTTTTGTTTGATAAACTGCCTCATTTTTATCTAGAAGTAGAGGTGAGAGTGGGACATCAAAGAGGCTAAACTCAATGACCTGAAGAAAAAAGGCTAAGTTCCCCAATATTAAAGAAGGAAGGGGATCACTGGTTCCACAGGGGGCTGGCAGTGGGTGTGGTGGGAGGACCTCTGGTCCTACTCTCATTCTGTACCCACAAAGGTCCAAGCCTGTCATGGTGTGGTGTGTGGATGGATGTGCAAGCCCTGAGGGACTGCACACCATGAGGCTGAGTTCATGAGAACATGCTCAGGCTGGCTTGCAGGAGGAGAGCTATGTGACTCAGAGCCCAATCTTCCAGTCATCCCAGTCAGCTCAGCCCAGATCAGCTGACAGCCAGTAGTCCCCTGACGTGTGAATGAGCATAGGCGGGGTCCCAGAGCCACACACTCGTGAGCAATAAACTGCTATGTTATATGCCAGAGACAAAAAGAGAGAGGGATGATGATTTGGAAGCTGTAATGATTGCCCGTACCTGACAGATTGCAGAGCTCTGCTTCCATGGAGCTGAACAGAAGCGCCTTTATGTGTCAATTCTAAAGGTCAGCAAGCTGGAGATCCTGCCCCTGTTCGCTAAGCCCCAAGTATTCCTTGCTGGGGTTCTTGTCCCAGCATCAAGAAGGGTTCGGGAATCTGGAGAAAGGGCTGTGCGTAGATGACATAGGAATCCAGAGACTAATAAAGAGTCTGGAGACGAGATATAATTTTGAAAGGCATTGGGGGTCAGAGGAGCTTAGCTAAAGGAGCTAAGATCCAAGATCTTAAGTCTAAGGTCTTAGGTTCTCTCCTCGGACCCCATACTTTTTATTAACACAACTTGTCCTGAGGCGAGGCAGAGATATACACCTCAAAGGGTATACAGAAACATTGTCAGAATGGGGGAATTAGCCTATGGCTGTTCAGGTGTTTGGGCAGTAGGAGGCAATAACATGTAGATTAAGATGCCCTTTAACTGTCTGGCAGCCACAATCAGTTTCCTATTCAGGTTTGGGGAAATGCCTTTAGCCATTCCCAACAGGTGATTACATGTGTGACTCAACCCTGTTGAGTCCCCAAGTCTCATCAACCTTTTGATGAAACTCTTGAAATTATGACATGCTGGAATTGGTTCCCAGCAATTCCTCATCTGACTCTTCACATCCCTAGAAGAAACCTTATGGGAACCTTCCAATAAATGATGAAAATAGAGTTTTTGACTTTTATAGGTTAGCCCTAAGCTGGAATACTTTTAATTTAGGGAAAAAAAGTACTGTGATATTTCTCTAATCTAGTATTTCAGACCATGAAGAAATATAAAAGTTAGTACAGATCAATAAAGAAATATGTATATTCCTGTTTGGTAGAAACCTTTGTCTTACTTTTCAGATTGGTATCAGTTGCTCCTATTTATTTATTAATTCAAATTTGATAAACATAGGTTATTCAAGCATAAGTATTCTCATTTGGTGAAAAAGAAAATGGCTCTCAAAGGTCTCAGAACTATGATTCAGAATTCAAACCAAGATTGTGTTTCCCTGTACTTCATATTTCTTCTGCTACACTATGCTGTCTTTCTATAGAATTCTTGTCTGAATTAATTTTGATGATAATAAATATTAGATCGCTTATTTATCATTTTACTTAATATTACAGTACAATCTATTAGGCACTGCAGCTTTGGTAGTAAATGTGCAGAGCTGATGCATGATGTGTTTAACCATCACCACAGATGGACCAGTGAGGTACTGGCCATTTTATAGGTAAGGAAATCGGTTCGGAGGCAGGAAGTAATTTCCCTAAGTCATACAGATGATAAGTGGCGCAGCTGAAACTGGGACACTGTAGTGCTTCCATCTCAATCCTCCTCTAAAAACTGTTGAACGGTACCATTTCATCTTCACCACATGAGGCAATATTTCTTTTTACTTGTTTTTTTTTTGTTGGTTTGTGTGTGTGTGTGTGTGTGTGTGTGTGTGTGTGTGTCTATCTTCCCCAGTGGGACATAAAACTGTGATAGAGGGATTTCTTGTTCTTTCTTGAATTCTCAGATCTTGGGATAGTAACTGTTACATCATAACTTAATTTTTTTTAAATTTCTTTATTGGTTAAGGAACTTAATATTTTTTAAGTTAATAAACAAACCTTCCCTGGTTAAAAAAAAAAGGCACAGATATTCTCTTTGGTATTCAAATCTCAATTATTGAGTTAAGGCATGGGTG
This sequence comes from Myotis lucifugus, assembly GCF_000147115.1. Taxonomy (NCBI): domain Eukaryota; kingdom Metazoa; phylum Chordata; class Mammalia; order Chiroptera; family Vespertilionidae; genus Myotis; species Myotis lucifugus. Next base: position 13,300,061 of record NW_005871051.1, read on the forward strand.
TAAGACTAGACAGAGATTCTGAAAAATTCACCCACCAGACTGCCTCTTAAGAAAGAAAGAAAAAAAAGCATCTTCATGGAGTAATCAATGACCTGTCCATGATTCTGGGTTCAATTCTTCATTCTTGGACGAGTTCACATCATGGCCCTGGGAAAGTCACTAAAGATATTATTCTGAATATAATTTTACTACTGAGTCAGATTTATGGTACTGAATTTTCCTAAAGATATAATAGCAATTCATGAGAATATATAATGCATTCAAAGTTAAATAATAGAAGTACAAATGTAAACATTAAGCAACCTTATGTCCTTATCTCTCCCAAAACATACCCAAAGAATGTATTCAGTATACTAGTATTGGTATTCATAAACTCCTGAACATATTAAATATCATTATTATATTATTAAATGTGATAAGGGCCAATTTTGTCTTTTTGAGAATGTTAGTACTGTTCTCCCTTTTCTCTAGACTATGTATTATTGTAAAATTGGATACATTAATTATATATATATATATATATATATATATATATATATACATATAATTGACTTATGTGAATATAACTGAGATGACATCTACATATAGAGTCTGGTCTTGACCGTAGACAAATACAAAAATTCAGTGCTCAGTTCATGAGTTTAATTGGCATAAGATACTCAGGTTTTAATTTAATTTTATTTGTGCAGAAAAGAAGGGTTGGATCAAATGGGAAATTACATTTTCCGTCACTGCGTAGCTGCTAGAGAAAAATGGAAAAGAAGAGAGAAGGTAAATGAAGTCTCTGCCCATGTTGCACATCCAGGCCTGAAGGAAAACGCTGCATCTGTGCATAGAAGAATGCATTTTTTGACACAGGAATCTGCTCTTCTTCCAATCAGTGAGAACTATTGTGCTGAACTGAGAAATACTCTTCTCTCTTCACCTCTCCACTAACTCCCACTGCCGCCAATAGTTAAAATGAAACAAGTTTCATAGACATCTCCCAATGGCCACAAAATGTCAGGTTTTACAACAGAATTCTCATTAGTGCCAAAAGTAACTTGGGAACAAACATAGTATAATGTAAAATTAAAAAAAAAAGTTTTAGGAAATCTATTAAACTGGCCTAAAAGTCACACTGACCTTTGAGTAATACTTTTTTTTAGAAACCATAAATGCTAGAATCAATCTATTAGTAAAATTATGACTCAGAGTATTTTATTTATAGGCAGAAGCTCAATTATTCTAGTTAAACATATTAGACTAGTTTTTATTCTTTAAAATATGGAATGATTTTTTATTTTCATTTCCTTTTGGAAGGATTTTAAGATTGGATCAATTTATGACTTAATCAGGCAATGAATCATCTTGAAGTATGCCATGGACCACTGACATATGTTTTTAGAATTATCTCTGTAACTAGTTTCAATGGTAAACTACTGAGAAAGAAAGCCGTTGGGACCCGACATCTGAATTAAACTACAAATCAATTAGAGCTCCAGAGGAAATCTGACAGTAAAGTAAAACAGGCCAGCAAAGCCCTCAGGAAGGCTTCAAGGCTTTGAAAAATAGTAGCTTATATTCAGTATTCAGACTTTACAAATACAGTAACAACAGAAAAAAAAGCTGCAAGTAATATTCTCCTTAGAAAGGAGTCAGGAGCTTATAGTACAGTAATAGGAATGCAACCCACTATTAACTTTTTCTAGCTTGAGATTGAAAAACTAGAATTTACTCTTTGCTCTCTTCAGTAATAGACTATCTTATTCAAAGAATTACAACTGATCTCAGATCTTGGCCAGTTCACTGATGGTTTCACATGTTTTTAATATTGCAAATAATCCAACAAGAAAATTAGAGGGCATGATAATGACATGTGTAGAACAGCATCTTAAAAAAATGTGTAGAAGATCACATGAGGATGGAAGGCTCAAGTTCTTTCTTCTAAAAATCAGAAATATTAAACAGGAGATTATGTCCTCCTACCTCAAGTATGGTCTAACAACAAATGCTTGATCTTTTATATTTGAGATTTAAAAATTGAGTATTTTTTAAATGACATCATTAGGGTGTTGTAACTATAAATACGTATCTTTCCTATTGTTTTCATTTTAGATATTATCCAAAATAACACATAGTGTACATGCCTACTCTTTGCTAAGCAGTGTTTTAGTAGGTTACAAATATTATCTTATTCTCATAATTACTCTATAAAGTAAGTATTATTACTGTCTCCATTTTTAGGGGGCACAGAGAGATTAACTAACTTGTTAAAGTCCACACAGCTGATAAGCGGTGGAGGTGGGATTTGAAACTATTTATTCTGGTTCTAGAGTCTGTATGCTTAACAGAAACTAGTGCCAAACTACAAATTTTAAATTCTTAATGTCGAGTGTCACTTGTTATCATATTTATACTACATAATAATTCACAGAACACTTTTGAGCTTCCTTTATTATAATATTTTATTTTAAAAATCATAGGTTGAAAAATTCCCATATGAATGAATATCCACTATGTTTTCTTTAAAATGTGACACAAATGCTAATGACAAGGCAGGAAATTTTTTCATGGAGACAAGTATTATTTACGATAGAATCTTTTCTTTTGTGGGATTAATGCTGTCACAACTACAGATAAAATGTCAGGTTCCTCACAACTCCTCAAATTCAGAAGTCCTATTGGAGGAGAGAGAGTGCCTTCAAGCTGCAGTGATGTGTGTGTGCGTACGTGTGGTGTGTGTGTGTGTGTGTGTGTGTGTGTGTGTGTGTGTTTGGAGAGGAAAGTGCAGATTGCTTTACAGGCCTGGCTCAGGCATCAGTTACCTGGTATAGAATCCAAGCATCTCAATCTATCGTTGCTTTTATTAGGACTTACCTTCACCCATTTTCCTCATCTATAAAGTGGGAGAATAATGGCATTATTAACTACGACTAGAGTTTCATTAAATATTATATAACAGGGTATACAGACAGCACCGAGCAGATGCCATGAGTGAAAGACATGCTTTATCTACATGGATTCAATCAGTATCAGTGTTATTCACCATGAAGCTTTTCCACTGTAAACTCAAATACACTTTTCAGAATCTGTGAAATTGTCTTGTAAAAAGTTGTTTGCACAACTTATTAGTAACAACTGTGAAAGAAGGAATTGTCACTATTATATGTCTGGCTTCATAAAGCAATTGGAAGGCATTGTTAAATAATAACATGTTCTGCTCTGCTTACCAAGTTAAAGCAAGTTTTAAATGAAGCATGTGCAGAGAAAATATGGCTGATATAAAAAGCAAGCACAAAATGTTGGTGTTTAAATTTGTGATTTCTATTGCATAACCATTTTTAACAATTTATTTTCTATTGATTTCAGAGAGGAAGGGAGAGGGAGATACAGAAACATCAAAGAGAGAATCATTGATCGGCTGCCTCATGCACACCCCACTCTGGAGATTGAGCTTGCAACCCAGGCATGTGCCCTGATTGGGAATTGAACCATGACCTCCTGGTTCATAGGTTGATGCTCAACCACTGAGCCACACCAGCCAGACTATTGCATAACCTTCTGTAGAATAATGAACCAAGGGAAGAATGGAAAAAGCCTTGAAGTATGGATGAAAATATTTTTAAATACTTTCTTAAATGTAAAATTATATTCGTGATTCTACTGTTGATTTATTAGTGTGAATTTAATCAAGTTACTTAAATTCTCTGTGACACTATCTGTGAAATAGACATAATGATCCCTAACCTGATAGATCTGTGATGAGACTAATTAATGAATAACATATACAGCTGTCCTCACAGAGAGTACGTGCTTAATATTAACTATAATTCATATTTTTTCCACAAACTGTTAAAGTTTCCACAGGGAGGTTATGACACAAATATCAATTGGTTATTTCATAGTACCATCTCCCCTCCTCCCAGCTTTGTCAACCAAAAAAAAAAGAGGGGGAATACAGCCCAAATGGAAATGGGTATTGGAGTAAATAGGCTGATATTTCTCTTACTTTCATAGTCTCTCTTGGTGAGAATTGAAAGCAAAGAAAAAGAAGCCACTAAGTTATTGAAATAGCTATGTATAAAATACTGGTCTTTACTCAGACTATGATACTCATATTTTACAGACATTTCTAAAACAGCTCTCTGTTTCATGGTTTTCAGGCTATAACTAATAAAGGGGATTGTTTTTAAACACTCTATGTTCTAGGAGCTGAGCCAGGGACCTTCAGTAGGCTATTTTATTTAATCTTTGGAAATCATTATGAGGAAGCATATTTGTTTTTTATTGCTGTAAATAATAACCACAATTTTAGTGGCTTGAAACAAAACAAATTTATTTTCTTACAGCCCTGGATATCAGAAATCCAAAATCAGTTTCACTGGACTAAAAACAACGTGTTGGTAGCCTGGGTTTCTTCTGGAGGGTCTAGGGGTGAACTGGTTTCCTGCCTTTTTTGGCTTCTAGAAATAGACTAAATTCTTCAGCTTGTGGCCCTGTCCTTCATCTTCAAACTCATCATCCAAAACTGTTTCCAACTTGATGTCTTCTCTCTCTTACTCTGGCCCTTCTCCCTCCCACGTACGTATAAGGTTCTCTGGATGACACTGGGCCCACCTGGAGAACACAGGATCACCCCCCCATTTTAAAACCCTGATTTTAATCACATCTCTGCAGTCAGTCCCTTCTAACATGCCAAGAAACATTAATAAATTCTGGGGAAAGTGCATCCCATCTTTGAGGATAAGGGGTTGATTTTCAGTCTATTGCAGGTAGACACTATTCTACTTACTTTGCAGATGAGAAAAAATATAATAATTAACTCCACTTGAGAAATACAATTCAAAGAGACTGAATAACTTACCCAAACTCACCAAACTAAACGTGGTCATTGACATACTAATGTAGGTCCTTCTGACCCTAATGCTGTTTCTACTACACAATTCTGCCCCCAAAGTAGAAAGAAAAAGATCAAGGAAAGGTTCCTTCCTTAAGAGTATATTTTTAAATTGTTTCATTGGTTAAAATATTTATTAAATATTTTTATTGAATAGCTACTCTATACTAGTAAATAAGACTTAATTTAGATGCCGAGAGGATATATGAATCAGACTCAGTCAGCCCCAGAAATCCCCTATTTTAGCCATATATTTCAATGCCTATAACTCCTAATTCTACATCTACAGACCTGGACAAACTCAACTATCTAGCTGACAACTCCAGTTTCATGTTCTATACAGTTTTTCAATTTGCTGTGTCTGGAACTGAACTTTGGAATTCTTCCCCTGCAAATAAGTTTAATCTCTCAGCCTTCTCCACTTCAGGAAAGAGCATCGCCTTGCTTCTCTCCTTCATAGCCCACAGCTAACAAATAATCAAATGCCTGAAATTTGTCTCAAAAATGTACCCTAATGCTATTTATGTCTCATTATTTTCATTAGCCCCAGACTTCTATCTGGTATCTTCATTTCCATTCTTATATTGCCTCAATCTATTTTCCATACATAACCTCCTCTGAACATAAATTGGATTATGTCAATTCCACGGTAAAATACTTCAATAACTACCTGCTACATTTCAGGCATACCTTGATCTGTTTAGGACATTTGTGTGCCTGTTGTCCTGGAGTAAATAGTAATAGAGCCTCCATTCACTTTTAACATTCTTCCATTTAGACAATAATTTACATAGCCACCCTATATTAGGGCTTTGTGTAATCTTTTCTCTGCTTACAATTTCTTCCCAGAGCCACAGCCTTTTTCCCTTAGGACTCATTGGGGCCTGCCCTGGAGTCTCCCCCATAATTACTTTTCTTCAAAAGCTGAACCAGTGTTTAATCCTATACTTAATTGTTTTGTTTGTTGAATGTCTATTCATGCTATTAGGGTATACAGAGAGAAGCAGGCCCATGCTGATGGTGTTTACCCCTAGACACTCCAGTTAGCATAGAACCTGGCTCATGGTGGGTGTCCACAAAATATGCATTGAAGGATTAATGGCTAAGTAAACGTGCCATACAGTCAGGGAGTTATGTAAACACACAGTATACCATTTACATCATAAAAATGTGTTCAAGATACCAATGACCAAAACTAATACAGAAGAGGAAGAATTACTTCTGTTTAAAAAGAGAGGTTGACCAGGGAAGGCACCATAAGGGGAGGAAGCCCAATTGGTGCTGATGAATGAAAAAGAAACTAGGAGAAACGATTTCCAAGTAGAAGAGATGGCATTTGCAAAGGCAAAAAGGTTTAAAACAGTGGTTATTCAGGAAACTCAAAGCAGTTTCTTTTATTAGAGTATACAGTCTTGCATAAATGATATATTAATGCTATGTATCCCTAAGGACAAAACCTAAATTATGGAAAACACTGCAGGAAATATAGAGAAGCACTAAGACATTTGAAACTTAGCTTTGTTTTCATGTACAGCGCTAGGATGCTTTGAGAATTCTTATTGCATATTTAGCTCACCTTATAAATTATAGACATTCTTAGATAAGCAAATCACTTTTTGAAGAGTTATATTTGAAACTTCATTACCATAAAGAATCCTCCCAGTAGTGAGTTTGTCATGCAATATTCACAAAATTATAATACATAATCCATAAGAAGCTATATTGAGATTTATGGTATATAAAACTAAACTGGGGTTTTCCTTCAAATAATTCTTTTAGTTTTCATTTTAAGAGTTATCTCAAATTTCTTCTTCGAGATATGTATTCCTATTCATTCTTTGATTGCAAAAAAAAACAGGCTAAGACTACTAAATTAACATTTTCACATTTATATTATACAACTGCAAAGATGACTATAATTGTATGATTTATAGAATATCAGGTCATATTTAAAATATATTTTATTAATTTCAGAGAATGAGAAGTAGAGGGGATAGAAACATCAATAATGAGAGAAAATCATTGATTGCTGCTTCCTGCATGCCCCACACTGGGATGGAGCCTGGCATGTGCCCTGACCAGGAATCAAACCATGACCTCCTGGTTCATAGGTAGATGCTCAACCACTGAGCCATGCCAACTGGGAAATCAAGTCATATTTTGATGTAAGAGTTGAAACAGTGAATTAAAACTCAACTCAGGGGTATATATCTAGAAGGAGAAGTTTCTTTAAGAAATATCCTTAGTATAAATAACCATAAATGGTTTCCTAAACATAAAACATGTATACCAGAAATTGAATACTGGTGGACTACAGGACATGAATGCTTTATTTGGCTCTCAGAGCAGTTCAAAGTTTGAGTCAAGATTTAAATTTGGAGAAGTCACATAAACCATCCAGTTCTAGTTCCTCTTAAAAATTGAAAACTGAGAATACTGGTGGGAAAACCAGTCTCCTACAGGGGAGTAGTTGCTCTTAAGTTCATCAGAATCACCTCCCCCATCAGCCCAGGTTCTGAGATCCAGACCACTTCCCTCATGTATGTTACATACCTGAAACCTTGTGCCAGACCACTAAAACCCCCAACTATTAAAGACCAATTAGCACTATCACAATGTCTAGGAAAGTATTAGAAATTTCACATTTTGTAATACTGAAAATTGAATGTACATGCTATTTTCAAAAATCATCTAAAAATGCGACAATTAAGACATTTAATCTCTTCTTCCTTGGGTTTTGTTTGTTCACTAAATAGCACCAAAACTAATAAGAAGCCAAACAAGTCCAGGATATATCTTCAACACAGGATATATCTTCAACACAGGATATATATTAAAGCCGATCTCTGTAGGACCTAGGGACCATGAAGCCCTCTTAACACCCATCTGCAGCTGAACCTATGACTTGGTTTTATTTTTTCAGACTTTCAAGAAAAATTTCACTTCACACAATAATTTCATGCCTTACATTTTTAAATCATGGAACTAGACAATGTTCTGGGGCTTTTTAATGCACCAACAATTTTAACAAGTTGCTATACTCACTTTTTTTAAAAAAGGATTCACCACTCCACAAACTTTTCTGGACTGGGTCCTTTCCATGTAATTTTTATATTGCTTTCCTTTCCTTGTATATGCACAGCAAAACGTTTTATGAAGATATCAATTTGTATGTTATGCTTGCCTCTTCAGAATAAATTGAAAAATCTGTGTGTTTCTGTCTGAGCTCTCTTTGAAAGGGCTTTTAAGGGCTTTTGTGCAGTAGGACCTGACATTGCAATTCCAAGGCACAAGCCTCACTTAGGTTTTGTTTGAGAAATTGACATATTTCTCTAGCAGTGGAGGTAAGGGTGAAGCGTGATTTCCTTCTCCTTTTCCTTATCAAACACAGGTCTATGTATTTTCCCCCTGGCTGGTAAGATATTTCTCTTGTCCTCTGGTCACTGTAACAATCCAAAAATATATAAGTATATCATGCCTTTGATCTGTGGTTTGAGTGTAAGTACTTCCCTATACTCTATCTTTAAATTGCAAGCATACTATATTTAAATAGATAAAAAATTGACATGTTTTCCATATCGAAACAGTTCCAGATCAGGAAATAGAAAGCTAGAGAAGTCACTTCCACAGGAAGGGATGGGCACGTACCTTAGCTATCTGGACACACCAGTTCAGCAGCAGCTGGGAACCGATGTTATCCTTGTGTTCATGGACGTAATCCAACAGGCAGCCATGGGGCATAAGCTGTGTCACCAGCTGAATGGTGGGGCTCAGACACACCCCCAACAACCGGACTAAATGTGGATGGTCCATGCTTGCCATGATCAGAGCTTCCTGTAAGAAAAAAATATAACACCATTATTTCAATTCAAAGTTCTTTACAAATATAGTTAGTTGCACGGCACTAGTGGTGCTGATAAGGATTTCGAAATGCATTCTCACTTAAGAAATCAATTAAAAATAAAGACATTATGTTGCTATTATATTCTTAGTGAATTAACTCAAGTAAAATTAAATAAAAATAAACACTATACATGTGTCAAAGTAGAAAATACTTTAGAATAAGTGAATATGAATTTAATAGCAGTGTTTTCTCTTTTGTAATACAGAGTATATTAATTGTTATTTACTGCCAAATAAGTTGAAATGGAATCCTGCCTATACCATGGATTTTTCACCTTTGGTCTTTGGTTCTAGAGTACAGTAATTTATATAAATACAGTTATTTACATGTAGAATAAGGTGATGCAAACCTAAGTCACCCATTATTCATAAGCAATATACCTATTGTGCATTTATGTGAAAAAATAAACATTTTAATAAATATTTTTCCTAAGTTCGCCTTAACTCAAATTTATTTTATTTTCACAATTATAAGTGAAATCTTATTCATAGAATTATAAAATCTGAGAGCTAGTTGAGACAAAAAATTGTTTATTCCAAATTCATTAAATAAGGAAACATTTCTATTTTTATCATAATTATAAAGGCACTTTTGCTTAATAGATATAGATTTTAGTGCATCCTAAAGTGAGTTTCCAATGAAAAGTTATTGAAAATGTCTTTATATGAATTTGAAACAGATATGACATTATACACACATACCCCCCACACACACACAAACAGGGGTATGATACATACATGACCATTATTACAATCAGTTTACCTATATGAAGGTTTGTTCATTGTACTTGAATAATTTCTGTAGCTTTAAAATTTTTTCAAACAAAAAAATCGAGGACAGAAAGCTATATTGAACTTCTTTTTAAGATGGCGTAGCAAATTGAATACACACATTTACTTCCATTTGCTCTTAATTCCAATTTAGTAACAATAAAGGAATTAATAAAAAGCCAGAAACCAAATATCATACAGATGGAGCAACAAGGAAAGAATACTAGAAGTAGGAACTGGCTGGGCAAACATAAGAAATCTGAAGCCTAACTTGGCAAGAGGGAAACTGAGAAGAAATCCGATTGACACCACGGGTATACACAGGCGTACACCACCAAAGGCTCCAGGAGTGTTAGCACCATAAACCTCCGTAGGCCGAGCAGGAGGGCATGCATGATTTGCGCAAGATTGCGTCAAAGTATATTTAGGAACAACTTGGACTACTGATCTGTTCTTCCCTCCATCCTTAGGAGAGTGACAAAAAGCATTGTGAACTGTACTATTAGGCACAATAGAAAGAGAAGGACTCTGACAAAAATATTAGACTGATGTAAATTAGCAGATGCTGAAAATTGGGAGCACTCTCTAGTTCCTTCTTCCAGATGGAGCTGTGGCTTCAAAATTCTGAGTTTGTTTAAACCTTGAATTCTATACCCAGGAAAATGTTAACAAGGTGAGTAGATACACAGGCATGTTCAGACATATCTGTTCTTAAAAAATATTATCTCAGGTGCTTCCTTTCTCTGTTAGATGTGTGTATTAAATAAAGAGTACATTCAATTGAGGAAACAAGGAAATAGCAGTGATGGAATATTTCAGAATAAAGGATGTGCAGCAGAATGAGATCACAACATTCAGGCTGGAGTAGAACATGTCACTCTGGAAAGGTGATCCTAAAAGATGAAACTGATAGAATGCCTAATGAGATTAAAGTACATTAAGAGCACCCGGCTGGTGCTGCTCAGTGGTTGAGCATAGACCTATGAACCAGGAGGTCATGGTTCAATTCCTGGTCAGGGCACATGCCTGGGTTGTGGCTCAATCCCCAGTGTGGGCATGGAAGGCAGCTGATCAATGACTCATCATTGATGTTTCTCTTTTTCCCTCTCCCTTCCTCTCTGAAATCAATAATATATATATATATATATATATATGTTAAAGTACAATAAGAGCATATCTACTTTTCTAGCAAAGGGGAAAATCAAATTAGTGGTAGATAAATAGAAAACTAAGCAAAAGTAAAAAGAATAATTTGATGTGAAACAAGAATTGCACGAGAAGATAATTGTATTTACTACAGAACACAGCTGGAAATAGTTATATAATCATAACAACGTAAACACGAAATGCTGAAATAAGCAAACATCATATGACAAAATTGGAAGAAGAGGGGCAGGGAGGTACACTTTAGCAAAGTGGTGATGGAAAGGGTGTAAAAGATATATTCCTATTGTTTTAGTGAAAAGTTAATACTATATGATGCATAAAACCAAAAAAAACAGGAGTTGACAGTATAAACATATTATTTAGATATATGGAGCTAAGCTACAGGAGAAATTGCCAAAAAGTTGGAAGTGATTGCTTTGGTCCATGGAAAATGGGGCCGGAGAAGGGAGAGGTAGGTAGCTAGAGACTGCTGCTTTTCATCTTTAGCCTTGAAGAAGCACTTGGCTTTTATTGTTATTATCTTAAAGCTATTTCTGAGGCTATTACTCACATTTAACCTCCACTACTGTTTTAGTGGTGTTGAGTTCAGTTGAGTTTAAAGATTATTCACTATTATGGGGAGTATATAAATTGACTGAATCTAGCCAGAGTCTTAGGTGAGGTGTAACATTTTAGTGTTTGAGTGTTTGAGTGGCACAGTATGGGCACACGCCTGGAGAAAGGAGTGATTCAGGTCCACACAGAAGAAATAAGCTGGTAGGATGGCATCAGCTTTACTCAAAGAACTTTGTTTTAGAGTCAGTTTTGCAGAAGCTGAAACCGTCATTTCCCAGATGCTTCCAAGTAGGTTAGGTCCTCCAATTCCCCTTTCCTGAGACACCCCAGGAACCAGACGAGTCAGAACACCAGCTTCTATGCTTCCTGGCTGAGACCACCACAACAACACCTTGAAGATGGGAAGCCCAGAGAGGCATCACCTCTGGCAAGGGCACTGGCATTCTCAGGGGGTGCCAGTCAACAGTGCCAGGGCTAGGACCTCTCAGTGGCTCCACCTGGGGGCAAGAGCTGGTAAGAAAGGACAAGGACCCTGTAGATACCACAGGTGACTGAACTGGGAGACTGGTTTACGAGTGTGTATGAGATACCCAGGAACCTCCCAAACTATTTGGGAAAGGTTTACTGGGGACTGGAGTTTCTGCAGAATCAGCAAAGCCAGAAACTTGAGTTATTACGATTGATGTGGCCCCAGCTAGATCAACACTTTGGTTTTACTTACTGTATATTTCAGTAAACATGTGAAGTAAAGCAAACCACTATGGTTATAGGAGAGTGCAGAGAGGAATGACAGCCAAGTTAAATGACCTGTTATGCAATCCAGTACTAGGATTAGTTGATTAATTCAACATTAATTAATATTAAGAGTGTAAGTCAGAGGGTTCCTGTGCTGATATGCACACATAGAAATATGCACACACATCAACAAATAAGCAAAACATACAATCAAATGAGTATCTAACTTAGTCAAGTACCAAATTAAATATTTAATCAGCCACTCAATATCAGCTATCTCGTTAACTTAAATGTATCCTGATTGTATTCTCTCTATTTTTCTTCTCTGGTAGCTCTGTCTTTCATGTGCATAAGGGTCACCTCAGTTTATCCCAAGTGTAGCATTCTTGATCCCACTCCCAGAAAATCAGGTGCGGAAATGGATCAGAAGTCTGCACTTGTATCAAGCTCCCTAGATGAAGCCACTGTAGGTAATAGGAAACTCTGAGAACTCCTAGAATACCTCCATTAAATCTGTGTCCCTCCAATCTATTTCAAAAGCAGTAACATGCAACAGTGTTTTGATCCTTTTTATAACCCTATAAAGCAGTCAAAAGAGGTAGTAATCCTGTGCTGTAAAATGAGGGTGAGTGGGATTGCTGCCTCAGATCAGCTCCCAAGTGAGTAACAGGGTCAGTTTTAAGACTCCAGCTTTCTGATTCTTAGCGCAGTGCTATTTATTATGACAGTGAAAATATGATTATTTTTACTTTGGTTCCGTCAGCACTCCTCACTGTAGATGCTTGTCTTTTAACAAGAAGACAGCCTCAGACACCTGAATTAGCCATACCTCTATAAATGGGGTCTAATTCTACTTTAGTTCCCGAGAAGCAACTAAAGTCAAACAACAAATTTGGGCTTACAGTTAAACTGCTATCACTTATGATATGCTTTCAGAAAAAGACCAAGAAAAAACCTCTCTGATTTCCTAAGAGTGTTATCTGGTACAGACCATTTCTTAAGATAAAGAAAATAATAAAATGTCAGGTAAAAGAGAGATTTTGAGTTTATTTCAAGCTTCTTTTTAGCATGGAATATATAAACAATAGGTGTGTTTTTTTCTTTCCAACTCAAGGAGTAATGATAATTCTATTCTAAATATGCATTTGAAAAGTTTACATCAGCAGAATGTGAAAAAATCACTTGAAAGTTCTCTCTAAAATATCTATTAGTAAGTCCTGGCAAAAAAGCTGGGTTGTATTAAGGAAAATTGCTCATTACACTACAAAGAGTATTTGAAACAAAATTGCAGAGTATTTGCATAATAGTTCTCTTCTTTTTTTTTGAGAAAGAAAAGATGAACAAGACACTAATTGTAGGTTTTATTTTTTCATAAAGAAAATAGCAGATGGCTTTTTTGAGGGATAGGGAAATAGATAAAGAAATGAGAATATGGATTCATTTAGAGCGATAGTGTGATGAAAAAGAAAAAAAAGTCCAGTATTTTAATAATAGTGTTGGGTTTCAATAAATCACTCTGTGTTAAAACTAATAATGTGTGCTGCTCCATATTTCATGTGGCCCATGGAAAGAATTTTGGAATCTTTGCTGTTGTCACTAAAAAAAATATCACCAAGGCCACTGGAATAAGTACAATTTGACAGGTGCATTATCAATTTTTCCAGAAATAAAATTATTAACCATCTTTGTTTTCCCTTTCATACATTTTTTCTTGGGGTGAATTAAAGGATTTTTTCATTGGACGAGGGGGGGCGGAGATGTAACAGGTACTACACTGAAAACTAAAGCATGAACATTTTTCTTTATAATGAGGTCTGGTTTGTATAAGGACATTTTTTTAAAAAACCACCAAGGGACGACCAAAATCTCTGAAGCATGTATACCATTTTTTCTCTAGCTTATGCTATTTGTTTCTCTATTTTGGTCTGAAGGGAAGACGTTTCTCTACAATAATAAAACTGAGCAATGCCATTTGTCACATTAAGGCATCATTTTGCCCAGCCTTCAGATGTTTATACCTTGCCACTTAAACTTGTTTTCTCACTCATGTTGGTTAATGGTTTCACAAAAAGAAAATAAACACACACATATGGCCAGTGAAAACTTATGGGCTATTCTGTTTTTTTAAAAATGTTAACTTCAGCCAAACTTTTACTGTTTCATTATATCTATGGGCCATTAATTCAATACCCTCCAGTTGAAAACGGAGAAAAAAAATATCATTGTAGCAGGGATAAGGAAGATTAAAAAGGGAGATAAAGAAGAAAAGATACACAATTAATGTAGACATATAAAACTGTGCTTAATGCAAGAGTCAGCGCTTATGAATGCTCCAAAGGAAGGCTCCTAAAGACAGTGATGGTGATGAAGGAAACAAAGAAGATAATGGTGATAGCACTGATGAAAATGAAATAAAATCATTGGTCCATAATAATGTTTTACAAACCTGTTTTGCTGCAGATGCTACCCAGATAATAAAATAAATTAAATCTCCATTTCTTCCCTCATGTCTAGAATAAATAATAATTTACTTGTCCAAGTAGTGAGTAGCAATTAGGCTGAATTAATGCCATCAATTTAAGTTTGTCCACATTGCTCAGTAGTCTTAGCAATCCTTCCAATCTTTGGTACATTTTTGTGGCTTGAACAATCCAGATTAGGATCTTCCCAACTTTTAGAGCCATCCTTTTCTTCCATTCCCATTCCACATCATTCACCCATTGGGAGGTAGAAACTTAGCTTTAGATATTACTTAGACATGCTATATGATGAAGAACTCTGAGAATAATTTCACACAAGGTATAATTCTACTTTCTCACTATGTTCTTTACATTTTCCTTATTCCTCATTGGACTGAATTTCACTTCATCCTCGTTTTATTTTCTTATCCTTCTGTTACATATTCATCCACTTAAAACGTTTATTGAAGACCTGGCACTGATGAAAATTGGTTCTAAAATATCATCTCTACCCTCATGAAGCTTTCCTTCTACCAAAAGAGCCAACAAATAAACAGAACAACCAAATAAATATAAAATAGATGTATAAATAACAATAAATTATATTAAGAATTATGGAGAGAATAAAGAGGGCATTGTAATAAATTAATAAAATGGTGCTGAAGAGCTTTAGATAGGGTTAGTTAGGAAATGTGTTCTGAGATCTGAATTATGAGAAGAAGCCAGATAGACAGATGCGAGGAATGAGCCTAAGAACTTGGCAAATTTTGGAAAGTCTGAGAAAACTAATGTGCCTGGTAGGGGCCCGATCATGAAAGGCCTTGCAGTCATGGGAAGAAGGCTGAAATGATTCATACTTTTTAAATGCCCGCTTTCTGTGATGCTTCTTTTCTCCCCTAGCCTGCACTCCATTATTAACGATTTCAATGAAAGCATTTACCATCATCATATGATCTTTTCCCATTGGTTTTCCCGTTTTGCCACTCCTTGGCCAAAGGGTATTGCCACCACCCGAATACTCAAACTTTCAAATGTTGTTAGAGAAAGGTATAGATTCATGGGGATTTGTCCTAAACCTTCTGATCTGTTCCTCCTAAAATAGCCCTCTGTTTCCATTTTTAATTTCTCATTGACTCTTTATCACATTAATTATTATCTGTATCATTGGACAGAAAAATTAAAAAAAAACTTTCTACCTTTCACAATATTTACTCTGTAAAATGTACTCTTGACATCATTTCATTTTGTTTTCTTTAATCATTTACCAGTGTTTCCTTCTAGTACAAGTTCAAGCTCACTCTCTATTGTCACCTTTAAGGTATATTTTGATGCTCCATATTCTAAAAATGAAAGTTCCTTCAATTTTGTCATTTCTCTACTTTGGAAATATTTGCTATTACTTTGGCTATTTGTTTATTTTATAGTCTTTCACTCCTTAGGGCTCTAGTTTTCTGCAACTTTGCTGCATTTTTAGTGTTCAAATTAGTCTTGAAAAAGTCACCAAAACCTCCTTTTCATTGGTCAGCAGGTTTATTCTCTCATTCATACATTTTCCTGGCATTCTGCACTATTTTACTTCACTGAACACCCTGCATTTTGAAACTCGCTCTCTGTCTGATGTTACTCTTTTATTCTAACCTAATTTGTCAGTCTTTCTGGGTATTCTTATTATAATCATTGACACCTGCTTTTCCCTCTCATGCCTTAAATATGAAATGCTACAATGGCTTTAGGAAATATAACATAATTAGCAAACACCTGGAATCAACTGAAAAATTGTAGTTTTCAGAATTTGATTTCATTTGAAGCTATTTACGTAACATTCCTATTTACAAAGTCAGAAAACACAATCCATTACCATTACATCCAAAAGATCTGTCTGAAATATCCCAAATATGAGAATTATGTGGTGCCCTTATTCAAAGTACGTAACATTCCTATTTACAAAGTCAGAAAACACAATCCATTACCATTACATCCAAAAGATCTGTCTGAAATATCCCAAATATGAGAAT
Source organism: Myotis lucifugus (assembly GCF_000147115.1). Taxonomy (NCBI): domain Eukaryota; kingdom Metazoa; phylum Chordata; class Mammalia; order Chiroptera; family Vespertilionidae; genus Myotis; species Myotis lucifugus. The sequence goes on from NW_005871051.1 coordinate 13,316,545, forward strand.
TATGTGGTGCCCTTATTCAAAGCATTTTTTGGCCACTTGTGTGATTTCCACTGTCATCTCTGAGCAGGAATTAACAGGTCTTTATTTATGAATACCTTCCATACTGTAATACCTATCAGAGTCTTCTTAGACTGTTAACTTAAGTGTCTGTCATCTCTAATGATTTTTCTGGAAGAAGTAGTATTAGTTGATCATTAGTCTATGGCTAAATTCGTGTTGAGTATATGGCTCGTAGTAAACAAAATCAATGTTATTTTATTAATAAATGAACAGTATCTTTATTATATTCCCTACTTCCCATACCACCTCATCCATATTTCAAATGTCTCATATTGACATAGATATCCTGCTGAACTTCAAATGTAAGATTCAAAATAAAATCCTCCATAAGAGAATGTCTGCTAACTCTATTAATTTTGTAAGTTTCAGAAACATTTTCTAACTTGGTTTTAAAATCTTAGATTCATATTTGGAACTCTCATTTTTATTGTTTTCCATTCCATCCCATATCCAATATTTTTGCCAGGTCCTAATCAATGCTTATTCCAATGTGGCTCAAACATGTATCCTTCTATGTATTTTGATTCTGATTCCTACTTAAGTTCAGACTCACATGAGTATGATAAAAAGAATGCTGATTTGGTCATTAACTCTAGTCTGTTTTTGCTATAACCTACAAAAGCATCTGTATTTTTTTGGAGTACTACACAGAGAGCCTTAACATTGCATACACTCAATAAACATTTGTTGTATTAAACTGGATATGTTGAAAATTGCAATAAACTGTGCAATGAAGAAGCTTAGACTATGCTCCCAGCTATGACTCTAACGATGTGTGGGACTGCCCTGCATATTTGTCCTTGCCCTGCCAGATTCAGTCGCCACTCTTCTCTATTTCGCCACATGCCCAGTGAAACCGACCCAAATGCATGATCAGAGGCTAGCTGTCCCCTGGCTTTCACTTGGGTTCAGCCAGTGAAAAGCAGCAGCAGAAGATAAGACAGATGAGTGAGTTTGGTTTTACCCCTGAGCCTCCACTTTCCTGCAGACCACAGCTGCTGTCAGGTCAGGGTAAACACCCCTTGTTCAGTCAGGCCTAGTAATTCTGTGACGCGTCTTGAGTTACTTCAACAATCCCAGTTGCTGATCCTCAACCCTGCCCATACCTTTATAAAACCTCCTTTGCTAAACTCTCTTCCATTACTCTAACTTTGTACACCATGTATTTCCTGCGGGGATTTTCCTGATACACTAATCTTGGACAAGTCATTTAACCTAACACTTATTTGTAAAATGACACAATAGGTCACAGATGGCAAAACATAGCATGCATAGTATACCAACGCCCCCTCAAGTCATCCATGGTAAATATCGCCAAGCAATCGCTGCGGTAGGTCGATAATGAATCCCCCAAAATGCCTGCATGCTAATCACAGGAACCTGTGAATGTTACTTTATTTGGGAAAAGAGTCTGTACAGATATGATTAAGTTGGGGATTTTGAGGTGAGGAGATCATACTGTATCCTGGTAACAGAGAGCAGGGGAGATTAGATACAGACACACAGAGAAGGCAGTGTGAGGAGGAGGAGGCAGAGATGGGAGTGATGCAGCCATAAGCCAAGGAACACCGGAAGCGGGAGGTGGCAAGAAACAGATTTTCCTTAGAGCTTCTGGAAGGCAGGGGGCCACACCGACACCTTGATTTCAAAAATCTGGCCCCCAGAAATGTGATGTAATATATTTCTGTTGTTTTAAGTCACCAAGTTTGTGGTAATTTGTTACAACAACCTCAGGAAACTAATACCATTACTGTATTCTTTCCTGCCTGGACTGGATGAGCGCTCAAAATCTTTCTCAACTCAATGCTTTAGGCAACAAAAACCAATTTACTAGGAGGTAAAGGTGAGGTTAAACAATATTGCCCTGATTTTATACATACTTTAAAAATTAATGTTGTTACCATGCCTTATTTAGTTTGGATGTACTATATTAGTCTAACCTAAATGACTCAGATACTATTTAATTCATTAAAATATTTATATATATATTAATATTAATATATATATATATATATATATATATATATATATATATATATATCAGCTACATGATATAGTAGAGGCAATAAGCTTATCACAGAGCCTAGTACATTCTTAAAATGTTAGTTATTACTACGTTTGTATTAAACCGATTATATCTAAAGGGAATGAAATTGTTGAATAGCAAAGGCATGGCCAAGAGTCTAGAAAAAACAAAAACAAAACAAAACAAAACAAAAACCCTGCAACTGCAGGGTAAGTGGTCAATTTGACCTTTTACAGTCCAGTGGGGATATCTGGGGTGCAAGGCAGGAAACCTGACCCAGAAAACCAAGCAAATAGGTTTTTAGTTTTGTTTTTTTGTCAGCATTCTAGAAGCTATTCTTTTTCTATTTCAGCCCAAGGAGAGGTGCAACTCTCTCCTCCCACCTTCAATATAAAATAGTCATGAAGAGTTAGGAGATCATGGAGTTGCAAGAGAACTCCAAGGGCTACGTAAGATACAAAAGGTAGCCGCAGTAACAGTAATAACACTGCTTAGCAATCTGGGTTAAAGTAGATCATGAGACCCAGGGTCCTGGCGAATGCCTGTACAGTACTCCCCCTTATCTGTGGTTTTGCTTTCTGCAGTTTCAGTTACCCACGGCTAACCACGGTGTGAAAACACTAAATGGAAAATTGCATAAATGAAGAATCATAAGTTTTAAATTGCGTGGCATTTTGAGCAGTGTGATGGAATCTCAGGTCATCTTTCCTGTCCCACCCAGATACTACCCACCAGTTAGTTGCTTACTTAGTAGCCATCTTGGTGATCAGATCGACTCTTGGGGTATCATAGTGCTTGTGTTCAAGTCACCCTTATTTTGCTTAATAATGGCCCCGAAGTATAAGAGTAGCAATGCTGGCAATTTGGATATGCCAAAGAGGAGCCATAAAGTGTAGGTACACATTGGACAAAATAGTATATATGTACACACATATATGTGTATATGGTTCCATACTATCTGCAGTTTTAGGTATCCACTGGCGTCCTTGGAAAGTATGTCCCATAGATAAGGGGAACTATTATAACTAGGGCAGATACACTTTACAGCTTACTGAGTAATCATGCAAAGCTCCGGAGAGAGAAAGACAGAGGTGTCTGCTATGAACATTTCGGGACTGATACGGAAGAACAAACACAGCAAGGTCCAACATGAGTCTTTTCCAGAGGACACTACAGTGTGCCATAAAGAATAAAGACTCAAACAAACCAGAACTAGAATAAGTCATCTGAGACTATATTCTACCACCAAGGAGGAAGAAATAATTATTAACTTCCAAATAATGCCTTTCTTTCATTTTGTTCTCTCTCTACATAAAAGTCTATTTCTCAAAGGGCTATGTAATCTGTTGGGTAATTCCTGTATTTAGTTCATCTATAAAGTTTACTAGTTCTTAGTAAGCATATTTATGGTCCCTTTAAAGTCACCTATTAAATAATTTCTTCAGATCATAGTACCTTTTGTTGAATTATGCCTGGAACAAAACTATTCATTTTACATACTAAAACTTACTTTTCAGGCAATCTTGTCTTGTCTAACAGATATTATTCTATCCATTAAATAATAAGGAGACAGGTTTGAAAAGGATAAGCAATTTACCAATATCATAAAGTTAGTAAGTTGCCAACCTGGGATTTGAACCTGGTTCTCATTGTGTCTCTAGCCAAGGCTCTTCCTACCATGCTGCCTCCTCATGAATTATTGTCAGGAAGGTAACCAGGTAGAGCTAACTGATTATGTGGTAACTAGAAGCCCAATGCACAAAGATTCGTGCAAGAATGGGCCTTCTTCCCCTGGCTGCTAGCATCACCTTCGCTCCAGCCTGGAGCCACCTTTCTGCCTTTCCATGCTACCCAGAGGCCTGGAGTGGCCGGGGGTGGGGCATCCCACCCCGCCGCTGGCTGCTTGGAGCCTGTGTATGCAAATTAACCCACCATATTTGTTGGATTAATTTGCATACTCACTCCTGATTGGCTGGTGGGCATCGCAAAGGTACAATCAATTTGCATCTTTCTCTTTTATTAGTGTAGATTATCCTAATGTCCTCACAGGACTTGTCATGATAAAATTAACCCATTAATGGAATCTGAATAATGTGACATTCTAACAAACACTAACTGTCCTTTTTTAAAAATATGTAAACAACAATTTATCCAAATTATGAGCACAATTTATCCTCAACTACTCAAAATTAATTCTCCAATAATAAATTGCTAAATTGCCTTGTAGAAGGAGACTAAGACTAATTTGTGTCTTTATTCTCATTTCTGCATAGGAGAACTTGATTCTAGGAATACTTAATCAATAATTTTAAAAATTCAATTTGACTTAAGGTAGATAAGAATCTAACAATGTTGGTAATAGCTCTTATTTAATCACTTAGAACTTTATGATTTGCTCTTTTGTATATTTTATGGAAATAATAATTCTGTTTTGCTAGATACTACATCTTCTTTAAAAGAAGACAATTTACTGTCTTTCTAGTTGGCAAGAAAAATCTGTTAATTAATGACAATTATATCAAAGGCATGAAATGACAAACAACTAAATAAAATTAGAGAAATCCTCCCTTAACATCTAATAAAATATCTCACATACACTGCTGGCAAAGGAGCAGGCTAAATGGTGTTTTCTTTATAATTAATTCAAGATAAAATAGTGAGTGACATTAATTACTTACCAGTCGCATGCTCACATGGGATAATTCATATAAAGAAATAATTTGTCCTATCATTTATTTTATTCTTATCTCCTCTACTTTTTATAATGAATTTAATTATTACCATCAGATATATTAAATTTGAAACCATGATTCATATGCAAGTTCTTATATTAAATATTCATGCCAATGTTATTTTAATATTCTACACCTACCCTGATGTCAAAGGCATGCTGTTAGAGGCTATAACTAGTGAAAATCTACATTAATGTTATTTATGTTTTTATGTTTTTAATATAGGAGTAGTAAATATTATTACCACCCACACAAGCCAAATAAGTTATGATAAACCCTTAACGACAATTATATGATGTGACCAAGACCCCTACTGCTAAAATCTTTATTGCAGGCAGGTATGAGTCAAAGGAGTGTGTGGATTTGTCGCTAGACACACACAATGAGGGGGTTAGAAAGTGACAGTAAAACAAAGAGTACCTCATAAAAAAATATCTGCAAGAAGACATCGAATCCTGATCTGGCATTTGAAACAAGCCATTAAAAATAACTAATATTTTCATTTATTTATATATATTTTTAATACTACCCAAGGATATTTTTCCATTGATTTTAGAGGGAGTGGAAGAGAGAGAGAAAAACGGAGAGAAATATCAGTGTGAGAGAAACAGATCGATTGGTTGCCTCCTGCACGCACCCTGACCAGGGCCCAGGCCAGGAGGAGCCCATAATGGAGGGAAGGTATGTACCTTTGACCAAAATTGAACCTGGGATCCCTCGGTCCACAGGCTGATGCTCTATCCACTGAGCAAACGCAGCTAGGGCTTAACTAATAGTTTAGACATGAAATGGTATTTTAGATTTAATTAACCTAGTAAAGGTTTATTCATCATAATTATATTCATCACCAGCAATCTCAAACATACTGCAGGGCACTATAGTGGTTTTTGTGTGATATGTTACTTTATTAATAACTGTATAGAGTTTAGGAGTATTTATTAGGAATACCTCATCATTTTTTTCATTCATGAAAGCTCAATATTGACTGGGAGGTTGCTCTATATATTTCCTGAGAGCACAAAAATTAAAAAGACATATATTTTACTCTTAAATAGCTAATATTCTAGTAGAAGTCTTTTAAATGTACTAAAAGTAGGTTATAAATATTAATAATGGTTGTGACAAATATTTATGATGCAAGTTTTCTATAAAAATTCACTGAAGACAGAGATTACTGTCTAACTGAAAAAAAAAGAATAAATGAATACTGGGGATGAGGGGAAGCTTTGTTGAACAGAAAAATCTGAGTGCAGATACTAGGATGTGGAAAGAACATGGTATAAAAGAATAACTGACATGGGTGGGTGGTGTGATGAGGAGGAAGAGATATGGACAGTGATTCACACCAATTCTTTCCAGAGTCTGCTCTGTCTTTTGCCAGCTATGACATAAGAAGCAAGACATTCTCACTGTCAAACCCTCAGGTTCTTGTGCACAGCAGAGGATCAATAATGCCCATCCTGTGAAATAACAATTTCACAAAATACATATGAAGGATCTATGACAGGGACTGTACATTACAATTATCCAATATAATTAATTTCCTTTTCTCCTAAAATTAAGAAATTGGAAAAGTGTCACATGCTTGGGGAATACGAATAGATCAACTAACGTATATGCAGCAACCACTATATGACAGAGCACAGTAAGGGGAGATAGGTGGAGACTGGTGCTTGGAGGAGTGTAAATTATTGGCTGATATTTGAATTTTATTCTAAGCAAACTGGGGATCAATTAAATGTTCTTGACCAAGAAACTCACCTAATTTGGCAGACTGGCCAGGTGTGAATCATAGGAAAAGGGTCTGTATGCCAAGAGGTTGTTTGGGGAGGTGCTGTCCATGGATGAGGTAATGGGATCCCAGCACAGACAGTATATTCTGAGGAATCTGAAATGCATGCCTAGCTTGCCAAAGGCAGACACATTTTTAAAGGGCCTTGTGCTATGTCTGAGGTTATCTACTTTGACTCCTTTTTAAAAATCCTTCAGTATAGAACAGATACTTTTGAGAAATTTCTCTTGTGGGTGATGACACTACAAGTCAAGATAAAACTTTTTCCTGTTCTTTCTGGACAGAGATGCCCTCCTTGAATCCTTCTTCCCTGAAGAGGGAAATGACGTGCATGTAATATAAGTAGAATTATGCTTCTCAGAATCTTTCTTCCCATCATTCTCACAAATGGTTATGCTTTCTTAAGACTAATGGGTGCATTTCCCCCTCCACCAAATTCCATGTATGTGCTGGTCAGTCAGACCCATTGCCTTGTTCACACATATCCTCTGCTTAATATGGGCATACAAATTACTCCTTGACCATTCTGCTAAACAATTCTGAAAAGGGCAAACGAAGTTACAGTATCCAAGTCCGTGTAACATCTAATAATGTCTTGGTTCTTCATACATATATTCAGAGACAGCTATTCCAAGTGCAGTACAGTGACTTTTGTCTGTGGTCTCTATTCATTGTTGCAGTTATCTATCCCTACAGGTGAGGATAAACCAAACTCTGAAGCTATTCCATTAATCATTTTTTACAGTGCATATTTCACAGTATTATACTGTCCAGAATTTCTGAATTCCCTGTGTAAATATTATATAATTTTAAGGTTCTGATGATGGCCATGACAACACAGTGTGGTGATGTCCAAAGGAAGGGGTGCGAGGGTTGGGGAGGAGGGGTGAATAAAGAGAGGGAGGATGGGGACATCTGTAATAGCATAAACAACAGAAATAAAGTAAAAAACATAAAACAAACTGAACTGAGATGGAAATGGTTCTAGAAGCCTAAATACTAGTATAAGATCATTTTGAGAGTTAAAAATAAAAATTTAAAGTTAGTATTTATGATTATGAAAATTTCGGACTATTAGGAAATATATCTGTGGCACTTCAACTCTCAAGATATTTTGCTTCATTTTGTTTCATCAAAGGAACCAGAAAAGTATTATTTATGATAACACATAATTTACTTAGATTAAAAGGAAAAGAATTCATATATTCAGAGTAATTATTCATCAAATATTCTAACGGCATGCAAAACCCACTCATAAGAAATAAATTCTCACTTTTTAGGCATGTTAATTGTAATTTATATAAGTTAATATTCACGGATGTGTTAAAACATGTACTGGAACATCATAACCTAAAATTTATTTTGATTTTTAAAATCATAGTATAGAGAAAGCAAGTATTTGAAGGTTCTTCTAAACCAATTTCAGTGATTTTTAAGTGAAAACTATGCAATTAAATGTTAAGTGTGATTAAAGAGGCAATGAACTTGAGAATATTTGAATTATCAGTAGAGTTATGGTGCTCTTTAACATTAAGGCATTTTCGCACCTCTAATGTATTTCTTTCAAAAATGTGATGGAAGTATTTAAATATTTCATTTAGTAGTTATTACTAGTACATGATATTAGATAGCTTTGAAAATAAATACCTACATATATTCTGTTTCTGAACTAAGAGTTTCTAATGGAACAGTGTACTTTTTAGAGAAAAACATTAAAAAATGAAATTAATTTGATCAATAAACATAAAGATTTACTTACATTTAAGATATATCCAGCCATATTCTAAAAATAAGAATAAATTGCATATCACTTGATATTAATAATGAATTTAATTTTATAATTGTCATGTTTTTAGTCTCAACACAGATTTAAAATTTGTTATTTAGTGATTATGATGTTACAAATATTTTCAGAGTACTAGTGGGTGGTGGAAGAGTTGAGAAAATGAATTTTGATCTTTTTATAAAATATCAGAATAAGCATTGGTGGCTAAAAACTAGAGCTAAAAACATAAAAAATAATAAACATTAATTGAAATATTCTTTGGGAACTATTTATAAACTATTTATGTTCCCATGATTTTGGAAGTTGAGTACAAGGAATTATCTTCCCTGGGTAAATTATGGTTTTATATTTTAAGTTATATTTTCTAAAACAAATTCAAAATAAACTCTATTAAACAATGTACACATTTTAAAAAGTTAGGATATAGTGATTACCTGTAGTAAATAAATACGTGTAGTATTGTAGCTTATATCTTTTAAATAAAAAAATGAAAGAGGAATGAAATTTAGAAAAATATTTCTGTAGATATGACATGTTAATATAAGCACTGCAATTGGTAAGCAGAAAGAATACAGAAGGTCCAAAGAGGTTATTCTTTTGTCAATTATACTGATTAACAGTATTTTCTATTTGTAGGTTCTAAAAATGTCTACTGGAAATAAGAAAGAAATTATTCTTTGCCTTTGTCCCTCAGTTTCCCTTAATAATGCATTCCAAACAATTTAAAAGTCAACTCAAGCTTCTATTTTTTATTTGCCTATGCATTTCCTTAGTAAGAATAAAAATTGTACCGTGAAGAGATAGATAGTATACTACATATATTCTTTTCCTCATTAATTTAATTTTTTATGTATTTATTTATTTACTTAGGCTCATTAATTTTAAAGTAATTGCAAGAGCAAAAACCATGTCTATCATGCACATCTGAATGGCCTCAAGGAACATCCAATTAGAAACTGCTATGTTCTCAACACACATAGCTTGCATATTCCATTCCGGTGTAATTCCATAAGAAACATCTCTTTTGATTTGTTAAATCCACAACACGTTTCAGGTCAGCCAGGAATTTTCAAGTATTTTAGGGTTATTTCTTGGCAGTTGTTTGTTTGTTTACAACTCATAGGACCATATATAGAACATGTGATGTAAAAGATACACAATTTATTAGGTAAATAATCATTTGAAGATAAATATATTCATCAATAACGTGAGAATAGAGCACTAATGTGTTTATAAAACAACATGTAATAAGTGCTAGGATTGAGAGATTTAACATTTATCAATCCAAATGTGTAAGTCTCTGCAGAGTATACTGGAGTTAGTTTATTTGATTTAATCTTTCTTTCTTGATATCTGGAGAGGATGTAATATATTTTGTTTGAGAAGGTAGATCAAAATATTTTGAGCACTAGACTTGTTTTCTCTATTACTGAATTTTAAATTTTTATCTAGGATTTTAGCATTTAAAGATTAAAATTACATGTGTGAATAAGGAACACAAAAACATGCTTCATAGAATTGTACACTTGAAACTGATATAATTTTATCAATGTCACCCCAATAAATTTGATTAAAAATAAAACCATCTAGTGGAATAAAAACATACTTCATATTTAAGTACTCATATAGAAAACTTTTATAAATGTATATATAGTACATCTATAATAATAAAAGCGTAACATGATAATTAGACCGGACATACTTCCGGACAACCTTCTGGACGAAGCCGATGCTGCGAGGGAAGCCCGGGTCCCAGGTGCCAGAAGGAAGCCATGGTCGGCAGATGGGGGAAGGAAGGCCTACTCTTGCACGAATTTCATGCATCAGGCCGCTAGTGTAAGTATATTATATATATGTGTGTGTATTAAATCCACTTGTTTCATTTTCTTCCTCCTAATATAATATATATACAGATCTATTTATATTTTCATTTTAAATAAGGCAAATAAAAGAAGAAAATAGATAAAACAATGTTCAAAACCTGAACACCTTTAATTGCAATCTCAGCTTTGAAATTATTAGGGTCAATGTTGCCCTAGGTAAGATCTTAAGCCAACAAAAATTGGGCCAACTGAAAAGGATTCTGTTGTGTCAAAATTTAACATAATATTTAAAATTATGAACTTTTTAGATCTCAAGAAATAGTCAAGGCAAAAGGTATATATCCCTATTCCTTAAATTAACTCATGCTCTCTTTACCTCTTCCCTTAGGTTTACTTTTTAATTAAAATTCAATATCCACATCTAGGAAATGTGTCAGTCTGAAAATAACTTTCAAGAATCAATGTGAAGGAAAATATAAAAATGACAGTAAGTCTAAAAACATTTCAAGAACTTAGAGTGAATGTCCACACATAATTTCCTTAAATCAACCCAGACTCAGATCAAAACAAATGTGTAGCCCTTTTGAGTAGCCCTTATGCTTAGCCATCAGCATATTTTTCCTTCTTCATACTGTCCACTTCCACAGAAAAGTATTTCCAGTCAGTTCCAACTTTAAAGCCCCAGGAGCAGCAATCTAACTAAGAATTGATAGGTACAATTGTTTGTAACTGAGATTAGATATCAAAATGACCAGGTAGATATAATTTAAACAGCACCTTTATTGTGAAATCACCCCCAACTCCTGTGGGGAGAGGAAATGCTCCCTTCTCTAGGCATTCTACTGTGAAGTCCTCAAAGCAAAGAGTGTGTCTAATACCTCTGTGTGTTATAACACCAAATACAGTGCTTGCCACTCATTTTTTGATGAGTTGAAACTCATACAAGTATGAATCAAATATTTTAGACCCCAGTGTGAATCCTGCTTGAAATACATAAACTGTGTAACTTCAGCTGAGTTGATTATTTAACTGAATCACCATTGCCCACTTTGTTGTTGTTGTTGTTGTTAATCCTCACCTGAGGATATTTTCCATTGATTTCTAGAGAGAGTAGAAGGGAAGGGGAAAGACAGAGAGAGTGAAACATTGATGTGAGAGAGACAGATTGATTGATTGCCTCCTGCACTTGCCCTGATGGGGACCAGGGATTGCGCCTGCAACTTGGGGTACATGACCTTGGCTGGAATTGAACCCGAGAACCTTCAGTCCATGGGCCGATGCTCTATCCACTGAGCCAAACTGGCTAGGGCACCATTGGCCCTCTTTTAAGATGGGCATTATAATACCGACCTTTTTGAGGTTCTGTAGGATGTGAGTTCTTTGTGACCTGAAGCATAATGCCTGGCATGTTGCAAGCATCCAGTAAATGACTGCTGTAAAGGATGCATGGAGATTGGAAGTGAGCGAGAAGAGGATGATTGCAGGCTTCTGAAACTTATAAAGCATTCAAAGAGGTCAAAGTAGATGATGAGAAAGGGAACCTCACTGGGAGACGCATAGGAGGAGGTTCAGAGCAGTTTGAGGGCCAGAAGAAATGCAGGGATCCTAAGAGTGGAAAAAAGGTTTTGGGCACAATAATGAGGGCTTTCTCCATGTTGACACTAGTAGAACCCCCCTTGTGTGGAGCCTGGATGGAAGCTGGCAAGGTGATTTTAACAGAAAGTCAAGAATGGTGGTGGTAAAAACCAGAGCTGTAAGAGACCGTATAGTGGGGATAAGAAAGCAGGTGAAGAAGTTGAAGTGATGGATGATGGGTCATGAATACAAGGCAGACTTTGGCAGCTAACAGACTTAAACAAGAGAGGATGCTTAGGAACTCTGAGTAGGGCCAAGAAAATATTTAATGAAGTGTGGGAGCAAGATAAATGTTAGAAAAGGTCATTGCGGTCAAAAGCTGGAAGTCTAAGAGTTTGATTTCTCAGAGGTAGAACCGTTTTTATGAAATACAAGATAAATCTATCTTACCTAAGGATAGTGCAGTGTGCTCACTGTCCCTAAGCCTAGCCAAACCAAATCCAAATGAGCTCAAATCTTAGCCTTTCTGCTTCTCCCTAATGTTGAAAAATTTATTAAACTTTCTGCTCACTGAAGCACAAACTATAATACTATACAGTATTTCATCTTGCATTCTTCCAAGCACATTAAAATCTCCCATCACATAGACTAGTAGAGTTCGTTGGTCATGTTAAGTCAGATTTGTGTCTTATGTCGTACAGAGATAATCTAGTACTTGACCCCTGTTTGCATAGTTCATGTTGCCCAGAAAGAGGTTTATTTATTAATATGTGGTGGTGCAAGAGGACCACTGTCCTGATCCCCCTTAAAGAAAGGACTGGTTTACCCAGCATCTGAGACTGCCACTGGCCAACTGCCTTCTGCAGACATACGCTGCATAAAACCACTTCACCCAAGTATACTGGTACACTCCTTCCCACACCTAATAGCTACTGGACAACTTAGGTGGCTCATTTTAGCTCCAGAGCTACCAATGGGATCAGGTGAGACTGTTATCAAGCCTGATTTATATGTGCCCCCCACCCCAGCTCCCCAGCTATTGAGCCCAAGGGCACTTCCAAAGAACTTTGTGCATATTAAATTCTATCTCTAAAATATAAAAAAAATAAAAAAAGATAAATTCTATCTCAGAGTATCTTCCTGGGGAATACAACCTCAAACAAAGCATTTAAAAGTGAACTAAACAGAGGAACCAAGATGGCGGCATAGGTACACACCTGTACTTGCTGCCTCGCACAACCACATCAAAACTACAACTAAAAGACAAAATGGACATCATCCAGAACCACAGGAAGGCTGGATGAGTGGAAATTCTACAACTAGAAGGAAAGAGAAAAGCACATTGAGATGGGTAGGAGGTGCAGAGGTGAGTAAGTGCAGAGGTATGGAGGTGCGCACAGAAATGGGCTGGCAACTGGGCGTGCTGTTGTCTTTTTCAATCAGGAGGGAGATACAAGCTCCCAATTGCTCTGAACTCCAGTTCCAGGTGAGACTCTGCGGACCAAGACTCATGCGGGGAGAAACTGGATTGTCTGGCATCCAGACAGGAACGTGAGGGCAGCTTTCTCAAAGAGGTGCTTGCATCAATCAATCATTGTTCCTGCATGAGGCCACAGGACACAGAGACCCTAGGAACTCTCCAGGCAGGGCTGACTGGCAACCAATGCAGTTTGCTCCACCCTGGTGATTCCCTGAGACCCCACCCCACCCAATTTACAACCCCACCCAAGCTGTAAGCAGAGGCTTTTGCATATGAATAGTCTGTTCTTTTGTAATCTAAAACCTAACAAACTGCTGCTGGGTCAAAGAGTGCCAAAGCTTCCAAAAGAAGGCCTAAGGCTTGACAGCAGCCTGCATTGCTTCACAGCTGGGCCTCATCTGGGCACTCCCAAACCCCAAACAAAGAGGAGGAATCTGCAGATCTCTCTGTAGCTCCTGCTGGGTGGCCTCAGGCAGTGGCTGACCTGGCACCTCCTTGGAGATCCAAGAGCCAGTGTACCCAGTGGTCAATGTGAGAACATAACAGATTACAACTCTTCAAATCCATAAGTGATACACTCAAGGGGAAGACTCAGTGAGCACCAAAGCCCTACTGAAGCAAGACCTACCCCATAAGGGTGTCTCCAGCACAGAAGTTCTCCCATTGTAGACACAGCTGGTCCTCACAGCCAATTGGCCTGGTGGTCAATTCCTCCAAGTGATACCAACAGCAATCAAGGCTTAACTACAACAAGACTGTGCACAAAGCCCACAAAGGGATGCACCAAGAGTGTCCACCTCAGGTAATTAGGGAGGCTGAGCCACTGGGTCCTATAGGACACATAACACACAAAGCCACTCTATCAAAACAGGGAAGCAGCCAAAATGTGGAGACAAAAAAACATGTCACAAATGAAAGAAATGGAGGAAAGAAAACTACTGGATAAAGAGTTCAAAACCATGGTTATAAGGTTACTCAAGAATCTTCTAGAAACCTCAGAGAAATTTAGCGAGACCATCAAGGATATGAAAAAGGACCAATTAGAAATTAAGCATACACTGTCTGAAATAAAGAATAATATACAGGGATCCAACAGCAGACTAGAGGATCCCAAGAATCAAGCCAAAGATTTGAAATACGAAGAAGCAAAAAACACCCAACTGGAAAAGCAAAAAGAAAAAAAAATCCAAAAATATGAAGATAGTGTAAGGAGTCTCTGGGACGACTTCAAGTGTACCAACATTCGAATTATGGGGGTGCCAGAAGAAGAGAGAGAGGAAGATATTGAAAACCTATTTGAAGAAATAATGACAGGAAACTTCTCCTACCTGGTGAAAGAAATAAACTTATAAGTCCAGGAAGCACAGAGAACCCCAAACAGGAAGAATCCAAAGAGGACCACACCAAGACACATCATAATTAAAATGCAAAAGACAAAGCAAGAGAAAAACAGTTAGTTACCTACAAGGGAGTACCCATATGACTGTCAGCTGATTTCTCAACAGAAACTATGCAGGCCAGAAGGGAGTGGCAAGAAATATTCAAAGTGATGAATAGCAAAGACCTACAACCAAGATTACTCTACCCAGCAAAGCTATCATTTAGAATTGAAGGTCAGATAAAGAGCTTCACAGACAAGAAAAAGCTAAAGGAGTTCATCACCACCAAACCAGTATTATATGAAATGCTGAAGAGTATTCTTCAAGAAGAGGAAGAGGAAGAAAAAGTTAAAGATAAAAATTATGAACACAAAGTGACAACAGATACATATCTATCAATAAGTGAACCTAAAAATCAAGTGAATAAAAAATCTAATGAACAGAATAAACTGGTGAATATAATAGAATCAGGGCATAGAAAGGGAGTGGACTGACAATTCTCAGGGGGAAGGGGGTGTGGGAGGTGTGGGAAGAGACTGGACAAAAATCATACACCTATGGACGAGGACAGTGGGGAATAAGGGCATGGGGTGGGGTGGGAACCGGGTGGAGGGGAGCTATGGGGGTGGGGGGAAGAGGTACAACTGTAATAATCTGAACAATAAAGATTTATTTTAAAAAATTGAACTAAATAGTTTTAGCAAAAATTTGTAGACTTTTTAGAAATAGCTATATCATATATAGAATGTCTACCAATGGAGCTAAGACATTTTGTTTATCTTTATTACAGTCTCTCCGCTATGCCAGGAACTAAAGTCATGATCAAAACAGACATGAAACCTTACATTAGAAATCTATTGTATTTATAGAAATGGCCAAAACCATGTAAAAATAAAAATAATGATAACATAGGTAAAGGGTTTTGTTACTTTTTAATGGGCAAAATACTTAAAGAAGGGGTTTCACTCTTGCATAATCTCAAGCTTCATGAAGTGAGTAGAAACAAAAACAATACAATCCAAGACTGAAATATGATAGGCATTATAACAAATGTGGCAGTCATCTAATTTGCTTAAACTTATGCAGTTTAAGAATAATTTATTGCCAAACATTTTGCAGTTTCTCTTACTGTTTTTTGAAGAGGATTGCCTTTTCTTTATATGTATCTAGAAAGTAGTTTAGGTTATAGCCTGAGGAAATCTAGTTTATCATAAATTTGTCTGAGAATAAGAATAATTCAAATACCAGTAAAGTAGGCATTTAAAAAGCATAATATATTTTCTGGTAGAACTTTTCATAAAATAAGGTAAAAACCAGCCTAAAAGTTGCAGGCAGTGGTGTGCCTGGAAAAAGACAATTAATGTAACTACTTGGAGAATCTGTACTGAGAAACTTGATGACTGCTAAAGATTATTCAGTAAAACCATGGTAAATTGTAAAAGATAAGATTACTGGCAAGCCTATAAGTCTAAAATAAGTAGAGAAAGAGTCCTAAAAAAACAAAGGCATATTAGAAAAAAAAGTCACTAAATTTATAGAAATGGAAAATTAAAAAGTGTTAAATGAAAATAGAAAAAAACTTAAATTATGGTTAAGATATCACAATAATAAAATTGGAAGCCCTAATAAGGAATGGAAAATACAAATCTAAAACATTAAGAATAAGAAAAAGAATATAAAACTAAAGGGGACATAGATAAACACATAGTTACTAGAAAGATTCTCAATAGTAGGAAAAAACTACTATTGTTTAACATTTCTCTAAAGGCTCCAGACTTAGATATAATATAAATATGCAAAATCAGAAATGTTCTTTTGTGTCAACAATATCCAATTAAAAATATAAATGAGAAATAATATTATAATTATAATGAAATCTAAAACTAAAAAATACCTAAAAGTAATCTCAGTAAGGAAAATACTATCATAATTTAAGAAAATTACAAAATATACCTGAAAGAAAAATTTTAATATTGTACAGATTCAACTTCCCACCAAGTTTCAAATGGTGCCAATATGTAATGTGTAGAAACTCCTAATCAATTTCCATCTTGTCTTCTCTGTTCTAGCCCTTGGAGCTCCTGGAGACTCTTGCCTACCTGTGAATAACTTTTTCTACTTCTAGTTTTGCATTCTTGTTCTTCTAATATTTGTTTGTTTGTTGTTTGTTTGTCTCTAAGCTATCAACTCTTGAAAGCCCTTTCTCTTATACATGCAGTAACTAGAGAATGCATTTTTTAATACTTATTCATTTATAGTCAGAATATAGTAAAAAAAATGATTTATTTGTATGGAATATGTTAACTTTCTTTTTCAATCCCCATACATACAACTATTTGATGGGTAATGTTTTCCTTCATTGCAACTCAGCTAACATTCCTGTGTCAAGTAAATTTTAAGGGTTAAATGATTTTTGTAATATAGTAAAATGATTTCAAAGTAAAATAATTATAGAGTATGGTTAAATTCTCATTTTCAAGGCAAATTGACTGTGTTATACAATATTTTAGAATAAATTCACAATTTAAATGTATCTTTTACATATTCATTCTCATTAGAGCTCTACTTAAGAATTAAAGCATCAAAATGGTCATAACTTAAATCATCATTTAAATTTTTATTTTTTGAACTTTTGAGTCATAGTAAAACTTCCACTTAAAATGATCAGCTGCTAAATGAACTTTACCAATAGATTTTACAATTCAGAGTCCAACTTTTTAGGATGAAATGGAATTTATCCAAATAATATAAAATTCATGTGTTCTTATAATGGTACTAGAGGCCCGATGCTCGAAGATTCGCGCAAGAATAGGCCTTCCTTCCCCTGGCTGCTGGCACCACCTTTGTTCTGCCCAGGAGCCGCCTTCCACCTTCGCATGCTACCCAGAGGCCCGGAGTGGCCGGGGTGGGTCGGAACAATAGTATTGTTTGATGAGAAGATCTTATATTTCATTAATATTAGATCATAATCAGAATGTTGTGAAAACAAGGGAAAGGATAATTCAACTAAAGTAGCAGTGTTGCATGCCTGTGGGGAATCGGAGGAAACATTAGCTAGGCTCTCTGATGGCTCTTGGCAGCCTCTCCCATGTGTAGGTATAAGGCATTAGAGCAGCTGGTATACTCACTGTGAGCCTTTACATATGAATACCAACTACTAAGAAATAGAGAGTTCTGGGTCATCATCGCTCAATGTTCCCCTCCTGCCACCACCTCTATCCCCCTTCTCCCCACCCCTGTCTCTGACACTAGGATTGATGTTTCTAAGCTCCCTTATACAAAAATTCTAAACAGTCTGCAGTTAAATCATTAGCGTTTTGCTTCAAGGACCTTTGTGGTAGGATTTCAAAGCTTGAACTAGAAAAGATTAAGCCTGGAAACAGGAAGATCAGGGAGAGTTCACACTGGAAGTTTCTTTACAATTTGGTGTTGGAATGAGAAATACAAGAAAGCTGGAGGTGCTTGGCTCCTGGTGGATGGTGTCACCATTCACTAGGGCAGGAGCACAGGAACAAGAAAAGTCAGGTCTAGGAGTGAAGAATAGGTCAGTTTGGGGCATGTTGAAATGAGGGCCTATGAATCCTCCATGTTGTTTTAACTAGTAAGCAGTTACATATTCTGATCTAAATTTCAGAAGTAAAGTCTGGGGCAAACATCAGGAAAATCTATTTTTCATCTTAGCTTGAAATATTTTTAACACTTAAATATCCAATTTATTTTCCTTGAATAACCTCTAGGTTTATTTTACCTATTTTTTTCATTTAAAAAAATATCCTAGTCCAGTGAAAGTTCACACTTATGTAAATAGAAAAATACATCATGTACTAGTAAAAGAGAATTTGGACATTCTTTTCCACCCACTTGGTGTTACTACTATTTTTTTAGGTTTCCCCATATTCTCCAAGGCTGAATGATATTCCCACTATCCAAATATTTTATGGCAACACATATAATATAAGGCCCAAACTTTATTATTTCTCACAAAAGGTATTCAACAGCATGACATGATAACCTGGCTAAAGGAGATATTTTTTGATCCAAGTCATGAATTTGAATACAGTCTCCCCACTTACTAGTGAATATTTCAGCCAATTATCCACCCCTCTCAGAATTTCAGTTTCTTCATTGTAGAAATGTATTTTCCAGATTGTTGTGAGATTAAACGAGGTTAGATACACAAAGACCCTGGCAATTTTCCTAATATGCTGTAATTGTTGAAACACCAATGACTTAGAATAGTTTCTTGGGCAGTCTACAAGTAAGTACAGATATTGACCACTTAAACCTCCCTCTTATTGGACCTAGGGATAAGCATGCTCCCAAGAGAGGCTGATGAGAATATTTTTCCTAGATTATTATATGAAGGAAATTAGAGGGTACATATGGTATCCTACTCTCTAAACTCGGAGCTAGTGGGGCACTTTACAGAAGCTTTGTAGAAGTTGAGATGGGAGAATTATCTGTGGCTGCTTAAAGCCTTTAATTTTCAACTTCCAGATCATTCCTGAGCCACTGGGGTATTTCTGTGTTTCACCAGATCATTATTACTGTTCAAGTGGGTGTATTTAATTTACTTTTCTGATAACAGAGCCCCACATTTAGAGAAACTCTTCCCACTCTCTCAAACTATCCATTAGTTTATAACATTTTATGTTTTCTCCTTGACAAACTACAGATTGACTCTCATACAGTAGTCCAACACATAGGTCAACAGATGTTGCAATGGCAAATTGAAAATGCCAGTCATCAGGGATAAAATGGAAATATATTATTGCTCTCTGGAAAGTGTTATATAGTAATCAACACCCTGAGAGAAAGAAACATGATTTGAAGAGTCAACATATATGCTCATGTGGGTCATGGTCTTTTTCTAAATCTTATTTGAGCTTCTTCCTATTCTTTTGTTTCATATGACTTTTTAAATGGTGAGACTAATTTTATTCTTACTTATAAGTATTTCACCTTGAAATTAAGCCACTATTCCCTATCAAACACTGACATGTTCCCAAATTTAAGCACTTTTGAGAATGAGAAATCCAAATGATAAATATCACTTTGTAATCCTCCAAGGCCCCTTGTTCCTGAATATTTTATGCTCTAATGCTGATTTGTAAGTCAACGAGTTGAGGTGTACGCCAGTGTTCCCATTCAGCCTTATCAAACTCATAGCACAGAGACCTTGTAGTGTAATATCTCCTCACCAAAAGGACAGTGAGATAACATAGGATCATACTTCAACAATGGCTTAGCTGGCAAGTTCATATTTTTAAGCTGACTGTGTGGTTGACTTGCATATCTGAACTGTCTTTCATCAAGTCTTGATTGGATGGACTGCTAACCTTGAACGAACAGTGGCCTGTTTGGAATACATTTCATTTAAGGCGTTGAAAATAATATCTTGTATTATTAACAGAGATTCCTTAAAACCTTCATTTACTATCACATAATAACAATCTGGCATCTACATTACCCTTTAGAAATCGAAACATCACTGTATCTATTTGAATTGCTAATGGGAAAAGGAGACATGCAGAGAAAATTCTTAAGTAATAGGAAGTTCTTCAGCATAGGCTTTCATTTTCTTATTGTGAAAAGTTGGCATTAATAATTCAGGTCTCTTTGCTAAAGTATACTTTAAAGCCAGCTCGTCTTTGATGCTTTATTACCATTTTCAATGGGAGAAAACTTGGTCAACACACATGGATCACAGTTAACAGATTTTACACAAATTGTTTCTTTTTTGCTTTTCTGATATTGTTTTAAGAAGTTCAAAGGAGTTAGTGCCTAAATCTAAAAAGGAGAAAATAATTTATTGATTCAAATGGGCAATGGCATGGGCCTTGTGATAAGATAAATATTAAACTTACATTGCCATAACTGGTTTGGCTCAGTGGATAGAGCGTTGGCCTGCAGACTCAAGGGTCCCGGGTTCGATTCCGGTCAAGGGCATGTACCTTGGTTGCGGGCACATCTCCAGTAGGGAGTGTGCAGGAGGCAGCTGATTAATGTTTCTCTCTCATCAATGTTTCTAACTCTCTATCCCTCTCCCTTCCTCTCTGTAGAAAATCAATAAAATGTATTTAAAAAAAAAACTTACATCATCTTCATTCAAACTAGGAAATAGCATATTGTTCTTCCTAGGGAAAAAGACTTTGGAAAAATACCCGGAGGTGGGGTTCTTTTCAGAATTAACAGTAATACCTGCTGGACCACATTAGGGAAATATAAGCGTTCTCAGCCTCTGCCCATCTCACTATAACATATGCTCTGTTGTATTTCTAACTTCCTGAAGTCAACCCAAGTTGTGGTACATGACCTAGAATTGATTTCCTTTTAAGAGAGCTAAGCGTTATTGGAATTGATTTAGTCATTCCCAGCTTAGTCTCAGTTCTAAAGTGTGCCATCTGAAGGGAATAGCACTCAAAAGATTCGAAATGAATGGATGCTACTTTTCCATAAAGAAAAACACTATTTTATATTTATATCATACTTTATAGATGGTAAAATAATTTTTAGCATATTCAACAACACTTGATCATCTTTTATATTTTGCTTTGCAAAATAAAAGAGATTATCTGAGTTGCCGATTAGGCTTCTACCTTATAGGAAGTAGAACTAGAATTTACCAGTGGTTCTCAACCTGTGGGTCGCAACCATTGGAAAACACATATGGCATATTGGATATTTACATTACGATTCATAACAGTAGCAAAATTACAGTTAAGAAGTAGCAACGAAAATAATTTTATGGTTGGGGGTCACCACAACATGAGGAACTGTATTAAAGGGTCGCAGCATTAGGAAGGTTGAGAAACACTGAAAGATCTTCTAAACCAAGTCTAAATTATGTAACCTCTTCATAAGAGTTCTCCTAATTAGTATTTACAACATTCTCATTTAAATATTAAAATAAAACATAGAATTGCTCTCTTTAAAAAAGTTTTAATAAAGTTGAGGAGGAAACTGGTCTTGCAAGGTGTGTCAGGCCATAAAAACTGTGAACAATGCACTGCCCTGTGGGGAGGGGGGGGTCATTATCGCTGGCCCCAGGACAGATCATCGGATATGGCCTGGGGACCCCCAACACCTGGGGGCCTTCCTGTAAGCCCAGGAAAAGGGGCGAAACCATATCTGCAAGACAAAGACCCCAGAAGATTATAAAAAGTGGAGCCCTCTGTGTGTTTCTTCACTCTGATTTGGAAATTATTCCCAGAGTCCACTAGTGTTATTAAACGGGGTCCCTCCCTTTCTCTAGGAAGCGTGCTTGGTATTGCTTTGGTCTTCTGCAACAAAGTCACCTATAAGTTTACACTGGATAAGTTTTGATGCAGCTGGTAGGTCCCTCTGGATACTAGATATGGCATTAATTTGACAACAGTTCTGTTTACTTCAGAGGCAGTGGAGAGGCGTTTAGCCTTATTAGGAAAGGCCTTTAATTTATTTTCAGTTAGAAAACTTTGCTAGCACAATTACATACAAACTATTTTTAAATATCTTAATCTCCATTGTAAATAGGAATGTTATTTCCTTAACAGCTACAAGTTTATATGAAGTATTGAAGTACAGATTTACTATACACAATAAAAGATTACTAAAGAGATATGTAGATATAACCCAGTTGAGGAAAAACAAAAGTCTTATGAAATGGCACTATTTTTTTCTATAGGCAGCTACTTTCTTTCTCCTTTTTTTTTTTTGTTAATCCTCACCCGAGGATATTTTTCCATTGATCTTTGGAGAGTAGAAGGAAGGGGGAGAGACAGAGAGAGACATGGATGTGAGAGATACACAGAGATTGATTGCCTGCTGCATGCACCCCAACCAGGACTGGGGAACCAGCAACCGAGGTTCGTGCCCTTGACTGGAATCAAACGCAGGACCCTTCAGTCCGTAGGCTGACACTATCCACCGAGCCAAACCGGCTAGGGCTAGGCAGTTACTTTCAATGACAATTAGATTTCCAAACAGAAAAGTTGATTTATATTAATGAACCAGTTGATATTATTCATAGCTCTCAAAAATTAAAAGATAAACAGTATTTGAGAATTTTGTGTTTACAGTGTACAAAAGGTCGTTCTTTACCTTTTCACAATATGTTCATATCTACAACCCAATAATATGTCACTCCTTTGGGTGAGCATTTATGGCCAGCAATTTTTAATAAATTTTAATAAGTAATAATTACATTTAAATGGAAACCAACTAGTTCTTGCTTTTAAATAAAATAGAGTATGTATTAAAATTTTAAAATAAACATGTTAGAAACAATAAGTTTCAGCATTTAAAATAAGAAATGAGTACCTATATCTTAGAACTGTATTAAACTTTAATATCATATAAGGCTATTAGTGTTAAATGAGTTGCATGAAAATATTTGCATATGAATTTATCCTCTCCTTACTTAAAGTGGTTTCCAAAAAATAAACCAATGAAAACCACACACACATAAAATGGTTAAAAAATACATACAGTGTATATATACACACATGTATATGGCAAAAATAAAATCAGGGTAAACAAAAAACTAAAACAAGTTTCTATTTCATAAATGCATGCATTTTAGATGCATGCATCCAAATAAATTGGAAGGCCAAAAAATGTTGGCATTCTTGCACTGCTGAAGAGTTTAAAAGATCTCTAAAGCCAACATTAATGATACTATTCTCTTCTACTAGTCTCCTATCTGACTTTCTCTGTACCAACCTGATGAAATATTCTCTTTTGCCAGCATTTAATATGATACTAGTCAAATTTCATTAAGGTTAAGCCTATGCATACTCCATCTTTACAATCCTTAGAGTACATAGATAGCATGGGTCTTTGCACATAGTAAGCACTCCATAAAAGACTAATGAAAAATAAATAAAGTAAGTATATCTTACCCATCCTTCCACACTAAAAATAAATATGTACTAAACACTTACTATTCAGGATATGGATAGTGTGGGAGCTACAATGTGTGAAGTAGCTATTAAGCAAAGACACTGACGACCTTGTTGGGGATGCAAAAATAACACATGGGTTTTAGGCGTTGTTCTTTAGCACATATATTATAAATTTATAAAATATTAGAGAAAAGGGAGTAATGTAGGATGGAAGTCACTCTTTCAAAATCAACATTAGGTGAAAAACTAGTCAATTTGTATTTTAAAATATCTCAGCATAAGAATGAAATACTTTTCCTTTAATGAGAGTATAGTAACCCTTTCTTAAAGTGAATTAGTGTTCCAGATTTTGAAATTAATTTATTTTTAATTTTAAGGGAACTTGGCTCATTACTTTAAAGAAAAAAAAATATTCTGGCTTTATAATCAAACCTATTGTGTTTGGAAGCCTCCCAAAAAGCTCACATGCTTCCTATGGTGCATTTGCCACATGCTTGCTAGAGCTGACAATTTTTAATTTACTGGTCAGATTCACATATTGTTTACAAGCATTATACAAAATATCATCCTGATTCACTAAAATTTCATTGTGGAAAAACAAGGAAATTACAGTGACTATGACTGACATCAAGTGGGCCTTGGATCTTAATTATAAATGGTCAAAATATAATAATAATAATAACTGGCTCCCTTGGCTATTTTCTTACCAGGAAACAAATGAAAAAGGAAAATTTATTTCTGACCTCAAATCCCAAATGTTTCATTTTCATTTTCCCCAAGTTAACTTTCTCACCTAGCTAAGCAGCATTTCCTGCTATTATTAGCTGTTGGTCCAATCTCACTGAACAGCAGCCATCCAGCCCCTCGCTTCAATGAGCTTAGGGACTCCCAAGGAAACCCCTGTATGCAGACTTCTGCTTACAGCGCCTAATTATTTTCTAAGAGATAATGGAGCATTTAGAGCTTAGATTAAATTTGTAAGTGGATCAAAACCCTAGATAAAATTGCAGTATCAAGCATCACTGTAGAAAACCCTACGCCTTTTAGTTTTGAGATAAAGAGCCCTTGCTGATTGCTTATTTTCTGTGACAAACTGGTCCCATAAATTGACTACCTCAGAGGTGCTCATTCTTCTGTCTAATCACACTGTGCTAAATGAACTATGCGTGAAGTTTAAGCTCTGAGCAACAAAAACAGGCCTTCTTAGGAGCTGCAGCAGCAGTTACAAATGTTCCAAAGACTGTCTTGATATTTTGGTGGAAAAACAAACAAACCAACAATTGAGCTGTTTGTATCGCATGCATATTACAACTTATTGTCTTAACAGGCTAAAAGGAGTATGGATATGGTAATCCTGTTATGCAAACTGGTAATTATGAGCTTAACATGTTTATACAATACAATGCATTAGAATTCTTTTTGTTTGTATAAATCAGAGGATTTGTCTGGAATTTTGTCTGGTAGGAAGTCAGACAAACTCAGTTTGATTTCCTAGTCTGAGGGCAAGAATGAGTGACATAAAATGTCATATGAAGCAATAATAAATGAGAAGAAAATGATGAGGTCATCGACAGGGCTTTAAAGAGCAAGAATACCTCTTGAGGAAACCTTGAATTCAATGAATGCAACAGGTCACCTCAGAAACTCAGAAGAAAAAACTCAGAAAAAAATAAAAGTATAAAGGAACTGCTGCTACTTGTTTTATCCCTATGACAACTGTCTCTCACTTAGATACTGTGATTTTTGGAGAAGACAGAATAATGGTATGAGAAACCAGTAGACTTTGGAGCTGGAGAGATTTCTGTTGAAATCCAGGTTCTGTCTTCCCTTACTGGCTTTGGAATGAGAAAAATGATTTAAATACTATCTGTTCTCCTCACAAAAGAGACATATTAATACCCATCTTCAGACTTTGCTTTTCCTCAGTCCAGATGCAAAAATATCATTTCTTTTGTTACTTTCTAACCTGTAATTTTGATGTCGATTTTATGTATTAGGTTCTAGAAAATATAGTTTAAAATCTCTGCTATGTATAGTTGATTCGTGGTAAACATGATCGAAAACACACCAGATGGATCCCTTCTCATTCTGATTTTGCTTCATCATTGAGTTGCAGTTTTTGTCCAAATCCACCATAGCATATTGCACAGATCAGCTTTTGCAGCTTAATAAAGGGAGGGAGAATTGAGTGCAAACAAAACAGTACCCAAATTCATCCTTGTTTACATAGTATCTTTAATCTAGATGGAAATCACTCCATGTGTGATCCAGGATTACTGACTCCTGTTTCTAAATGTGTGCTTAAACGAAACATGAAGCTCTCCAGCAATCTTAGGTGAATCTCTGTCCATATCCATGTCAGAACATCCTTGTACTATAATGTAAGGATGATGATGGCATGGAGGCAAGGCTGACAGAGTTTCTATTGGCAAAGATTTTGATGCAACCAAACTCTGTCAATTTGTTTAGTTCTGGACAGTCTACGCTTTGCAAATTGTAGACACAAACCTATTACTAACATAGCATTGGTGTGAGGATCAAATGTGAAATACATTTGATCATTCTGAGAAAACTATTATAAGAAAAAGTTTGAGACATTCTTGTGAAGTAGTCTCTTTTGTATTATCATTTTTAGCAATACCAACTATTTGCTAATTGTAATAGATGACTACCCTGTGGTGAAATTATATTTGCAAAGGCACAGCACATTAAAGTATGGTGGAGAGTTGCCCTAGCTGGTTTGGCTCACTGGATAGAGCGTCGGCCTGGGGACTGAAGGGTCCCAGGTTCGATTCCTGTCAAGGGCATGTACCTTGGTTGCAGGCACATTCCCAGTAGGGGGTGTGCAGGAGGCAGCTGATCGATGCTTCTCTCTCATTGATGTTTCTAACTCTCTATCCCTCTCCTTTCCTCTCTGTAAAAAAATGAATAAAATATATTTTAAAAAAAGTATAGTGGAGAGTATGTTTGCCATTTATCCCTACACCACAGTGCAGTGAACATATATACATCATGGTTGCCATTCGATATGCAGTGCTGGAGTTAAGAGACAATCCCTGTTATCAGGGATCCTGTAATCTAGTGGTGGAGAGTGGGCCTCTACCATAAAAACTAGGATGCATAAACCTATCATAACCTATCATGATAGATGCACTAAGGAAAATTTCTGAGCGCTGTTAGTAGGATACAATTTAGATTAAAGGGGTCAGCAAAGGGAACTTGGAGGAAGTATAGTTAGGCTGAGAAAATAAGGGTAACTAAGAGTTCATTATGTGGCACTGGGGGAAGGACACTCCAGGCAAAATCATTGCTTGGCTTGGTTGGCTTGGAAGAGGAGTGGTAAGAAAGTCAGTAAAGAGAGAGAAGACTGGGACAGTAAGTAGGAGCTTCAGGAGCCAAAGATCTAGTATTTTATTTTACTTCAGAAAGACACTAAGAAGTCTTATTCATGCTTAGTATTGACAATTGGAAGCTATTCTCATAATTCAAACTGAAGACACTGGTGGCTTTGATTAAGGTGGTGCCAATGGAATATAAAAGGAGGAAGCTGCTCTCCAAATGTGTTTTTGGCACAGAATCAAAGTTTTTGCTTTTGAATTGGAAATGGATATTGAAAGTTTGAGAGGTTGTCACATTCAAGAATAAATCCTAAATTCCTAAAAGAGACAAACAGTGTGGATGGACATACAAATTATATAAATAGGTAAAAGTGAATGCAGAGGAGATTTAGAAGAGAAGATGGAAGAGGTACATTCTGAATGTGTTATACTTGAGATGCCCCTGAGACCTCAACATGGCCATATCAAGGACAGAGATGAGGTCAGTTTTATAAAATACACTACAGGTGGAATTTGATAATCTTGCGAGATGATCTAGGGAAAATGTATAGATTGAGAGGAGATATAGAACAAGGCACTGAGAAATAATATTTCTGGGACTGCTTACTGCCAGCTTAATATTGAAAAGTGAGAAAGTTGGAGATTTTTGTAAGAATGTCATTATAATGCTGGGCCATGAATATAAGTGGGCTGTGGAGGGATGTGAGAACAGGTGGCAGTTGAGGGACAGTGAGAAACAGGAGAGAGTCAATGACTGGGAGATATTGAAGAGGATAAAGCGTTCCTCACTTAAGTACTATAGAAAAATAACTAGAGGAGTTGGACAATGTGGTCAGAGAAGGGGGTGTTTGAAATAGTAATTTCAGATGTGATGTCATCTCCAGCCAAGTTCTATACACTAACAGGTTGGGTAAAAAGGACAGTGAAATAAACTATAACAGAAATAATTTACTTTAGTCACTATTTTTTTTCTTTCACTTTAGTAGAGCTTTGAAAGAATTTAAATTCTGTCTCTAATGGAATGTATAGATTCTCTTCTGAAGATATTATTTTTATGAGTAAAGTAACTATCTAAAACTTTTAACTACTTTATTTTTTTAAAGGAAAAAAGGATTTAACTAATTTTTATGATCATACCAACAGTATATAATCCTGTGACATCTAAGTAATGGGCCTTAAAAAAAGAATTGTGCATTTCTTTTTACTTCTAAAATTGATGAATTATATTCATGTATGTAAATGAGAAAAATCTATAAAGTCTAAAAATATGATTGGATTAAATTATATGAATTTTTTAAAATCCACTATTACTATGACACCGAGTCTAGCTAAGAATTAGTGTTAAATGCATAAAGCTATATGCATTTAATGTAAAAATAGGGTTGTAGAAAAAATATCTTTTCAAATCATTTTGTGATAGGTCTGCTATAATCTGAGAGAATATACAAATTCTGGCAACAAATTATATTAGTTCAACCCACTAATATGACATAAGTTAGTGTTGAAACAACTCCTGTCAAGACATTGACTGTTATAAAGGTGATATATAAAAGAGAAACATATAAAAAATTCACATGAAAATTACTTCCAAAAAATAGCAACATGACAGTAGCATAAGATAAACAGGATGTCCTATTGTATAGGGTGAGGGAAAGAAATAATTCTTCTTTTAATAAGAAAATCACCATTTACACAATAAGTCTGGGTGATTTGAAATGCATTTCCTTGCAGCACTTGACTGTGAACTCTGTAGTTGATTTGGTGGTGAAACTGAAGCCAAGGAGACTCAGCTAAATTTAGCCATTATTGATAAGGCACTAGAATTTAGGATAATTATAGAACTTCTTTTTTCCAAATATTAATTTTTAAGAAAACAAATTAATTTAAAATAATTAAAGACATATTCCCTTCTTAGGCAAATATAATTATGTCAAGTGATAGTGGATTTAAATATTAGGGGGGGAAATCACAATAATGGTGGAAACTCAGGAAAACTTAAGAACCTGCTTGATTTAAATGGACCATGAACCCCAATTCCAAGAATCCTGTTCAATAGCCTCATTTTTAGGCATGTGTTCCACACCACATAAAATAAAAGACAAAACAAAATGAAGCATTTCCCCAATGAAACAGTGTTATTTGAAATAACTAGGAATAGATGTAAGCATTCTTCTTATAAAGGTGGACCTTTAGAATAATTTTCTAAATGTCGCTCAATGTGATATTCCTTTATGGGAATGAAGAGTGTACTGGCCATTCACTAGCAGTATGTTATTACTGTCATTATGAATCCATTAGACATATTCAGGTAAGCTGAGTAACAGCCTTGTGACCAAATTCTCCTTCTCTGGCTTTTAATGTAGCATTTAATAGAACACAAATTGCTTCTTATTTATTTTTTTCCTATAGTAAATATTCTAAGAAAATGTAAAAGCCCTCTCCTTTGCCCTTGGATATCAATAGAAATGTTAAATGCAGCGAATTTTCAGTATTAAGTTGCTGCATTTGTATTGTTTATTATAATAACCAATAAAGCAGAGCTATGTCAGATAAAACTAGTAGGAGAGGTTATTGAATCCAGAATACTCGATCCTAAGTGTAAAGTTTGGGGAGTGGTGGGGAGATGTCTAATGCTTAATAAGAGTATGCAGTTTCCATTGTGTTTGGAATCCTCTATAAAAATGGTATAAAACACATGCACACATGTACAGATAATACAAATACACACATGCATTTGTTTGTGAAAGAGACAGGTGGCATGGTTGCAGTAGACCTTATCTGAGTTTGAAAGTTATGCTTGGAACACTCTAGTCTAGTTCTGTACTAGCTAATTTCTACCTGCCTTTCTTTGCCCAACAGCTCTTTCTACTAAGCCTGTTTTACCACCCTTGGCAGGTAGGACATGCAAGAGCGTTCAACCAATGACTGGCAGCTGGAGTCTTTACATCAGCTTCCATAACCCTTGAGTAGGATAACCCTGAAGTATATGTCCTATACTGGCTGCCAGAGTCTCTCCAATTTGAAAAAATAAAATAAATAAAGGTCCAGTCACTCACCACGGCAGCTTGCGTTAGTGACTCCCCTGTCTCCTTTCCAGACTGTCCTACTGAGAGTCCTTTACCTCCCAAATGAACTACTTTCACTCAAATCCTTGTCTTACCTTCAGCTTTTGCTTCTAGAAGAATCTAGACTAAGACATATGCCAACCATATGACTTTTAATTTAATAACCCTGGGAATATTTGAAATTTCAACTTAATACTTAGGTACAAATTACAAATAATTTTGCTTACACAAACCTTTTATTGTGATTTAATATGCTGTTCAAGTTTTTATAATGATCTGCACACATAATTGATGGGCTAAAAATGTAGGTATGAGATGTAGGCATATGTTTGCCTTAAAACTATACCAGGCTATTTCAAATACTACTAAATTCACCATTAATTTTGCCAGTTCAACTGTGTTTTTATTAATTCTCATCTGATGATATATTTTCCCCCAAGAGTTTTAGAGAGAGTGGAAGGAAGTGGGAAAGACAGAGAGAGAAACATTGATGTGAGAGAGATACATCCATTGGTTGCCTTCCGCGTGCCCTGACCAGGGCAGAGCCAGGGATTCGAGCCTGCAACTAAGGTATGTGCCCTTGACTGGAATGGAACCCAGGATCCTTCAGTCCACAGGCTGACGCTCTATCCACTGAACCAAACTGGCTCGGGCTAAACTGTGTTTTAATCATTGTATTAACCTTATAATGTTTTTAAATGTCATAAAAATAGTAAGAAGTGTTTCTGCTTGTTATGTATTGATATCCTGCCAATAGCAATTGATCAATCTGCTAATCTTGTAGCATTCATCCACAAGGAACAATGGGAACAGTCAAAATATTTTCCTTAACTTTTAAAAAACTTAAAAAACAAACAAACAGATCACCATCCATCAACCATCTAGGAAAATGACTCCTTTCATGACTCCATCACAGCTTCATTTCAAATTCAGCAGAAACCTAAGACTTAAAGCTGCCATCTCACTCATGTTACCATGGGAATAGACCTCAGATCAGGGAAAAAGAAATAGATGGGGTTAGGAGCTCTCAAATAATCATTCAAAATCATGATGAGGGTTTTAGAGCTTCTTTCTTAGGTGATGATTTTGTAGCCTCTTAACCCCTTTTTGCCGGTCTGTTTCCATGGAAATATGACAGAAATGGCTGTACAAGCTTCCTGCAGAGACCATTAGCGTTCATGTGAATTTCAGCTTCCGCTGCAGTCTAGGCTGGGCAAGATCTTTTTTCTATCAGTTTTACATATTAACCTACACTGTTCCTACACTTTGGCATTTCCTTTCTAATTTCTACTTTCTTTGAAAATTCTCTTCACAAATTTATAGCAAGATCACATTGATTTGTGATATCACTGGACAAGGCTTCAGGTTTACATTTTAATATATGAACCAGGACATGTAGCCGCAGAGTGTCAGAACTTTTAGAGGCCTACAGAGGGAAATATTATTTAGTTACTAGACTCAAAGTCTGATAGATAGGTTTGGTGTTATCATCATAATTAGCTAGTTAATGTTAGTAATAGGAAGAAAGCAAAGGGGAGGCCAGACATTGTAAGCATGGCCATCTGGGCAGAGTCAGCAGGAAGCTACAGCTTCACACTCCCCAGGAACCACCAGTCCATTCCCTGCAGATCACTGCGGGGAGTGATTGAACAAAGGGATGGACATGCACAGTGAAGTCAGAGTGACAAAGGGGAGGTGCTTGCCTGCCAGTCTGGATAAAAGGATCATTGGCTAGGAGGGTGGTAGCCACTACAAGGTGAAAAATCTTGGAAGGGAAAAAATACCCAGAAAGAGTCTTCTTACTCCTTTTTCCCTCTCGCCCTCTTGTTCTGTGACCTGCACTCACCATGTGCTCACCTGTTCTCTCTCCAGAGCCATGTGGCCTTAAGCAGCTGCATGGCCCATGGCCATGAGGACCCCACACACAATGGACTACATCTGGAAACACAAGCTAAGCTAGCCAGATGCGGACTAGACTGGACTGTATTTTAATTTGGAACAGATATTCTGGATAGTGGCCTTAATCCTGGCCCTGCTGAAGACAAGATTGAGCTTTTTCCATGGCAAGGCGGGATTTTGGAGGGGAACCCTGTTTATTTTACATCATCAAGCTTTCTATGAAACCCTATCCTCCCATGGGGGCCTCTGCTAATTACTTTTCCAAGAACTCCACGTTCACTGATAACATTGATAGATATGTAACAGGGGTGATATTTAACATATTTAGTAATTGATAAGGCATGGCACCAACTGATCAGAGTAGCAGGTTTGTATTAGCTCATTACCAGCCCCATTACTACCAATAATAATTTAAACTAAAGTAGTTCTACGTAAGATGGTTAGCATCGTACCCAGATAAAATCTCTAAGGTCACACACTGAGCTGCTATAAAATTTACAAAAGAGTTTATAACAGGAACTGGGTAGAAATAACAGCATGCTATGTGTATAGCTTCATCTCTCCTACCTACTGAAATTTGCTGAACAGCTCAATCCACAGGTTTTGCCCGGGGAAATCTTAAAGTTCTGATTGACCTTATAAAGTACTTTTATTCTTCAGAACTCTCTTATTTTATAGTTACAGTTTTTTACCTTTAAGATCTTGTCTTCTGAACTTGAATAAAAGTAAATTTCAATGGGTAATTATTTGATTTAGCTAGATTCCTAATTTAAATTCAATACAAACTAAGTTACCACATTAATTACTCTCTATTGATGTTTTCAACTAAACAGGTCATAACAACAATAATATCCAGTGCCCCAATAATTTTTCAAATCATCATCACTACTCCTAAATGCAGTTTGTCATATTAAACACATGGCCCTTGCGGGCAGGGTTTGGCCTGCAGGTCAAGTCTGTACTTCAGATTATTTGTGTAAATAAAGTTTTATTGGAACACAGTCATATCCACTTCTGTGTTTCCTCTGTCTATGGCTGCATACTTATTAAAAAGACAGAGTCGAGTAGCTGCCACAGAGACCACATTGCAGAAGAGCCTATTTATTCTCTGTAGTCTTTTAAGCAAAAGTTTGTGACTCCCAGCTCAAGCTTTTGATTTTAATAAGATTATAACATTTTTAGAGTCCTTTATTTTAATTCTAAAAGCAGTATTTAATAATAGACAAAAATGAGATTGCCTATGTCTGTACTTACGTCCATGAATTCCACATTGGCTTTGGGACCAGTTGTTTCATTAAGAATCTTAATAGCCACGGGAATCTTCACTGTTTCTCCTTCAGGTACCCAGATACCCTTTGAGGGGAAAAAATTTCACATTAAATCTTTATTAAAACACATACAATATTCAATCTAGGAACAAAATTTGATTTAACACTCAACCTATTAATTCCTTAAACATAATTTACAAGTTCTATATTCTTTCATGTAATCAACAAATATTTATCAAGCACCTGTTTTATGTTACAAGTTACTCAGCAACTTTGTCTGCTTTTGTTATCTGAAGATGAATTGTACATGTGTTCTGCTTTCAGGGTGTTTACACTATTATAAAATTCCATTTGTGTGCATAAAAAGGCGGTGAATAGTGAAAACTCATTGAAACAAGATATAATAATATATTTGATGTGAATTATATCATCAACTTTCCAAGACTTTGAGAAGGCTGTTCCAATTTTTGAACTTCAATTGTCTCATTTGTAATTTAGAAGGTTGGACTAAGTAATACTGGAGGTTCTTTGCAGCTTTAATATTATCTAATTAATTCTGAAACCAGAAAAAGAAAAAAAAATGTTCTCATGTTCCTGAAGTTTAATTTACAAATTAATTTTCTAAGGTGATTATTTAAGAATTAGTTTTCAAAGGCAAATACTAGGGAGTATTAAGCACATATTGATTTGTCTATATTATTAAATAGTGTTCTGTATCAAGGATTTTTATCTCTGAAGTAATATAAAATACTAGAGGCCCAATGCACGAAATTCGTGCATGGGTAGGGTCCCTAGTGGCTGCCGGCTGCCAGCAAAGGCCTCCCTTCCCCCAGCTGACTGCCGTGGCTGCACTATCCCACCGGGGAGAGGAGCCTTGGGTGGTTGGCCAGCCGGCCCCACCTCCTGGTCAAACTCCCGGTCCTAAATTTGCATGTTAGGCTTTTATTATATAGGATTTATTTTGGCCATTGCCAGTTCTTTCTTCTTATGGAAATGTAATTATAATATCTAAACAGGATCTGTATATTGGAAAAGTATACAGAGTTTAAGTAAAGTACAACATTAAACTAAATAACAGGATTTCTGCATAAACAACTAACTCGTTTGATTAAGGACCATGATTTTGGTAAGGTTTAGTTGGATGCATGTATTACACAAGAATTTTTTTTTTCATTCTCAAATTATATTGAAATAATATTCAACTATCAGGTGACAGACTGCTGGCTGAGGAAAAATTGATCATCCTTTAACAGGTGACAAGGATTATAATAATTAATATTTATTGAGATATTTTGTGTACCACACAATTTATTGGATTTCTCATAATACTCTGAGGTAGGTGCTTTTTTAAAAATTTATTTTTATTGTTAAAGTATTACAAATGTCCCTTGCTTCCCCCATTGACCAGTTCCACCCTGTACCACTCCTCCCAGGCCTACACTATTGTCTGTGTCCATGGGTTATATATCTAAGTTCTTTGGATAGTTTCTTCCCACTCCCTTCTCTCCTTCCCTCTGAGATTCGTCCATGCTCTGGATCTATTTTGTTCGTCAGTTTATGTTGTTCATCAGATTCCACATATGAGTGAGATCATGTGATACTTGTCTTTCTCTGACTGGCTTCTTTCGCTTAGCATAATACTCTACAGGTCCCTCCATCTGTCTCAAAGGGTAAGAGATGCTTCTTTTTACAGCTGCATAGTATTCAATTGTGTAAATGTATATTTATACAATATACAAGAATATTTTTAAAGAATATTGTCTCCAATGAACACATAAGGAAATATGAGGTTATATTTAAAAAGTCTCAAATTTTTTATTTGTTAGCTCTGAAACTGAAAGAATCATCTTAGGTCAGTTTTAACATTAAAATGAAAGAAAGAAAAAAAAACAGTCTGTGATTCCTGAACAGAACATCTCTACTTCATGTCTTCCTTAAAGTTAGCTGGTTGTAGTCATAAAGAAAAGATTACACTTTTTTCTACATTGTATTTCTATGCAAAATATGTATTTGTGATACCCAAAGTTGTAATAAGGTAAGGGGAGATCTAAACAAGAATTATTAAAGAGTCAAAATAATAAAGAAAAAATGGACATAAACCTTTAGAATGTGAATATAAAGGTTATATTCATTTTAGAATGAAAAGGGAAATCTGTATGTCAAGTGCAAAAAAACAAGTTTCCTGTTATATAACAATTTTCAAAAATCATTAATGCTTAAATGGGGGGAACAAACAAAAGCCCATCATCCATAGGCTACATTTTCTCAATGATGGTTCCTAGGGTGGAGAACAGAATTACTATTTTTCAATAAGGTAACATCAGAGAGATTAACCTATAAAGCTATTGCATCAATATTAAAATATTCCTAAAGCATACTTTTGAAGTAAAAACATGAATTCAGTGTTAACTAATTTGCAATGCTTTTTAAATAAGTATAGTCATTAATTTCTAGGTCCCACCAGGCAAAGATACCCATAATATCAGTTCAAGGTTGCGTTGGTGGTATAGTGGTGAGCATAGCTACCTTCCATAATATCAGTTCAAATCTTTTATGTTTAAGCAGAGAATATATCCAACCAGGAGAAATAATTAACCAAATAATTGCCTAAGTCAATTTGCACTGTGTAGTCAAAAATAATTCTTTATAGTTTAAACAGTATGTCCTTGTAAGAATTAACATATTATTTAAGACATAGGGTTAATGATAGACACACTACAGTTATGACTCAAACATCCTTATGGAACGTTCAATAACCTTTCAATGCAAGTAATTTTCATAAAGGTACAACATCATGGTCAATAGATAAATATTTGTTCTTAGTGAAAATATTAATAAAGCTTTTTAAAAATCCCTAAATGGGTAATATTTTCCCTGTTGAGATCACAAGGTCATATTTAGTATTGAATCATATGGTACCAATGATTTAAAATAATATTCAATTTCCAAACCATATCATTTTTGAAAAAAATATAAGCGTGATAGTCTGCTGGAAACAATTAACAACTGAGTTGTCTTATAAATGGAAGTCCATTTTTTTCTACCATAATAAAAATAGAGAAACAGGATAAATTGTGTTTCTTTGAACATACAAAGAAATGATATATAGAAGGCATCAAGTAGGCCTACAGTCATTTCTATTCAATTACATGCTTAGTTAATAATTTCATTACCAATGTCTCCCCAATAATTCAATAAAAACTCAAGGAAATGAAAATAATAATAATAGTAATTTTGAATTTAATTGAATAAAAGATGTATACTAAAATATTAAGAAACTTAACCTTAGGATAAAACAATTTTTAAGAAAGAAATTTTATTGCTTTTGAAACATTCAGTATAGAAAATTAAGATTTATATTTTAATTTTTAAAATTTTGTTTCAAAATTTTTGTCTTAAATAGAAAAAAATAAACATTTAAAAATGCAAAATTTCTAAGATCCCATCTATTTTAACAGATCCTTACTAATAATAGTCTAAGTAATTGTCACACCGTGATGCCTTCACGCCGTCACAAGATGGCTGCACGCACAGTGGGCGTATGCAGGTGGGTGGGGCTGGGCTTGACGCTGCATGTGAGGCATGGAGCCTGCCTGGGAGTCTCACCTCCTTGAGGCGTGGGCTGCCTAGGAGTCTGGTGAGGCCTGCCTGGGGGTCCTGCCTCCTCCCAGCTCCGTGTGGCGAGGCCGGCCTGAGGGTCCTGGGGATCCCCGCCTCCCGGCTCCACAGGGCGTAGAGGTGTGACCCCTGGATCCGGCCTACTTCTTCCGGGCAATCCATGGAGGAGCCCAAGATGGGTGGGCGGGGCCAACCTCTTTGGGACGATTGATTGCAGGGCTCCCACACTGATAGGGCACAGGCCAGGCTGGGGGACCCCCCACCCGAGTGCATGAATTTTGTTCACCGGACTTCTAGTATGTTTATAAAAATGTAGGCTTGCATGTAGCTTTAAGAAATATATAAAACTGGCAAAGTAAATTTGGAAATTGGAAGAATGAATATTACAAGAACTATTTAGCACTGACCAAGCAGAATTTCTTCTTCGTGTTAATTACCATCGAAAATAAATTTCACCACTGTTAATTATGGGCCTGGACGATGAATTGGTTTTGTGATTAAGCTAAAAAGTAAACATACAAATGCCACCATTTGAACTCTCCCTTTCCAGAAATGCTTCTCTTATTGAAAACGGGTGATGTTACCCTCTCCTTCTGTCTGACCTGAATTTCACAAAAATACTCACTTTTTTAGTTTGCATACAATGGTGAGGATGTAAAAACTGGATATTTTTCTATTAAATCATACATGTTACCAGAAAGACAAAAAGTGGTTTAGGTACTAGTCCTGTCCTACTAAGGAGCCAGCACACTTGTGTGGATTCTAATGAGATTAGCTAAATGGGGAGAAGTTTGAATGAAAGAGAAGAAAAGAAGAGGGAGCGATTGCGACACATACCTGGCCTGTCTGGGATTTTGTAAGAGCTCTGTGTAGGGGTTGGGAGCTGGATATTTTGGATGAGGGTAAAATTTGTCCGAGGGGAGATGATATCAAAAGGGGCTCCAAGGTGTTGAGGGAAAGAACTAAACTTAGGCTTTGTACCAATGTTTCCTGCTCTCTCACATTTGTACCCATTCCCAACATGATTAATAAAAACTAATGAATTCATTTGTGCATCAACATCTCCATATTATAAGGCTTCTCCTCTCTGGATATTAAAGGGGAATTAAGTTGATTAGAGCAATAACTCTGGCTATTAATTAAAACAAGTATGGGGCAAACTTAAAATAACTGATAGTACATATTAATTTTTTACTTACTTTATACACGGTTCCAAAAGCACCTGAACCAAGTACTTTTACTCTTTTGAGTTCAGTTTCTTTCAAAATACGAAGTTGAGCTTGATTGGGCGCTGTGCCACTTGGAGTTAAGGGTTCTACCAACTAAAAATAAATAAATAAGACAGGTTACAACTTCCAATCCAACAACCAGTGCCTCTCTCTCTTTCTCTATCCCTTGCTGGTTCCCATTCTCACACATACAAAAACACACAAGCACGCTTTTTCTTGAAAAACAATATTTTTGTAAGATGGATGTCACCATTCCTTCAGACCCTATCCTTTCTCTGCTCCTGCTCTTTGACTTGGTGAGCTGGAGTTATACTGGGCTAGGAGATTCCCATCCCCCCATTTTTAGAAAAACGTAGAGACTAATTAGAGGCTCTTCATTCTACTTTTTCAAGCCCCTTTCTTTTTGGCATTTCCAGCTAAGACTTAGATGCCTGCATACTCTAGTGAAGTTTTCTTTCTCATTTAAGATGGTTTGGCAGATCAAAACATGAAATGGTGCCTACTTGGCACTTAATAGCCAGAGTAAACATGTCAGAAGAGAGGGGGAAAAAAGAGTTAGCACAATGCCAATACTCCTGGACAGTGCTTCCAAAACTTCCATGTACATATCAATCACCTGAAGCCCTTGCTAAATGGCAGATTCTGGTTCAGCAGGTCTGCAGTTGGGGCTGAAATTTGCTTTTTACAGATCTCCCAAGTGATTCCTCTGTATGATGATGGTCCCTAAACATATTTTAAGTTGCAGGACCTAGATATCTTCTAGATCAAAAATTCTAAAATGCTGTGAATCTATTCTAGATCATGAGTGAATGCTAGGAAATGCAAAGGAATAAAACTACACCAAGGACTGAGATTCATGAGGTTTGGTTTCCTGAAGGAAGAATGCTAAAACTGTTCTTGAGATGATGAAAAGCAGGTTGTCATGAAAAAGGACATTGACATCATGAACAGTTTAGACACAGCATCAAGGAGAAGGAGGGTACCACAGGGAGTGGAGCAGGTCTGAAGGGTGAGGACCACAAGAGGATGATGTGGACTGGGTGTGGCTGAAGGAGGTAAACTTAGGCTGGTACTGTTAGATGTCATAGTTTACGTGCCATTCAGTCAGAGAGGGTGAATAAGCAAGGGGAAAGGTATGTGAATGTGTGCCAATGTCTTGCTTATGTGAGGAAAAAAAATGTAGACAATGAAGAGATCCTGGCACCACAACGTCTATATATCCTATGTTCAAATTTTAGATGTTTAATTATGCTTAAGGAAAAGGCAAGTGAAATAGAAGTTGCTGTTTTATTAAGTTAAATAAAGGAGCTAAATTTTAAACACAGACAAATAGCTTGTACTTTATCAGCATAAGGGAGTAATTAAGGGCTACTCCTACTCAAATTATCTTGAAAACCAGCACAATATTACAAGATGTCTGTTTATAGGGGTAAGTTCACCGTGGCCCTCCAGTGTGGTTATTATTATGCTTCTGTGAACATCATGGTTCACTGAATTTAGCTGCACAGAGTGTTGAATGGAGGTAAGCTTAGCCATGGCAAGAATTTTGGGAAGAAGATGATAGAAATTATCAATAAACTTAGGTTGTTTTCTAACAGTCTGACAACAAATACACTTTTATTTCATCTTCACATTTACATTGTTAAAACACATAACTGCATTTAAGTCACATAAAAGAAATCTTAGAAACAAATCACAAACTTTTTTGTTAAATCTGAAAAAAAAGAGTATCCTGAAGAGAATCCCTTTGATTTGAATTCGCCTCTGTTGTGTAGCATTTGGTTAGTATATTTTGATAAATACACAATGAGTAAGTTTTATGAATTATTTTTAAAAACCCTGTTCAAAAGTCAAATAAAATCATCTGCAAGATTAGAGACTAGATTTCCTACTTCAGGCTAGCTTTATTTAAATATATATATTGTATCCGTGCTGTGGCATAGACAATGCAATCATTTCATATTTTGAAAGCTTCACAATTCTACCTGAGATGTTTAGTCTCTTATAATTACCTGGGGTATCATTTAAAATTGTCTTAAAACATGTTGCTTTTCCCTCCCAGGAATTTGAGTATTATACCTTTTAATAAAGGATAGTTTCATTTTGTGAGCCAAAATAGTGGAAAAAGAGTTACATTTACAGTCATAGGTTTGTATACCAGGGCTACCATTCACAGGCTTAGAAAGCAACTTATCCTTCTTGCCCCCTCATTCCACATCAGTGAAACAGGTAAACCAATAATTACCTTAGAAGATTGCTAAAGAAGGCAATGGTATATAATATAGAGTGAAAACTTTGGAACATTGCCTGTCATATGTAGGCACTGAATCTGTCACTCTTCCAGGGGTAGGATCAGCTGTCATTAATACATTACAGCATCTATCAAAGCGTCAAGCTCACAGTGCATCTCAGTAAGTATGTGTTGGAAAAATATACATTTCCTACTTTTATTTTGTAACAGAAGAAAGACAAAAATCTGAAGCAAAAGTTTTGGAAAAGTATGGAAACTTGAAATACATTCTAATATACCATGCTTTAATAAACTGTTCACTGGTGAGTCAAATTTCCAGCTTCAATATTAAGGATTTAAGTCAATCCTTTTAAAAATTTCTCTTCTATTGCCCAACCAGCATGGCTCAGTTGTTGAGCATTGACCTATGAACCAGGGGGTCATGGTTCAAGTCCCAATCAGGGCACATATCCAGGTTGCAGGCTTGATCCCTAGTGTGGGGTGTGTAGGAGCAGCCAATCAATAATTCTCTTTCATCATTGATGTTTCTCTCTCTCTCTCTCTCTCTCTCTCTCTCTCTCTCTCTCTCTCTCTTCCTCTCTGAAGTCAACAAAAATATATTTTTAAAAAATCCCTCTTCTATTTAGATGGTAAAAAATCATAGGTATTTACTTATACTGAGAGAAAGATAGGAATGAATTCAACAGTTACCTAATTTAGTCCTACATAACTTTCTACATAAATAGAATTTGTAGAAAACTTTCTGCATAAATAGAATTTGCTTTTGGAACCAATCAGTATAAGTTTATTTAGTAATAAAATCCCAATTTGAAGGACATTCTTAGAAAGCACCATAGTAACAAAACAAAACAACTCTTTTCATAACAATGAGTTTTTCTGTACCTGGTTAAGAGACATAATTTTTCTCCTATATATTCCATCACCTAAATGTCCACGGCTGTCCCAAGCCTTCAATTCCTCTCCAAATATTATTTATTCACTTTTCAGAATTCTCTCGCTGACTGCCCCAAGCTAAACATGAGGGATATTCTATCTGCCTCCAGCATCCTACCTAAGCTGAAAATACACACAGCACATGCACTGTGCTCATCACATGTGTGAGCGTGAAACCAAGTTGCTCTGTAAACATCCAACTCAACTAGAAATCACTACTATGTTGTCCCATGTATACAACTAACTACCTTTTGAAAGTTTACTCATATCTATTGATGGGACAGCCCATTCTAATTTTAAACAACTCTAATCCTTAGGAAGCATTTTAATATATCTAACTATAAAGTAGCTTCTTCTATCTAATTATGATTTCTTGAGAAAAAGCTAAAATTTAATTCATTATCTGTGCAAAATTTATGAATGATTGAATATTTCCATTTCTGTTATTGTTAGGAGGAAAAATCAAGACTGTCACACTGCCAATTAGAAAAAGAAACAAAACCCAAGGAAGGCTATGTCTCAGAACAGATCAGCTCTGAATAGCTCAGCCTGGCAGGAGTGTGTGTATCAGGAGGAAGCGATAGTATTCCAGTTACGAAGAATCTGGTAATACATATTCTTCTGTAATTGTTTTTTCCCTATAACCAGTACAGTGAAAGCTATCAGCTTTCATGCTAGGGAACTCATAGCAATAGAAAAGAAATTATAATAATATATGGTAATTTACATATTCACAGTAACTAACATGCACAATATTAAATGCATCTCATAAATTGTGTGGTAAGGTCTGTGTGATTACAACACTAAGCTTTATCCTGTAAGCTCAGCCTTTCACTGCTGGAATAATGACCCCAATTAAAGCATAAACTGCTTGCCTGTCTGGCTTTATTTTGAACCAGAAAAAAACTATCCCTAACATTTTTCTAGATCTGCTACTGAGATATCCTCTATCCAGATAATTTCTAGATATACTAGAGCTTGATAATGGGACCCCTCCCCCAAAGAAACATCTGTCTTTTCCTCAATAAGGTAATTTCCTTGACCTCTGCTTTTGATCCTCTTTAAGCCATGAACATGCCTTGATTACTTTTACTATATACTCTGATTCTTTCATCAATTTTATATAACCTACTATAAAATATAAGCCCTCTGAACAAAATTTTCACTAGAATTAAAAATTGAGTATCTTTTAAAACCTCCAAACCTAGTGAAAATCCCTAAACACATGAAGAGAAGAAATAAACAGGTCACCTCTGTTTCCAGGAATCTTCTCAAGGCTCTTTTCTTCTTGATGCTCTTTCTTCTCGCATAAACTGCGAACGTTAGACCCATGATGACCAGGATAAAGAGCCCTCCAATGACTCCGGCTGCAATTAGAGGAGTTCTGCCAACCAGAATGGAAAAAAAATATGAAGAGAGAAAAGACAGAGGAAGAGCAAAGAGCCGTTGTATATATCCACATATGACAAATCTAGTCAGTTAGATGTAATAAAAATAAAAATGCTTTAGAGCTATGGCAAAACTTTTATGGTTAAATAAGTAGTTGTTTTTTCAAGTAATAATTCATGCACATACAATTAATCTTGGGATATGAGCAGCCACACATGCAATTTCATAAAAAAATAATATAAAACGTGGTAACAATGAAGAACTAAGGCCAAAATGTTAATATATGAGCATTTTAAATTATTTTAATGTAACTTTTATCTATAAGTGAATGGAAAATACATCTTAATTAGATTGTGATATTAGGTAATATTATTTTCAACATTTTCTCTAAAATAGTGGCACATTTGGCATTTTGGGCTTGATATATTTGTTGTGGGGGACTGGCTTGTGCTTTTTAGGATGGTTAGGAGCATCCTTGGCCTCCACCCACTAGGTGTCAGTAGCACCTCTATCTTCCAGCCATGACACTATCTCTAGACATTGTCAAATGTCTACACAAATCACCCCTTGTTGAACCTCACTCCTCCAAAATATGAGGATACCACTAAGAGAGATGTATTGGCAGAAGTGCTATTTCAAACTCTGGCAAAGGCAACTCTGTTGACAGGAGAAAGATAAAAATTGAATCAGAGTTATAATGACAGGAGTACATATTATTATCAAAAGTGTGCCTAAGCATCATTTGGCCATAAATCAGGTTTACAAATTAGGTTTTACATAAAAAGGTGTTAATAGAACCAAAGAGGGATTAGAAAGAGACTGAGTAGAGATTTTTATCCTTAACATTGTTGGCTAAGATGT
Organism: Myotis lucifugus; assembly: GCF_000147115.1. NCBI lineage: Eukaryota > Metazoa > Chordata > Mammalia > Chiroptera > Vespertilionidae > Myotis > Myotis lucifugus. Next base: position 13,359,934 of record NW_005871051.1, read on the forward strand.
AGTTTTGTTTTGAAATATATTTTTATTGATTCCAGAGAAGAAGGGAGAGAGATAGAGAGATAGAAATATCAATGATGAAAGAGAATTATTGATTAGCCTCCTCCTGCATGCCCCACACTGGGGATGGAGCCTGCAACCTGGGCATGTGCCCTGACTGGGAATTGAACCGTGACCTCCTGGTTCATAGGTCAATGCTCAACTACTGAGCCATGCTGGTCGGCAAGATGTAGTTTTAAAGTGGATTTTTATTATTTTTTAAGATAAAATATTAAAATTTAATTTAAAAATATTTCTTTAAAAGTAATATTTGTGGTTTTAACTTCTTGTTCTAGAATACAATATTATCTAGTAGTATATATGTATTTCTGTATTTCAGAAAATATTTTAAATTTTCAACTCAAGGCATAATTTTCAGTTCAAATGTTCAACATATCCCTGAAAAGCCACTATTCTACAAAAGGGTGTATTTTTGTTTCCTCAGCCCAATTATTTTTTTTTATATTTTATTGATTTTTTACAGAGAAGAAGGAAGAGGGACAGAGAGTTAGAAACATCGATGAGAGAGATCGATCAGCTGCCTCCTGCACGCCCCCTACTGGGGATGTGCCCGCAACCAAGGTACATGCCCTTGACGGGAATCGAACCTGGGACCCTTGAGTCCGCAGGCCGACGCTCTATCCACTGAGCCAAACCGGTTAGGCAAAGAACGCGACGGTGAGAGCGCCGAATCCTAACCACTAGACCACCAGGGACTGTCCTCAGCCCAATTTTTAATTGCAAAGTATTTAAGCATGATTTAGAATAGTGCCCAACATTTTGTTAATTCTAAACTTACACTAAACTCTAAACTCATCATGTTTATTTTGCAAAGAATAAGTGATATGTATTTATAAAAATATATGTCAATATCACTGTAAATGATAAGAAATTATCTATTTGGTATTTATTTATTTTTTTCTGTGTGTGTTAAGAAGGATCACTAAGTATGGACCAGAAATTGGAAATATTGGGTTATGAAACAGTAGGATTTTAAGTAGGGAAAAATTGAGACTGTGTGTGTGTGCGCGCGCGCGTGTGTGTGTGTGTGTGTGTGTGTGTGTGTGTGTGTATGCATAGATGCATGTAAAAATATCTGGAATAATATACAATAAGACACTAATCAGTAATTGTCTCTGAATAGTATCACTATGGTGCTCTTATTTTTGTGTATTTACTTGTGGGAATTTTCTAATTTTCTACAATGTATTTATTTCATTTTTGAAATAAAAGTTTACTAAATTAAAAAAAACACACACACACAAAAAATAAATCACTGTCTAAACCAAGCATTTCAAACTCGCGGCCAGTGGGCCACATGCTTTGCTTATTTGGGCCGTGTTAGCCTTTGAGTTTAACATGCTTGGTTTAAAAGTTTATTTTTATAATACTGACTTTGTTTTCTTTTCTTTCTTGAATGTTTATTTGGTTATTTTATTGTTTTAAATATATTTTTATTAATTTTAAATATATTTTTCAGAGAGGAAGGGAGAAGGAGAGAGAGATTAGGAACATCAATGATGAGAGAGAATCATTGATTGGCTGGCTCCTTCCTACATGCCCTTTACTGGGGACTGAGCCCGCAACCTGGAAATGCCCCTAGGACTAATGCTGGCAATTGCCAACTAAACTATATTTCTGAAAGTATTGCCTCTTATATATGTGAGCAACAAATGTTTATCCATTCAATTGTTAGACCAATTTAGAGAATCAAAGAGACCTCAAGCTAACAAGTCTTTATACAGTGTGTGTGTGTGTGTGTGTGTGTGTGTGCATGAATGGTTCATAAATTAAGGTCAGAAAGATGATTCTCTGTAATCTTATATATATTTTTAAAAGATATAATTAGGTAACATTGCTATGATCCTATACTTTAGCTTCCTTCTGACAAATTAATAGTGGCCATCAGATAAAAGCATGAGTCTAGCATAAACCAGAGGTTAAATGTATTTTCAGCAATGTACTCCATGTTTCTTAATTTGCTCTTGCTATCAGAAAACATATAGTTGATCAAAAATACGTTGCTTCTTTATTTAAAGAAAATGCTTAAAATCACTTGTCAACTGAGATAGAAAACACAACTCTGAAAATAACATTTTCAATAGTGTATTAACTATGGAAGCAGTTTAAAAATAGCAAGTTTATATAGGAGAAACATAAGATTTGATTGACATCAAAGTCAAGGTACTGATGGGTTTTATAAAACATGTAGTGTCACTAACAATTCACTTCATTTTCAATGGGAAGTAATCTAATAGAAATGAAAATGTCAGACTTTCTCTCCAGATATAGAAAACATTCACTTCCAAAGAGCTAAACCAGAGATTTATTTTGTCCTATACACTACCCTTAAATTCAAATAATTTAAATAGATTAAATATAAACTTTCCATTCTAATAATACTTGTATATTTTTCATGAATATTTCTTTTTACAAGCATTATCTACTTTTACAATAATATGTAAAATAGACCTTATAACCTCCATACTTAATAAGAAATAGACTCTCAATAGTTAATATACCTAGATAAGTTCAAACATAAATGATAATGCTAACATTTTACATCTTAGAATCTCAAGTCCCTTAATTTTTTTTAGTTATGTCATGTTGTCTCTCTTTCTACATATGATTCAATCGAATTGTTTTTTAAAGTAGCTAAATATGATTCATCAGATTTTTCTTCAATACCTGTATTTGATAGTAGAGAATAAAAATGCACGTGTTTATTTAGGGGTTCTAATAAATTCTTTGATTTTATATTTACTTACATCTTACTACTGTGATTTTCATCAGATTTTTGTTTCATCTGCATTGCTATGTTCAGTGTGTTTTAAATTTAATAAAGACTTTATGCCCTTATTGGAGTTTGTAAGTGACATTATTCTTTACTTAGATTCATTTCATTTGTTTTCTCAGTTAAGGGGGTGTTTTGGGGGAGGGGGGCTTTAAAAATTGCATTTCCTTTAAGAAAGGCAAGGACAAGCAGTGTCTGTTATCCTACTGACAGTGCCTCTGAGCTGCTACTCTCTTCAGTCTTCCCCAGAGCAGCTTGGATTTAAAACAGGAGGCCTTGAAGCACTAGGAAACACTGAAATTCCACACAAGACATTTTAAGGGTTACTGCCTAGGGCAAGGAGAGCCGCATTAACAGGATTTTTTTCCCTCCTGCAAATTGTGCTTATTCTGACCCAGAATTCCACCTGCTCTATAAATATGACACATATTTTCCTTTTGAGGAAATGAATGTGATCTGGGTCAGAATCTGATGTAGGCCTCAGTTGACAGTTACAGTATTTGTATGTCTCTATGCTTTGATTACAATTTGAAATTCCTCTGTTATGTCTTAAATATGACCAGGATATACGTAAGTGCTGAAACATATGACTTTCAGCATACTCTCCCTCTTCCTAAGCAAATTTGAATGCTTCGTGATTTTTCTTCATGTGTTAAAATAAAAATTTTTTCAATAATGTTTCAATATGTAAATGTTACATATTATTTAATACAGAGTTTCAAAGCATTTCAGTGGAAATATTATCATCAATATGTAACATCATCTGGATTCTTTATTTCTAGGATTAATAACTGAGAAAAATTTCTAACAGTTTCACAGTAATTTCTTCCTTCTCTTTATAGGCAATATTTACACATATCCATGTTTTTTTTTGTTTGTTTACAAGTCATAGGAAAGTATACAACTTGTACATTTGATTTTTGAAGCAATCATTCTATGGTTAAAGACACCATCCTGAGAATATCTATAACTCACCTATGAATTTTACACCTCTGAATTTTTTCCAGATTAATTGACGTGTAATTGAAAAATAACTGAATTTGTATAAATAAAACTGAATCGGAATCTGACCAGAAATAACTTTTCTTTTAAAGGTCCTTTTACTGGTGAAATTCAACTATTTTTTACCAACAAAATGAACATAATTTTATATGGTAAAAACATAAAATAAAATAAAAGGTCTTTGAGCTCAGATCAATTTTTGGTGCTCAGATTATTTCATTGTTTACATCTATTAAACAGCATCATAAATGTCTAAATTAGTAGAGCAGTTTTATCATTGTCTACATAGTTCAAATACATAAATATGTTTAATACCACAAACAAAACATTGTAAAATTTTAATTAAAAATACATTATCTACAAGTACTACTCCATCCTATTATGTACTCATTACATAGACATGGTAATCTGAAGCAATATGACAAAAGATTAAAAAATTGAGGATAAAGCTTTTAACTTCAGTTGCATTACCTACCAAAATGGTTCAACATGTTCTGGAATTTATTAGCTTCACATAAAGCAGTAAATATATTTTCATAAACTCTGCTTTATAAAAAAAGTGGAGGAGGTTAAATCATTGCAGACACCATTCTTTGTTCTCATATGCTAAATTTTCTTTAACCTCAAAATTGTCATTCATCCTAAGGACTGTAATTTCAGATACCTGTGTTATCAACTGAGATTATATCCTATTGCAAAATGCATCTCTCTATATCTACCAAAGCATTAAGCCACACATTTGTGCAATGTTTACTGCGCACAATAAATTACATAATACAGATGTAAGCAGTCTCATTTTCTGAGAATTTACAACCTAATTTTTAAAGTAATAGTTTGATTTCTCTTTATATGCAATTCTGTATATAAACATCTTTGAATAGTTTTGAAACAGGAACTTTAGGAGAATATAGGCAGGCTTAGGGAATTTTTAGAATCGGGGTCCATGGAAAAACACAGGGCTACAGACTGGGAGAAGGTACATCTCCATAACACAAGGAAGCCAGGTGCAGATACATTTCCATAAGACAAGGGAGCTGGAAGTAGCCAAACTAGGTCTATATTTACCAAAGAAAGAAAGAAGAAAGCCCAGAAGGAATGGAAGGGCTATGAGGGAGGAGGGCCTCAGGAATCACTAAAGTAACCAATTCAAAAGGGAATATTAACCAATCAGAGGGGATATCAGGACACAGGAACTGCAGCCTTTATAAACCATGGAAACAGGAAGTCTGTGGGACCCTTTCCCCCTTCTCATGTGGGAGTCCATTCTGTGGGACTCTTTCCCTCTCCCCACATGGAAGTCTTTACTTGTTCTTCAATAAATCTCCACCTTTGCTATACCACCTTCTGTCTGTGGATTCATTCTTTGACTCCAGCGGACAAAGAATCCGTGTTCCAGTCCAAAAATTCCATTTCAGTTTAGTATACTTTTTATACACCCCAATCCTCGCCTTAGAATAAAAACATTTTTTTAAATAAAACGCTTTCACCAAATGTTAAGGAAATGTCATTCTTTAGAAGTATCATTCTTTTCACTCAGATAAGTTTTCTACTTATTTTGCCCTGCTGATCGAGGCTCCTTTCCTTCTGAGAGGACCTCCAAGTGGTCACTGAGGAGCGGATAGCCTTTAAGAATTCTTAAGATTTGGAGGAAGTGTGATGGGAGAAGAGTTTCAGAGGCAGGTACAAGTGTGGGAGCAGATGCCAGGATTTTAGATATCCATGCAGGCTCACTGAACATTTCTTGCAAGATTAAAGAATGCAGCTACTTTTACTGGGGGTTTTATGTATGTGATGCCAAATAATTCTTCCAACATAATTAATTATGTATGATGAATCTGTGGTGGGTTACATACATCTTGCCCAAGGTCACAAGCATTCTATGTGGATGGGCAAGACTTGAATCTTGGCAGCTTTGGCTCCAAAGACTACTGCTTCCATTAAAATATGATTATAAGCTTATATGAGAAATATTATTCTGGTAGCAAAGAGAAGCCAGGGAACAAAGATATTTTTAAGAAGACTAGTTAGCTGACTATTTTAATAGTCCTCATCAGTGCCAATGACTTGGGAAGTATAGGGGATGAAGCAGAAAAGCATTACAATAACAGAAATGATTTTTTTTAAAGTCTAAACTCAAGGTGAGGAGATATAAAAGAGTCATCAAAGATGGCTGAACCCCTCCCGATGCCTGGGTGAGTGGAAGGCTAATGAGGCAATTCATTCATGCTGTTATAAACAAACTAGTGGCCTGGTGCATGAAATTTGTGCACAGTGGGGGGGAGTGTCCCTCAGCCCGGCCTGCACCCTCTCCAATCTGGGACCGCTGACTCCTAACTGCTCACCTGCCTGCCTGCCTGATCACCCCTAAACACTCTGCCTGCCAGCCTGCTCACCCCCCAACTTCCCTCCCTGCTGGCCTGCTCACCCTCAACTGCCCCCCCCCACTGGACTGCCGGCCCCCAACTGGCCCTCCTACCGGCTTGCTCACCCCCAACTGCCCCCCTCCTTGCCTGATCACCCCTAACTGCTCTGCCTTGGCCCCGCCACCATAGCTTTGTCCGGAAGGACGTCCAGAAGGTCTCCAGGTCTAATTAGCACATTACCCTTTTATTAGTATAGATAATTAGTATTACCCATTTAAACTGGAGTTGGGAAGCCCTGAAGATGGCACTCTCACACACTGCCATCCAAATCCCAAACAGGAAGACTTACACAGAAGAACAATTTCTCCTTGCCAGGCAAAACACCTTTGCCAATCACTACCTGAGCCTCTTTATTTGGATGCCTCAGGCTTGTGGTGGGATTTATAGCCCAGCCAATGAGAAACTGCCACACTCAGCCAATGAGAAGCCGTTACCACCCTCACTTTTCCAAATCTCTCAGCTTCCTCTTTTCCCCTGTAAAAGCAAACCTTTCTCCTCTGTTCTCCAGACTTGCCTATGGTTTGCCATACTTTTTTTTTTTTGTCCCAAATTGCTATTCTTCTACTATTCCCAAATTAACCCATCTTGCTGTCAAAATGCCTGCCTTTTCTTTTCTTTTTTTTTTTTTAAGGGCAACAATGGACATAGGGGAATCAGAAGAAAGATAACACTTTGAAGGGAGAGGTTTTTAGTTATTTTGAATATGTAAATTAGAGGCACTGAAGGATATATGGCTATATCATTATAGGTTTTATCTACTTTTAAATGTCTGTGTCCACTTGTTTCTCCTATAATTTTGAAACTTCTGTGCTTATTTTATTAGTGGCACCACATTTTTAATAAAGAGAGCTACAGATAACAATGTCATTCCCTTTGAATTTTTCCCCAATCCCCCCACTCCAGCCCCAATGCTAAAAAAGCAAAAGAGAAAAAATATAGTTCAAGGTTTTTTTTGTCTTTTATTTTTTCTTTAATTTCTTCCCCAGCTTTACCTTTTGTTTTCTGGATACCCTGTTATTGTATGTGGTTTGATTTCTCTCATTAAGGTGCATTCTGTTGCTTCAATCTGTTTTTGTTCTTACCTCTTACTGACCTTTTGAGAGCAATCATTTGCAAGCATAACATACTGCTAAAATACATATTCAATACATTCAAAATCTTGTTCATACTGTTGTACGTGGAGCTGCTCGTCACCTCAGGTAGCACAAGCTGGAGCCAGATGCCTTAGTAAACCTACATGGATTTCTGTTCATTTTGAGCCCTCATGGCAGCCCCTTTTTGGAGAATGTAGTTTGACATTAAATACTAAAATTTATAAAGAAAGTTCTTTAATTTAAAAAGATAAACAGATCTATTCTATAAAAGGCTGCTTCCCTTTTTATTTTATTTTTTATGATTTAGTAGTTTTCATAGGAACAACCTTATATTCCAGATATAAACTACTAAAGGCTAATAAACAGCCTCAATTTTATTGCCATCACTGAGACCCAATTCATTACACTTTGCTATCATATTACACGAATATCTCTCCCTAGCACTCTGGGTCTCTCTTATATACTCTCAGACTAATGTTGATTTAGTTATTTGCAATTATTCTCAGTGAGTTCTTTATTTCCAGGTAAATTATAAACACCATGAGGTTAGTGACCATTATTTCCAACTTTTTATTGCTCTATACCTCTTAATAACATTCTTTAAGATTCTCAATAATTATCACTAAATAAATCAAATAGCAAATGGGATATTTTGGGTAATAATTTGTTTAAGAAAATGCAGTTACTCTACTTGATGAGATATTTTGGTATTTGGAACAATTGTGAAAATAGCAAAATATGTCCTTTGCATTTATCTTCTAATAGTTGTCTGTAATTGCTCACTTCACTTCCCCTCTCTTGATTCTTGAATTAACTCCTATTACATTTTTAATCTCTGTTTCTCCACCACACCAGCTCTTGTCAAAGTCACCAGTGGTTTCCTTATTGTCAATTTAACAGTCGTTTCTTAGACATAATATTTTGTTTTTTAATCCTCACCAGAGGATATGCTTTCATTGATTTCTTTTGAGAGAGAGAGAGAGAGAGAGAGAGAGAGAGAGAGAGAAAGAGAGAAAGAGAGAGAGAGATTAGTTGTCTACACCCCCCAGCCATGGATCAAACCGGAAACCCAGGTATGTGCCCTAACCAGGAATGGAACCTGTAATCCTTTGGTGCACAGGATGATGCTCCAACCAACTTGAGCCACCCAGCCAGGGCATCTTAGACATAATCTTAACCAATCAGTTAGTAACATTTCATAAGAGTGACTACTTTCCCTTTCTCAAAACAGTGTCTTCCTTAGACGTTCCATCAGAGCACTCCCTGCAAGTTTCTCCTCTAGCTGGTTAGTACTTTACAGTCCTTTTTGCAGCTTTCTCCTAATCTCCCTGACCTTTAAAGCTAGGAGTTGCCAGGACTTGATCATTGCATTTATCTCCTCTACTTACATTTTCTCTCTAGATATGACATCACCCAACTCTTTATGTACCGATAAGCAGATATGTAGCTTCTGTCCAGACCTGTCTTCTGAATTCATATTCAGGTGCCTTCTTGATGTCTCTACTCAGATATTTACTAGTATATATCATCTTTATTAATTTTAAATAATCTTTAATTCTAACACTCCCTCGCTTCCCCAAAAGTATTGCCTGCTCCTATCTAAGCTCTCCTATTTTGGTAAAGGGCAATTTTATCTTTCTGTATTCCTCCACATGGTACATCTATTAAAGCTAGCCCAAAATGTATAAACATATAATCAAATACTTGCCTCTTATTAATCCTTTCCTCTTTTTATTTCGGTACAATCTATCCCTTTGAGGGCAAAATTTCTTGAAAATCTATATAATTTACCTCTAACATATCTCATGGCATCTGCTGATTTCTAGTTTAATTTAGCTCAACTAAAAGTTCTGGAATGAAGTTGTCATTTTAAGCGTTTTATTTTCATGAATTATGTTTAAATTTCAAATAACTTTAGAGAGAGAAATAACTATATTTACATATTCAGTGCTAAATGGTAAAATAATGGTGTTTCTATTTTTTTAAGTACAAATATAAGTCCTTTAAAGTGGTGGAGTTGTCACAGATGTCTTTATGTTTCTTTGTAGGCAAAGTTATTGTCTCATGAAAAGAAGTACTAAATAATTGTTATATAAATAAATAACCAAATGAATAGTTTTCTTCAATAATTATTTACATACTGTTTATCTTAAATAAACCCTTAAAAGCACATATTTACATCAACAGTTTCTGAACTTCCCATCTATTTTTAAACTTAAAAGCACAATTTTAAATATCTGTAATGAAAGATATTTACAATGGTAAGAGTTATTTATTTAATACTTCTCTGAACATGTTTAATATTTGCTTATTCCTGATTTCATGCTAATTGGTAAAGTAATATATTCTTATAAAAGCACTGTACATAATCCTGAAACCAGTTATCATTTTGTTTGCCTGTTGTAGTTTAGTTGATCTCTCACCCCACCACACTGTGTCCAAGTCCCTGGTTGACTAAACCAACAGTCATTCCCAATCACCTACCACCTTCTAATTTAGTAATTTTTAAAAAGCTAAGTAACTTCCCCAGTCTCTCTACATCTTGGTGTGAACATATTTTGGACCAATGAGAGGAAAGCAAAAGATGGAGAAAGGAATTCTGGGAAAGGACAGGTACAGCTGATGGAGCTTGTCCCTCCACTCTGTCCTTACAGCTACAGTAGCCTTCTTCTACCAAAACAGAAAGATAAGAAAATTCTGGCACAGATGTTAATAATCCAGGAATCAATGGGAGCAATTTACTTACTTCTAGCCTTTTGTTATATTAAAAGAACAAAACAGAAAATTGTTTATAGAAGCCAACTAATATCTGGCTTTATTTAATGTATTAAAGAAAACAATTAATCTTTAAAAAAAAAAGGAAAAAAATACCTAAATTATGGCTGGTGAGCTTTACCCGTCAGGGTGATAAATTCTACCTTTACTTGCTTTAGGTTTAAAAAGGAGGTGTACAGCACTAATTGCTAAGACAGTAATCATTACTTGAGGATAAATTTAGTTACACTAGTACAATCAGAAGCCAAAGATATTTCATTTGTGAGGTATTCTTCATCATAATTCCTTACTTAAGGGTATTTCCAAAAAAAATATTGAAAAAATATTTCAGTATGAGTTCCTAATATACTAATGTTCTGTTCCTGCACAATTACACAATTGTTGGTGTTTGTAGTAATGGTGTAATTTAGAATCATTCTTATATATCAGCATTTGCAATTATCATTACATGTATTGAAATCTGTTAATTTCTCATAATGCATACAGGATGCTGTTAGATACTGATTAAATATTTAATGATCTTCTAATTTAATGAGTCCAGAATCACTGATAGCAAATCATAACCTGTCATTTTCCATGCAAAAATAAAATATGTTGACCTTCAGTTCGATATGTGTAAAGTAACACATTGAGAATTATTGATGATTTATGAATTAGTGACAGAATATTTTAAATGTGAAAATTAGCACAATTTCTATTGGAATTTAATATTCAAGACCGTCACCTCTTTAACACATGCAGAGACACCAAAACCCTCCTTCCTTTTGGCAAGATAACTTCATCTACAACTTCAGAGAGAATGTAGAACATTCAACAGAAACTCCCTCAGCCTTTGTCAATTCATCTATGTACACCTTTCTGTATCCTCTCCTGATGACCGGGTGATGGGCTTTTTTTTAAATCTCCAAATCTAATCTTTGCACATTTCCTTTGGCTCCTAATCTAGATTTTTTTGTTTTTTTAGGAGACTACCACGATTGATGACCTCTTTTCTCCCCTGTATCTCCAACCTTTCACTCTCTAAAGAACTTCCAAATGAGACTCAAGTTTCATACATCTTTCAAATGTCTTTCTTTTGATATAATTTACTCTCCAACTATTTCCCTATCTGTCTCCTTTCCTTCATATGCAATTTTCTCAAAATACATCAACACTTGACTCTCTGTATTTCCTACTCATTTTTTAATTCATATCTGCATATAGAAAGACTTCCATATCTGTATATTAAAATTCCCATTTAACATAACTTGGATTTGTTAAAATCACCACAAATTCAACACATCAATTCATGAGTTTAGTACCCCTCTATTGTGCCAAATCTCAGTTAATATTAACAATATCCATCTAATTTTGAAAGCTAGAAGCCCAGGAGTAATTATTAACCATTTCTTCTCTTAATTATGCCATATACAGCTAATCATTAAGCTCAGGAATGAATATTAAATTCTAAGTATTTGTTACATCTTCCCACTTCTCTCCATCTCCATTCAACTTTCTGGTTTCCCAATTCCCTACTTATTCATTTCCAATAGTTTCAGCCACCCACTTCGATTCATCATCCCAAATACAGGGTGTCCCCAAAAATGTATACACACCATAACAGCTGATAGCTCACTTTTGAAAATGAAATGTATTTTAATAAACACTGCCTTTGTAATTATTCAAAGTGTATGTATACACTTTTGGGACAGCCTATATTTATATTCCCAGTAACTCTACCTCCTTCAGAATCTTTAGTTCAAGTACCCTATTCTAAGACCAGCAGTTCTGTTCCTTTGAGTTCACCTGCTTTAGTATATCGCTTAAAAAAGAATATGGTATGTTTAATTGCATCAATCATGGGAAGTATATTTCTTAGCATAAATAACTTTTCACCTTATCAAACACAAAGAACAAAATGATGCATAATCTAGGATTCATACTCTACCACCAGAACTCATTACTACTCTCAATCAACTTCGCCCCATCTCATAAATCCTACAGTAAGAACAGTGGAGTAAAATCATCAACAATCAGTTAGTATCAGGTCTTATGGAAGTGGTTCTCATATGTAACACAGTGATTTTACCACATTTTTCCGGAATTTATAAATGAGTGACACTTTAGAAAAGATAAAAAACTGAGCCTATTTTCTCATAAATGTTTTATATTAGTCACAGAAGTATTAAGGATATATATATTAATATATATGTATAATTATATATATATCCTTAATATATATATTATATATATTATATATATATATTACATATATATATATTATATATTATATATATATATATATATATTCACATTATGTTCCAATATATAGGAGTATATGCTTAGATATCATGGGAGGTATCGGCAGATGTATTATTAGACAAAAATATGTCGTGTGGAAACAAGCAAAATACTAGACATTGGAGGAAAGCTCAATAGGTAAAATAACTTTAGGGCTAAGAGAAAGACAAAGGGTGACATTGTTTAAGGAGACTATAAAATATTCAGTCATCCTCATCATAGAAATAGCTCTTAACTGTTCTTCTATTTGGGAATCAGGCTGGGAGAAAGAAAAATATGTGGTCTTAGGAATCAGACACACCTGAACTCAGATCTTTGTTCTGCCACATCCTATATAACAGGGGTCCTCAAACTACAGCCCGCGGGCCACATGCGGCCAGCCGAAAACATTTATCCGGCCCGCCGGGTGTTTTTGCCGCCGCTGCCTGTCCTGCTTAGCAGCCGACTCGTCCCGGGCCCGCAGTGCGCATGTGTGGAATGTCTGAGGGACAGTGAACTGGCCCCCCGTTTAAAAAGTTTGAGGACCTCTGCTATATAATAAAAGCCTAACATGCTAAGTGTCCAGTCGTCCAGTCAGCCGTTCAACCAATTCAAGCGTAATATGCTAACGATATGCTAAGGCTGCTCAACTGCTCGCTATGACATGCACTGACCACCGGGGGGCAGATGCTCCCACCTGTAGGTTAGCTTGCTGCTGGGGTCGGCTGATCAGGGACTGAGCGAGGTGGTCTGAACTCACCTTGGAGCCCTCCCTTGGACCCTCCCCAGCTGGCGAACCTCCTGCGTCCCTCCCTGACCCTGATCATGCACTGGTGGGGTCCCTCAGCCAGGACCCCTCAGGGGATGTTAGAGAGCTGGTTTCGGCCCAATCCCATAGGCCAGGCAGAGGGACCCCACTGGTGCATGAATCCGTGCACTGGGCCTCTAGTACTAGCTAAGTGATTATTATAAATTGCTTAATTACTCTGAACCTGTTTCCCATTAGTAAAATGGTAATGGTGATGACTATTTTCATATATTTTTCATAAAAATTAAGTGTAATAATTTAGTGCAACTGAAATATATTAGGATATTTTTTAAAGAATGGTGAAAACAAGCTTCTAAATCTGAGAAAGTTCTGGAAAAATGTTGAGATTTTCCCCACTGGTCCTTCATTTCTTGGTTGTAGAATAACTTAGCTATCCATTCTGGGATTTGAAGTTGGGATCTGAACTCTAGGATTTGGGATCTAGAGTTTCAAAGAAAAAAAAGTAGCTTTGGGTGTAGATTTTGCTTTGTTCATTTACAAAAAGACTTTATTTTCCCCCTCTACAAGTAAACTTTTTATGGAAAGAGATTTTTGGATTGTTGTTTATTTTTACTCTACTAAAAGTAACTATAATTATTCTATAAATGACTTAAGCATATGGAATTCTTTACTCTGCGCAGAGTAGCAGAATGCCATAAAAATTGCAATGGCTACAAGCATTTGGAGTTTATTAGAGGTGTATTTTGCTTCCCTTATTATTCATTCTTTAGTACTGAGTTATTGTAAAATTACAATGAAATTATATCACTTTGGGTTTGAAGGTGGATGGTAGCAGAGAATGAAATCACTGAGAGAAATTTCTTTGGTAAATCAAAGTGTTCTCTGTTAATTAGCTCCTGACTACATGCATAGTATGTAAAAATAATTGTATGTTTATGAAAGAATGATTACTTAGGAAATGTGCTGTGGTAATAAGAAAAAAGCATGAAGAGAGCAATTTGAGTTAATATGTACACATGATTTTATGTAATCACATCACAGAAGGGGTCCTAGTTAATTAGATTCCTTTAGATATACAGAAAATATGAAAAACAAAGGTACTTAGGTCTAATACAATGTATGCTTAAGATATATGGGGAAATAATTTTGATTCTTGTATGAATATATATATATATATATAACTAACAATAGAAGCTTTGACCTATATTTAAGAAATCTTTCTGTATAGTGTTTTTTTATGACATATAAAAACTGAAACAATATTTTAATAGAAATATTGGCTACAAAATGCAATTTTAAGAGAGTCTGTACAATATAATTCTAAATCTTTAAGTGTAGACAAAACCAGAAATTCTAAATGCAGACTCAAATTATCATATTTTAGTATTCTCTTGTGAAAAATCCATGTGGACATATAAATGTACAGGTATAGACAATGAGTTTAGGCAAACAGATATTTTTCCTTGGCTGAGTCTGACTCATCCCATCTGTCACCTATTGAAGATGCAAAATTAACACCCTTCTGTGAATATGCAAAAGCATTGCCTCCACCATCCTTGTGTGTAAAACTGTTGCCAAAATATCATTCATAGGGAAAAGGCCTACTACCTCTCTATCCAGATATGACATTCTAGAATCAAAATCTGAGACCTCCAAGGTGGGGAAGCAAAAAAAAAAAAGTATTGTAATCTATATTTACATTAAATTTGTATTTCATACTTTTAAATATCTATCATCAATTCTATTTATGTAATTGCATAGATGTGTGTAAGGAAAAGATTTTCACTAGAAAGAGTATTCAAAGTTCCATGATGACCACTCTAGAGCAATGCTATTTAACAGAGACATAATACAAACCAGTATGTTATTTAAGATATTATAGTAAATATATATTAAAAAGATAAAATTCATGAACATAAAATGTTATTTAGCACAATATATTCACAATTTTTTAAAAAATATATTTTATTGATTTTTACAGAGAGGAAGGGAGAGAGAGATAGAGAGCTAGAAACATCGATGAGAGAGAAACATCGACCAGCTGCCTCCTGCACATCTCCTACTGGGGATGTGCCCGCAACCCAGGTACATGCCCTTGACCGGAATCGAACCTGGGACCTTTCAGTCCGCAGGCCGACGCTCTATCCACTGAGCCAAACCGGTTTCGGCTATATCCACAATTTTGATATGTAATCAATACAACAAAAATTTAATGAGATATTTTGTATTCCCTTTTTCATACTATGTCTTCAAAATCCAGAGTACCTTTTACAATTACAGCACCTGTCAATTTGCTTTAAGATAAAGTGCTCAATGATCACATGTGGCCAATGGTCACCACATTGAAAGGAGCAGGTGTGGAGCACTCTTGGGGAAGACTCACTACACTGATAAATACATAGAAAGGCCATAAGTTTGGTGTTAACATTGGGACAGTTTTATCATACTTGTCTATTTATAGCTTCCTGCTCACAAGTAACTGCTTACTGAACACCTTAAGTCAATGTGTATATTGCGACCTTACCTTATACAGTTATATAAAACAAAGGACTCCTGCCTGTCCAGTGTGCTCAGTGGATAGAGTATTGGCTCACAAACTGAAGGGTCCTGGGATTGATTCCACTCAAGGGCATGTACCTGGGTTGCAGGCTCAGTCCCCAGTGGGGGGCATGTGGGAGACAGTGAATCAATGATTCTCTCTCATCATTGATATCACTATAAGGACCACTTACACAACTTTGTGCCACTAAATGCTTTTGTTTAAAGTAACTATTTTAACTGTATGAAGAGTAATTAACAACTGAGTGATTTTATTCTTGCCTTATAATTCTTTGGTAATTTTGTATTTTATGAGTGCTGAAAGTATAGAACACAAAACAGCTGAAAAGAAGAAACTCACACCTTCCTTTACCTCTGCAAACTCTAATTCAAAAGTAAATTTAATATACAGAATGTGGTGGGATGAAGATAGACTTATAATAAAAAGCCTGTGCGCTTTTATTTATTGGAGTTAGGGATCATAACACAACTGCCACTCATCTAGGCTAACCATCGATAGGCCATTTTGGCCATTTGATTTGGACATAAGTTATGAGGCCAAAACAAACAAAGGAAAAAGATTATGCCATCCCTGCAAGTGGTGCCGGGAATACCACATAGTCTCTCTCATATATCACACAAGGGTCACGCTGCTAAAAGATAAACTGTTATGTGACCTCTTAGGTAATAACGAGTCTACCATAAAGTAAAAATGTGACAAAGGCATTAAAATGCGACAGGAATATAAAACGTTTCAAATACCTGCCCATGTGAGATTTAGAGAGTTAAACTGAATTCAGTGACCTCTACCATATGGTGAAACATCTAGATTAATTAACTTGGAGCTGATAAGCCAGATAAAAATACTTGAACATATACCTAGTAGTTTTCATAATTTCTGTCATGAATTAAAAAAAAATATTAGTTTAAATGTTGGATTGCTAACAAAGAATAGTTTACCAATAGAGCCTTTGCCTGTTGAGATGAATAAATTTAGGCCCTAATGAAATAAGAGATGAAGATTATAAAAATCTTTATATTTGACAAAGAAACTAAATTAGAATAGAATCTAATGTTTTGGATTTTTTCTAAATGCTTTGTTCTATTAGAATCTATATAAAGAGAGCATTATACAAGCTAAAATAGATAGCACCTAAAAATAATAAAAATAACTTGTTGAACATATTTCTTCATAAGATTCTTGATGGAAAAGGAAGCACATCAAAGAAGCGCATCAAATATAAATTCTGTTTCTCAGACATATAATTCAGATGAGGAAAGCATGGAGAAGCTCGAACATATCAAGTATTATTTTATTGCAAGTAGTATATTCTAGGAGGCTACATGTAAAGAAACAGCCACATTCTATTCTATACTATCCAATCTTTCTGGAAGAAATTCTAGCAGCAGCCTGGAAAGTAAATGGAGTGTGGATAACCAATTCACAAATTGCAAGCTTGGGAAAGAATAACACTGCTTAGAAAATGAAAGTCAATCAAGATTGGAAACATTTCACCTGTTTTCATTTAAATCTTCAATCTTTTTTCCTGCTGGTTTAAGAAACAGCATACAGCATGGAGGGGCTGGAGGGAGTAT
The DNA here is from genome assembly GCF_000147115.1 of Myotis lucifugus. Taxonomy (NCBI): domain Eukaryota; kingdom Metazoa; phylum Chordata; class Mammalia; order Chiroptera; family Vespertilionidae; genus Myotis; species Myotis lucifugus. The sequence goes on from NW_005871051.1 coordinate 13,377,220, forward strand.
GAACTCAGTATTTGAAAACAGCCACATTGACATGCTCAAGGAAATTTCTGGTGACTAAAATTTTATTTGACTAAGAAGGAAACCAGGCATTTGGATACTCTCCCAGTCACAACATCCTTCAGGAAACTTAAAGCTATTGTTTTCTATCATGCTTTTTTTGTCCTGCCTATATATAAGATCCACTTTAATTAATTAAGACAAAAACTTTTAAAAAAACATCATGAATTTATAAAAAGGTAAATTACCTGAAATATTACTTGATTAGTCCCCTGCTTTCAATTAAATGTATACCCACCCCATTTCAGAGCAGCAAGCATTTACTGCAATATTAAAGTCCTGAAAAGGGGACGGTTGTTAATTTCACTTTTCATTCAACCTGCGCCAAAATTCCCCACGGTCATAAACACTCTTCCAAAGTGTACAATCTAAACCTTTCCTGTAAATTCCAAACTGCCTTATAAATAGCCTCTGACAAGTCAATGGAATCAAAGAACAGAGTCACATTGCTTTAAATTTAAGTCTAAACCAGGTATTACATTTTAAGACAGGTATTAATTAAATATATCCACAGTTTTCTAAAAGGAACAGTTGGCCCCCTATTATGAATTCTTTGAAATCATTATATTTAAAAGTCTCATACAAAATTGAAATGCTTAAGACCTGAGAAATTTAACATGTCAATTCTGTAGCAACTAAACTATTGAATTAATGCCATACTGATATATATATATAATCACAACCTCATAATATTTTCAAAAAGATTTATTTTTCCAGTATTTCAATTAGAGAATGAACTGTCATAAGGTCCATATACTAGTTAATGGATCCTGTGCATCATCTCAAGTAATCTTCACACCAATCTTACTAGGTTTAACAATTCCCAATTTAAAAATTACCATTATCATCTCATTTTACAGATACCAAACATGGCAGAGCCAATACTGGGACCCAGGCTTTCATGTTCAAGAATCCCGGCTCTTTATCTGCACAAAGGTGTACAGGTGATTTTTCACAGGAATGATAGGTGAACTGTACTATCTAGTCTCTGCTGCTGGCCTTGATTATCTATGTATTTTTGTCAAAAGCTAATCTGAATTAAGTGCATTAATCTGAGACTATAGAGAATGGCCTGGGATCCCAGGCAAGTAATAGGATTAAAAATTACCAAATCCCTTTTGTTTAAATGCTGGAAATACTAAGTCAATAAGAAGATATTTTGAACAAAAATTAGGCTCTGTAATAACTCTGACCAAAAGTAACCTCACAAGTTGATCTGATCATAAATTCCTAATGGGGCAGGTCATGGGTGGTCATGCCCAAGCCTATACAAGTTTTATCTTAGCCTTAAGCAAGCCCTGTTCATTGTGCTTGGGTATGTAGGTAACTCACCACTGAAATGCCCGGAGTAAACCTCTTTTTCAGACCCCTGGAAGGCTTAACCACCCTTAAGGGAACACACAATCTTGTTAACTATCCTGTACCTTGCTTTCTCCCACCTTCATGTAATCTTCCTTATGTTCCCTCCTTAAATCCAGATGTCTAAGAGGGCATGAGCGGGGTAGTGGGACACATATATAATACCTTAATCAATAAAGAAAAAAAGAAAAAGAAAAAGAAGGCACTGTAAAATTGTCCTTCTCCAGAGCCGTGGTCTGCAAACTGCAGCTCGCAAGCCACATGCGGCTCTTTGGCCCCCTGAGTGTGGCTCTTCCTAAGCCTGAGGAGTACCCTAATTAAGTTAATAACAATGTACCTACTTATATAGTTTAAGTTTAAAAATTTGGCTCTGTTGATTAATGAGTTTGCCGACCACTGCTCCAGAGCATTTGAGGTTTTGCTCCCTGACATGTCACCAGTTTGGTGTAAATAAACCCAAATACACTCATAAAAATCCTCTAAAGTTTTTATATTTTGTATGTTGACAATACACTATGATTTTGAGCTACACAACCTCATATGGCATTGAAAACCACAAGTGATCAATCACTATGGCTTTAGACTTTTCTCAGTCTCTGTAGATGCCTCTGCCTATGACCTACTGCCATTGGTACCTGTGGCTCTCATGACAGTGAGAAAGAAATCACTTCCCTTCTTTCAAAGGACCATCAGAGGAGTAGAGGTACATATGAAAGCTACCTGGGTTACTTTGAGCGACTTCCCTCCTCCCCCTGGGAGGTGTTTTCCCCACCCCCAACATTAAAAGTCCTTGATCTATAGAGAAATAATAAATAACACATATTGAGTGATTTATCTCAGTCAGGCACTGTTCTATGGACTCATTCAATCTTCACAACCAATTTATGAACTATATTAATATTACTATTTTATATATGAAGAAAGTGAGGCTCAGATAAATTAAGGACCTTACCCACGGTCATACATCTAAAAAATGGTAGAGCCTGGCTTTGATCTCAGAAAGTCTGATCCCAAAGATAGCATATTTAATCACCATACTATACTGCCTCTAACTAGATCAGTGATGGCGAACCTGTGACACACGTGTCAGAGGTGACATG